>NC_000070.6:128942380-129542380 GCF_000001635.26 Mus musculus | reverse complement strand
CTCGGGGAATCCGACCTGAAGTTGGAGTGGGATTCCTGGAGGGAAGCCTAAGTGGCGGCGGGGATCGGAATATGATGGAGACGGTTTGCCTGGATATCTTCCCCTGCTGAGAATACAAAGGTTTTTCACTGTCCCCATTCACTCTCTCTCTTTTTCTTTCTTTCTTTTGGTGAGTTCTGCAGGACTGGCCACTCATCCCCTCCCCCACTCCATCCCCCAAGTCTATGAGTAGGGCCTGCAGTTGCTAGTTGGGAAATGGGGCTCCCCGGGGATGCAAGAAGAGAGGTGCATGAAACTTGTTAAAACGACTTTTCATTGAGCCAGCGCGAGCATCTTACTCTGTCCTGGGTTGTGTTTCTGTTGGGGCTGGAGGGCTCATCGAGGCACATTTCCTGTGTTGAGTTCCCGTCTGAAGGGGGAGCTAGACAATGTCACAGGTATCTTTCGGTGTTAGCGCTGGGACAAGGGAATGTGGGGTGGAGGAGAACACAGCAGGAGCCTCAGCCCAACCTGAGAGGAGCAGGTTGTGTGTCAGTGCTTAGGACCCAAGAACTGGAGTTACAAGCCAGGCCCTGGCAAGTGGAGCCAACAGCAGGGGGAGGGGACAGCACCTTTATCTGAGAAAGGGTCTCACAGTGTAACTCAGCTGGTCTTGGATTAAGCCCCTTCTTCTTACTCTTGACTCCAGGCTTACACCACTTGGTCCAGCATTTGTGTTTTGGGAATAGCAGTTGAGTTGTTCAGGGGACATCTAGCCAGCCAGCCAGTAGGCGGTTGGCTGTTTAGATCTGAAATTTAGAAGACAGATATTTTTTGGTAATTGTCGGTATAAAATAATTCAGATAGTAATTTTAGCTGGATTAGAAAAGGGTGTTATAACTCCAGTTGTAGAGGGTGAAGAGCTATGTTGATACTTTTTTTTTTTTTTTGGAAATGGCCTCTGTGTAACCCTGGCTAGCCTGGAACTCACTTTGTAGACCAGGTTTGCTTCCTACTGGAAGAGATTTATCCTACCCCCCTCCCGAGTGCTAGGATTAAAGGCATGTGCCACAACCCTGGCCTGTTTTAATTCTGAAGAAGTGGACTAAGAAGGTTCAGTGGTCCTGATTGCTCTTTCACTATGCTGTCTTTCAACTGTTAGCCACATTCCTGTTTCAGTCTTTCCCAGTGCTGTGGGGTGACGGAGCCACCAAGCCTGGTGTCTTCTTGTTTCTGTTCTGTTTTGTTTTTAAGGCAGGGTCTGTCTCTAACAGCCCTAGCTGTCCTGGAAGTTGCTTTGTAGACCAACTAGGCTGGCCTCTGAACTCAGAGAGATCCCCCTGCCTCTGCCTCCTGAGTATTAAAGGGGTGCACCACTGTCTAGCAGCCTCATTTTTTGTTTCGGTTCTTTTTGTTTGTTTGGTTTGGTTTGGTTTGGTTTTGGTTTTTTGAGACAGTTTCTCTGCGTAGCCCTGGCTGTCCTGGAACTTACTCTCTAGACCAGGCTGGCCTCAAACTTAGAAATCCGTCTGCCTCTGGCCACCAAGTGCTGGGAATTTTTTTTCTTCTTCTTGTTTTTTGTAGATAATACATTTCTTGGAGAAAAGTCTCCTTATCTCCACTTCCTAAAAGATTGGGTAGTATAATAGGCATAATTTTTTTAAAGAATTATTTATTTTATGTATGTGAGCACACTGTAGATGTCTTTAGACACACCAGATCTCATTACAGATGGTTGTGAGCCACCATGTGGTTGCTGGGAAACGAACCCAGGACCTCTGGAAGATCAGTATGTGCTCCCAACTGGTGAGCCATCTCTCCAGCCCCATAATTTTTTTTGAGATTATAATAGAATTACATAATTTCCCCTCCTTTTCTCTCTTTTTTTCTTCAAGACAGGATTTCTCTGTATAGCCCTGGCTGTCCTGAAACTGGTGCTGTAGACCACTAGATTGTTCTTGGACTCACAGAGATCCTCCTTTCTCTGCCTCTCAGGTGCTGGGATTAAAGGCCAGCCCTAATACTTCCTTGCAGAGGTTTTCCTTGCTTTGTTAACTGGAGAAAGCAGGGCCCTGAGAGATGGCTCAGTAGTTGGTAGTGTGTACAGCCCTTGCAGAGGACAAAGCTCAGTTCCTAGCATCCACCTTGGGAGGCTCACAGATGCCTGTGACTCCAGCTACAGGGACCCAGCGCCCTCTTCTGGCTTCCACACCGCCCTGCACTCACGGGTACATCCATACCACACACACACACCAGTTTAGAGCATTTCCTACTGAGATGCTGCGCTCAATTCCCAGGGCCCCCCACAGCCACTTGTAACTCCAGTTGGAAGGAATCCAGTGACCTCTTCGCGCTTCAAGTGCTAGATGGGAATGTGGTGCTTGGACATACATGCAGGCAAAACTTCACACACACAAAAGACTGTCCTAGAACTGGTCTATTAGACGAGGCAGCTGTGAACTCAAGGAGATCTGCCACCTAGTTTTCCTGCTGGGACTAAAGCCTGCACTAATGGGGAAGTGCTGGGAGGGATTGGGGCGGAAGCTAGATTGGAGAGAAGAGGATACTTTAGCTTGCAATTTTTTGATTGATTGGTTTTTTGAGACAGGGTTTCTCTGTGTAGCCCTGGCTGTCCTGGAACTCACTCTGTAGACCAGGCTGGCCTCCAGCTCAGAAATTCACCTGCTTCTGCCTCCCAAGTGCTGGGGCTAAAGGTGTGGGCCACCACTGCCCAGCTAGTTTGCAATTTTATTTTTGAGACAGGGTCTCTCTCTGTGTATTCTGCTTGGCCTGGAACTAACTGAGACCCATCCGCCTCTGCCTCCAGAGCGCTTACACTAAAGGTGTGTACCACTACACCCTTCTAAGAGAGGAAGTATTGTTTTTTTTTTGTTTTTTTTTTTTGTTTTTTCGAGACAGGGTTTCTCTGTGTAGCCCTGACTGTCCTGGAACTCACTTTGTAGACCAGGCTGGCCTCCAGCTCAGAAATCCGCCTGCCTCTGCCTCCCGAGAGCTGGGATTAAAGTCGTGCACCACCATGCCCGGCTAGAGAGGAAGTCTTGTTTTGTGGCCTTGAAAGAGTCTTTACAAAACAGGTGTAGGTGGTGGCGCACCTTAATCCCTTCTCTGTGTAGGATGGGTTGGGTATCTGAATCTGAAGCAAGTTTGGTTTTGGTTTATAGATTTGAGTTCCAGGACCGCCAGGACTACACAGAGAAACCCTGTCTTGAACTACCAAAAAAAAAAAAAGGCTTAACATAACAAAATAAGAGGTTGTAGTGATGGTGATTATGGAGGGCACAGGTTGAGAGAGTAGCCAGCATCCGTACAGGTCTACAGGTCTGCAGATCTGCTAGCTGTCAGTTGGGTTTGTGACAAAGTGTAGGCAAGTTTGAAGGCAGAAGTAGGGGGAAAGTGCTGGAAAGCCTCAAGCGTGTTCTTGAGCTGTCAGGGAAGCACTTTCCAGTCATCTTGAGAGGCAGAGGCAGGAAGATCTTGGAGTTTCTAGCTAGCCTACGTAGTACAGTGAATACAAGAATATTCCTATCATGGAGTGTGATGTAGGACTTTAGAGAGTAGGAACTTTAGCAGTTGTGAGGGAGAGAGCCAGGGGAGAGTAAAAAGACTTCAGTCTCTTTCCCGGTTGGGACTCACTTCACTCTTACTGTCAGGTTTGCTGTAGTAGGCAAGCCACTTTACCTTTTGTAAGTCACTTTTCCCTCCCCTCGCCTCCCTTCCTCTCTCTCTTTCTCGCTCTCTCGCTTCTTCTCTCCCTCCCCCCCTCCTTTCCTTCCTTTTCTTTCTTTCCTCTGTGACAGGGTTTCTCTGTGTAGTCCTGGAATTTGTCCTGTAGACCAGGCTGGTCTCTAACCCACAGAGGTCCTCCTATCTTTGCGTCACAAGCACTGGCATCAAGAGTTGTGTGCCACCATTGCCTGGCTTTCCAGAAAACAGAGAGCAGTTTCTACTGAGAGCAGCAGTGAGAAAGAACATTTAGAGTGCACGGTTCTCTTATTTGGTCCCCAGTATTAAAAAAAAAAAACGTTAAATTGTCTAAATGGAAGGGATTTTGTGTGTAGTTCTGGCTGTGGCCTGGATTCATGAAGCTGGCCTCCAAGTTACAAGACCTGCCCGACTCTGCTTCCCAAGTGTTTGCTGCCGCTGTGCCCAGCAAAAAGAGTGAATTTTTGGGGTGGGGAGGGGGTACAGTAGCCCAATTAGAATCCATTAAGCTGTGAGTGGTGACTGGAGCCAGTAGTTCCATACTTGGGAGACTGAGTCAGAAAGATGGCCCAGCCTGATCCACAGTGACACACTCTCTCTCTTCAAGTCATCTGTATGGAGAGACAGTCTCTCTAGATTTCAGACTGGCCTTGAACTCCCCTCCCCTCTTTGCCTGTGTGCTGTGATTATTTGCAAGCCACCATTCACAGAGCTCTCTAGATTAAATGCAGACTTGACGTCTGCCTGGGAACCTCAGGTGCCTTTCTCTGTCCTAGGTTTGGAGTCTTTGTGACAGTTTATAGCTGTGACCTTACACAGGGCACTTAATTTCCCTGAGTTAAATATAATCCACTGGATGCTTATTGAGCTCATGATGTAAAAAGTATATAGTCTTTGCCTTCAAGTCCTTTTTTCGAGACAGGGTTTCTCTGTATAACCCTGGCTGTCCTGGAACTCACTTTGTAGACCAGGCTGGCCTCGAACTCAGAGATCCGCCTGCCTCGGCCTCCCTAGTGCTGGGATTAAAGGCGTGCGCCACCACGCCCACTGCCTTCAAGTCTTAAGAGTGTAAGTAAGTGTGTAAATACAGGATGAGCGAGGTGCTGCATGTTGAGAGTTCTTTTAGTTCAATCACTTGGATCTATAAAGTATTTGGAGCCTGAACTGGCCCTGGTAGCATGAGCCCATAATCCCAGCAGCCAGGGAGCCGAGACAGGAGAATGAGGTTTTTTGTTTTTAAAAAAGATTTATTTAT
Source organism: Mus musculus (assembly GCF_000001635.26). Lineage (NCBI taxonomy): Eukaryota > Metazoa > Chordata > Mammalia > Rodentia > Muridae > Mus > Mus musculus. The sequence continues at coordinate 129,537,423 of NC_000070.6, read as the reverse complement.
GCCGGGTGTGGTGGTCTCCCCAGAAGAGAGCATCAGATCTAATCATGGATGGTTGTGAGCCACCATGTGTTTGCTGGGATTTGAACTCAGGACCTTTGGAAGAGTAGCCAGTGCTCTTAACAGCTGAGCCATCTCTCCAGCCCAGAGAATGAGTTTTAACTAGCCTGGACTGCATGGTGAGGCCCTGTCTGAAAGAATCTTTTAAAGAGCAGGTAAAAGGGCTTGCCATAACCTGTGAGAGTTAAAAGGACGGACTCCTGAGGACTGTCCCTGACCTCACATGTGCTCTACAGCACTGCCTAGCTCAGTCACACACGAGCATGATAGTGTATTTAGCCCGGGTTTGAGGAACTGTTCAAACTGAGTATATTTTGGACCAAGGTGAATACCATGTGTGTGATGCTGGTAATCTGGTTTGTCTGTATTGCAGACTGGCAGACATTTTCTGTGAAGCGAAGGGAAGGACCAGGCAGTAATATTTTGTTTAGGGCATGGTTTTTGTTGGTTTAGGTTTTTTTTTTGTTGTTGTTTTTTTTTTTTTTTTTTTTGGTGGTGGTGAAGCTGTTTGAGACAGGGTTTCTCTGTGTAGCCTTGGCTGTCCTGGAACTCACTTTGTAGACCAGGCTGGCCTTGAAATCTGCCTGCCTCTGCCTCCCAAGTGCTGGGATTAAAGACGTGTGCCACCACTGCCTGGCTTGGTTTTTGTTTTTTGATATGGGGTCTCACTCTGTAGCCCTGTGTCACCTGGAACTTTCTATGTAGACAAGGCTGGCCTTGAACTCATGAGACACTCTCACCGTGTGTCCCAGGCTAGCTCTCTAGCCCCCTGCCTCAGCCTCTCAGGTGCAAGGATTACAGATGTAGATTACCATACTTGGTTTATTTTAGGCGTCGTTTTGCCATATAGTAGATTGGTCTCTGCAGCAATTATGTAACTACTCAGGTGCTGTATGAACTAATGGCTAGGCTGTTCCCAGCAGAAGTTTACTTATGAAAATACACAACCAGGGTGGTGGTTGATGGACGGCCACAGAGGAAGCAGGAAAGGCAGTCAGGGTTTCTGTTGCTGCTACAGAACTTCATGACCAGAAAGTAAGTTGGGGAGGAAAGGGTTTATGGGGCTTGTAACTTTCATGTTGCAGTCCATCACTGAAGGACGTCAGAACAAGAACTCAAACAGCAAAAACCTGGAAGCAGGAGCTGATGCAGAGGCCATGGAGGGGTGCTGCTTGCTGGCTTGTTTCTCGTGGTTTGCTCAGTCGGCTTTCTTACAGAACTCAGGGCTGCCACCTCAGGCATGACCCCACCCACAATGGACTGGACCCTCTGTCATTAATTACTAATTAAAATATTCTACAGGCTGGCCCATGGCCATTTTCGAAGTTGAGGTTTCTCCTCTCCAGTGACCATAGTTTGTGTCAAATTGACCTAAATCGAGCCAGCACAAGGTAGATTGAACAAATGTTGACTTCAGCCTATTGAAGTCAGAGCCCGGAGGCAAGAGGAGCCAGTAGGAGATGTTCTGAGCTGCACTTTAGGAGAAATAGCTGGTCATGATGTGGCAGGCAGAGAGCTTGAATCGAAGGCCAGGAACCAGTTAGAAGCAATTTCTGTAGCTGAAACAAGCAACAAGGAAGTTTGGTTTTATCTGTAGGCTGTGGTTATAGTCCCAGGTAGTAGTGAGTGATTTTGTCGTGGAAAAGGAATTCCATAAAGGTGCGGTGAGTTGAGTCACCACACTGCCTATTCATTCCCAGTCAATTTTATCCCATATATAGGTGTTCTAGATTCACCCTTAAACACTGGCTTATGTAGGAACCACGGGCTCTTCCTTTTATTTAAGGTGAGGAATACTCATGGAAACTAGAAATGAGCGTTAGAGTTCTGGGAGTTTGCTGGGTTCTCCCAGGAGAGTGTTTAACTGTGTTAGTAAAGCTGCTTCTCTAAGAGCTGGAGAGGTGGCTCAGTAGTTAAGAGCACTGAGTGTTCTTCAAGAGGACCAGGGTTCAATTCCCAGCATCCACATTAGGCAGCTCCCAGGAGACACCTGCACCAGCATGTACATGTCCACACACATTTATGTGTAATTGAAAAGGAAATCTTTTTTTGTTTAATTAATTAATTAATTTATTTATTTTTTTTTAAATATTTTTTTTAAATATTTATTTATTTATTATATGTAAGTACACTGTAGCTGTCCTCAGACACTCCAGAAGAGGGAGTCAGATCTTGTTATGGATGGTTGTGAGCCACCATGTGGTTGCTGGGATTTGAACTCCTGACCTTCGGAAGAGCAGTCGGGTGCTCTTACCCACTGAGCCATCTCACCAGCCCCAATTTATTTATTTTTATTGTGTGTGCATTGGTGTTTGAGGGGGTCAGACTCCCTGGAACTGGAGCCACCATGTGGGTGCTGGGAATTGAACTTTAGACCTCTGGAAGAGCAGTCAGTGCTCTTACCCACTGAGCCATCTCTTCAGTCCAAAAATAAAATCTTACAAACCGGAGAACCTGGGGGTATCTGTGGTGTCTTTAATCCCAGTACTTGGCAGAGTTAGGTAGATCTCTGAGTTTGAAGACAGTGTGGTCTACAGAGTGAGTTCCAGGACAGCCAGGGGTGCACAGAGAAACCCTGTCTGCACATGGGTGCACAGAAAAACCAAAATAAATAATAAAGCAAACTGTCTTCTCTTTCAGGGGATGTTGGAAACTACTATTATGGACAAGGGCACCCCATGAAGCCTCACCGAATCCGCATGACTCACAATTTGCTGCTCAACTATGGTCTCTACCGAAAAATGGAGATCTACGTGAGTTCCTGAGTGCTGCCCCTGCCTGCCTTGTCAGCTTGGGTTCCCTGCCTGCATTCCTTTTTGGGGGATGGGGGGGAGGGTTTGGTTTTTCGAGACAGGGTTTCTCTGTGTAGCCCTGGCTGTCCTGGAACTCACTTTGTAGACCAGGCTGGCCTCAAACTCAGAAATCCACCTGCCTCTGCCTCTCAAGTGCTGGGATTAAAGGCGTGCGCCACCACACCTGGCTCCCTGCCTGCATTCTTTAGTTTCCTTTCTCAGCTGCTCATTCATTCAGTGGCTATTATTTGGCGAGTAGATGAAGGTTCTATTTTTTTATTTTTAAGCACTTCAGTGTCAGTACGTGTAAGCTAACCAAGTTTACCGTGTCTGTGTAACAATTAAAGAATGCTAATGATAGAGAGGTGAGGAGTGAAGAACGGAGCCGTGGAGTTCCTTCAGACTGACTAGAAAGTCAAGGATGAGGCTGAGGTTCTAGCACTTTGGTGGGAGAGGTAGGATTGGGGTTTCAAGGCCACTCTGGGCAATTCACAGCCAGCCCTGGTATAGGAGACCCTGTCTCCAAAGAATGAAAACGCCTAGAACTTAGTGCAGCATTCACAAAGGGACTGGTATCCAAGTCAAGGGTTGGACAGAGGCACAGACCGAACTGAGGATGACGTGGTGTTTGGAGAAAGCAAAAGTCTTCGGGAAGTGCGCTGTAAGCCAACATGGAAGCCCAGTGTGGGTACTGCGGCGTGGATGGCTGGAGATTCAAGGCTGGCCTGGGCTACAGTCTTAAATGAGTGCGAGCTAATCTTAGCCTAGAATAAAACCCAACAACATGCTGGGTAGTGGTGCTTTGAGTCCCAGCCCTCAGGAGGCAGAGGCAGTCAGATCCCTGAGTTGAGGCCAGCACACAGTACACAGTCAGAGTATGGACTGTCTCTGACTTGGGGGCTCTTGTACCTCATTGTCTTCATCGAAGCCATAGCTGAAGGTGACCTTTGCACTTGTGACCCTCTCGGCTCCCCTCTGAAGAGCTGAGCTCCATGGTTGCCCGCAGGCACACCTTTTTATACAGCGCTGTCGTTGTCTTCCAGTGCTATGCTTCCAGCCTCAGTGTAAGCTCGTGTCTTGTTCCCACATACAGCTCTAACTAATTTTGTCTGAGCTTCCAATTTTAAAAGAAAAACTGGAACTTTGGATTATATAATACCACCTAAGTTTAAAATGTTGGCTCCATGTTTTGTCTTTGTTTTAATTTTTGGCTATAATTCCCAAATCTGTTTTTATTTTTTAGCATATGTGTAAAGAATACCAATATATGTGTAGACTAAATTTGGCTTGATTCTCAGTTTGCCTCTTCTGCAGGCAGTGCGGTACAGATTGAGAGCTTTTTTCCGTTTGGTTTGTTGAGGCAGGGTTTTGTTGAATTTGTAGTCCCAACTGGCCCCAAACGTAGGTAGTCTGGTTGCCCCCAGCCTCCCAAACACATGGTCACAGGTTGGCTTCCAGCTCAGTCTGTGGGGAGTGATGGCCTTGAGTTTCAGACCTCCTGCCTCCTTCCAAGGCCTGGATTACCAAGATTGATTTATTTATTTATTTATTTATTTATTTATTTATTTATTTATTTATTAATTATATGTAGTTACACTGTAGTTGTCTTCAGACACTCCAGAAGAGGGCGTCAGATCTCATTACAGATGCTTGTGAGCCATCATGTGGTTGCTGGGATTTGAACTCAGGAGAGCAGTCAGTGCTCTTAACTGCTGAACCATCTCTCCAGCCCCATGTCTAGTTCTTACAGCACTGGAGATTTGAACCCAGGACTTCATGAACACTAAGTATTCTGGCTGCTCTGCAGTGGCAGATACTTGTTAGCTGGGTGTGGTTGTACATACATGGCTTTGCTCCTAGTACTTGAGAGGCAGAGGTAGAGGAGTCTCTGAATTCAAGGTCAATGTGGTCTACATGTCAAGTCTCAGGCTAGCCAAGACTACATAGAGACACCTTAAAAATGTCTTAAAAAATAAAATACAGGACTGGAGAGACTGCTCAGCTGTTACGAGCACTGACTGTTCTTCTGAAGGTCCTGAGTTCAAATCCCAGCAACCACATGGTGGCTCACAACCATCTGTAATGGGATCCGATGCTCTCTTCTGGTGTGTCTGAAGACAGTAACTGTACTTTACTCATAAATAAAAGAAATATTTAAAAATTAAAAAAATAAAATAAAACAATGTAGCCAGGTGGTGGTGGCGGTGCAAGTCTTTAATCCCAGCACTTGGGAGGCAGAGGCAGGCAGATTTCTGAGTTCCAGGACAGCCAGGGCTACACAGAGAAACCCTGTCTCAAAAAACAAAACAAAACAAAACAAAACAAAACAAAACAAAAACAATGTAAAAATCAGAGGAATAACAGCAATAGGAGGCCAGTTAGCTTTGGGATTATCCCAGCAGAATGAGACAGACATGCTCAGGGCCTCTGGTCACTCTATGGCACGAGTGTTGCTGTTAGTGGCTGTCTTCATAGCTTGAGCAAACTAGCAACAGCAGCATCCTCCTCAGAGAGAGAAAGTGGATGAATCTTCTTTCCCTGATGCCAGCCAGTGGAAATGCCTGAGAAAGCAAGGAGGGAAAACTGACAGACGACGGAGGTGGCTTTGAACTGTTGATTTTTTTCCCCTCTCTCCCTTCCTCCCTCTGTCCAAGTGCTGGGACGATGAGCATGAGCCACTGCACATAGCCCGTGTTGTGCTGGGGCTTTGTGTGAGCTAGGAAAGTGCTAGGCCATCTGAGCTGACTTCCCAGTCCTTTCCTCCTTTATTAGAGGGAAAACCCTTTTTAGAAGGTTCTTAGCAGAATTCCAGCCACCCTCCAGCCTTAATGGATTTCATGATTTGATCCTGTGGGTCGGGTTTATCAATGCTGAAACAAATCAGTATGTTTCCAAGGAGAGTGCCACTATACCTGGCTCTTTATATTGTATTTTATTTGTATGAGTGTTTTTGTTTTGCCTGCATGCAGGTCAAAAAAAGAGGGCATCAGATCTTCTGGGACTGAAGTCACAGCTTTGAGCTGCTGTATAGGTACTGAGAACCACGCTCTTAACTGCTGAGCTGTCTCTCCATTGGCCCTCCTTTCTCCCTCCATTCCCTTCCCTTCCCCTCCCTCTTCCTTCCTTCCTTCCTTCCTTCCTTCCTTCCTTCCTTCCTTCCTTCCTTCCTTCCTTCCTTTCTTTTTTTCTTTCTTTCTTTCTTTCTTTCTTTCTTTCTTTCTTTCTTTCTTTCTTTCTTTCTTTCTTTCTTTCTTTCTTTCTTTCTTTCTTTCTTTCTTTCTTTCTTTTTCTTCTTCCTCTTCTTCTTTCTTTTTTATCTCTTCTTTCTTTGGGTTTTTCCCAGACAGGGTTTCTTTGTGTAGCCCTGGCTGTCCTGGAACTCACTCTGTAGACCAGGCTGGCCTGGAACTCAGAAATCCACCTGCCTCTGCCTTCCAAGTGCTTGGATCAAAGGCGTGCGCCACCACCGCCCGGCTTTCTCTTTCTTTCTTGAAGTTAGGTCCAGGCTACCCTGAATTCACTCTGTAACATAGACTGGCCTTCATCATGATCCCTGGTTAAACCACCACTCCTGGAGGGGAGTATATGTGTATAGGCTTGCATCTAGAGTTTGAATGACACAGGTCATTCTCCCTGACGGGATATTGGTTTCCTTAACAGAAATGGCAGAAGAGAAAATGAGTTCCAGGACAGCTAGAGCTACACATTATGACCCTGTTTTTAAAAGTCTTCAACTCAGAACACAGACTAAAATGGGGTTAGGGTTTATATAGTATCTAGAAGCCAGAGCCACAACATAGCTTTGCTGATAGCCAGGAAGCTGAGGGCTTACTTAGTTTATTACAGTTTATGGCTCTTAGGGTGTAGTAGACACTTGGAGCCCAGGACCTCAGTCCAATACCCAGAGCCACATAGTGGAAGGAGCCAGCCAAGTCCTTCATGTGTTCTCTGACCTGCACTGTGGCATTCATGCACATGTACACACGTGACAAATAAGCTTGAAAATGAAACAGCCAGGGCTATACAGAGAAACCCTGTCTCAAAAAAAAAAAAAAAAAAAAAAAAAACAACAACAGAAAACCAAGCCGGGTGTGATGGCACATGCCTTTAATCCCAGCACTCAGGAGGCAGAGGCAGGCGGATTTCTCAGTTCGAGGCCAGCCTGGTCTACAAAGTGAGTTCCAGGACAGCCAGGGCTATACAGAGAAACACTGTCTTGAAAACAAAAACAAAACCAAAAAAATGTGAAACAACAAAGCCTGTGAGAGTTTTTGTTTTTCTGAGACTGTTTCTCTCTGTGGCCCCCTGGCTGTCCTAGAACTCAGAGATTCTGCATCTGCCTCCCAAGTGCTGGAATTAAAGGCACTTTAATTTTTTTGTTTGTTGGTTTGGTTTTTTTTTTTTTTTATTTTGGTTTTTCGAGACAGGGATGCAATGAGGAACTGTGGGAGAGAGGACAGGGGTGGGACTATGGCTAGAATGGAAAAAAGGTAGTTTTATACTGTAGGCGGGACTTGAACTGTACAGTCCAGGTGTGATCTCTAGTCTCCTCTGCTCCTGAGTGCAGTAGTAGAGAGCAGTGTACATCACCATACTCTGTGGAGAAGAGGGAAGGAGAATCAGCTCAGCGGCCATCAAGCTGAGGTAGCATGGATTCCATAAGGACCCAGCTGGTGAGAGCCCAGAGAGGACCTGTATGTGATTCCCAGCATCCGCATGGCAGATGCTGTCACAGTTGTCTGGGACTCCAGGTCTAGGGAATCCAGTGCCCCTCTGGCTCCATAGGCTCTGTTCGTACATGGTACACATAAGGCTCTTACACGCACAATACAGTAAATAATATTGTGTGGATATGTGTTGGGACCATCAGGACACTTCTAACATGTCAACAAAGTTTTAGTGGGAAGGACTTGATCAGAATTCTTGGTGCAGTGCTTTATAAAAGGTTCCCCAGAGGAGGCATGGCAGCACACACCCTTGATCCCACCACTAAGGGAGATAAAGGAGAACCAGCGGGATCCCTGAATTCAAGGGCAGCCTGGGCTACAGAGCAAGTTTCTGCATAGCCAAGGCTACAGAGAAAGTCTTAAGCCACCACTGCTCTTCTTTTTTTTTTTTAATTAGGTATTTTCCTCGTTTACATTTTTAATGCTATCCCAAAGGTCCCCCATACCCACCCCCCCAACCACTGTTCTTCTTAAAACAACTCCTAGCTTGGTGTTTTGGCTTACATTTTTTTTTTTAAGATTTATTTATTTATTATTATATGTAAGTACACTGTAGCTGTCTTCAGACACACCAGAAGAGGGAGTCAGATCTTGTTACGGATGGTTGTGAGCCACCATGTGGTTGCTGGGATTTGAACTCTGGACCTTCGGAAGAGCAGTCGGGTGCTCTTACCCACTGAGCCATCTCACCAGCCCTGGCTTACATTTTTTATCTCAGCACTCAGGAGCAAAGTCCAAGTGACTCATCTAGAAGAGTGAAGTGACCTTGACCTTGGTCAAGCTAACTTGCTCTTTCTCCCTAGCGTCCTCACAAAGCCAATGCTGAGGAGATGACCAAGTACCACAGTGATGACTACATTAAATTCCTGCGTTCTATTCGCCCAGATAATATGTCTGAATACAGCAAGCAGATGCAGAGATGTAAGTATGTTCCCTTCCCATCCTCCAGAGCTCCCCATTGGGTTTTTTTTTTCATGGGGAGTACCACCCTTTGGTCCCTGTTTAGTTCACACCTGATGTGTCTGGCTTCCCAAAGGCGCCAATGCATTCTCATCTCATCTGGCTTTCTGTGTCCTGATCGTAAATTACAGAGTTAGACTTGTCCAGTTAGGGCTCCTGTGCTGTTCCGGGCATGCTATAACTGTAATGAGCAAGGCCCTGGGCTGCCAAGTAGCCAGGAGACATTGGTCCTGCTCTTAATTGACTGCACAAGATACTTCCCCTAAGATTTTTGTTCTGTAAAATGGGATGAACTGTGTAGTTTCTGATTTCTGTCCAGTTATAATTGCTTGAACTTTGCATTTAGTATTTAGAGGACGCAAAGGACAGACTAGATGATGTAATCTTTGAGATGAGGTGGTCCCACCCCTGCCTGCTGGGCTCTGACACTGCAGGTACATCCCATCTCAGAAGCCATACCTCATTTGTACAACTGTGATTGTTTTAGTTGTGAGAAAGCATTGGTTAGGTCTGGGACTTGATTGTCACACCTGAATTGTTTCTTTTGTGATTTAAGTGTCCACTCTCTGAATCGACAAGATCTTGCTGACTTCATGGAGTTCAGTCATTGGTTTCCTGCAGGTGGTTTTAGGGGTTTCCACAAAACGCTGGCAATGGGGATCTATCTGACTTCTCAACAAAAGAGGCTCTCATTAGAAAGGCAAGCCTGGTGTCTGTCACAGCAAGAAGATGAACTTTCAGGGTTTATTTTAAAGCACTTATTTTTTGATGGTCCTGAGATTTTGTGTCTTGGTTTGAATGCTCAACTGCCTGTTAATCTTCTAAGGTGTGTGTGTGTCTGTGTCTGTGTCTGTGTCTGTCTGTCTGTCTATCTGTCTGTGTGTTGGGGGTATGTATGACAATGGCCTGTGTAGAAAGGTCAGAGGACAACTTTGGGACTAGGTTCTCTCCTATCTTGGATTCCAGGGGTTGAGCTCAAGTCATAGACTTTACTGCAGGTGATTTACCTGCTGAACCATCTTTCCTACTCAGTTATGTGTTGTGACTCAAGTCTTGGAGCTTCTCTCAGGTTCTCTATTAGGAAGACAGCAGTACCTGTCTTATATTTGAGGCTAATGCATTCATAGTACCTACCTTCAAGGAACACTAGCTTTTGATATTATGTGATATATCTGTTATTCACAAATCTGTCAAGACAAAGTAAAAGACCTTCCAGAGGGAGCAGGTTCTTTTCCAGTCAGTATTATAAAGTTGTGTGTTAAAATATTAGATCTGGTGGGGCTGGAGAGATAGCTCAGCTGTTAAGAGCACTGACTGATCTTCCAAAGGTTCTGAGCTCAATTCTCAGCAACCACATGGTGGCTTATAACAATCTGTAATGGGATCCAATGCAACAATGTACTCACATACATAAAATGAGTAAACCTTTTTTTTTTTTTTTTTAAATGTCACAGTGTTTTGGGAATCAAAGTAGCAAAGACTTCAGGTGTCATTTAGTGAAGTGCTTTTTTTTGTTGTTTTGTTTTTGTTTTTGTTTTTCCAGACAGGGTTTCTCTGTTTAGCCCTGGCTGTCCTGGAACTCACTCTGTAGATCAGGCTGGCCTCAAACTCAGAAATCTGCCTGCCTCTGCCTCCCAAGTGCTGGGATTAAAAAGGCGTGCGTCACCACTGCCCAGCAGCTAATATTTTTTAAATCAAAATGGGAAGCTTAAAAAAAATTTAAAAATTGGGAAGCTAAATAAATGTAATTGCTGGACCAGATAATCAAACCTGGCGCTCCTGGTGAGAACATGCCAATGGCGAAGGTGGTGGGGCCGTCAGGGCAAGCTGTCTGGTCTGTAGACTTGACTGGCAGGGTGGAGAACTCCAGACCCCTGGCTGGAGCGCAGTCATCAGTGTCTCTACATTTCAAAGCCTGGCCTCACCCCACCACTTGGGAGGCGGAGGCTGCAAGGTGGTCTTTAAGGCCACCTTGGAATGTAGAGTAAAACCCTGTCTCAAAACAAAGAATGCATTTGTACTGAGCATTAGCAGAATTGTTTCTGTCATCACTAAAGAGTATGCTATGACAGCCTTCACGTAATATGCTCTAGAGATGGCTTCAACCAAACAGGAGTTTCAGGCCATCCGGGGCTACACAGTGAGACCTCATCTCAAAATCCAAACAGAAAGCAGCGAGGTTTTAAGTGTAAAGATAATGGAAGTCCATGTTTCCTCACAGTCCAAGAAGATGTGATTAATACAGTTGAAGACTGGGCACGGATTCTTATTTCTATACTAGGCCGTCTCTTCCCCTCCCCACTCAGTGACTCTATTACAGAGGTGTAACTTGTATCCCAAAGTTAGGGTTTTGGCCTCTACAGGGTTCTAGAGTGCTGTGCTTGTTGTTGCTTGAGACAGGGTCTAACACTATTTAGACCTGCTTGGTACTTAACTCTGTGAGTAGACCACCCTGCTTAGAGACCCTCCTAGGCGATGATATTACAGCCATGCCCTTCACGAGTGCTCTGTCTCCAAAGATGCTGCTTTTTAAAAGAAAGTCTCATGGAGCCAAGGCTGGGCTTGAACTTAATTATATAGTTAAGTTGACATCTTCATTATTCTCCTTCCTCCGTCCAGGATTACAAGTGTGGACTGTATGTTGGGTTGGGTCCTGAAGGTTAATCCTCTTCTCATCCCCACAAGGGAGTATAAACCAGCCTTTGGGAACTCAAGTACCAGGACCAGAAGGAAACAGTCAGAGGGGGAGTTACTTGCTCCTGAATATATAGCCTGACCCCAGGGACCAAAGTTCTTATTGGCATAGCCTCTTGCAGTGTTTACCTAGAAAATGAGGAAAGCCGCCCACTGCCTGCTTCCTTAGTAAGCAGCAGGCTCGGGGAAATCCAAATTATAGTAGCACTAGATTAGTGGCTTTTAAAAAATTAATTTTCATGTGTGTATGCAGTGTGTGTGGGGTGTTACAGTGTATGGGTGGGGTCAGAGGGGTTGACTCCTTCCACCTTTCTGAGAGCTACAGAGATTGAACTCTGGTCAACAGGCTTACAGAGCCAGCACTTTTGCCTGTTAACTCAGAGTTGAGAATGGTGAAGGTTATTGCAAATACAGCTGCGTCCTAATATGTTGCCAGAATCCAGAATGGCCCCTTGCTAGCCTCCTCTTCCCAGGGCTCTTCCTCCTTGCTCTACTTTGGGAGCCCTTATTGATAAAAGACCAGGGCAGGAGTAAGGATAGCCCCACTCTCGCCCCTGGCCTCAGCAGCCACTTTCCTTAGGTTTTTGTGAGAGCCTGGGGCTGCTTCCTGTCTGTGTGGTTTCATTTGCATTAGTGTTTGTATGTGTTTCCACCTCATGCCCTGCTTGGTACTTTTACCTCATGGGCCTAAAATAACTCGAGTTATCACTTGGGTGTAGTCAAAGCACTGGCCTGTAGTAGTCAGGATACCTAGGTCCTATTCTGATTCTGATACTTATGGTCATACAGCCTTCGGCAAGTCACTTACTTCTTTGCATGTCCTCGTTCCAGTGCACGCTGGTCCTGTCTTGTCCAGGTCTTGGAGCTGTGAGTACTAAATGAGAGTCTATGTGCATAAAGCACTGTGGAAGGAGCAGGATACATTGTCTCAGGACAGGCAGCAGCAAATCAGGAGGCTTGAATTGTGCCTCTGTGTTAGCAGTTCGTTCACTTCTCTGAGCTCATTTCCCCATTTATAGGACTGGGCCAAATTCTACCTCAGAAGATTATGTGGGGATAAATGGATCAGGTGTTTAAAGCACTCAGCAGCATATGAACTCTTCCAGTACTCAGCAAGTAATTCTATAGGTCTCTGCTCACTTGGCCTTTCTGAGTCAGTTTCTTCATTTCTAAGTTCGGAAGGCAGTCCACCTCAGAAGACTGTGCGAGGATACGTGTATCAGGTATTTCAAGTGGTTAGAAGTGACAGCCTGCTGTAACACTCACCACGTGAGGAGCATACAGGTTTCCTTCGCCAGCATTTGCCAAATTGCTAAACACTTTCCTGTAAGATTTTTAATGTTGTATGCATAGTCCTAGCTACTCAGAAGGCCAAGGCTTAAGGAAAGGTTAAGCCAGGAGTTCAAGACCAGCTTGAGGAGCACGGTGAGGCCATGTCTTCAAAATTCCGGGGGAGGGTCTGTTAATTTTTTCACTGGCTGGTTGAAATGAATTTCACTGTTGCTTATTATCATTAATAGCATAAATCTCCAGGAAGTTAGCCTGGGCTAGAACCCAAGCTTTCTGAATCTAAACTGTTGTTTTCCTTCTCACTGTTGTAAAAATCTAAATAGAAAACTGAAGGAAGGGCTGGTGAGATGGCTCAGTGGGTAAGAGCACCCGACTGCTCTTCCGAAGGTCCAGAGTTCAAATCCCAGCAACCACATGGTGTCTCACAACCATCCGTAACAAGATCTGACTCCCTCTTCTGGAGTGTCTGAAGACAGCTACAATGTACTTACATATAATAAATAAATAAATCTTTAAAAAAAAGAAAAAGAAAAGAAAACTGAAGGAAACTGTGGAAGCTAACCTTTGCCTTATTTCTTTCAAGTCAATGTTGGTGAGGACTGTCCGGTGTTTGATGGCTTGTTTGAGTTCTGTCAGTTGTCCACGGGAGGCTCTGTCGGTAAGGAGACTAAATCTGCTTCTTGGGCTGTGCTGGACAGTTGCTGGGAGATCTGTCTGCCTTCATTACGAGTGATTCTGTGGGGTTTGACTTTCAACCTTAAACACAGTACTGACAGCTGTTTTTAATTCTCCTCTCCTGCCCCAAGAGCTTAGATGTGGAAATATCCTGTAGGCTTTAAGGGGCAGTTTGTGAACGGCAAAGACCTTTAAAAATGGAAGATCAACGTCTGTGTCTTATGAAAGAGTCAGGTCATTAACTTCTGAAGTCATAAATATTCCTCCCAGGTCATTTGACTGTAACTCTGAGATACCTTAGAACGGCCCCAAATCCTACCAAATGCAGCCACTCATGGGTTAAGGCTGGAGACACATTCTGAGAAATGTGTTCGTATACAGTTTGGACAAAGGTAGATGGTATAGCCTCCTGCACATCTGTACATGTGGTGTACATGTAGTACATGGTATAGCCTCCTGCACATCTGTACATGTGGTGTGCATGTAGTACATGGTATAGCCTCCTGCACATCTGTACTTGACATGTAGTATAGCCTGTTGTTTCTCAGCACCTGGATGAATAGAATGTGAGATTAAATCAAACGCCAGAAAAAATGCAGGGGCAGAGGCACTTACTGCTTATTATGAATAATTACTGCCCTTGCTCAAGGGTTTGGTTTCCAGCCCCCATATGGCAGCTAACAACTTAGAGTTAACTCTAGTTCTAAGGGCTCCAGTGCCCTCTGGGCACTAGGTACTTATGGTGCACATGCAGACGTGCATATATATCTGTGCAGACAGAATAGTCAGACAACTGTAGACACAGTATACAGGGGTGCAGCAACATTTCTGTTTTAGTTGGGGGTTTTGTTTCGTTTTACAATGAGGTCACTCTGTAGCCCTGATTTACCTGGAACTAACTTAGTAAACCAGGCTAGCTACAAGCTCAAGACGTCTGCCTGCCTCTGCTTCCTTAGTGTTGGGATTAAGGGTGTGTGCCACCACCAATAGCATACACAACAAACCCTGCCTCAACAATACCAAAAACACCCCCTTAAAACACTGTAAAATGAATAAAGTACCTCCCATTGAGTTGGCAGGGCAAGGGGAACGGCTTAGTAACAGGCTTGTGCTCTTTCCTTGCTCAGCAAGTGCTGTGAAGCTTAATAAGCAGCAGACGGACATCGCTGTGAACTGGGCCGGGGGCCTGCACCATGCAAAGAAGTCTGAAGCTTCTGGCTTCTGTTACGTCAATGACATCGTCCTGGCCATCCTGGAACTGCTAAAGTATGCCTGCCTGGCCTTGTGTCTTGGAAGAGCACCTTAGGCCAGGTCCCACTTCCCTCTACCCCTGGGCTTGCTTCCCTAGTTTGCTTTTCTTGTGGCCTGCTGGCTAGGATGTGTTCCATGAGTGTCTCTGGCCATCCTCTCCTTTTCGGGGTCTTGGTTTGATCTGAGCCCACGGCAAGATCTGGGGCAGGCGCTGCTAAGATCCTGCCTCCAGAGTGTCCTTGTGTGACTGGAGTTGACCCTGGCTGTAGAGTAGGAAGATCGGACATGGTCGGCTTGGTCAGGCCTCTGGAGACACCCCGGCCACTCTTCCACCTTCCTTCAGCCAGTTTCTACGTCTCTGGTGCTTAGAGATACCTGAGGGAGGCAGCTAGCCCGGTAAGCTGGGACCTGGCGCCCTTGGCGCGTCCCATCCCCAAAGAGCCCCCAGGGCCCTTATCACCTTCTGATCCTAGGTACCACCAGAGGGTGCTCTATATTGACATTGATATTCACCATGGCGATGGCGTGGAAGAGGCCTTCTATACTACAGACCGGGTCATGACTGTGTCCTTTCATAAATACGGAGAGTACTTCCCAGGAACTGGGGACCTACGGGTGAGAACTCCCTTTAGGGACCAACCAACTCACCTTCAGCTCTAACTCTCCTATCCTGTGTCATTAGAATCTACTTCTTGCCTCTCTGCCATTGAGAGTACCACATTATTGTTTGGGCACCTACACGACCTCATTCTTTATTCTGGAAGAGGACTGTTAGGATGTAAGGGGTCAAGAGAATTGAGGGTTTTCTGGCTCATTGTCACGGCCTCCTGATCACAGCTGGGATGCATCACACTTTTATGTGACTTGCGTTTGGAGTGAGGGATTGCGGCTCCGAGGAGTCATCTTCCCCCTTAGCACTGTGACTGAAGGCAGTGGACTCGCCCCAAAACACTCCATGAAAGCCTGAATTTTACGTGGAACAGTTAATGGACTTGGGCCCCTCCTAGGGCTGCCCCATCTGTCAGCATGAATACAGTGAGATCGGTTTGCCCTGCCAGTCGCCCTTAGGTGGGAAATGCTACTAATTAAGTTGTTTGATACCACAAACATTCGTGTAAGTCACGTTTGCTGTTAGAAGTTAACTGGAAGAAGCTCTCTTCTGTGACTTGCCCTCCACGCTTTCTAGAGAGGACAGAATAAAGGTAGAGGAGTATATAGTAAAACTCTGGGCAGAGTTGAGCGAGGTGGGTTTTACTTCTGTGACCCACCTCCCGGCGTGCTCTTAACTAGGTGATAGCAGTTTTCTCTCGGGAAAATTGAGAGACTGGGAGTCGGGCTTCCTCTGGCCTTGCAGATCTCATGGGCTCAGCTTGTCTCACAGCACCGCTGTCTTTCTCCTTAGCCTTCCAGCCCCATCTTTGAATCTCCTTCTTTTTGTCTTTCAACTTGAATGTCCCCTTTGATTAGGACATTGGGGCTGGCAAAGGCAAGTACTATGCTGTGAACTACCCACTGCGAGACGGCATTGACGACGAATCCTATGAAGCCATCTTTAAGCCAGTAAGTGCCTTGGCTCACCCCTTGGGCTGTGTTGGGATTGATGAAGGGGACGATAGCAAAGCATCTGTTATGGCCGAGAGAGAGGTGGTTCCTCCAAGTGGCTACCTGGAAAGGAAGTGTTTACAACTTTGGCTGCTGTGTGGTATCAGGAAACAACCACATAATTTGTTGCTGCCGTCTGTCTGTGAGTCTGGCCTTTTGCTCACAGTACAGTAACTTGTAAGGTCTTTGTGGGAGGTAAATTTTATGAACCCAACAGTCTGTAGTCAGTTGTGTGACAAAACTTTTTCCAAGAGTGATGTAACACACATGTCTATTCACCACACATAGGGAACACACAACTGACCAAAATACAGATCCCACCAAAACCCAGCTTAGTGAGCCACTGAGGATCAAAAACTGGGGTTACGTACAGGAGTGGTGGTATATAGGAATAGAAATAGGTATATAGGTGGTACCTATAGGAATAGAAATGTCTTAAAGATAGCTGCATCACCAAAGCCCTCCCCACAAAAGCTCACTACCCAGCCTTCAGGCAGCTCAACAGGCTACAGAGGCATTTCCGGGAGCCTGAGTTGATCTGAGCCTTTTCCAGGCAGCTCAGCATTTTCTGTTTCTTCCAGGCAGCCTGTCTAGTCTGAAACTCTTTTTTCTTTTCTTTTCTTTTCTTTTCTTTTCTTTTCTTTTCTTTTCTTTTCTTTTCTTTTCTTTTCTTTCCTTTCCTTTCCTTTCCTTTTCTTTTCTTTTACAGCTTTTACTGCTTTGTCAGGGGAAGTCCTAGTGAATCTGTTCAGTTTCAGGGATTTCCTGAAGCTATGTTGAGTTGTGTACCTTCCTGCTAAGGAGCTTCCCTGCAGGATGGAATCAGAAACACAGCACTGATGTGTTTTTTCTTTTGTTGTTGTTCGTGACCATTTAATTTAAGCAGAATATTTGGCAAAGCAGAGATTACATGAGAGAAAGATGGGAGCAGGCAGGTCTGACAGTGATGGCAGCCCTCAGTGTTCTGTGTCCCACATCGCTGGAGTTGGCCACTCAGAGATGATTTGTTCTTTTCATTATGGTCTATTTTCTGAGCTTTTCATGGTGTTTTGGTTTGGTTTTTGGTTTTTCGAGACAGGGTCTCTCTGTTTAGCCCTGGCTGTCCTGGAACTCACTCTGTAGACCAGGCTGGCCTCGAACTCAGAAATCCGCCTGCCTCTGCCTCCCGAGTGGTGGGATTAAAGGTGTGCGCCACCACGCCCGGCTCGTTTTTCATGTTTCTTAAGCCTTTTACTACTCTCCACATTTTAAGAAATTGGGGTCTATTCTAGTCTTTATAGACTAGCTTGCCTGGAAAAGCCCCCAGCTGTTTATCCTGTCCAGAGACTGGAAAGGCAGTGTGGCATGTTGTACAGCACCTGCGGTTAGAGTCCTCAGCATCCTGACCAGAGCTTGCGTTTTTACAGGGGTGCCTGGGTCCGGGAGAAGGTAGGCTGAAGTGCAGGGGCTCTCACCACTGCAGTCCTGGCCTGGGACTCATTATAGACCAGACTGGCTTCTGACACACAGAGCGTCCTGTCTCTGCCTCCTGAATGCTGTGACTAAATTGTGCCACCATGCCCGGCCTTGAGCTGGATTGGTTAATAAGTTTTGTGGTCACACAAATGCCTGCATGCGCTTAGTAGTAAAGATGACAGAAGCTCCACGTACAGCCTCCTGAGGAACAGTGTGTGCTTAGGTTTGAGAATAAAATGTACAGAACTGGGCTGGTGAGATGGCTCAGTGGGTAAGAGCACCCGACTGCTCTTTCGAAGGTCCAGAGTTCAAATCCCAGCAACCACATGGTGGCTCACAACCATCCCTAACGAGATCTGACTCCCTCTTCTGGAGTGTCTGAAGACAGCTACAGTGTACTTACATATAATAAATAAATAAAATAAAAAAGTAAAAAAAAAAAAAAAATGTACAGAACTAGATGACCTATAGGGACAGAGGAGTGGAGCAGATGCAGCGAGAGGTTGGGAGGTCTCTGAAAGGAAGCAACTTGGGAGGTCGGCAGTTATAAAAAGGGAAAGAGGAGGGAGTTGACAGACCAATCAAAGCTCAGTTGTGCGAGTTGTGATAATCTTTACTTTAAAGTCAGAAACCTCTTGTCTACCACACAGTATCGGGGAAATAAAAGGAAAAAAAAAAAGCTGGACCTCTTTCTACCTCTGGACCTCACATGCTTTTTTTGAGATTGGTCATAACCAAGGTGTATCTTTTTATTTTTTAGGTCATGTCCAAAGTAATGGAGATGTTCCAGCCTAGTGCAGTGGTCTTACAGTGTGGCTCAGATTCCCTGTCTGGGGACCGGTTAGGTTGCTTCAATCTGACCATCAAAGGTGAGTCCAGGTAGCATGCACATAGGTGGACAGGGTCTGCCAGGTTCCCCTGTAAACCAACATCCCTTTTCCTTCCAAAGGACACGCCAAGTGTGTGGAGTTCGTGAAGAGTTTCAACTTGCCCATGCTGATGCTGGGAGGAGGTGGCTACACCATCCGGAATGTTGCTCGCTGCTGGACTTACGAAACAGCGGTGGCCCTGGACACAGAGATCCCTAATGGTATTAGCTCCAGGGCCAGGTTAGGCTGGGTGGGGGCTGGATGTCACCTGCCTTCATTTACAACTTTTCCATTTGCCCCTAGCCTTTCATACTTTCCACCGAGGTTCCTGCCTGTTATCTTGTGGCAGGCAAATCGTAGCCTCAGTTTTTCCGTAGTCTTGTGTTCTCCCCATGGTGTTGGTCAGGACATTGTCAGTCATTCAGATGTTTGATTTACAGTGAATGCAGAGTGCTTAGTGTTCTGCACTGCGGGCTTGGGTCCTTCTCCCCCTAGTGACACATACCCCACTGGTGTGGACACTGGAGAATGGTGTTATAGACATCAGTAGGTCCTAAGTGTAACCCCAGCCTTTAATAAGGAAGCTCGGAGCCGAGCGTGGTGGTGCACACCTTCAATCCCAGCACTTGGGAGGCAGAGGCAGGCGGATTTCTGAGTTCAAAGCCAGCCAGGGCTACACAGAGAAACCCTGTCTTGGAAAACCGGAAAAAAAAAAAAAAAGAAGAAGAAGAAAGCTCTTGGCCGCAGAAAGACTTTATCTCAAAAAGACAAAGCAGAACAGATTAAAACTTTGTATGTGTCCTAGTTTGTTCTGTCTTCTCTTTTTTTAAGTGGGTAAGCAGACCCAGAGAAAGCAAGCTTTCTATGCGTTTCCATGGGCCCGGTGGTGGCCGTGTCTTTATCTTCACTGTTCTCTCCCGTTGCCCGCAGAGCTGCCCTACAACGACTACTTTGAATACTTTGGACCGGATTTCAAGCTTCACATCAGCCCTTCCAACATGACCAACCAGAACACTAACGAGTACCTGGAGAAGATCAAGTGAGTGTGCTGCCAAGTTGTCTCAGTTTAACAGGCCAGTTTCTGACTTGTCTCTGACTACTACAGCCCATCCACCCTCTCTCCTGTAGGCAGCGTCTCTTTGAGAACTTGAGGATGCTGCCCCATGCCCCTGGGGTCCAGATGCAGGCCATCCCTGAGGATGCCATCCCCGAAGAGAGTGGGGATGAAGATGAGGAGGACCCTGACAAACGCATCTCCAGTAAGACTAGCTCCAGGGGCCTGTCCCCTGCTTAGTAGGGAGCTCTGCACTTCCCTTCCTCCTTTTCCCATCTCCAAGCTGCCCAGCTGTGTGCAAACATTTGTTTTGAGACCCCTTGCCTCCACCCGGCTTGGTAGCTTTCCTTGGTGTCTTGATGAGGGGTGCTGGGGATGGAACCCGGGGTCTTCTCATCCAGGCAGGTACTCTGCCACTCAGTATCTGTGGCAGGAAGGCACTGGGCCCCTTGCTCTCATACCAATGTTTCTCTCTCTGCTGCCTCCCAGTCTGCTCCTCTGACAAACGCATTGCCTGTGAGGAAGAGTTCTCGGACTCAGATGAGGAGGGAGAAGGTGGTCGCAAGAACTCTTCTAACTTCAAAAAAGCCAAAAGAGTTAAAACAGAGGATGAGAAAGAGAAAGATCCTGAAGAGAAAAAAGGTGAGTTTGGATTAGATCAGGAAGGAGCTGACCCAGACCCAGCCAGCTCCTTTGGAGCTTAAACTGGAGGTTTGAGTCTTGAGTCTTTCAGTGGCTCCTAGAGGTGGTGAGAACCACAGAACAGTGACAGTGACACTCTTGGTCTCTGCTGGCTGACTGACCCTGGCTCACATACCACCCAAGCCCTTTTCCCAGTTTCCCAGGGGGCTGCCTCTGCCTGTGTTCTTGCTGAAACAGGCTGGGAAACCGGTCTGACCTGTTTTCAGCCAACCTCACCAGAGGACCTGGGATAGGCTTTTCTCATTTTTCTATAACCAGTGAACTGTGGTATTGAAGAAGGGGTTTCAGGATAGAGGAGTCCGACTACCTGAGAAGCCTTCAAGCATACCTGTTCTCTTATTTTCTAGAAGTCACAGAAGAAGAGAAAACCAAGGAGGAGAAGCCAGAAGCCAAAGGGTGAGGAAAGGGGCTGGTGGCTCTCTGTAGCACTAGAGCATCATCACCTTCTGTGTCCTACCTCTGTGAGAGGGAAGGAAGAGCAGGGACAGCTGCTGGTCCAGCCTACAGAGAGAGGCCTCTTTAAGGGTGGAGTCTGTATGTCTCTGCCCAGTTCCCAGCAGTCACCTGGGCAGCCAGGGTCTATGGAAGTCACTATAGCCATGTTTGTGCTTCAGGGCCACTAGCATGAGTTTTCTCATGCCTGTCTGTTCTCTCTGCAGGGTCAAAGAAGAGGTCAAGTTGGCCTGAGCAAGGTCTGCAGCCCCATCTTCTCCCCAAGTTCCTCACTTCTCAGATTTTATATTTTCTATTCCTCTGTGTATTTATATAAAATATATTAACTATAACGTCCCCAGGGACCAGAGCACAGGGCAGTGGTGCTAGGAGGGCTCTTCCCAGAGCGACCTTGTCCATCCTGCCACCCCCCTCCCCCCATTTGCGTGGAAAGAAAACAACCAGAAGAGAAAAATCCTGAACTGCCAAGTGCCTGCTTAGGAGCTCTGCTAAGATGCCCCTGTTAAACTTTTTAGGAGGGGTCTGGGTCTCCTAGGACCCCTTTTCAGGCTTGGGTAATAGCAGCCATTTTTAGATTGGTTCTGTTTATACCTTCCCACCCATCTTGGGCAAACAAAAAAACTTATATTGCCTGTCTTCCCCCAATTCTGTAGGTGGAGGTTGATAGCCTAGCTTCCTTTTTGAGATATTTTCATTTTGTGAAACTCTTTGTAATAAAACAGCTCATTTCTATACCCTCGGCCCTGGTTGGTTTAAGTTCTTCCCCGTCTCTTGTGGGGCGTCACTTGCAGACCTACCTGCCTTTGTCCTCCAGGTCGGTGCAGTCCTCTTACCCACACCCCAGAAGACCACTCAATGAAACATCACTAAAGGGACGACATTTATTCCTTTTCCAAATGTTACAGTAAATCCGGGTGGAAGAATGGTTTTAGCAGTTAGAAAAAAAAAAAGTACAAATCTGGGGTTTGGCCATTAAAAGTTATTTACAACAATGGGAGGGGGAAAAAAAAAGACAACAAGAAGTTGTTTCACATTACAGACCTCCCTCCCTCCTGAAGCCTAACACTTGCTTATCAAGTCAGAGACATGGTTGATTTCACAAGCTGGAGGTTTGAACTTGAGTAAGACATTTATAAAAACCCAGATGGGGCAATGTCCTCCCCAGCCCAGGTGCCACTAGGCACAGCACAAGAGACTAAGAATTCAACAGGGGAAAGGCTGGACACTCAGGGTTTGGGAGTATAAGCCCCCACTTCTGGCTCAGGGGGTTGAGAAGCAGGATAAACAAAACGAACTTGGAAAAGAATTGGAAACCCAGCAATTGCCTTCTGCAGGGATGGGGCTCGGGAAAGAGGTAGGGACAGGGCATCTCACATCACTAACCTAACTTGGGAAACCGTAAGGGACCATCTTCAACTGGCCTTAAGAGTAAGACCAAATGGCTGATGGGAGAATCCACAGGAGGGCGAAAAGGGAGCGTGGCTGGGAGGGGGCAACAAGCCCCTTCCTTTCTGGGCACAGGAAGGCAGCCAGGGCACAAGGTCCAGGCAGTGACCTCACAAGGACAGCACAGTTTTTGCAGCTTAGAGATCACCCACCTGTCCCCACCCCTACTCATTCTGCTCAGCACTGGCAGGTGTGGGGCCACTCTCTGGGCCCGAGGGAGTGGATGGCTCTGCAGCCTGGGGCCCTGCCTCCTCTTCTGTGTCTCCTTCCTTGGAGGCAGCACTAGCCTCTGCCCCCTTGGCCTGGGGCTCTTGGCTCTCAGGGGTGGCAGCGGCCTTCCCTTCTTGGGCAGTGCCCTCGTCGCTGCAGGCGCTCATCTCGCCCTGCTCCTGCTCTTCCTCTGTTGGCGAGGAGGCTGAGGAATCACCCCCACCCTCCTTCCGATTTCTCTTGAAGGACAGGCCACTCAATTTGAAAGGCTTCTTGAAAGAGAATTTCTTCTTCTTCTTGGGGGTCTCCTTGGGGGCGACCTCCCCCTTGGCCTCAGCTTCCTGGCTAGGGGGCGCTGGCTCGATGGCATCACCAGTAGCCCCAGCTGCCTCATCTGTTCCGTTCACGGGTGGTGACTCCCCTTCACCCTTGGGGGTTAAGTCTCCATTGCTTCTCACGTGGCCATTCTCCTGCGGGGCAGAGGGGACAGCAGTGAGGGCCCGGGCCCTTCTTCCCCTCCCCCAGCCCGCTTCTGGCCCCTCGCAGGCCACCGCCGACATCCAAAGGCAACCAAGTCTGGCTTTGGCCTCACTCCCATCCAACATCACCCTCACCCCTCACAGGCGCGCAGGGACGAGCGCAGCCAGCAGGAGGCGCTGGGGTTCGGGCCCCCACCCCCCTCCCGCGGGGCGCGCTCTCTATTTTCCGCGCGGAACCTCACCGGGCCTGGATCCTTCGCCGGCGGGCCAGCCTTGCCCAGCACTACTGGGCGGGAAGCAGCCCTGGGGCGCTGCCTCCCCGCACCTGGACGGCCTATTTTCCCAGGCTTGCGCTTTGTGTGATCAGCCCCCACCCACCCCAGAGTCTCCCCGCATCTCTGCTCCCCACCGCTTCAAAAGCCACCGCGGGCTGCCGGGATCGGGGCTCCAGATGGGGCGCCCTGGGCGCCGAGTACCATCCCCACGGCCCTAGACGCCCCCTTGGTGCGGCCTAGCAGCGCCTTTGTTCCCGCGCGGCCTTCGGGGCGGCCTGGGGGCAGCGCCCGCGGGCCGGGCGCGAACAAAGAAGGCGACGAGCCCGGCCGGCGCCCCCTCCCGCCCCTCCCCTCGTTCGCCCGCGGGGGCTGCGGCGCCGAGAACAAAGGGACCGGGCGGGGGAGGGGGCGCCGCGTGTCCCGGGCCGGACAAAGCGCGCGGCCCCGGCCCTGGGCCCCAGAGGGGGCGAGGCCGGCGGGCTGGGGGCCGGGATCCGCCGCTCCGAGCGCACTCACCTGTCCGTTGGCCTTCGCGGGGGAAGCGCCCGCTGCCTCCTCGGCGGTCACGTCGCCCCGGGGAGCCTTAGAGCTCTGGCTGCCCATGATGGGGGTCTGCTGGGGGCGCCCGGAGCCGCCCCGCGCTGGCGCCGCAGGGGATAGTTCGGCTGGGACGGCCCGGCGGGCAGAGGGGTGGGGCTGCGTCCGAGGGGGAGGGGTACGGGGGGCAAAGCGCACTGCACCCCCGCTCCGCAGCCGACCCGCTAGCTGCGCCCACTGCTGCTGCGCTCCGCGCCAGAATGCCGCCCGCCGCCCGCCGAGCCGCCTATATGTACGCGCCCGAGGCTCGGGGCGGGGCCGGACATTTAAATGAGCACCCAATCCGGGGTGGAGGCGGGGTCGGGCCCGGGTTCCTCTCGTGCAGTGGGCAGTGCCAAGCTGTCTGGTTCCCCCATCACTTGGGACGACCAGGGGCAAGTAGGGTTCAGTGTGGAAATGAGAGAGGTTCCCGGTCGGTCCGGGAGATGGACTGGGAGGAGGCCGTCGATGAAGAAGCACTCAGTCATCCCCAGCCCACTTTCAGCCTAACTCATACTTCACAGTGGAGAGGCCCCCAGTCCCTGGTTCTACACTGGCTCCTTGAACTCTTGGAAGGGCTCACATGTCCAGACTCGTCAGACGGCTGGTGCTGAGTTACACTCTAGAAATTTGTCCAAAACTCACGCGCCCGGACACAAACACACACCCACACACACACACATACCCTGAGTTCGGCGCCCCCTCAGGCCAGAATTCAAGTCCCACCCACGTCCCTGTCAGTCTATGTGCTGTGCGGCCACCCTGGGGGGCTGACCTAACTCAGGTCAAAATGGAGATCCAACAAGTCGGTTTTCTCAGTCTGTTGGTGGCAGCTCTTACTCCTCACAACCTAAATCCATCACCAGGTCTCTGTCTCTGTCTCTCTCTGTCTCCCCACTGCCGTGTGTGTGTGTGTGCGTGTGTGTGTGTGTGTGTGTGTGTGTGTGTGTGTGTGTGTGTGTTTGTGTGTGTGTGTCTTTGACCAGAAGGCATTGCATCTTCATCCCCCTTTGTAAGCAAAGAGCCTGGGGCGCAGAGATGTTTAAGTATACCTGACTTAGGCCTGGCTTCCCTCCCCTCGAGTCTGTGACCATACACTGAGACTTCCACATATAGGTAGGTACCATAAAGCCAGGGAGGCTCAACAGACTCCAAATACCCCTTCCTGAATGTGACAGGAATCGTTTGGATTTCTTCCACAACTGTGGCACACTATTAGGGATAAACCCCCAAACCTACCCTGTTTGAAGACCTGGTCCTTCTCTGTTTCCTTCTTTGGACCAGGTAGGCCAGTTAGAATCCCAGAGTCCTTGGCTGAGCCTATATATGTTTTCCGATGTGTACAGCTACTTCCTCTTGTCCCCCAATAGGAAAGGCTTCAGGCTAGAGGAAGCCGAAGGTTGTGAAAGAAAGGCTGATGTCCTGAACAGCTCAACCAATATGTCCCTCTGTCCTAGGAGAGGCCTCCTGGGAGACCAGAAGCTGTAAGGTGCAAACAACCCCAGGGCCTGAGAAATCAGGGAACTGCACACAGATGTGACCATAGCGGGATGAGGTGGTGTCCACATTCTGTGTTTACTCCTGTGCCCATTCCCACCCTGACTCTGATGCTACAGGACTGTCTTCTCATTTCACCCCCAGCTCAGAAGAGGAAAGTGACGTGTCCCAAGAAAACAGCAGCTACCGGTAGCAGCATAGGGTGAAAAAAAAAAAAAAACCCTTAGGAATTTCCTATTGAGAAATGGGGCTGTCAGATGAGGGTGAGAAGCAAGAAGAGAATTATTTGGGGACAGGGAAGGTCACAGTGTTCCCACTGCAGGTCACTCACAGAACAGCAGCTCTCTCTACCTGTTACCACTAAGGGATGGTTGTTCTGACCTGCTCTCTGTCTCAGCCACAATAAGAGACCCACAGTGCTGCCAGGCGCTGCCTGTACTAGCTAGCAGGACTCAGATGGAGTGTGTGTGTGAGTCCTTGGGGAGGGGGGTTGAGGTCAGAGGTTAGGAGGAGATCTCAAGGCTCCTGTTCTCCAGGCACTGCCTGGTGGGGACAGAGACAAGTCTCTGGGAAGATTCCAGGAGGGAAGAACACCAGGGCTAAAGACCCCGAGGCTCTAGAGCCCCTAAGAGCCTGGGTCCCAGGGAAGGTTCTACATCTTCCCTGAACATCCCTGGAGGCTGAGGTGGGGGTGCCAGGGTCTCAGCAAATCTAGGTCCTAGCAGCATCTGACCTCTGGGAAAGGGAAGCTTGCTGGGGCTGTGGAGGCAGAGTACAGCAGCCCCCACACTGCGGCTCTTTTCTCCCAGCTGCTGCCAACCCGGACAATGTACCCATTGTTCCGGGACGCTGAGCCTGTCTGCAACTGTGTGTCTGTTTGCTGTGTGTGACTTCTTCTTATGGCTTTGTGATTGTGTGACTTTGTGATTTTGTGTGTGTGTGAAAGAGGGAGAGAGAGAGAAAGAGAGAGAGAGACCCTACGTAGGTACATTTGTTACTGTATGTTTTGTGAGTCTGCATCTTTGATCTTTGTTAGAGAGCTTTGGTGACAGCTGGTGACTCTTGGAGACTTCCAGGGTGAATTCTTGGCCTTCCTGGAAACGGCATGTTGGTAACTGTTGGTGAGTGTATGCTGGGAACTGGGCTGAGTGTATATGAGGCTGAGGAAGAGACTGAAGACTGGCTATTTTTTGTGAAACTCTTCCCAGGGGGGCTTGTGTGCATTAGGGAACCATGGAAACTGTGGTAGACTGTCCCAGTTAACTTGAGGATCTGGAGGGGTCACTGGAGTAGAGAAAACTTCAACTGAAGAGTTGCCTAATTCAGACTGACCTGTGGGCATGTCTCTGGGCTTCTGCTCTGAGGCTAGAGAGGGTTCCTTGATTGCTAAGTATGTGTGCGAGCCCAGCCCACTGTGAGTGGTACCCTCCCTAAGCAGTTGCTCTTGACTTGTGTAGGAAAACTAACTGAGCATGCGCCAGCCAGCAAGCTGCATTCTTTGGTGGGTTTGGCTGCAAGCCCCTGCCTGAATTCTCGCCCTGACTTGCCTCAGTTGTGGACCGTGACCTAGGGGTTATAAGTCAAATAAACCCTTTCTTCTTCTAAATTGCTTTTGGTCAGTGAATTGTGGGTTCTGCCCAGATGGAGGGAAAAGAGTAGTGACTGGGATGGATTGGAAGTGAAGCTGGTTAACACACCCCAGACCCATGTTAACACATCTCTCATCTGCCCAGTTCTCCTAATAAGAGACCCTTGCTTGCTGTGGTCCAGGGCTGAGCATGGCAGCCTGTGCTTTCAATCCCAGCACTTGGGAGCAGAGGCAGGTTGATATCTGTACATCTGAGCCCAGCCTGGTCTACATGGTGTTCCTGGACAACCAAGACTGTATGATGTGACTCTCTCTCAAAACAAACAAACAAACAAACAAACAAACAAACAAACAAACAAACAAACAATGGAATTCTGGGTTAAAGAGATGGCCCAGTAGTTAAGAGCACTAACTGCCCTTCCACAGGATCTGGGTTCAATTCCCAGCACCCACAGGGCAGCTCACGACTGTCTGTAACTTCAGTTTCAGGGACTCAAATCTTTTCTTCTGGCCTCTGTGGGTGCACAGACATGCAGGCAGGCAAAACACCCATACTCATACAAATGAAATGAAATTAAAAATAAAATGTGCTGGGTGTGGTGGCACACGCCTTTAATCTCAGCACTTGGGAGGCAGAGGCAGGCAGATTTCTGAGTTCCAGGACAGCCTGGTCTACAGAGTTCCAGGACAGCCAGGGCTACACAGAGAAATCCTGTCTCAAAAAAAAAAAAAAAAAAAAAAAAAAAAAAACAAAGCAAAATAAATAAATAAATAAATAAATAAATAAATAAAATAAAAATAAAATGTAAAAAGGCACCCTGTAAGCAGGTCTCAAGAGTAGATGGGAGGTGAGCCATGGGGGTGGGTGTATCAACTGAGCTGGGGGCGGGGAAGCTTTCTAGTGGTGAAAACTGCTTATGAGAAGGCCTTGGGGTAGGAGGAGGAGACTCTGAGGGGGCTTGGTTCTGCTAGAGCCTCTAGAGAGTGCTACTTGTCCTTGTCCAGATCCTAGCTCCAGGATCTTTATCTTCTAAAGCATCCTCGTGAGAAGAAACCTCAGATCTGGCCTGGGCCAGCGTCTTGCTCACACTAAAGAGGGGGTAAGTGTTGAGACACAGGGGTCCTGCTCACAGAAGCTCTCTATCCAGGAGGACACGCAGTGGTTTAAGGAAAAGCCAGACTGGAGGTTGGATGAGGGGCCAGTGGGCCTTGCGGAGGAAGAGGTTAGATCAGGGTGACAGTGGAAACTGAATTTTCTATGGGGGCAGGGGTGGAAGGAAGAGCCTAGCCTGGGACAAGACAGGATCCTTGGTTTCAGAGACTGAGTGTAGAGACAATGGGGGGAGGGTGATGCTGCCCCTCCTTTCCTAGTTTGGCTGATAGCCAGCGAAACATCCATTGAGTGAGGCTGGGCATCCGAGGAGTCTGGGGAGTTGTGAAATCTCGCCTTGGTGGGTTTGAGGGGTCCAAAGGATGTTCAGAGGACATCAAGCAGCAATCAGAATTGGACACACTTCTGTACATAGATGTACAGATTTCCCGAGTCAAAGGCCAGAGCCTAAAGTATGGGTAGTGACCTGAGAGAGCAACAGTCAGGGTTTAAGGCAGGACTAACCCCGGAACATCGGGGCCTCTGGTTTCTGCTGTGTGACCTGATCCAGGAAGTACCCAGGCTTCAGGAGGACTACCTGGGCGGGGCAGGCAGCAAGGGAGGGCCTGGGAAGAAGCCAGACTGAGACAAGAGCTTCCAGAATACAGATTGAAGGAGATCCCTGAGTGCACGAGAGATCTTCGGAAAGCCAGGCAAGGCTGACAGATGGCATCGCTGGTGGTTTACGGCATTGCCTGAGCACATTATCCTAAGACCCCAGAGGCACAGCCACCACGGTTCTTAGTGGCCGAAGAGGGAGCAGAAACCTAGTGGAGGGCTTCGATGAAGTAGGGTAAAAACAAGAAGCCAGCAGCAGCTGAGAGAGAGAGAGAGAGAGAGAGAGAGAGAGAGAGAGAGAGAGAGAGAGAGAGAGAGAGAGAGGCAGGCAGGCAGGCACTGGGCTCAGAAGGAGGCATCCAGAAAAACACTTCAGGTGAATAGGAGTCATTAAGGGCTTGGCAAAGAGGAGCCCAGCAAGAACAGGGCCAAGACCCTCAAGTACTGGCTTCTGGACCCAGGGTTACTTCTCATGGGCCTGGGCTCTCTGGGTTCCAGCTCAATTGGCAGCAGGTATCGATTCAGTCAATGCTAAGCCTTGAGCCCTGCTATGGATTCTGGGCCACTGCAGGGGAGTTCTGAAAAATTCCCTTTCAGAATTTTAGGCTGTCCGGAACTTTTTGTCTTTTGTGCCTTCCTTTCCTTTGAAGTATATATGTAGGAGTCTGGGGGGGGGGGTGTACTGGTGCCAGGGCAGGGTTAATGGCACATGAGCTGATTGGATGGGCACGTACTCTGGGACTTGGTTGCACTGATAGCAGAGGCTCGTGCTCCTGGCTCAATTCCCCAAGCTTGATGAGGTCACCAGAAATTCAACCCAGTTATCTGGGTTGTGTTGAGCCTGTCCTTGCCCCGACTCCCTCCCTCCTCAACTCTTGGGTACCTTTGGGGAAAGACTATCCTACAGTAAAGCCTGGATTGCTTATAACTTTCCAGCCAAAATCCCCCACAAAGGGGAAGTCCCTCTAACCAGGGAAACTGAAACTTGCAACTAGTTCATCTCCAATCACACCCTTTCCTCTGCACAGCCTCCGTGACACCCTTTCCCCTCCCACAGCCTCGTCCTCCAGGTGATCTAAGGCATGCTACCCTCCAGCTTTGTAACTGTAGGCCAGTTCCCGCCCCTAAAGTCACGCTGTGCCATCTCTGTCAGATGAGGACCTTGGGAGCCACTGAGGTTATCACAAGGTGTGGTATTACCTAAGCATCCATATCTATGAAATGGGAATAGCGACTCTACCTTCTCCCTAGGGCTATTTAGTGTAAGTTAAATGAGCTAGGGGCATGAAGGGAAGTCCAGAAGCTCTGTACCGGAGCATACAAATCCTGCAGGCATTCAGAGATGTTCTCTTATTCTTTCCTTGACCCACAGAGTTTCAATTCTACACCTATTCATTCCCTTAGAGGGTTGCGCTTCCTCTTACCTTTGGACATTTGGGACATTTGAACGTGCCCCATTCCTCTACAGAGAACACCTCACACTCTCTGAGTTTCCACCTTTCTTTCTTGTTTGTTTGTTTGTTTGTTTGTTTTGTTTTTCTTTCTTTCTTTTTTTTTTTTTTTTTTTTTTTTTTTTTTTTTTTTTGGTTTTTCGAGACAGGGTTTCTCTGTGTAGCCCTGGCTGTCCTGGAACTCACTCTGTAGACCAGGCTGGCCTCGAACTCAGAAATCCACCTGCCTCTACCTTCCAAGTGCTGGGATTAAAGGTGTGTACCACCACGCCGGGCAACTTTTCTATTTTTTATAGTGCCTATGTGTGTGTGTGTGTGCCTGTGTCTATATGTGCGTCTGCCTCTGTGTGTGTCCCTGTGTGTCTCTGAATGTGTGTGTGCATTTCCTTGTGTGCTTATGTGTTTCTTTTCTCTCTTAGTGTGTGTGTGTGTGTGTGTGTGTGTGTACTAGCGTGCATGCACAGTTCAGAGTTTGAGTCCCCAGGATGGAACTCAGGTTTTCAGACTTTGTGGAAAGCTACCTCAGCAGCTAAGTGACCTCTCTGGTCCTCTATCTTAACACCCAGATCAAGACATTCCCCCTGGAGATTTCAAGATTCACCAAGGGGGAAGAACAACACTCCCCAGGGCAGACTCCGTGTTCCTGGGTTCAGAGCTTCTGCTCAGCGTCTTTCGCTCTGTATCTCATTGTTCTAGTAGGAAACAGGGCTGAGCCAAGACTAGGCCCAGCTCAGCTCTGCTTAGCCTTTCTTTAGCCACTGCTCTGAGGAAGACCTGCTTTCCCCTGGGATAAATAATCTCACTGCTCGCTCGCTCTCTCTGCCACTAGACACACTCTCCACCATCCCAGGGGGACTTTCTAGTGCAGCTTGTTCAGTGTTTGCTGTTGCAATGCTGGGGATAGAAACCAGCCTGAGCCATCCTTATGTCCACAAGGTATGTACACCAGCACTGAGAGAGGCCCCAGCCTCCTGAACTACACCCCAGCCCTCTGAGATACACCCTGAACAGTTTTGTTGTTTGTTTGTTTGCTTGCTTGGTTTTTGAGTAACTAAGGAATGAAAGGTATATATAAATGTGAAATCAAACATGCTCCATTTGAGGCCAAGTCTGGTAACATCATTAACCCAGGATTTAGGAGGCAGAGGCAGGAGGATCACTGTAGGCTCAAGGTCAGCCTGGTCTACAGAGTGAGTTCCAGAACAGCCGAGGCTATACAGAGAAACCCTGTCTCAAAAACAGAACCAAAAACCAAAAACCAAAAACCAAAAAACTAAACAACCAAAACCCAACCAACTAACCAACCAACCACGCTTCATTTGGCTTTCTGGCTCTCAGTGATTCTGTATTGCTCTTAGAATACAGCCTGCACCTCGTAATTAAGGTCTCCACTATCTGGTCCCTAACACATGGTCTGGCTTCCAGTGCAGCCGTGTTTCTCCTCCCTTCCCACTTTTGCACCATAATACACTCCGCCTGACTGTTTTTCCATGTTGTCTTGAAAGGAGCCGCGCTTGTTGCAGTCACCAAAGTCAGAGGAGTCCGAGGTGGTCAGGAGAGGCAGCCAAGGCCGGCCAGCACTCTCTGAGCCCCAAACTCTCACTGCTCAGGGCTAGAACTAGAGGCATAACCTTGGAGCTGAACTTGAAGATGCCCAGAGAGCTCCATGGAGAGAGCAGGCTGGCACTGAGTGGGCAGAGGCGCCTGACTGAGAAGGAGGCACCTTCTTTGCTAATAATACCCCGGACAGTGCCACATTTGAAGCTATAGGACATAGGAGGACCCACTAGATACAAAGTATGGCTCCAGAAAGCCAGGGACTCCAAGCAGGACTCTGGATGAGGGACCTGGAGGGAGTGCCAGTGGTGCGCCAGGGAGGGGGGAGTGACCCTGGAGTAGGGTGCCCTTGAGTCTGGGGGAGGAACAGTTTCTAAAAAGAATGGGTGATCTATGGATCTATTCACCTGCCAAATGTGGTGACAGGTCATGGGAAAGGATAAAGGAGGAGAAAGGCTGAGGGTGGCCTGAGGGTCTGGCTCAGGCCAGTGGGTGACGTTTGCAGTGCTACACAGGGCTAGCCTAGAGCAGAGAGGGGGCTGTGAGTGGAAGCAGGGTGATTTGGGTCAAGATGACTTGAAGTGCCTTTGGGATGTCACTGGGATCTGTGAGTTTGGAGTAAAAATATGTATTTCACAGAGAGAGAGAGAGACACAGACAGACAGACAGACAGACAGACAGACAGACAGACAGACAGACAGAGAAATAATCTGCCTACCTGTCTGTCTCTCCTCCTCACCTCTCATGTTTATGAGAGGCTATAGAGTGGCGATTGAGATCTCTGTCCCCAGCCCAGACCCTTGTCCTGGACTCAGTGGCCTTTAGAGATCACTCTGGATGTCCCCACAGGGACCCCTATAGGACACAGACAAACAGGCCCAGGGAAATAGATCAGAAGGGACAGAAAGAGTCCCAGAGAAGAGTCAGTTGGATTGGTCTAAAGAAAGGCAGTGTTGCCAGGCATGGTGGCACACGCCTTTAATCCCAGCATTTGGGAGACAGAGGCAGGTAGATTTCTGAGTTTGAGGTCAGCCTGGTCTACAGAGTGAGTTCTAGGACAGCTAGAGCTACACAGAGAAACCCTGTCTTGAAAAAAACAAAGACAAAAAAAAAAAAAAAAAAAAAAGAAAAGAAAAGAAAAGCAGTGCTGGGTGACTGGCTCTGGGTGAGGGAAGGGCCATAAAGTCCCTACTAGAGTCAGCCAGGGGACTGGGCAGTGGCAGGTGGAGGAAATGCCCTGGGAGTGTGCTGCTCTCAGGAAGTTGGATGCTGCTGTGTCATCCCCTTCCTTTTATTTATGACAGGGCCTCACTATGTAACCTTGGCCAGCCTGGAACTTACCTATTTAGACCAGGCTGGCCTCAGACACTCTGTCTCCTGAGTGTTAGAATTAAAGGCATGTGTCAACCACACCTGGCCCCCACGGAGTGTCTCAATCAGAGTGGCAACCCTAAGACTCCTTTCTTCTGGCCATGGGCACTTTCAGCCATACCTTGATGGGGAGGTGTGGGTAGGCCCACTGCTGGCCTCAGCATCACACAGGACCTGGAAGACTCTGTATGAGCAAGCACAGGCAGATGCCTGAAGGCCAGGACCCAACCTACTTTCATGGACCCTCTCTACTTTAAACTTGTTCATGGCTCCCCTACAGTTCCCTCCAGCCCCGTGTTCTCCACAGCTCTGACCCTCAGCTGACCTTGGCCAGCAGGCAAACCTAGTTGTATGTCTGGTGGCCCCTGACTGAGATGAGACTTGAAGCTCACAACTGCCCAATCTCTCCTCTCTCCCCTATGCCCTCCTTCCTGAAATACTTCGGTCTGTGCTCAAACCCCTACTCTCAGGGTCTTCTCAGATATCAAGAAGCACAGCTCAAGGGATCCCTGGAGCCTTCCTGACCCTTCAGTGGACCAACTATGCCCCCAAACAAGTGATGTCATCCTCCAGAGACCTTTCACTCAGATGGCCTGTGTCTCTCTCTACCTTTTTTTTTTTTTTTTTTGGCATGAGTTCTGTCTGCCCTGCTGGGTGTTCACAGATGACAGGGGTGGAGGGGGAGGACCATGGGGGTGTAGCAGTCAACACGTTATATATGACTGGGAAGAACTGAGAGCTCCCTGCACACACACACACACACACACACACACCAAGAGGAAGCAGCTCTGGGGAAACAAAGCTATTTAACTGGGACACCAAGAGCAGAAACTCAGTGCCCCCAGAAGCAAGGGGGGTAATCTTCATAATAGGGGACACCAGGTCGTGCGGGGTTCCCAGGCCACCTTTGCTTGTCTTTGGTTTGGCACAGGTGGGCCTTGGAATCATTACACAAACAGACCGAAGACTGTATCCCCAGATTCCTAGAAAACAGACACCTGTGACATTCCTCTGACGCTGCAAGGCACAGGGAATTTGGCCGAACATTCCACGTGTCCTGAGCTCCAACAGCCACAAATGTCTTTGCCCTGATGTCTTTGGATGAGTCATTTAGCGTCTGTGGGCCCCAGGCTCTGCTCCGCATCTGAGGACAATTTAGGTGCGGATGGTTCCCTTCTACAGATGGAATCTGATGCTTAAAGAGAAAACTCGTGCAAAAGGAAACTAAGTCTCGGTCTTCTGGGCTGCGGCCAAAGCGGCTCAGCCCCGTCCTTGTTTCCCCCTGGCCCTGCCCGGGTTGGGTTTGCATCCTTATAGGGACGTCTTTGAATGCACAGGATGCTTAACCGATCAACTGTCTCTGTCCTTTAAGGTGTTCTTCTGAGGAATTTTCAGGCAATCGCCACTCCCCACCCTTGTCAGGTCTTCCCAGAACCTTCTGTCTAGACAAACCCTGCTACATTGAGGCCAGCCCATCTCCTCCCTTTTGCCCACAAGGCAACCGGACTGGGAAGGCTGAGGTCGTCTCAGCAGAGGCTGTGGTTAGACAGGACTGAGGACTTCCTTCAGGGCCTGCAGGATGTTACTATTCTGGAAAGCAGCCAAAGTCCTTGGACCGATGCACTTCCGGGAAGAGCCAGGTCCATCTGCTTAGACCAGTCTTTTGCTGCAGTGAATCACCTGGGCAGTTATCCTGGGGGACCCTCCTGGGTCCTGTTTAAACCCAATGCACATCTCCTGAGATCACAAACACAGCAAACAGGAGTAGAGTCACAGCAGTACTTCAGCCAGAGGATACGGGTCACCAACCAGACATATGCTGCCGTCTCCATGTTGAGTACTTCCTCGGGGGTAGAAAGGGCTGATCCCCTTAGTCTCCAAGCCGACAGAGCTTCCTGATCAACCGATTCAACATTACTGAGTCCACTGTGTGTCAGGCACTGTCTAGACGTATGAGCAAGATGGTCCCTGCCTATCCCATATGAAGCAGCACCTGGCCCATCCCTGTTCTCAAATACAGCTCGTTGCTTATCTCTGATGCATTTTTATGGCCTATTCTTAGCAGAGTATAAGCTCCAGGGAAAAGGGACCTCAACTGTCCCTTCTCACCGGGTGTGATGCCCAAGAACTCAGTGGAGGAAAAAAAAAAACCAAACAAACAAACCCGGCAGGCTGCCAAAACAGGGCTGATAAATAAACTGACATGGAGCTCAGAGGCAGGGCAGACACACACACTTCAGAGCCATATAGAAATAGGAAGCACACAGGCACAGGCAGGATGATTGTCCCTGTCAGAGTCCTTTAAGCCAACTCTGAGCTGTTCTTTTCTTGCCCACTAGCCCCTGGGGCTGGAGTCACTCTTGTCCTGGGACCTTCCTAGGTAACAGCTGCAGACAAAGCTGATGTTAAGTTTTTTTGGAGACAGTCTCTCTGGGTAGCCCTGGCAGTCTTGGAACTCGCTGTGTAGACCGGGCTGCTTCTTGGGATTAAAGACCTGTGCTACCAGTCAATTCTCTCTCTCTCTCTCTTGCATATATGTGTGTCTGTGTGTATATTACTGGAATGAAGATGCCCTCAGAGGTCAGAAGAGTCACAAACATGCATAGTGAACTAAACTCAGGCTCTCTGGAAGAGCAGCAAACACTGTAGGCTGCTGAGCCATCTCTCCAGCCTGTTAACTGTTTTGTTGGTGGTGGTGTCGTCGTGTCGTGTCGTGTCCCCCCCCCCCACCCCCCAGAAAGGGTTTCTCTTTGTAGCCCTGGCTGTCCTGGAACTCACTCTGTAGACCAGGCTGGCCTCGAACTCAGAAATCCACCTGCCTCTGCCTCCCAAGTGCTGGGATTAAAGGTTGTGCACCACCATGCCCGGCTGTTAACTGTTTTGAGCTCCTTCTTTGGTGAATAGGCATCTCCCATCTCTCCTCCACCCTTGACTTGGTAGTATCCCACCTCTGTGCTTCCTTAAATGCTGTTTTTTTCTCTCTGCAATGCCCATCCTCATACCTTCCCAGAAAATTCCAATCTCCTTTCACAACCCAACCCAAACAGTACACTCCCCTTGTAGGCTTCCTCAGGAGAAAAGCACCCCTACCCAGGGGCAGTAATCCTAATTCACCTATGTTTGCCAACCTTTAAAAAGAAAGATACAAAAAGAAAAAAGAAAAAAGAAAAGAAAAACAAAGATACATTCGTGGGCAGGCAAGATAGCTCAGAGGGCATTTGCTAACAAGCCCTCCGACTTAAATTCAATCCCCAAAACCACCCAAATGGCGGAAGGATAGAAATGATTCCCGCGGGTTGTTCTCCGACCTCCCTACACAGGCTACATCTCACACCTACTCCTCCAAAAAAAAAAAAAAAAAAAAAAGGAAATTACTTTTTAAAACTCATGGAGTGGAGGTCAACGCTCCAGAGGCTGGATCTTTTTCTGGCTCCACGACCTTCCCCAACCCCCACCATGGCTCCTCCCAAGTTCCGCCCCTCACTCCCGCTTGGATGGGTGCGAAGAAACCGAGTTTCTTCCTTCAGGCTAGGAACTGGTAGTTAGTGTCAGGCCACTAGAGCTTCCACCCGAAGGGCCCTGTGCAGGGCAGTAAGGTGGGGGGACCTGGCTGTCCACGCCACGCCCCTTTACCCGAGGGAGGACAAGTACCCAGGTCCAGCCACGCCCTTCCACAGGGTTGGAATCCCCCGCAGGTCCTTCCCCTCCCCCTCGGGCCCCGCCCCCCGCCCCGAGGGTCCCGCCTCGCGTCCAGACCTCCGGACTTCCTCCAGGGCTCCGCCGGACCCGGGCCCGCCTCCCAATCGAGAACCCCGCCCCTCTCCCTCTGGCCACACCTTCTTTCCCCTAGAGCCCCTTCCTGTTGCCCGAACCACTTCTGAGTCTGGGTGCCTTAACCAGCGTTGGTCCTTTCACCGTCAGCAGGTCGCCAGGCCGGTGGCCCGGACAGAGCAGCTTCCTGCGCTCGGGCTAGCGACAGGCACTACCCAGCAGGCGGTGACGCTGCGGGCTCAGTAGTCTCCCCGGCTTCCGCGAGAGGCGGGCTCCAAAGAGGCCCAGCGGTGGTAGTCCTACAAGTACAGCTTCTGGTCCAGGCATTTCGGGATGGATCACTTCGGGAGATACAAGGGAGAAAGGAGTCGCCATGGGTTGAGGTCGCTGTGTTCGACCTAGAAAGATAGGCACCCGGAGAGGAATTGGAAACTCCGGCTTCCCCCACCCCCACTTGCCTCTTCCCAAGGACCTGGGCACCTTCCTCCAACCTCGAGACCTGCTGCCAGGTCAAGGTGTTTTATCCAGTGACATTCTCCTTCAGTGCTCACTGGGACAGAAAAAAGTTCACCAAGAAGTGAGCAGTCTCAATGAATAGCTTCATGTCCAGTCCTCTTGACCCGGGGTTGGACTATTTAATTAATACATGCGGTCTGAAAGCCCGTAGTACCCCCGGGCCCGTTGCTTTTAGCTGGAGACATCGGGTCAGGTGGCTGAGGGGGTTAGGGTAGGGTTGATCTTTGGTGGGCACCCCACCCCAACCCCCCACCAGAATCTTCAACTTTCCCCAAGATAGGCCCTCAGTCCCTTAGGCCCACGGCCTTTAGGAAGGGTGGAGTTGAGAGCAGGAAAGCCTGAAGAAAGACACACACACCCTACCTACGCAGAGGCCTTCAGCCTCTATTCCCACAACCCTGTCATTGTGTTTACAGGGGCCCACATCTCAGAGGCCTTCTCCGACCGTATAGTTCCAAACACATCCGACGCTGAAGAACAGAGAGACTCCATGATAATTCCCTTCTGTACCATTCTAAGTTTCAAATTTCTCTCATCTGCCGGCCCGTGATGGCACACGCCTTTAATGCCGGCACTCAGGGGCAGAGGCAGGCGGATCTTTAAGTTCGAGGCCAGCCTGGTCTACAGAGTGAGTTCCAGGAGAGCCAGGGCTACACAGGAAAACCCTGTCTTGGGGTGGGGGTGGGGACCCCAAACCCTCCATCTGTTCTAATTCACTCTTTTTTCTGAAGAATGCACTGAGGTTTGGGGAGGGATAGCAGAAGACAAAGGCTAGAACAAGTCTGT
Organism: Mus musculus; assembly: GCF_000001635.26. Taxonomy (NCBI): domain Eukaryota; kingdom Metazoa; phylum Chordata; class Mammalia; order Rodentia; family Muridae; genus Mus; species Mus musculus. The sequence goes on along the minus strand of NC_000070.6, from coordinate 129,499,611 downwards.
GTGCCCTTGACCTGGTTGAAGCACTGCGCTTAGGACTCTGAGCTCAGGCTGGGTCTGGCTTCCTGATCCGGAGATTCTGAGGACTGTCCGGGCCTAGCTCCCTTCTGCACACCGCCAATATGGACTATTTAACCCCTTGTGACTCACGCAGGCTTCAGAGGAGAGTGGGCAGCTCCTCTGAGCCCCCAGAGTCCAGCACAGGTCCCGACTTGCCCTCCCCTCACCCCAATTGCATAGCCAGATTTAGGGATCGCTTTTCTCTCCTTGGACTGCCTCCCTCTCCCAGTTCCTTCTTTGTTCCTTGGTTGAGCCTCTCCAAGATGGCTCCTTCCCATCAGCAAACAGGCTCTGGTCCTGCTTCTCTCTGAGGGAACAGAAAACCTTCCTTGGCCCCTCCTTTCTCTAGCTCCCAGTCAGGTCAACATTCTTGGCTGTTGCACTTCCCCTCAGCCCCTGCTGCAATCTGGTTTCCTCCCAGACCATTCCCTGGGAACTGCTCCTGAAGGCCATCGCTGACCTCCTTGTTGCTAAATCCGAGGGATGCCTGGAGTCTTTATCTGACTTGACCCCACAGCGGTGGCTGACTGGACACTCACACAGTGAGAACCTCCCTCCCACTTGAGATACTTTGGGGCCCTCCCCTTGTTTTGGGGGACACTCTGGGCTCCTTTTCTTGCTATCTTACTAGCTTTTGTCTTAGTAACATTCCTGGGCAAGCCTGGGTTCCCATGCCTTCAGTGTGTGTCAGAGAGCTGGTCTCTGCCCACCCCCCTACCTGACTCCCGGAGGCTTCCAGGGTGGTGTGACCACAACAGTCACACTCCGGCATCGCACCAGTTATGATCTCCCAGTTATGGCCTCCCTTAGAAATACTTGCTTGAACCAGAAGTCTAAACTTGGGTCTTTTTATTATTGCTATTATTATTCATTTATATCAAATGTATATAGTGTTTTACCTGCATGTATATCTGTGCTCCACTGTTTGCCTGGTGCCCATGGAGACCAGAAGAGGATATTGGGTGCCCTGTAAACTTCGACTGCTGAGTGGGTCCTGGAGATTAAATGTGGGTCCTCTGGAAGAGCATTTAGTGCTCTGAACTGCTGAGCCACCTCCCCAGCCCAGCATCTTAAATGAACTGTATAAAGTACAGGTGACTGATATCCATCCATCCATCCATCCATCCATCCATCCATCCATCCATCTATCTATCTATCTATCTATCTATCTATCTATCTATCTATCTATCTATCTATCTATCGACAGAATCTGAGGGTTAAAAGTATATACACATGACTATTTTCTGTTTGCTTGGTTGGTTTTTGTTTTTCCCGGATAGGGTTTCCCTATATAACCCTGGCTGTTCTGGAACTTGCTCTGTAGATCAGTCTGGCCTTGAACTCAGCCGTCTGTCTGCCTGTGCCTCCTGGGCTACTAGGATATGCCACCACCCCATGGCTTGGCTCTACATTTTCATCGTCAAGCAACTAGAAAGACTGGCATCTCTAGCTTTCTCTTGTGCAAGCTTCCACTTGGCCCAAGGGTCTGTTACCTGATGGGAGGGGCCCCCAACAGTCTCCTATCTCTGCCGACATCCTTCATCCTCCTACATGACTGTCCCAGTAGGGCAGCCAGGATTGTTCTTCCAAAGCACGTGTGCACCCAGTGTGTCTTTTCTACCCCTCTACCCAGTTACTGTCCCCCACCCCTCTCCTCTCCTACAGTCTCTTCAGCACTAAATTCACACACAATTCTAGTGCCTGGTCGTTTCCCACCTCCACGACGTGCTTTCCTGTGTAAGTAATTTCTGACCCCTAGTCAGGCCATTTAGTTGTGTTAGTCCCTCTGCCAGTCTAACAGGGCCTTGCTTGCTAGTCATTAGCTAGTCTAGTCCACAGACTTAGGCACCCTCCAGCTCCAGGCCCCAGCAATGTTAGGGTGAACATAGCAGAGCCCCATACCTCAGTGAGTACACAGACATGGGCTAAACAGAGCAAGAAAGAGGTGGTGGTCAGGGTAGCCTTTCCTGAGAGGGAAAGACTGGCGGAGACCTGAGGAGTAAGTGGGAATCCGAGAGAAGCCATTCCACCCCTAAGGAACTTGTGTTAAAGGTAGGGAGCTAAACCGAAAAAGTAGCACAAAGCAGGCTGGGCACAGCCTCACACGCCTTTAATCCCAGCACTTGGGAGGCAGAGGCAGGCAGATTTCTGAGTTCAAGGCCAGCCTGGTCTACAGAGTGAGTTCCAGGACAGCCAGGGCTACACAGAGAAACCCTGCCTCGAAACAACAACAACAACAAAAGGAAGATTGCTTTGTGAGGAACTGCCTGGTATCTGATGTGCTTAAACCACTGAAGAGATTTAAGGAGAAGTGATTCCTCTGGGGCTGGAGACTGGAAAAACCAAGCAGGAAGGAAGCTGGCAGTGCTTCGAGGGCTGCCTGAGGAGTTTGGATGGCTGCTGGGGTCTCCTTCAGAATGGTGCCAGGGAATACGGACAGGACATGTTAGCCTGGAGGTTGAGGAAATGAGCCAGAATGGAATAACTCTGAGGTTGTCCTCAGTGGTGGTTGGGAAAGGGCAGTGGGCATGGGAACACCATTTCCCCACGCTATCCAGTCTGCTACTGCTGCAGGGTTGGCCCCTGTCTTCCTGTGGTCTCCCATTCATCTTTTTTCCTACAGGAGTAGACAGAGGCGCAGGAAGTTGAAGGCTGCTGACAAGGCTTAGTACAGGGCAGAGGGGAGGAGGAGAAAGAGGAAGCTGGGTCAAAGCCCGGATGTGATGGGCTTTAGGGAAAGTGACATCTGTGGTTTCCGCAGAGCCTGGAAATTCCACTGCCTCTGACTGCGTCACAAGCCTGCATCCTGGGGTCTGGTCCATGATCATCCTGGGGCCCCCTCTAGGGTTAATAGAATCCATGTCTGCAGGTCCTCCCTGACAGATCCGGGGAGGAGAAGCTGTCACTGTGCACTTCCCACTGTCTAGTTCCAGTGTGTGACCTGCATCTCCTGCAGCTCTTGGAGGGAGGCTATCCTGCTTGTACGGTGAAGCTTGAAGGGGTTAAAGAGTCTGCTCAGAGTTGCACAGCTAGGAGGAGGCAGAGTGAGGATTTGAACTGAGGTTTGACGGACATCAGAGCCTGTGCGTCTTACCTCCTATGCTATATTAAGCCTGTCCACCTTCAGTTGATTGGCTCAGCAAAGAGAGAAGGCTTTGTGGGGGATTTGCTCGTGGTTGGGGTGGCTGCCCCCCTTCTCATATCGAGAGATGGGAAATAGTGCTGACGTCAATTGTTACCATGGTGATAAAGCAACCCTTTCCCTGCCATCTCCATGGAAACCTGGGGGTCCATCTGTACTTCGATTCGCCCCCTCCTTCTAAAAGGGGGTCCCTTCGGGAGGGGCCAGCTAATAAGGCATCTGAGAGAGAGAAGGCAGCGATTCAAACATCTTTTTCTGGGTCCCTTCGCATTGCTCAGGCCCAGAGAATAAGGGTTGAGACCAAGAAGTCCAGTACTAGAGTCTCTGGCCAGTTCTACCCTTGAAAATGAGGGATGCAGCAATATCTCACCAGTTATGTATTCTTGTAGGAGTTGTCTCTTCCTTAATTTCCTAGTTTCAGATCCATCCCTCTGCAGTGTGGTGACAGTGTCCTTGGTTGCCTGGCTCTCTGCTGCCCCTTGAAGTCAAAGGTCAGAGTAGCAGCAGTTTTCAGCTTCACGTCCTGGTACTACACAGACACAACCTTACCAAAGCCTTGCAGAAGGTGACGTAAACCCCAGATACAGGCATGGGAGCTCAGAGAGGCCCCTACCGTCAGAAAATGGCAGGGACGGGACTTGAACTCAGGATTGGATTGAAGCCAGAGGCTTTCCTCCGTGGGAGGAGGAAGGACCAGAACCGAATGGGAAATAGAAACAGGAGAATGGAGCCTGGCTTAGTCTGCTGTCTGCATAACAAAGTTCCAACTCCTGAGCTCGGGCCTCCAGACTTCTTTACTGTACCTTTTCTTCTGCTAACCTGTTCTGCATCAGATGTGCATGCTCAACATGGGCTCGCTTCAAACTTGAGTGCTAAAAACTTAATTCCTGATCTTGGCTTTCACCTTCCTGCCTTAAAGCCTTTGCCTACAATGCCCTACCTGGAATGCCCCTTTCCCTGGCTCCCTGACATTCTAGAGCTAGTGAGCTAGCCCAGCTCCATGGCCTGCCTGGCAAGATCAGTGCCTGAAGTCACGAAAACCAAGTGCACAGGAGGTGGCAGGAAATGTTTTATAGGATTTTTTTGTTGTTGTATTTTTTTATGGTCTTTTTAAAGAAAAGGAAGGCTGAGGAGAGGGTGGGGCAGGGAAGGAAGTACCAGAGATAAGAGAAAAGAGAGAAAATGGAACAAATTTAGGATTTCAGGGCTGGATGAGTCCATAGAGCCCAGCATTTAAGGACCAGCCGGGAGGGATCGCTTTTCGGGTGGAAACCAAAGAAGGTGCTTCAGCTGGGTGTGGTGGTGCCCTGCAGTCCCAGACCTGAGAAGGTGCTAGGAGGATGTTGAGTGCCAGGCTAGACTGTACAGCATAGAAAACCTGCTTTTAAAAAGGGTGTGTGTGTGTGGGGGGGGGGGGGTTGGAAAGATGGCTCAGCAGTTATGGGTACTGGCTGCTCTTCCGGAGGTCCTGTACTTGATCCTCAGAAGCCACACAGTGGCGCACAACTGACTGTAATGTCTAACGCCCTCTTCTGTCCTCGGTGGACAGTGCATGAGGACAGTGAGCAGACACGCATGCTGCCAAAACAGGTTTTAGCTGGGTGTGGTGGGATACTACCAAGTCAAGGGTGGAGGAGAGTTGGGAGATGCCTATTCACCAAAGAAGGAGCTCAAAACAGTTAACAGCCGGGCATGGTGGTGCACAACCTTTAATCCCAGCACTCGGGAGGCAGAGGCAGGTGGATTTCTGAGTTCGAGGCCAGCCTGGTCTACAGAGTGAGTTCCAGGACAGCCAGGGCTACACAGAGAAACCCTGTCTCAATAAAACCACCAACAACAAAAAACAAAAACAAAAACAAAAAAACAAAAACAGGTTTTAGTTGGGTTTCCATTGCTGTGAGCAGACACCATGACCAAGGCAACTCCTCTAAAGGACGACATTTAATGGGGGCTGGCTTACAGGTTCAGTCCATTATCATCGTGGTGGGAGCCTGGCAGCATCCAGGCAGATGTGGGGCTGGAGTAGCCAAAAGTTCTACATCTTGATCCAAAGGCAGACAGGAGAAGACTGTTTTCAAATAGCTGGGATGAAGGTCTCAAATACCACCCCCACAGTGACACACTTCCTCTGAGAAAGGTCACACATGCTCCAACAAGGTCATACCTCCTAAGAGCACCACTCCCTGGGACAAACATATCCAAACCACCACATCAATAGATATAAAATAAAAATAAACCAGTCTTATCTTTTTTAAAGATATTTTATTTATACGAGTACACTTTAGCTGTTTTCAGATATACCAGAATAGGGCATCAGATCCCATTACCAATGGTTGTGAGCCACCATGTGGTCACTGGGAATTGAATTTAGGACTTCTGGAATAGCAGTCAGTGCTCTTAACCACCAAACCATCTCTCTAGCCTATAAACTAGTCTTATTTATTTATTTATTTATTTATTACTTATTTTTTTAAGGACTTATTTATTTACTATATGTAAGCTGTCTTCAGACACTCCAGAAGTGGGCATCAGATCTCATTACAGATGGTTGTGAGCCACCATGTGGTTGCTGGGATTTGAACTCAGGATCTTTGGAAGAGCAGTCAGTGCTCTTAACTGCTGAGCCATCTCTCCAGCCCTAAATCAGTCTTTTAAAAAACACTTTTAAAAGGCTCAGGTTGGTAGGCAATTTACTTAGCAGGTACAAATTCATGGGCTGGATCTCCAGCACTGGATAAAACCAGGCAAGGCATCACAGCCTATGCTCACTCAGTCTTAGCTACCTAGTGAGTTTGAAGTCAGATTGGGCTATATGAGATCCTGTATGGTTTTGTTTGTTTAATTAAAAAAAAATAAACCAGCTAACCAATCAACCAAAAATTGCCTTTTTCAGATCACCATGGGTTCTGAAGTATCCTAAAAAGGGGCTTGAATGCCACTTCATATGGCTCAGTGGCGAGGTCAGTGTTTTAGTGTTTATTTTAGATCTCAAAGGAGATTGAACTAGACCTTTGGGTTACATAGCTTCATAGTTAAACAGAATAATAATAATTTTAGAGACCACAGCATACTCTAAGGCACACACCAGTGGTTTTCTTGGGAGGCTGAGTCACGGAGATCAAAGTTAGAGGCCAGCCTGTGCTACAAAAGATTCTCTTGCAGATAACTGCCATCCTTATAACTATAGAATAACAATAGCAAAATTGGAATGTGTTCTAAGTAGGCTCCCTTCTTGGGGTCCCTCCTGTCAAGGCTTCTGCTTGAGAGGGCCCCTCAAGGCATTTAGTTTAAGAAAGTGGAGCAGTTTTATGTCCCAGCATTACCTGTTATCAAGGGGGACCTCGGGCATGTCCTTTAATTCCTCACTTATGAAATATGCAATTAAGAAACTTAGGGGTACAGGCATGGTGGTGCATGCCTTTAATCTGAGCACTCGGGAAGTAGAGGAAGGTAAATCTCAGGTTCATAGCCAGCCTTGTCTACAAAGTGAGTTCCAGGCCAGATCAGAAAAGAAAAAGACTGGGGGTGGGGGTGGGGTGTGGAGAGATGGCTTAGTGCGTAAGAGCAGTTGTTGTCCTTACAAAGGACTCAGGTGTGATTTCCAGCAACCACACAGTGGTTCAAACCCATCCTTAACTTAGTTCCAGGGAACTCAACAGGCACACGCTGGTGCAGCCACACACATCCAGGCAAAACACTCATGTCCATAAAGTAAAATAAAAAAAAAATATTTGGGACATATTTTTCAAATCACTTGAGTCTCAGCAACTCTGCTGGTCTTAGGAGAAACAAAAGGTCCAAACAGATGGGGTCAGATGGCCTGACCCCTGCAGCAGGCCAAAGAACAGCAGGGAGTCAAATCTAATTCTAGCTTGGGAGAGTTACATGGTGTTGCAGTGGTCAGTCTTTTATTTATTTATTTATTTATTTATTTAATTTATTTATTATATGTAAGTACACTGTAGCTGTCTTCTGACACACCAGAAGAGAGCATCAGATCTCATTACGGATGGTTGTGAGCCACCATGTGGTTGCTAGGATTTGAACTCCGGACCTTTGGAAGAGCAGTCGGGTACTCTTACCCACTGAGCCATCTCACCAGCCCATCAGTCTTTTATTTATTTATTTATTTATTTTCTACATCGGCTGCTCATCTTTCCCTTTCTTGCTTCTGTCCCAAGCTGCTCTAAGCTGCCAGTGTCCCGCAGAGAATGAAGATTTCATTGGCAAAGCCAAGACAAGGAAGAGGAGACTGACAGCTGGGTGAAGGGAAAGTAACCACCAAGAAAAAAACGCCTGGAAGAGGGTGACGACCCCCTAAGTGGGAGGTGGGCAGGGAAGTGGAGGCGGGTGGAAGTCTGGTCTAAGAGTGGAGGTAGCCCAAGAGTGATACTGGCTGGGTCCGAGAAGTCGGTGGGCCCGATCCGACGGATACACATACACGGCCAGCCCGGAATGGAAAGAACAGTTTATGCTGTGCTTTATTAAAATGTGCATCATTCTTTTATTTTAAAATGTGCATCATTGTCTCGTGCTCGGCGCGTGCGACCTCAGCGTGGTGGCCCGCGGCTGGCCTCGTCCGTCCCGGCTCCTGCAGAGCTGCCGTGCGCAGGCGCACTCAGGTAGCACGGGCCCGGGGGCTCCCGCCCATGGCCAGGTAGACGTCGATGGGCACGTGCAGCAGCGTCAGACAGTGGCAGCCCGGGCAGCGTCGGAGCGGCCTGGCGAAAGCGGCAGGCGACAGGGGGCGCAAAGTGTTGGGGCGCGCCAGGGGATGCGCCTGGGATCTTTGGGGGTAGGGCCCTGGGGATGGCGATGGGGCAGGGCCGAGGGGTGGGACGACGGACTCACCTGACAGGGTTTTGATCCGTAGCTACAGGCTCCGGGCTATCCTGGGACTCGGGGGCGGAGGCAAGGCCAGGGGAGTCTCCGGCCTCAATGGGGAATCTTCGACCCTGTGGGGTCTCCTGGGCACTCATGTCCAGGCCCCGGGGCACTCTGTATAGGAGTGGCGGTCAGGCAGCTCCGGGCCCCTAGATGCTCCCTGCCCGTGCCCGTCTCCTGTGTCGTGGCTTACCTGCCAGAGGCCGAGGCCGGTCCCAGGCTGGAAGCAACTGCCCGAGCCCTGGCCACGGGAGGACGCTCCGGTCCAGGCGGAGCCTGGCAGGTGTCTGCTGCGCGCCCGGGCCCCAGCGTCGAAGGGGAGGACTGCATTGTGACCCCGATCTCTGCGTGCTGACCTCACACAGCCTGTTCCTCGCTGGAATTCTTAGGCAGTCCCAGAGCGTTCCGGCATTTAGTGAGGGCCCGGGCCTGAGGCCAGAGGGCTCTGGAGATCGCACCTTGGTGACCAGTTTGCACTCTTTCCCAACAGCTGGATGGGGACTTCGGAGGTGAGGGCGACCTGCCTGGAAGCGGAGCCCACATGGAGAAGGCCCGCCTCCCTGACCTACGCGGCCACCCAGGCCCGTTCCCCAGCATCGCTACCACTCTGCGCCTTGCTCAAGACTGACTTAACCCATGCTGGATTTGCTGGTGGTGGCGAGGGAAAGTAGGGACACTGCCCATGTTGTCTGAGGGTCACACAGCATTTACATCACAATTGGGCAGGAGTTTAAAAATGTCTGGTCCTCTCCCTCCCCACCACCTGTGGCTGTGTCCAGACGGAGAATGTTCTAGCCCTGGAGGCAGCTGTGAATGAAGTCCTTGGGGGGAAAAGAAGCAGGCCGAGGGCGATGGTGGAGTAGAGCTGCCTCGCAGAGGCAGCATGAGCTGAGAGGGTGACAAGAAGGAGGCGCTACACAGCATGGAGGACTTTCTACTCTCCAATGGGTATCAGCTGGGCAAGACCATTGGGGAAGGGACCTACTCAAAAGTCAAAGAAGCATTTTCCAAAAAACATCAAAGAAAAGTGGCAATTAAAATTATAGACAAGATGGGAGGGCCAGAAGGTGAGCTGGGGTCCTTGGGAGGAAGGGTGGGCTAGCCAACACGGGTAGGCCCTTTCCTCAGAGCATCTCTTCCTCCCTTTGAGTCAGGATGGCAGAAAGCAAGTCAGATTCCTGCCCTAAATAGAAGGATGTAGGGAAACCAGGATCCTCACACCTTTCCAGAGCCACAATCGTAGCACAAGAAAAAGAAAGGGTCCTAAACCGGGCGTGGTGGCATGCGCCTTTAATCCCAGCACTCAGGAGAGGCAGAGGCAGGTGGATTTCTGAGTTCGAGGCCAGCCTGGTCTACAAAGTGAGTTCCAGGACAGCCAGGGCTATCCAGAGAAACCCTGTCTCAGAAAACAAAATAAAAAACAAAACAAAACAAAACAAAAGGTCCTCAGTTTTTCCTGTCCCAAGAGGCGTTGGCCAGAAGACAGCAGGAACTGGTACCCTGCAGGTGGAAGAGGGACAGGACAATAGATCCCTGGAAAGAATAGTGAGATGCAATAGCTTTGAACTTCCCAAATCCCTCATCTGTGGTCTCACAGGCTGCTGGGAGGAGGTTCCAAGGATGAGCTAATCATGAAAGGAAGGCAATACTTGCTGCTAGAGACACCCGAGACTGGTCAGGGAGTCAAGAAAGAACACCTAGACATGGTAGGTGTCTGGAAGCTGGAAAGCAGGAGCCAAGAGGGAGGAACCAGGACGTTTTGATCTTGATTTTTGTCTCCCCACTTTTTCCCTCAGAGTTTATCCAGAGATTCCTGCCTCGTGAGCTCCAGATTGTCCGTACCCTGGACCACAAAAACATCATCCAGGTGTATGAGATGCTGGAGTCAGCAGATGGAAAAATCTACCTGGTGATGGAACTGGCTGAGGGAGGGGATGTCTTTGACTGTGTGCTGAACGGAGGGCCACTTCCCGAGAGCCGGGCCAAGGCCCTCTTCCGCCAGATGGTTGAGGCTATTCGCTATTGCCATGGCTGTGGCGTGGCCCACCGGGACCTTAAGTGTGAGAACGCCTTGTTGCAGGGCTTCAACCTGAAGCTGACCGACTTTGGCTTTGCCAAGGTGCTACCCAAGTCACGCAGGGAGCTGAGCCAGACCTTCTGTGGCAGCACAGCCTATGCCGCCCCTGAGGTGCTACAGGGCATACCCCATGATAGCAAGAAAGGTGATGTCTGGAGCATGGGTGTGGTCCTGTATGTAATGCTCTGTGCAAGTCTACCTTTTGATGACACAGATATCCCCAAGATGCTGTGGCAGCAGCAGAAGGGGGTGTCCTTCCCCACTCATTTGGGCATCTCAACCGAATGCCAGGACCTGCTCAAGCGGCTCCTGGAACCAGACATGATACTCCGGCCTTCAATCGAAGAAGTTAGTTGGCACCCATGGCTAGCAAGCACTTGATAAAAGCAATGGCAAGTCCTCCCCAATAAAGTAGGGGGAGAAAGCAAACTGAAAAAACCCGCTTCTAAAATGGTGATCTATATTTTACACTTAAGTCCACTTCTCCCATGGCTGACTTCCACCTCCTCATTGCGGCTCCACAGGCCTCTCACCTTCCCTGTAAAGACCTTCCTGGAACTAAGGGCCTTATTTAGATTTTTCTTTTATTAATGGCGCTCAAATGATTTTCATATAGGTGATTAATTAGCACTCATTACGTTAGGCCCTAGCAGCATCAGCAGGCCGGGAGAAGTGAGGAGAGAAAGGTGAGCCCGTGGAACCACTCAGGTGCTACAACTCGCTTTCCAGATAAAAGCCAACGCACCTGGAATGCAGGCCTGACCTCCTGACTCCTTGGCTTGGTGAGAAGCTGCTTGGGCCCAAACCTTTCTCAAACCAGAGGCCAAGCTGAGTCAGGAAGAGACGGGGCATCCTTAGCACCCAGGCTGGATCCCACCTATGAGGCCAAAAGTATGCTTGCAGCTGTGGGAGCCTCTGCCGAGGGGGACAGAAACATCCCCGGACACTTCCGCTTCTGTTCAATCACTTTAATGCTGTTATGGCAAATCTGTAAAAGGTTCAGGACAAACTTTTTATTTTTGTTCCTTTTTAATTACAAAACTAACAGCTGTTAGAATTTTTTCTTTACTTTTTTTTTCTTTTCCCAGCTACAAAATACTCTGGGGAGATGCATTATAATTTAAAATATATAATATTGCACAAACAACCAAAAAGTTAATTAAAATAATTACAAAGAGAAAAACCCATCCCATCAAAAAAAAAAATTAGCATTTTGTCCACCCTACCCCCTTCACTGAAGGTTTGCAGTGCCTACAATTCACAGCAACCCTGACCAAGCCCCTTTAAATGAGTCACTGGTGGATGCCCCAGCACACAGCATCACCAGGGCAGCATCCGCGCAGCACCAGATCTTCATGCGGCCCTCATTGTCTCAGGGTAAGAGCCCCAGGCTGACTGTCTTCAGGAAGGAGGGCCTCTGCAGGAGACAGGAGTCTCAGGATGCTTGCCCCAGCACACCCCTTCAAGAACAGAGGGCTGAGGAGAAGCTGGCCTGGTGATGGACTGTGAGTACTCATCTCTGCTCATTACTTCATGTAGCTCAGAGCTGGCTTGTGTCCTAAGCTATGGGAGTCAAGGTAGGTAGCTGCTTGGAGCAGTTATCCTACCAGGCAACACACCGGAGGGCCTGAAAGTGGCTCCCTCCCTTCTCGGGGAGGGAAAGAAATACAAGAGCAGACTCTTGCAGTGGCACAGATGGGCTAAGGACTTGGGTGCATCTGACATAAAAGCCCTGGGAAGGTGTAGGGATATCCCGGCGTGGGTTAGAGGTGAGTCAAGGTGTGGTCTTAAGATTCTGAAGCCCGTAGGACCTTCCCAAGAACAGGAAATGGTTGGGATGGAGATTCCAGAGAGGCACATTTCCCAGAGATGAGTGTCTCTTTCTCATTGGGTCAGAGATGAGTGCCTCTTTCTCATTGGGTCAGGAACGAAAATGCTGTTCACTGTTCCTGTGTAGTCAAGGGCAGGTGGCATGGCCTTTCTTGCTGGCTTACTAGCTTATGGGGTAGTACGTGTCGTCTTCAATGAGACCAGTGCTTCGGCTCTTGTCTCTGCAGGAGACAGCTACCCCTCGAGGTCTCCCAGTAGGAATCCCTACAATAGCAGGGAAATGCAGGCTCTCCGGTGATGGGGTACGGGGTCCTCCCCTTAGGTCATCCTAAGGTTGGCACAAATCAGACTTCTGGATCTGTATTTGAAAAGGCTCTTTCAAGGTGTGAGCAGAGGGCCAGCAGGGAGCCACCAGAATATGTACCAAGTTCTGGATGGCGGAGGCCATTGGGGGGGACATTCTCAGTGTCTTCCAAGTCCGGCCGAGACTAGCGAGCGAGGGAGGTGGGATGTGCCGAGGGTGGGGGAGCTGCTTGCTCTGGCTTCTCTCATTCCCAGTCCTCCCACTCTACATCTTCCAGCTGCAAAGATGAGGAGACTTTGAGAACACAAACACACTCACGCCCAGAGCCCACCGTCCCCACTGAGCTAGGTAACCACTGGACCGGGCCGTCCCCACAACAATCCTTGGCTTTAGGGAATGTAACACAGATGCATGCTGCCTGAGAGAGAGGCTTGCTGCTTTGATGGCTTCAGATCCAAAGGAAATATTTCCACTAACTACACTCAACTCTGCATGGGATGCCTTCGGAGGAGTCAGTCCCTAAAGGAGAGAGATTGTTCCCTGCTGAGCAAAGGCCAAGAACTGTGAGGGGCTCCGGAGCTGCAAGGCTATTGTCTACTTTTGGTTGTTGTCCTACTGGTTTTGTTTGAGACAGGGTTTCTCTGTGTAGCCCTGGCTGTCTTGGAATTTGCTGTATAGATCAGGCTGGTTTTGAACTAACAGAGATCTGCCTCCTCTGCCTCCTGGAGTGGTGGGATTAAAGGGCTATGCCACCACCACCCAGCTAAAACTGTTCCCTCTTTTATTGACTTGAAAGGCCAGGGTGTGTTCTCTCTGCACAGGGCTTCTCTCTCTTTTTTTTGAGACAGGGTTTCTCTAGGGCGTCTTATTCTAACTTCCTTGTCACTGCTGCCCTGTTCTCAGCTGAGTCCTGCTCTAGGGGGGCTGGGGGTGGGAGGGCAGGTGCACTGAGAGTCGGGTTTTGTTGTATGTTTGCATCAAATTCAGGACCTCCTGAATGCTTTGGTGAGTGCTCTACCACAGAACCATATTCCTAGCCAAGCATATTCGGAATTAAAGAGAGCTAAAAGACATAAGCTAGCAAGTCCTTCATAGGACATCACAGAGGCCTCTGCAATAGTGACTGCATTAATGCCCCAGCTTTTCAAAATGAAAAACCAACCAGATCCTTATCATTGAGCCTATTGGTCCATGCCTGCGATCCCAGCACTCAGGAAGCTGGGGCAAGAGGACTGATGCAAACTCATGGCCAACCTGGGCTACACTTAAGTCAGTGATAACCCTTCCCACTCAGGAAAGAAAGAAAAGGAAGAGAGGAGGGGGGGAGAGAGAAAGGAGAGAGGGCCATATATACAGACTGAGGCTCACAGGCAGACCGTCTCTCTAAACTGCCTACTTTTGGTTTTGCTTTGAGACAAATATCTTGTGCAGCCCTAGTTGTCCTAGAATTCACTATGTTGTCCAGGTTGGCTTTGAACCACAACTCAAGAAATCTGTCTGCCCCTGTCTCCTGAGTGGTAGGATTAAAGGTGTGCTATGCCATTTCTGGCAGAAATGGGGAGGTAGTAAAGAATAAAAACAATAAAAAAGCACATTGAAACTTAAACTCCGTCACTAGTGTCTGAGTGACATCAGATGACAGGCACCCCACTTACAGTGGTTATATAGTTTACCTCACTACAGCTTCTAAGACAGCTACTATCAACCTTGTATTTCAGATGAGGAAAGAGATGTTAGACTCCGTGCAAGGCCTTCTGTCTCCAAGGCCAGGACCAGCCAGTGCTCAGCATCCCTGTATCTCTATTTAACCCGTGACCTATGAACTCTGGGTAGTGACCTCCCCTTGCTTCTCCTGAGCACTGGGATCACACTGGCGTGTGTGCTGCCACACTGTGCTCAGCATGGGTGTGTGTTTGCTTTTTCTTATTCCTTGGGTGACTCTGATGGAGTTAAGGTTAAGAATTCATTCATTCACACATCCTAGAATTGGTCAGCAGCAGATCCCCATGGTAACTGCTACCAGCTGGATAGGAAAGCCTTGTTTCCCTTCCTGCAAGCATTAGCTCAGATAGATGTAGGGATCTGCCCTCAAGGGGTTGGGTGGCAAGGTTTGTTGGCAAAGCACCTCTACCCTGCTGCCCATGGACTAGCCTGTCCTGCTAGTTAGACCTACTCACCTCACCAGAGGCATCCACTTTGGAAAGGGCCATCTGCACTTCTTCTTCAGTCATGTCCAAGTCGAAGTCCTTCTCCCAGTCCTCGCTGATGTCCGTGCTTGAGCCTGGAATCACAAGCCACGTGTAATTAGCAGCGTGTGACATGGAGGGAGTGTCTAAAGACTTAGCTAGGCACACACTCGTTTACCTGTTCGTGTTGGGCTCAATGATTTTTTTTTTAAAGATTTATTTATCTTATGTGTAAGCATACTGTTGCTGTCTTCAGACACACCAGAAGAGGGCATCAGATGGTGTGAGCTGCCATGTGGTTGCTGGGAATTGAACTCAGGACTTCTGGAAGAGCAGTCAGTGCCATCTATCTCTCCAGCCCTGGGCTCAATGATCTTAGGAAAAATCCTGGAAGCAGTAGCGTAGCTCAGTAGTAAAACATGTAACACACCCAAGGTCTAGTTAAGATCCCAAACAACATACTCTATACACTCAGGGCTATAGCTCAGTGTTTACCTACATGAACAAAGCCATGGGTTCTGTGCCCAGGACTGCATAAAGCAAGGCGTGGAGGCAGAAGCAGAAGGAGCAGGAGTCCAAGATCAGCCCTGACTAGAGTTTTCTAGGCCAACCTGCCTTTTTTTTTTTTTTTTTTTTTTTTGAGCAGGGTCTCACCATATATATACCTTCAGTTGTCACCAGGCTGTCCTTGACTTAAACAGCTCCACCTGATCCTGCTTCCTGAGTCTAAGGGTGAGACCTCCCCTTCCCCCGCTTTAAAATCAGAGCTGATGAGATGGCTCTAGAGACAGACTATTCTGACCTCATATCCATGCTCTGGCACAAGTGCTCTCTCTCTCTCTGTCCTCTAAGGGTGAAATAAAAGCTGCCCTGCCTCTCCTTGAGAAACTTTAGCCCTGGCTGGCCTGGAACTCCAGGCCTTGAAGCACTACCAAGCTGACAAGCCTATTTTATCCTATGTACAATTCTTTGAGACAGGGTGACAAGTGTCCCTGCTTTACCTCACTATGTGAAGATTCCCATAGGTCTACTTGCTAAGTGATGGGATTCCAATGTGAGATATGTGCTAGGTTTGTACAGTGCTGAGGTTCAAACTGCGAGCTAGGCACACTCTACTACCTTCTTTTAAGTCACAACCTTTCCCTTCGCTCTGCTCTTTTTTCTCCACTGCATTTATTTTGCAACATATAACAGGCTAACTATGCTTACTGTCCAATAGAAGAGGGAGTATAAAGAGCTCCAAGAAGAGAGGAATGTAATTTTTTCTTATATAGTCTCTGGTGCCCAGAACATCAAGTCGAAACCTAGTATTATTAGACCTTTTGTTTAAGTCAGCAGTTGGACAATTATTGTCCATGGATCAAATTCAATCCACTGTTTCTATGGAACACAGGGGCCAGCAGGATGGCTTAGTGGGCAAAGACCCTTGTTGTCAAGTCTTACAACCTGAGTTTGATGCTCTCTCTCTCTCTCTCTTTTTTCTTTTTTTCCAAGACAGGGTTTCTCTGTATAGCCCTGGCTGTCCTGGAACTCACTTTGTAGACCGGGCAGGCCTCGAATTCAGAGATCCGCCTGCCTCTGCCTCCCGAGTGCTGGGATTAAAGGCGTGCGCCACCACGGCCTGGCCCGAGTTTGATTCTCAGAACACATATGATGGAAAGAAAGAACCAACTCACTAGGTGTTTCTACTTGTCCATGCACAGGTACACACACACACACACACACACACACACACACACACACACACACACACACACACACACACAGGAAAGAAGGGAGGGGCAGAGAGAAAGCTCAGTGGTAAAGAATGTATACTGCGCTTGCAGAGAACCTGAGTTCAGTTTCCAGCACTCAAATTAAGCACCTCACAACCACCAGCCACTTCAGCTCCAGGGGACCCAACCTACTTTTCTAGCTAGAAAGGCTGTACTGATGCACCAACCCAACCAACACACACACGCACATACACACACACACAGACACGCACACGCACACGCACGCGCACACAGAGGAGAGATGGCTCAGTGCTTACAAGTACTTGCTATTCTTGACCCTGATCCTAGTCTAAGCAACCACATGGCAGTCAATGTTCCCTAAGTCCAGCTCCAGGGAATCCAGGGCCTCCTCTGACCTCCCAGGACACCAGACATGCAGGTCAGACACTGACATACATGTAGACAAAACACTCATATTTAGGAAATCTTTAAAAAATTAAAAACTACATACGTATAGTGGTACATCCCTTTTCTTGGTGTTTTGAGACAGTGAGACACTGTCTCAAAAATAAGAACTTTAAGGTCATCAGGCAGTGGCGCACACCTCTTTATTCCAGCACTCAGGAGGCAGAGGCAGGCAGATCTCTGAGTTTGAGGCCAGCCTGGTCTACAGACTGAGTTCCAGGACAGCGAAGCCAGGGCTACATAGAGAAACCCTGTCTGGAAAAAACAAAAAATAAAAAATCAAGTCTTTAAAAACATTTTTGATCCCATCTGTGTGTCTGTTTACATGTTGTCTATGATACTTCCATGTGTTCACAGCAGAGCTCAGCCACGGCAGCAGACTCCACAGTCCAAAGAACTTACAGTCTGACCTGGCCCTCCTCATACAAAGCGACTACTTTAAACATACTCAGGCATGGCTTTTTCTAGGCAATATTGAAACCATTCATGTTATAATTATCAGTAAGGCATGAACTGCAAAATGTGCTGTTCTATAGTACATATGACCATTACACCTACTGTGTAGTCCTGGGTAATTACTCTGAACTGCTAATTATTCAAATCCCGCCGAGAGAAAAGCTGGGGACGGGGCTTGGCTGGTGCAGCACTCGGCATGCACAGAGCCCTAAGTCCAATCCCCAGTACTGAAAAATCCAGGCAGTGGCTCACCCTTGTAGCACTTAGGAGTCAGAAGGTCAAGGGGTCACCCTCTACTGTTTAGTGAATTCAAAGCCAGCCGATGAAACATGAGATCCAGTCTCAAATGTAGTTCGGGGTAAACCACTGTCTTTGCAAAGACCCCTGGAGAAGCTTGCTAGGACACAGATTCTTCTCCCCCCTGCACTCACTCAGCAGGCCAGGTGTAGCCCAGGATCCTGTATTAGATTTCCTGGCTAACTCTACAAAGAAATGAGCTGCTGTTTGAGAAGTAAGTGTCACGTGCACTTACATGTTGAAATGCAATGAATGTTTGACAAATGGAGAAGTAGGGCCATATATTTCTTTCAAAAGCCTTGTCTCAGAGGTAAGTAATTTACATGTCCCACTGCAAGTCAGAGCACACCTATAACCAAGACAAGTTCTGATCCTGTATGGAGCCTCCTGGTACTGTGGCTTCAGGACATGCTTATCTGTCAGCGTGGTTGGCTTCCTGTGGGTCAAAAGCCAGGCTCCTGGCTAAGCTAGGCTGTGGCCACGAGAGCCTCCCCTCATCTCTGGACCCTGAAGCTCTCTTCGGGCTTATATGCTAGAGCAGACCCTTCTAGAAGCAGAAACTCATCAACTAGCTCTTGGGAGCATTTCACATCTGCCCTCTGAGCAAC
Source organism: Mus musculus (assembly GCF_000001635.26). NCBI lineage: Eukaryota > Metazoa > Chordata > Mammalia > Rodentia > Muridae > Mus > Mus musculus. Next base: position 129,481,590 of record NC_000070.6, on the reverse strand, counting down.
AGTCCCAATTTACAATGGACAGAAGGAAGACTCAGTAGCACGGCCATGAGCCACCTGTCCCCTCTGTCACAGAGGGCAAGTTACAAGATTTGTTTAAGAACATTAAGACTTTTGTTTTCTTGGTGATTACTAACCTGGGGGTCTATTGCCCAGTTACCTTTTTGTGTCACTGTTTTTCTACTTCCTCAGATAGAGATTAAAAACAGGTTCCACAGGTAATAGTGAAGTAGGCCTTTAACCCAGAGCCATAGGGCACACACTCATCCCAACTTCCTCCCCTGCTCTGCTGAGGGGCTGAAGAGGCAAACACAATCTGGCACAGTCCTGCTGCACACAGAGCCAGCCTGGCAGCTGAAATGTGGTGTGGGTGTCAGATGGAAAAGGAGTCAGTACCCAAGCTTCCCCCTTTCCCTTCCATTACACACAGCCCCCATAGCCAGGCCTTGAGTTTTGGAGACTTGGGTCCACTATGCAGCATAGTCGGGTATATAATCTTACTTTTTAAGGTTTTCTTCTATCAGGGAGAAAGATGACTAAGAACAAAGTATAGCATGTATATAAGTGGTGACACACACTTGTAATCCCAGCACTTGAGAGGCAGAGGCAGGAGGATCAAGAGTTCAAGCAAGGCTCAGGAAGGAGAGATGGTCCAGCAACTAAGGACTGTACTACTCCTACAGAGGACCTCAGCTCATCTCTCAGCACCCACATCAGGAGGCTCCAGGGTAGCTGACACCTCTTCTGCAGCTCCCTGAACTCATGGGCACATAAAGAGGGGGCTGGAGAGAGAACTCAGGAGTTAGGAGCACGTGCCGCTCTTATTCAGAACTGGGGTTCAGATCCAAGTTGGCACACAGCTGCTCACAGCCATCTTTATAATTCCAGTTCCAGGGGATTCGAAGCACTATTCTGGCCTCTTCAGACACCATGCATGCATGTGGTTCACACACATACATGCAGGCAGACACTGACACACATAAAATATAAATCTAAATAATTAAAAAAAAAAATCTTAAGGCCTGGTAGTGGTGTCACATGTTTTTAATCCCAGCCCCTGGGAGTTAGAAGCAGGTATATCTCTAAGTTTGAGGCCAGTCTGGTCTACAGAGTAAGTTCCAGGACAGTGAAGGTTATACAGAGAAACCCTATCTCAAACCAACAAACAAACAAAAAAGGCCAGCCTAGGCTATTATGATTCTTTTGTTGTTTTGCCTTTTTTTGTTTTTTTGAGACAAGGTTTCTCTGTGTAGCCCTGACTGTCCTGAAACTCATTCTGTAGACCAGGCTGCCCTCAGAACTCAAGAGCTCCGCCTGCCTCTGCTCCCTCCTGAGTGCTGGGATTAAAGGCGTGTGCCACTACCACCTGGCTTGAGATCCTTTCTTAAAACAAAAGAAGTGAGGATATAACTCAGTCAGTTCAATGCTTGCCTTGGTTGGACCCCAGCACCATGTAAACTGGCTCATGATGTCATACAGTTGTAATCCCAACACTTGGGAAACAGGTAGAAAGCAAGAAGGATCAAAAGTTCAAGGTTACCCTTAGCTATTTGCCAAGTCCTGGGTTCAGTTTCTAGTACCACAGAGAGAAACCTCCCGCAACCTGTCCTGTTTCCACTGTTCCTGTCTTGAGTTACACTGGCTTCCCGTCACTTGTTTTGGGGTGTGTCCTACCTCAGGCTGTGTGTGCAAGCTAGCACAGAGGTGCTTAAGAGCACAGTCACAGGCTGGGGAGAGGGCTCAGCGGTTAGGAGCACTGGCTGCTTGCTTTTCCAGAGGTCCTGAGTTCAATTCCCAGCAACCACATGGTGGCTCACAGCCATCTGTAATGGGATCTGATGCCCTCTTTTCTTCTGGTGTGTCTGAAGAGAGCCACAGTGTACTCTTATAAATGAAATAAATCTTTAAAAAAAAAAAAAAAGCCCCAGTCACAGGTCAGTCCTGTCGTTTCCAATCCTTATCTGATCATCTGCTCTCATGTACATGTGTACATATGTGTGTAGACCAGAGGATAACCTTGGGTATCAGAAATCAAAATTTTTCCTATGAAGGCTCTATAGATGCCCCAATGTAGGGGAATTGAGGGTGGGGAGGTGGGAGCGGGTGAGTGGGTGGAGGAACACCCTCATAGAAGCAGGGGGAGGGAGGACGTGATAGGGTGTTTCTGGGAGGGAAAACAGGGAAGGGGATAACGTTTGAAATGTAAATAAAGAAAATATCCAATAAAAAAATCAAAATTTTACTTTTTTAAAGAGTTACTACATTTGTTTGTTTGTTTGTTTGTTTGTAGAAAGGCTTTCACTGTGTAGCTGTCCTGAACCAGGTTGGCTTGGAACTCAGAGAGTCAGTCGCCTCGCCCTCTTAAGTGCTGGCATTAAAGGCTCATGCCAATATGCTTGGCCTTAACTATCTACTGTTAACCGTGTGTACTTGTGTGTGGGTTTGTGCCTGAGTGCAGACAGAGGGGTCAGAGGACATCAGATCCCAGGAGCTGGAGTTACAGGTAGCCTCAATCCTCCTTAGATGTGGGCAATGGGAACTAAGTCCAGGTCCTCTGCAAGAGTAGTATATGCTCTTAACTGCTGAGCCATCTCTTCATCCCTACAAACCAAATTATAGACTTTATGTGTATGAATCCTCTGTGTGTATGTATGTGTACCACATGCATACCTAATGCTCTTAGGGGCCAGGAATCCATCCTATCCCTTATTCCATGCCTTTGATAAGAGCTAACAAACTACTGTTCTGACTGCCTCCACCCCATAGCCCTGACAAGGTCTCCTGTAGCCAAGGATGACAGTGATTACACAGCTGCACCAGCAGGCCCGGCTTCTATTTCTTTCATATCCTTGGATGTTTTTCTTCTTATTTTACCTGGCTAAACTTGAATTATGATTAATCCCAACTTTCAGCTAACCTGTACCTATGATGAAACAAAGAACCATGGCTGGGCAGAAGCACAGGGGTTACCAGGCCCGATGCACATAGCTGCAATCCCATCGCTTAGGAGGCAGAGGCAAGCGGATCAGGTGTTCAAGGCCAAGGCTGGGGATGGGGCTCAGTGGTTGTGAGGGCTTACTGCTCTACAGAAGACAGGAGTTTAGATTCCAGCACCCACATCAGGTGGCTCACAAACATCTCTAACTTGAGCTGCAAGGGATCTGATTCCATCAGGGCTTTCAGGGACACCTGAATATGCACAAGCTTACATACAGAGATATAAAGACTAAAATGAATCTTTAAAAAAAGAGGGAGGATTTGAAGACAGTCTGGGGTACACAGTAAGATCCTAACTCACAAATAGACCACAGTGCAGGGTGGGGTGGTACAACAGAGAAGGTGTAAGTTACCTGAAGTCCATGACCACAACCCCCACCTGGCAGGCCCCCTGAGAACTCCTCTACCTTTCTACAGACTGTGTCACCAGCTTCAGTGTGATCTCCCTCTTCACTCCCCAGGGGGCTGATGGGCTTTTCTTTCCAATCTTATCATCATTTTTATGTCTCTCTATGTGTGTCAGTTCATGTGAGTGCAGCTGACACAAAGCCTAGGGGAGAGAGAGGACCAGGTCCCTTGAAACTGGAGTCACAGTGTCTTTGAGAGGCTGGGTGGTTGCTGGCACCTGAACTCAGGCGCTGTGGGAGAACAAGTGTTCTTAGCCACTGAGGTACCTTTCTACCTTCGTGGGTTCCCCTGCTCACCTCCTCCCCAACAGGGTTTCTCTGTATAACAGAGAACGGCCCTGGCTTTCCTGGGACTCGGGGATCTGCCTGCCTCTGCCTCCCCAGAGCAGGGGTTAAAGGTGTGCACCACCACTACCCACCACTACCCAGCCGCCTCTGTAGTTTTTTACCAGTAGAAAAATAGGGAACTGCACAGATCTTAGAGGGCTTTGTGAATCAATAATGACAGGCATATCCAGTGCTTAACACAGGTCTAGATACAGAAAAGAAAGAGATTGTCATTACCAGTGGTGATTACATTTTGTTTTCTTTGGCCAATTTGATGCAGCTGGGGTCAGGGTCATCTAGAAGAAGGAACCACAGTGAAGACACTGTCCCTCTCTCTCAGCCTGGCCACTCTGTGGGTGTTTTCTTGTTTGGTGCGGGAAGGTCCAGCCCACCGTTAACTAGTGCTACCTCTGAGCAGGTGGTTCTGAGTTACACAAGCAGACTGTGGGGCTGGTGAGATGGCTCAGTGGTTAAGAGCACTGACTGCTGTTCCAGAGGTCATGAGTTCAAATCCCAGAAACCACATGGTGGCTAACAACCATCCACAATGAGAAACAAATAAAAAAAACCTATGGAGCGCAGGGCCAGAAAGTGGGGGGAGTGGCTAGAAGCGATGAGGGGGGGTGCTGGAAGTGAGTGAGGCCATGGTGAGCAGGGCCAGAACAAGAGGGAGAAAGGGAAAGGGGTGGCGGGGAAGTAGATTGTGCCAGCCACGGAAAGCAAGCCAATAAGCGGCACCCTTCCATGGCTTCTCCTGCCCTGAAGTTTGAATCACTTCCCTCAGAGATGGACAGTTACTTGGAAGTGTAAGATAAAACAAAACTCTAGCAGATTGCTTTTGATCATGGTGTTTATCACAGAGAACATTCATTTCCCCAGGGCAGGGCTCTCCCAAAGCTGCTTCCCTGAGTGAGGACTGTCATGAAACAATCTCCATTTGCAGAAGAGAAAGCAGGGGCTTGGAGAGGAGCAGTGACTTTCTTGCAGTCCCACAGCTTTTGAGTGAGCAGAGCCTCTGGGCGCTGCTGCTTTTGGCGCTCAGTCTGAGCCTCCGAGTCCAGCGCATGATGCTCAATTACTATTTAAGAACCCACTCAGGTTGGAGAGATGGCTCAGTGGTTAAGAGCACTGGCTGCTCTTCCAGAGGTCCTGAGTTCAATTCCCAGCAACCACATGGTGGCTCACAACCATCTGTAATGAGATCTGATGCCCTCTTCTGGTGTGTCTGAAGACAGCTACAGTGTACTCATATACATAAATAAATCTTAAAAAAGAAAAACCCAAAAGCAACCCACTCTGGCTAGGTGTACTAATCCTAGCACTTAGGAGGAAGAGACAGATGGAGCTCTGTAAATTCCAGGCCAGCCTGGTTCACACAGCAAGCTGCAGGCCAGTAAGGAGTACACAATGAGATCCAGTCCCAAAAAACAAACAAACAAAAGAGAACCAAATTTCCCACTCTTCTGTGTCTCCTTTACTTGTGAAAGATGGGATGGGAGCTGTAGTCATCACCTCTTAAACACGCCCCTCCAGCTGAACTAAGCCCCCAGCACCCGCGACAACTCTCCACCTGTCTCCTTGGTGAACCACTCTGAATGCCTCCAGTGTCAGACCTGTCCCATGCAGCTCATGTTTCGTCACAAAGCCTGTGCCTGCTGCCCCGCCCCGTCCTATGTCTCATACAGAGCAGGAGCTCAATGGATGACCTCCCTGCACAAAGCAGGACAGAAGCTCTGTCACACAGACTGGAGACTTGCAAGTGTCCGTCAAGGAGCAAGTGCACGAACTGATGCTCCTGACGGGCGGAGGCCGTGGCAAGCCCATTTGCCATTTCCTGCAGCAAACTGTCATCTTGCTGCAGGCAAACTTTATGGCAGCATGTCTGTCAAGGGGTGGCAGTCTACCCTTGCCTTTAATTCTTGGAGTTCACAAGGTTGTTCTTTCAAGTAAACATGGTCTCTAGCCGAAGACTCCATTACTCAGATATAGCTAAAGCCCTGCTGTTGGAATGGGCTCACCGGAGGCCCTCGGGCATCCACTTCACCCCTCAGGCTAGGTCCACGGTGTGTCTCCAAGGTTCACAATAAAAGGCTTAGAGAAGCTGACTTCCCCAGGACTCCACAGGTAGAAGAGCTCTAACATCAACACTACAGGAACCCCCAATAGGGGCAAAGCTGAATTGTTTAAAAGGCTACAATGGGCCAAGTGTAAGGTAAGGTAAGGGCATGATCACAGACTCAAGGCCAACACAGCCTGAGTCTACAGCTAGGCTTCCCACTTCTCAGTCATAGCAACTTTAAACAGTTATCTAACATTTCTAGACATCACTTTTCTCATCTGTAAACCAAGGAGAATATGGACCTGAGGCTTGTGAGTAGGTAAACAAAAACCATGTGACAGGCTGGGCGTGGTGGCGCACACCTTTACGCCTTTGATCCCAGCACTTGGGAGGCAGAGGCAGGCGGATTTCTGAGTTTGAAGCCAGCCTGGTCTACAAAGTGAGTTCTAGGACAGCCAGAGTTACACAGAAAAACCTGGTCTCAAAAAAAAGCAAAACAAACAAAACAAAACAAAAAAACCATGTGACAGCACAGGCCCAGCATAAACTCCATTTTGCTGATTTTAAGAACCCTACTGGGGCTGGTGAGATGGCTCAGTGGGTAAGAGCACCCGACTGTTCTTCCAAAGGTCCGGAGTTCAAATCCCAGCAACCACATGGTGGCTCACAACCATCCGTAACGAGATCTGACTCCCTCTTCTGGAGTGTCTGAAGACAGCTACAGTGTACTTACATATAATAAATAAATAAATCTTTAAAAAAAAAAAAAAAAAAAGAAAGAAATCACTCTGCCTGGTGGGGTGGATAGTTATTTAAAAAAAAAAAAAAAAAGAACCCTACTGGGCTGGGCATGGTGATTCATTCCTGTAGTTCTACCACTTGGCCAAGCCTTTTAACTTAAACTACAGTTTAAGGCCAGCCTGAGGTATATAGTGAGGTGCCGCTGTCTCAAAAAGCCAAAGCCAAGCCAGGCAATGGTGGCGCACGCCTTTAATCCCAGCACTTGGGAGGCAGAGGCTGGCAGATTTCTGAGTTCGAGACCAACCTGGTCTACAGAGTGAGTTCCAGGACATCTAGGACTGCACAGAGAAACCCGGTCTCAAAACAAACAAACAAACAAACAAAAAGCCAAAGCTAGAGGCTAGAGACACGGCTGAGAAGTTAACACTGGCTGCTCTTACAGAGGACCTGGGCTTGAGTCACAGCACCTACACTGACATCTAACGCCATCTCCTGACTCTGTGGGCACTGCATGCACACAGTATACAGAGTAAAAAACAAAACAAAACACCCCCCAAAACACTCCACAACAACAGAGCCAAAACCACAGCAAACAAAAAACCCCAACAATTTCCTAATGCATCATCCTTCATTCACTGACAAGGTAAATGTTAGCTAATAAATATGGTAATATGTTTGTAGCTACCCTCCATGACCACAAATGAAGGTTATCTGCTCCCAGGATCTGCCTAGAAGACACAGATACATCTACACCCATGGTGGCAGCTCTTGCTTGCCCCACTCATCCATCCGTTTGCACTCAGACCTCCAGACCTACCTTTCTTGCCATTGTTGGAGGGTGTAGACTTCCCACTATCTGAGTTCAGCTCGAACACTCTTAAGTCTGTGGGCACCTCCTCTCTCAGGGTCTCTACTCTGGCTGGTGGCCTGGGTTCTGGGCCACTGGCTCGGCCTGCAGGGGTTAGAGGCTTGGAGGGAGGTGGGGGTGGGGGTCCAGTTTCACCCTCATCCTCAGCCAGACTCTGTTCTTCCAACGACGCCTCAAACAGCTTTTGGGACAGGTCTTTAGGTAGCTCTGGCGCCTCCGGTGCAGCTGCAGGGTTGGCAACCTGTGTCACCAGGGAGATGCTCTCACTGCTCTCAGATGGGGTGGCCTCTGCAGGGGGCTCCACTGGAGTCTCCTCACAAGGGCTTTGGGGGGCAGGCTCATCTTCAGGGGATGTAGTAGTTTTGGTCTCTTTTGGAATCTTTGCCTCTTTTGGAGATGGTACAATGCCTTCAAGCTCCTCTGTGGAAAGATAGGTCAGGAAAAGAGGGCGTCTAACTTCAGTCAGCCCCAAGCCAGCCTAGGAACATGTACAACCTGTCATGTTTCCCATGATGAAGGCTCGCCTGTGCCCCGCACGGTGCTCCAGCCCAGAGAGACATCCCTGCTAGTCAGTGGCCAAGCTGGACTGTGACACACAGCCTGAGACAGGCCTGGAAGAGGGTCTGCTCTGGGTTTGGGCCAGACTCATCTCACTCTGTGCAGGTAGCAATTACTCACTCTGCTACTTCAGTGAGAAGGGCAATGGCTTCTGCTAAGGGCTAAGCACACAGGAAGTCTTAATGGAAGCCGGACATACAGTGTAAGTATTTAACACATCCTGAGCCAGTCTTGTCTTCTCTCGTCTTTTTTTTTTTTTAAAGATTTATTTATTATTATATGTAAGTACACTGTAGCTGTCTTCAGACACACCAGAAGAGGGCGTCAGATCTTGTTACGGATGGTTGTGAGTCACCATGTGGTTGCTGGGATTTGAACTCTGGACCTTCAGAAGAGCAGTCGGCACTCTTACCCACTGAGCCATCTCACCAGCCCTTCTCTCGTCTTTTAAATGTTGTTTTGAGATAGTCTCTTTATGTAACCTTGGCTGACCTAGAACTCTACGTAGACTAAGCTGGCCTCCAATTCAGAGAGATCTGCCTCTTGAGTGCCAGGCTGTTGAACTGCAATCCTGCAGACTTATGTAGAAGGGTGTTGGTGGGGAAGGACTCTAAATGTTTAGTAGGCTCCTCAGTAACTATGTAACACAGTAACGCAGCAGGTTCACGTGTGACACGGCAAGCTGTCCCAGCTGGCACATGTGACTTCTGTACCCACTCTGGGTCCCACGAGCCCTGTGTGACATTTCTGACTGTTCGCTCCTACACTGTTTCACGCTGGCTTTCCCCAGGGATGCCATGTCTCTGCAGGCTTAGAGAACCACAGGCACATTTGTCAGCATCTCATTCACTGCCTCTTACCTTCTTCTTCCTCCCAGCCAGGCTCTTCAGAGATACTCTGGTCTGCCCGCTGCTTCAGGGCATCCCTCCGGGCCTGCTCCTGAGGGTGGGAGAGTAATGACCAGGAGGTTAGGGTACCCTCCTCTCAGGTCTGATCCTAGAACCCTTGGCAACTCCAGAAAGGACTATAGTCTTCAACTCTTTCTTGTCTTGACAAAAATCCAGCCTGCTTCCCCCAGGGCTGGGGGTGGGGATGGGGGTGGGGGCGTTGGGTAGGGTGGTCTTCCTGGGTTAGCCCAGCATACCTGTTCAAGCTGGTGGACTTTATAGAAATACCGATGCCAGAATTCCGAATGGGAAACAGCTGCTGGAACCTGGAGGGAGAGAAAAATAGAGGTGAAAATTTGGGCATGATGTATGGAGTCGTTACTAGTCTGCTCTCAGCCATTCTTGCAGTCTAGACACAGGATGTGGCTTACAGTAATTGTCAGAGCACTTCCACTCCACTTTAATTCCAACCAGACTCATCTTCTGGGCCAAACTTCGGCCAAGGAAGGAGAAGAGTACCCCCATACCAGCTTGCTGGTCTTTCTCTCACCATTCTCTGTCTGCCAGAAGCTGGTAAACCAGTCTCTCCCTGGCCGTTCTTGGCTCAGCACAGGCCCATGGGGCTGTACAGGGTCTCCCATTACATGTCCTTCCCACTTCCCCACACCTCAGGCTCAGAGCGGAGCTTCTGCCGGCGGGATCCTCACCATCTTGGTGTAGAGGGCTCGGATGGAGGGGCTGCCTACAAGGAGCTCTGAGATCTCCCCTTTCTTCTCCTCCAAGCAGAACTCGGAAAGCCAGGCATCAAACAATTCCGGGGGCCCTGCAGAGGGACAGACACTAACAGTCAGTTCCCTATGTCTGGGGAAAGAACACCTGAACTAGAGAGAACACTGAGCCTGTACCTGAACAGTAAAGAAAGCACAAGGGATCTTTCCAAAGCCATTTGGTCCAAGGGGGAAAATGTGAGGCAAGGTGAAGGGGTGGGTGGGCTCTTCCAAGATCAGAATCTCTAGAAAGGGCTCCAGTCTCCAGTATCACCTATGTCAGCTGCCACTTCAGTCCTCTGCATGCTGTCAGTCATGGCCATGTCTGTCTGTCCTCCCTTAGGTAATGTGACCAGGAGCCTCTGCCCTCCCCTCTGAACATTCGTCTTGCCTAGGCTCCTCCTTTTTCTTTCCTTTGTTTTTGCTCATGAGTCTCTCCTAAATAATTTCTTCTATCTATCTATCTATCTATCTATCTATCTATCTATCTATCTATCTATCTATCTATTTATCTATCTATCTATCTATTTATTTATTTATAAGTACACTGTAGCTGACTTCAGACTTCCAGAAAAGGGCGTCAGATCTCGTTACAGATGGTTGTAAGCCACCATGTGGTTGCTGGGATTTGAACTCATGACCTTTGGAAGAGCAGTCAGTGCTCTTACCTGCTGAGCCATCTCTCCAGCCCTCCCCTAAATCATTTCAGCCTCCTCTTATGACAATATCTATTCCTCTGCTACCCAGAATCTACCCTGGGCTCCCCATCCAGCTGCTGTCATAACACAAACTCATTCATGTTCCCACTTAGTTATTGCTGGAACCCCTGAAGACATCCCAGCTCCTTCCTTACCTCCCGACCCTGATTCTACTTCTCAGCTCCCCTGCTGCACTGTCCTCTTCATCCAGGCTCTGGCCTTACCACTGACATGGGATCTCTAGACACTCCTACCTTACCTTCTGCCGTTAGTCTCATCCTTTACAACACGGCTTCAAACTCTTCAATAGTTCTCTACAATTCTACAATGTGGGCTTTTAAAGCTAGGGTCCACTGGGGGGGAAATGTGTGTCTGTGTATTTTAGCCAGTGTCTTGCTATATAGCCCTAGCTGGCCAGGAATTTGCTATGTAGACCATGCTAGCCTCAAACTCACAGAAATCTGTTTGCCTCTGTTACCCAAGTCATGGGATTATTAATAAAGGCATACATTAACACACCTGGCCTTGTAACATAAAATTTTAATATTTATTTATTTAATGTATGTGAGTACACTGTCACTGTCTTCATGCACACAAGAAGGGGGCATCAAACCCCATTACAGATGGTTGTGAGCCATCACGTGGTTGCTGGGAATTGAACTCAGGACCTCTGGGAGAGCAGTCTTAAGCGCTGAGCCATCTCTCCAGCCCATAAAATTTTATAGAAAGGGCTCATCACTGTTTGTTTGTTGGTTTTGGGTTTTTTGGTTTTTTTTTTTGTTTTTTGTTTTTTTTGTCTTTTGTTTTTTTCAAGGCAGGGTTTCTCTATGTAACCCTGGCTGTCCTGGAACTCATGCTGTAGACCAGGTGGGCCTCAAACTCAGATATTCGCCTGCCTCTGCCTCCCAAGTGTTGGGATTAAAGGCGTGCGCCACCACTGCCCAGCATTTGTTGTTTTTTGATTTGAGGCAAGGTTTCTCTCTGCAGCATTGGCTATCCTGGAACCTACTGTGTGCATCAGGCTGGCCTCAGACTCAGAGCTGTGCTGGCTTCTGTGCCATCACTGGGCTCATCATTTTGGTCAGGTTTTTTTCTCTTCCTTTTCTTTTTCCTGGTAGTAGAGATTAAACCTATGGCCTTGTATATGCTAGGCAAATATATCCCAAGTCCTTTTCATTTTTACTTCAGTAAAGATTTTGCTAAATTGCCCCAAGTTAGCTCTGAACTTATTATATAGCTCAGCCTAGTCCCAACCTTTCAATTCTCCTGCCTCATCCTCCAAGTAGCTGGTATTATAGGATTCCACTATTGTACCTGCCTGCTGACAGATTTTTAAAGGCCTCTATGACTAAAGAAAAGTCTAGAAGCATCACCGTGAGTCTTTCATGACCAAGCACAAGCTACTCACTCTGACACACAAAGCCCCCCAGCCGCTCCCTGGCTGCCCTCACATCTGCATCAACTCTGGTTTAGTGTCCCCAAACAAGGGCTCTCTGTTTTTTCTAAATTTTCAAACATATTTTTAAAAATTACTTATTATATGTAAGTACACTGTAGCTGTCTTCAGACACACCAGATCTCATTACGGATGGTTGTGAGGCACCACGTGGTTGCTAGGATTTGAACTCAGGACCTCCAGAAGAGCAGTTGGCGCTCTTAACCAATGAACCATCTCTCCAGCCCTCAAACATATTCTTACCCTTGCCTGACTAGCCTTCCACTCCTAAATATTATTTCTAGGCTCCACAGGCTAGGTTAGGAGCATTCCGCTGGATGCCCACTACCCATCATTCTGTAGGAGTCAAATGCACTCTTTACTAACTCTGCTCGCTTCCTTGTCTTTTATTTCTCTCTCTTTGCAGCCTGGTTCTGAAGGAATGGACAGTCTGAAGGCTTACTCCTTTCTGGTTTCTAGTTTCCAGAATGGGGCATAGTGGACAGGAACGTGGTGGTGGTGGGGTTGGAGGAGCAGTAAGGATGGCAGACAAGCTGAACAGAGAAGATGAGAGGCCCTGAGAGCAAAGCCTCTTCAAGAAACAGAGTTAGGGTGACGATACTTGAGATTCAGGGAGGAAAAGGGACGAAGCCTAACCTACAGAGTATAAGATACATACAGGTCCTACTCTGTTCCCAGTATTAGGGGCTACTTGGTCCATGACACCTAAAATAGGAACCTATGATCTATATCCCCCCATGTGTGTGCCACAGAAGTTCACACCCACTGCTACCCCCTCACCATCAGGTTCGTTGCAGTACGTGGCCGGGTCTGACTGCAGACTGTAGAGGCGAGCCTGTAAGCAGAAGACAAGAGTGAACAGAAATTCTGGGGAGGTGGGTGCATGAAATCAGCTACAAGTCAGCTCCTCCTTGTTTGATCAGAGATCACAGAGGCTAACCCCTCAGGAAGGCCTCAGAAAAACAGTCTCTTACTCAATATTCTAATCCTGAGAACCAAGAAAATATAGTAAGCAGGTTATAAAACCATATGTACAACTCCTTCTGAAATATGTGAAATTAAAAAAAAAGTCAAATGCAATTATGTTAATAAAGTCCAAACTTAAGGGCAAATTGTGAGATAATGTAATTGTCCCCAAATTAAAATGCAACAAGGCCAAGTGGTGGCACTTTACTAACCTAGCACTTGAGAAGCAGAGGCAGGCGGATCTCTGTAAGTGTAAGGCCAGCCTGATCTACATACTGAGTCCCAGGCCAACCAACACTATACAGTGATAGTATATATCAGAATAAAATTAAAATTTAAAAGCCCGTCAGCAAAGCTGGGCAGGGGCAGCACAGGCTTTTAATCCCAGTACTGGGGAAGCAGAGGCAGGCAGATCTGAGTTCGAGGCCAGCCTGGTCTAGAAAACAAGTTCCAGGACAGCAAGGGCTACTACACAGAGAAACCCTGTCTTGAAAAATCCAAACCAAACCAAACCAACAAACAAACAAAGAAAGGAAGAAAAAGAGAGAAAAGAAAACCTATCAACAGTAGCCAAGCATGGTGGTACATGCTTTTAATCCCAGCAAAGGCAGAGATTGATAGATTTCTTGAGTTTGAGGCCAGCCAGGTCAACAGACTGAGTTCAGGACACTCAAAGGTACACAGAGAACCCTTGTCTGAATAAACCTAGTTATTACCATTATTACTATTAGTGCTTCATCAACAGCTATCTTGGGCTGGGATATAATTCAGTTGTAGGACACTTGCTTAGCATGTATAAGACCAACATAGCAGGGAACAAGGTTAGGCCCAGGAAAAAAGAAAAAAACAACACATTTTAGAGCCATTCTACCAAGTGCCCTATAAAGTTATGCTCCACTAGGGCCACAGGAAGCCTGACTTCAGATGACAAAAGAAAGGCCCCTTCTTCCTCCCAGGCACAGAGCATGGACTGTCTGCACGGGAACATTAGAAAGTGAGTGCTGGTGATGAGTCACTGATAACTTAAGACTCTTATCATAAACAGTGCCAGTAATGCTAGTGTGGAATGGGAATTCAATGTGGTAAGGCGCAACAAGGCCTGACCGCCATGGCACCACTCTGTGAACTCAAGAAAAACTGACCATGCAACAGGAGGCAGACATACAAACATACTGCTCTAGCTGCTGCTCATGGATCCTAACTGCTACACTTATTTCTAGCAGAAATTAGTCTTAAAGAACCCGAATGTGAAGCAAATTATGGCCCAAAGATGTTCTCAGCGCCCTTACTATGGTCGAAGCTGAAAGGGATGCAAATGTGTAACACCAGAGTGAACCAGTCCTCACCTGCAGCCGTGTAAAGGTACTCAGAAGGGGCTAGGAAAGATGCTAACACCTTGTTATATAGCTCTTTAAAATAATATATTTGGAATGTCTTTTTTAAAAGGAAAATCCTCAAACTACCTTTATTCATGTTTGTAAAGAACAACAGCAGCAGCAATCTGGAAGGTTAGGAGCCAGGGAGGAAGCAGAGGCCTCTCTGGGTAATAAGGTCATGGGACCAGAAATACAGCTCCTTGGATCCCAGTACTCGGAGGGCAGGGGCAGGGGCAGAGGCAGAGAGGCAGAGAGGCAGAGGCCAGCATGGTTTACAGAGCAACACAGACAGGGTTGTTACACAGAGAAACACTTACTCAAAAAAACCCAAACAAACAAATGAACAAAAAAAGAAAGACAGCAATTACCTACTTTGTTATTCATGTTCCCCAATTATACAAATCTATGTCTATTTCTAGCCTGAACACATGATTGCTTGTATGATCAGAGGTCGGTAAGTGAAGTTTTCAATCTCCAGCAAAGGCTCAGTGAATACCTTGGTGCCGTCATATGGCTCAGCTGTGCCAGAGGGTGTACCCATCAGGGTGATGACATCACAGTCGATGGTTTTGTCTGGAGAGGGGGCAAAGGTATCTGAGATCACCCCTAAGAAGTCGGATAACCCCTTCTTCACTTTTTCTGTTGCTCCTGAGGAGCCTTCAGTCTGCAGAGAAAACCAAAGAAAGGAAGACAGTATACTAGGGGCAGGATGCAACCTGGGGTCTAGTACCATGGGAGGAGGACATGAGCAGAGACATGAAAAACCCTTCTCCCATCTCAGACTGGAGGAGGTAACTAGAGCCCTCCAGTCCCAGCTGGGATGTAGAACGTGGCCAAGGTAGGCATGAAGAGAGCTTCAATTTGTTGGTTATTACAACAAAATATCAGGCAAGGTTGATCAAAAAGTGTCAGGAGGGTTAGGGAGACGACCCAGGTAAAAGTGCTCACTATACAGGCCTAAGGGCCTGGGTTCAGTCCTATAGAGCCGTATAAAGCGCTAGGTTTGATGACAGAGACAGGGAGGCAAAGACAGGCAGATCCCTGGTGCTCACTGGGCAGAGGGCAGAGAAGAGTCTGACAAGTTTCAGGACCAGTGAGAGACACTGTCTCAAGAAACATGGTGGACAGCCACAGAATGTCGAAGGTCGTCCTTGCTTCTAGAGGCATCTGCACACAAACACGTGAACCCACATGAACATGTGTGCGTGTGCACATGCACATTTACACACACACACACACACACACCCTGAAAGAAGATCCATGTCACTCTAGCAGGAGAGAAGGCTGAGATGGGTGGCAGTGTTGAATCCCAGGTCTAACACTGGTGGCTATGAGACTGGAATCCTCTCTGAGTCTGTCTTTTGTGGATAAATAAGTCAAGGATGTTACCTGACAGACGTTTTTATTATTGCTAAGGAAGTAAAATATCCTGCAGATGTTGGGCAGACATATGGACAGCCAGCCTTGTTTGACAGGGGGACAGTTGAAAGCAAATGACTCCTCTGGAGGTGCAAGCAACCGTCCATCTTGGGTCAGCATGCCATCTGTTTGCAGGGATAATGAACTGAAAGGCAGACCAGACTGCAACATCTTATGCAAAACTATAATATTAATTTTGCTTTGCTAAGACAAGATTCTGCTATATAGTTCAGGCTCCACCTCCCAAGTGTTAGTACATATCGACATTATCTCTTCTTTTTTAAAAAGTTTGTGTGTGTGTGTGTGTATTCATGCATGGATTTGCAGGTGCCCTCCACAGAGGCCAGAAGAGGGCACTGAAGCCCCTGGAATTAGAGTGGTTGTGAGTTGTGAGCTGCCTGACATGGGTGCTGGGGACTGAATTTAAGTTCTCTGAAGGAGGCGTCTCTCCAGCCTCTAGCAGGATTTATTCTTGATTGAGCTGCCTACGCATCTGCAACCCAGGACCTACAGTAGCATCTGGCACACACGCTGCTACAAGTACACAGTCATGAAGATAAACCAATGAAGGAAGGGGTGCTTGTTACGGGTTAGACTCACAGCAGTTTACCAATTGCCATTCATACATTTGGGCTGGACTTTCACACAGGGCCTTGCCCACCCAGTTCCCAGGGCAGAGCACTCAGTGAGGGGCGGTCACTCGAGGCGTGGCAGTACTCACGGCCAGCTTCTCCTTGACCACACTGGCTGTGGCTGCTATGGTGCAGGCCGTGTCATGCTGAACCACCTGGGTAAATTCTGTCAGGTCCCGCTTCATGAACTCCAAAGCTTCCGTGGACTATGGAAGACAGAGAAGGAGGACAAAGCTGGCAGACTCCATCATCCCACGTATGTATGTGGAAACATGAGTGGCTTAAGAGCCCTAAGAGTGACATTGGGAATAATGCTGACTTGTCGCGATTCTATGCCCTGGGATCCCCTAGACTAAGGACTGAGTCTCATAACTATGTGCCCACAAGTGAGTCCGCTCAGTCATCCATTGTTTTTCTCCTAACAAATAATCTCAAAGCCAGAACAGCGTTAAAACATATACATATTTTCCAAACAAGCTTTTAAAACTTGGTATGGGTGTTTTGTTTTGTTTAATTTTTCGAGACAGGGTTTCTCTGTGTATCCCTCACTGTCCTGGATCTCACTCTCTCAAACTCCAAGATTCGCCTGCCTCTGCTTCCCAAGTGCTGGGATTAAAAGACCCTCCCCCCCCCCCCAATCCAGAAGAATGGCTTCTCTCTCAGGTCTTGGTTCCACTCTTCCGGGTTTTGATTCTCCATTAAGTTTCTTTGGAATGAGTGATGTTTGCCTGTCTGGCTGACCTACTTCAGAGCTAGTTTGAGCCAGCTGGTCCTCTGCTGCCTGCTGTGTGACTTCCTCATCTTGTGCTCGAAAACTGCAACACGACTTCCTGGAGCACCTGTACTCACCCCATCTTGCATGTCCTCTCACTTCCCAGGGATCAATCCCCTGAATGTTTTCTTTTGAGGAGGTTTACTATGCAGTCTGATCCTTCAGCCCCGCCTCCCTCCCAAGTGCTGAGATTACAGATGTGCACTGTCATGCCCAGCCAAAGCATGTTTTTGAGTATTCAGGTTTTTCATTTTGTTTTTCCTGGATGGGCCTGCCTACTTCTGACCTGGCATGACACAGTGGGACAATAAGGAACCACTAAGAGGGTGAAGCATGTAGGACACAATGAGATTTTCATTTTTAATATGTCCCTCTAGTGACTGGCACATTTTTAGCCACTCAGAGTCCGGTAAGAGTAGTTGTCCAGTAAGAGCATAGCATCAAAGAGTCTAGGGAAAGAAGCAGGCGTCACCTGCAAGGAGAAGTGCGCAACAGACCATGCAGAGCACACACAGTTGTGAGCTGAGGACAAAGATCTTCAGAGGCCCATCTTTAAGGGCAGGTAGAGGAACATGAGTTCAACAGTCAGGAAAGAAAAACCTGCACAGTGCACAAGGGTGTGGAGAACTGGGAGAGAGTTACATCACAAAAGTCGGAAGAGTGACAGTTCAAAAAAAGGTGGGGTAGGGTGGGGTGGGGAGCATGGTAGTGCCAACTGCTGCAGAAAGTTCCAGAAAGATAAGGGCTAAAAAGTACCCAGTGGAGCTGGCAAGTGTGAAATGACTGTCATTACAGATAAGTGTCCAGGTGGTGGCTTCAGGGGTGGGGAGGGAGTAACCCGAAATCAAGCTTATTGACGTCGTATTTTTAAAGTATGCCAGGCTGCTGAACACAGACTTGAGGGAAGAGTTTCCGACGTCAAGGGGAAGAGTAAAATAAGAGGGAGAAAAGGTCTGTTGGGGGCGTGCCTAGACGAAGTGAGACCAGGGCACGTGTCGGGGGAGCACACAATGCAGCAGAGCTTTCTCTAGTGCTGTGTCTGTCTGTACATGAACTTGGACGCGTTGGATCTGTACATGAACTTGGATGCACTGGATGGGGACTCAGTAGACTCAAGGCAGGAGTGGGAAGGAAGCAAGCAGAGGAAGTCAGGTTACACGCCCCTCTCAAAATGAGAGGACGTTTGCTAAGAGAGCAGGAAGACACCGACCCAAAGGGAGCGGAGATGGCCAGCAGCAAAGACGGCAGCAGAGGAGCAAGGGAAAAGTCGAAAAACGGTGACTGAGTTTTACTGAGTCACTTAATAAAGAGCGAATGCCTATGTAGCACCCAGAGAGACCACATATTGTCTGAGTGTTCTGCATATTATCATGTGATCCTCGTGACATCGCATTAGAGAGGTACTGCCATTTCACAGTGAGGAAGGTAAGAAGAAGAAGAAGAAGAAGAAGAAGAAGAAACCAGATAAACAAACTTGCCCAAGTCATAAGCTACACGCCTTTAATCTCAACACTCAGGAAGCAGAAGGAGGCGGATCTCTGTGAGGCTGAGGCCAGCCTGGTCTACATAATGGTCCCAGGGCAGCCAAGGGCGACATACACCATGAGACCCTGTCTCAAAATAAAACAAACCACGACCACCACCAATAACAACAAAATAACTTGTCCAAGTTCCCAGAAATGTAAGGAACTAAAGGGAGAGATTAAGTCTCTTCCTGAAAGCCTCGAAACACACGGGGAGTCCTCACAGGACAGGACACCTGCCGGATAGCACACTTTCTTTGCATGCTTGAGGTCTCATATTAATCCTTAGCGTAAAGTCCTGCCTCTCCATCATCAATAAAACTTCCAGCACAGGGAATTCTCAGATGTGCTGAGCTGTAGCTTGAGCGGAGGCTTCCCAGGAGAACCCGGAGCAAGGAGAAAATAAAAACAAAAACCAAAAAACCAAAAACCAAACAAACAAAAACCGTTCCTAAAGTACTGGGCTGACTTGAGATCAGAAGCCTCTCGGAGTCTGCCCTGAAGCACGACTCCCTTCACTTGCTTGAGGTAAACAGTAATTAGTTACCCCACGACTTAGTTGGGCTGCCTGTAAATAAAGGAATGTGGGATAAAACAGGAACACCAACTGGCATTGCCTAGGACAAGGACAAGCATTAGTCACAATCACAGCCACTTCCCCAGGTCTCCACTCTCTGGCCCCCCCTCATCCCTTTGTAAACCAGTCACATAGGCACCATCAGGTACCAGCGCATATGGCAATCCTCATCTCTACCCGGATTCTTGGCTACACCTTCCTTGGCATGCTCATGACTCCCTAGTCTGGACAATTAGGGACTGCCCTTTCCCGGTATTCACAACAGTAACTAAGCAACTATTTTGCTTGACTGCCTCCACACCAGACTGAGCTTTGTGAGGCCCAAGACTATCTGTCTGGCTAAGGTCTATATCCTCCCAACCTGTCTGTGAGTAGTGACTGTCACATATTCTAATAAATATTGCTGTTTAAGAGTAAGATGTTGTTAGTGGTGGTGTTCTACCCTTTTCTCGTAAATGGCCTCACAGAAGCTCAAAAAAACCCAAGCAGGGGCTAGCTGGGGTTGGTTGCAAGGAGACGGCCGCGGTGCCCTGCCGAGGGAAGGGTGCTGGCCCGGCTTACCTTCTCTTTGACTGCCTGGTAGCTCTGCTGCAGCCAGCTCCGCCACCACCCCACGTCCTCCCTGTGGAAGACAGACACATCTGACGGCCCTGCCGGGCGACTCCAGCCCAGCCTCCGGCCGGAGATGAGGCTTTTCCGGCCGCTTCCCCATGCCCTCGCACCACGCCTCCGCTCTGCCCTTCCAGCTCAGTCCGCACCCGCACCGGCAGCCTGTCCCCAACAGGGACCCCTGGCCCAGTACCCCATCCCTCGAAAAGCCCAAGCCCCCAACGCCAGAAAGCGGAACGCCAAGCTCACCCTTCCGCCATCTTGCCAGCATGACATCACCACTATTTACCGACCTTTGACTTCCGACACGGCACCGCCCCCTCAGGCTCCGCCCCCATGAGCGTGCCCCAATCTTAACACAAGGACAACTCTCCGCCCAGTCCCCGCCCCCCTACATCAATGTGTCTGGCCTTTGTCCAATCCATGTCCCAAATGCGATTTGTCCCGCCTCTGAACTCTCGATCCAATGGTGTGTAAGATTGTCCTCGGGTCCCACCAACCAGCCGCTAGCTTTCCCGGTAGTCCCTGACTACAGTGGCCTCTCCGGGCCAATTTCGGCAGGCTCGTTAGACCGCCAATTAGAAGGCGAGGCGAGGAAAGGAGAGGCCGGGTTGGGACGTTGTGTTCTTAGAACCTGGAGTTAAGTTCCGCCCCCCTTTGTGAAGCCAGCCGCGTAGCAGCTCCTTGGTGTTCTGCTGCAGGCTAATTCAGCAAGCTCCGATTGCGGACCTCAGAGCCAGAGTAAGGCTATGGGGAGAATCCAGAGCTCTCCTCGGGATGACACCCAGGATCATTTGGAGAGGCAGATACATATTCACATTATTTCTTAAGCCCGATTTAAGAAAACGCTAGCTGAAAGTGTTCTGGAAAAATCCCACTGATAGGGGGGAATTGAGGTCTATTGTGTGGTGGAAGGGGGATTTACATAGATCCTGTGGCCCTACCTACTACTTCCTCAATCTACACAAACCCCTCCTTCACCTCCAGCAGGAGGTTGACTCCCCTCCTCGAAGGCTACACTGTAATCAAGGTCATCACTGCTACCTGATCCCATAGCCTCTTACCTGCCTGAGGAACAAGCTATATACTAATTCTCCCAGTGTTCCCCAAGGCCTCCCATCTAACTTTCAAAAAGATTGTTGCTGGTATTTCTCCTGTCTAAAAAACTAACAACTATTGGATGGATCACAGGGCTCCCAATGGAGGAGCTAGAGAAAGTACCCAAGGAGCTAAAGGGATCTGCAACCCTATAGGTGGAACAACATTATGAACTAACCAGTACCCCGGAGCTCTTGACTCTAGCTGCATATGTATCAAAAGATGGCCTAGTCTGCCATCACTGGAAAGAGAGGCCCATTGGACACGCAAACTGTATATGCCCCAGTACAGGGGAATGCCAGGGCCAAAAAAAAAATGGGAATGAGTGGGTAAGGAAGTGGGGGGGAGGGTATGGGGGACTTTTGGGATAGCGTTGGAAATGTAATTGAGGAAAATATGTAATAAAAATAAATAAATAAATAAATAAATAAATAAAAAAATAAAGTAGACCACCATAAGGCTGTTAAGGGAGAAAAAATGGAATGAGTAATTTCCAGTGGTCTTTCTCCCTTCTAAGGTCCATGCTTTGCCTGCAACGAATGCACAAGGTTTAAAGCTAAAAAATGCTGTGATAAATGATTTGTGCTACTGAACAAGATGGGCTAAGAAACAAGTTGAGTTCTTTAATCCCCAACAGAATCTACCTTTGCAATTTCATTCCCCACATTAAAGGTCACTTGGAACTACTGCCTGCCTCTACCTCCCAAGTGCTGGGGTTAAAGGCATGCGCCACCACTGCCCGGCATGTATTTTTTTTTTTTTAACTAGACAATTTAATCCAAGATATTGCAGGTGCTAGGCAAACATGCTATCAGTAAATTACATCCAAGCCCTGAACTGTTAATTTATAATCGCACACATAAAACCATGCCAGTCAGATGGCCGTGCCTCCTCCCAGGGTTCTCCTTTCTGTTCCTACCTGGTTGGTCTGACCTTGCACCTCCACCCTCCTTGCTCACACTGCCCCACATACAAAGGCTACTTAGATTTCCCAGAAACTTTCTGGTGCTTTCCTGACCCTGAGCCCTTGAACATGTCTTCTCTGCCTGCAGTTCTCTGACCTCAGTTTCTTACCCACTCTGACCATGCTATTGAGAACTGCAGCTTGTGCACCATAAATACCAGCACTTGGAGGTGGGGGTGAAAGACCCCAAGAGGAGCCCCTCGCTCAGGCCTCGGGATAATAGCGGACCCCCAAGATCTCATGAGAGACCAAGCTTGATGCAAACCACATGAGGCTTTATTTGGGGAAAGCCAGAGCTCTAGGGACGACTCATCCCACGCAGGGGTAGAGGAGTCGACCTCGAGGGGAAAGGGGTCCCAGTTTTTATAGGCCCTCGGGGAGGGGGGGAGGAGAAGGGGGAAGTAGGGGATTTCCAGGTCTTCTCAAGAAATGGGTATGGGAGGGGTACAAGGAAAGAGTCTAGTGCAGGTGTAGCAACTCCAGATTGGCCCGGCTGTGGTTGCTGGGGAGATTTTCCAACTCTAGCCCAGCAACCAATATCACAAACACCTGGCAGTGAGGTGCAGCAGTGGGCACACACATGGGTTCAAGGAACGGCCAGAACATTGGCAGACACATGAGTTCGAGGAGCGGCCAGAGCATTGTGCACCTCTATTTTTCTAGATCAGTGAAGCTAGTTCTGCTTACAATGAAATCTATTTTGCCAATTTCAGGGCTTCTGTGACCTTTTACATTCTGTCAGGATCTTTCAGGGGCAGGTGGATTTCTGTGCGTTTGAGGCCTGGTCTACACAGAGTTTAAAAAAAAAAAAAAAAAAAAAGCAAACAATCCCACCCAGAGCGAAAGTATCTGCATCCCCAGGACTGCCATCTTTCTTCCTTTCTCAAGTTTTCCCCTCCAAATCCATCACCATAGATAATATTGTGTACTTTAGTTTTTTTTCTTTGATAAGAAATTACCTGCCTCTGGGGCTGGAGAGATGGCTCAGTGGTTAAGAGCTCCGACTGCTCTTCTGAAGGTCGTGAGTTCGGATCCCCGCAACCACATGGTGGCTCACAACCATCTATTATGAGATCTGATGCCCTCTTTTGGGGTGTCTGAAGACAGCTACTGTGTACTTACATATAATAAATAAATCTTAAAAAAACAAAACAAGGCCGGGCGTGGTGGCGCACGCCTTTAATCCCAGCACTTGGGAGGCAGAGGCAGGTGCATTTCTGAGTTCGAGGCCAGCCTGGTCTACAAAGTGAGTTCCAGGACAGCCAGGGCTATACAGAGAAACCCTGTCTCGAAAAACCAAAAAAAAAAAAAAAAAAAAACAAAACAAAACAAAGAAATTACCTGCCTCTTCTGTCCAGAGTTGGGATTTCTGTGAAGACAGAGATTTTTGCTTGTCTTGGGTGCCATTATGCAGTTATTATACCACAAATTTCCTGCATTTGGGGAAATCACAGGAGTCAGCCCACCCAGAATGCAATGGATGAGCCTCGCCCTGGGAAAACCACCTTTGTGATCATGGCATCTCCCCTGCCAGTTAAGTATTTTGTAAGAATTTTGTCTTTTAAGTCAGGATCTGTGGGGGACTGGAGAGATGGCACCGCCTATTAGCCTATTAGAGCCCTGCTGTTTTTTTGGGTTTGTTTTGTTTTGTTTTGTTTTGTTTTTCAGAAGATCCAATTCCTAACACTCACAGATGGCTCACAACCTTCCATAACTCCAGTTCTAAAAGATCCAAGGGCCTCTTCTGGCCTCTGCAGGCACCAAGCACTCGCATATGCACTTGCTATATAGCTGGCTCCAAACTTGCTGTACAGCCTAGGCTGTCCTGGAATGCTTCATTCTACATTCAGAACAAAGCCAGCATCATGTCACTTTTTTGCCACCTCTACAACTCCTATGGAGACTCAAGGTGCTGGGTCATTGGAAGAGGCACCCAAGTGCTGGGATTATGGACATGCACCACTGGATAAGAAAAGTTCACAGCGGCTCACACCTCTAATCCCTGCACTCACAAGCTAGAGGCAGACAGATCTCCGAGTCTGAAGTCAGTCTGGTCTCCACAGCAAGTTCCAGGCCAGGCAGAAACATAATGAGACACACCGTTTTGAAAAGGTGGCTTGTTTTGTTTTGTTTGCCCATGTAATAATGATGTGTTCACAGCAGGGTAACTTTTTTTTTCATTTTTATTTATTTATTATTATAAATAAGTACACTGTAGCTGTCTTCAGATGCACCAGAAGAGGGCGTCAGATCTCATTATGGGTGGTTGTGAGCCACCATGTGGTTGCTGGAATTTGAACTCAGGACCTGTGGAAGAACAGTTGGTGCTCTTACCCGCTGAGCCATCTCACCAGCCCACAGGGTAACTTATTAAACAAGAAATCTAAGAATAAACTAAGATGTTTAATATTTAGAGACACCAATCTCTTCCCAAGGCCATAAAACTAGGAAAGGCTAGAACTCTCATATGAGCTTGAAGTTGTCCATTAAAATTAAAATCAAGTTTCTGGGTCTGGAGAAATGGTTTAGTGGTTAAGGTCACTTATTGCTCTGACAAAGGACCTGGATTTGATTTCCAGCACCCAAATGATGGCTCAGAACCATCCACAAGCCTGTGTTGTGGGCTGTTCAGCAAGAGAAGACTGTTCCAACATAGGTTTAAGCTGATAGAAAGTCTTTATTACCCAGCCAATAATTACACAGTTCAGGATCCCAGGGTTGCCCCAAGCATTTCTCAGGGTGAGCTTTTAAACATAAAGACAGCACCCTGGGTTGACATCCTTCAGTTAACAAGAACAGTTAGCCAGAAGCTAAACTATAGAAGCCAAAACCACAAGGTTGGTCCATTAGAAGATTTCCCAGAGCTAAGGGCTTTGATGGATTAGGCCTTTGTTTTTGTTTTAGCAGGCGACCTGTCTAACAGCCTGAATGGCACTTCCATCATGGAGTCAGCTGTGCTAGGGTCTTAGGGCCTACTAATGTCTGGGGCCCTGTTACACCCAGTTCCAAGGAAGCCAACAGGTACACATGTACTGTACATATATGCATATAGGCAAAAACTCTTATGTAAAGTAAAATAAACTTTAAAAATCAAATTTCTAACCAGGCTATGGTGGCGCAGGTCTTTAATCCCAGCACTTGGGAGGCAGAGGCAGGAGGATTTCTGAGGTCGAGGCCAGCCTGCTCTACAGAGTGAGTTCCAGGACAGCCAGGGCTACACAGAGAAACCCTGTCTCGAAAAACAAACAAACAAACAAAAAATCAAATTTCTACCCCTCTCACATGTTATGCCTTCTTGTCCCACCCTCCCACCGAGATAAGCTATACAGAGGCAACAACTACTTCCTACACTTCAGTATAATCCCTTTTGCTCACAACTGGCACAGTGCTTGCTGACAAAGTCTTCAATCTCATTAGACAGAGAAACTCAACATGCTCTGGTCTTTCTCATTTGTCAGTCGAGAGAATCTCTTCTAAGCAACACCTGTCAATCAAAAAGGCTTATGGGCAAAGAGCAGAAGCAGCAACTAAGCGGCGGGACACAGGCAGGGACAGAGAGAATTCTGGGAAATAGTCAGAGGGATTGGAAGGATTCTGCAGCCAGATGTTGAGGAAGAAATGGGCCAGGACTGAGGAGAGGTCACTAACCAGCAGCGAGCGGAATTCAGGTTAAAAAAAAGGGAAGATCTGCCCCAGGAACACAGAGGAAACCAGCCATGAGGCTGAACCTGGGTTAGAATAAAAGGGATAATAATAAATCAGAGAAAAAGTCGAGGCTTATGGCCAAGGCATTTATTAACAAACAGTCTCAGAGTCGTTTTTCCGGGAGCAGGGGCTGGAGCAGAAAAACTGGATTTATTATTTACATTTGTCCTTTCCCAAGTCTTGACCCTGGACGACTCCTCTTCGCTGACATCACCCCCAGCATCCAGTGGATTTGGACTCAAATCCTAGTACACCCCCTTTCTAGCAATGTGGCCTTTCCAGACTTTGGTGTCTTCGTCCTTGAAACGTGATCCATTTGGCGATGGTGGCCCACACCCTTAATTCCAGCACTTGGGAGGCAGAAGCAGGCAGATCTCTGAGTTCTAGGGCAGCTCTGGTCTGCAGAGTGAATTCTAGGACTGCCAGGGCCACACAGAGAAACCCTGTCTCAAGACAACAAAACAAAACAAAACAAAAATGCGACTTGGATGTGATCCAAATCTCGGTTGTTGTAAGGACTGCGTGTGTCAGTTATCCTCCTTGGAGCGTGTCCTTGGAGCCTAACACAATGCTGGACACGGGTTAGAAAGCCGCTGTAACGATTCTGGCTCTGCTCCTAAGAAGCACATACACACATGAACCACTAGATGGCGGTATGGGATCATTCATAGGATACCTCTTCAAGGCTCCTCTCAGGGAGTGGTCTTGGGAAGATGTCCAGAGCCTAGCTTGGAGAGACCTCATTATTCTCAATAGAAGGTTGTCTGGCCTTGGATGATCCTGGGAGGTGACTCAAGCCTACCTCCCAGACCTTCTGGAAGCTTCAATGGCATTAAACCCACACTGTTTTCACTGGAGACACCAGTACAGAGTTAGCAGGAAGGATTATATAAATTGTGTAATCTAGCTGGTCCAGGTAACAGAGGAAGCTAACAGAGTGGTCCTTGTTTAGCTTCCAGGGCTGCCTGTTGACGTTTCAGACTTTGGGCTGGCAAGATGGCTCTATGGGCAGCAGGAACTGACAAGTATTACAAGCTGATGTAATCCCCAGGACACGCGAGTGAAAGAAGCACCGACTTCTACAAGCCTTCCTCTGACCAGCACATATGTGTCATGAAAGTGCACACATGCCGTGCCTGTACATGGACATATATGCACTTGCACACACAAACTATGACTAAAGAAATGTAGTTTTTTGTTTTTTGTTTTTTTTTTAATTTGGGGAATTTGTTATTGAACAATGTCATATGTAATTAAATAATGGATTCCTTCTAGGATGGCAGGTTTAGTTTAAACCATGTTAAAGAAGCCGGGCGTGGTGGCACACATCTTTAATCCCAGCACTTGGGAGGCAGAGGCAGGCAGATTTCTGAATTCGAGGCCAGCCTGGTTTACAAAGTGAATTCCAGGACAGCCAGGGCTACACAGAGAAACCCTGTCTCGAAAAACCAACAAAACAAAACAAAAACAAAAGAGTTAAGAGTTTGTCTAGATCTGTTGTGTAGTAGTTTCCTCTGAAGTTAAAGTCTTCTACCTTTTGGGGCTGAAGAGATGGTTCAGTGGTTCTGAGTACTTCCTGCTCTTGCAGAGGACTCAGGCTTAGTTCACAGGACAGCTTATAAGCATCGGTAACTCTGGTTTTGTCATCTGATGCACTCTGCTGGCCTCTGTGAGCACCATACACCCACCTGTTATATATACACATACAAACATGAAAGCAAAACACTATTTTACACATAAAATAAGTAAATTAAAAAAATTAAAAACTTCTATTTTGGAGAGTAACATGTTTTCCACTAAAGCAATATGAGCCAGATTAGGCCAGATTAAAATGAATAAAAGCAGGTTTATTAGACAGGTTTCTTCCAGGTGGGTTCACTGGTCCTAAGCAATATTCCCAAGGAAATTACACAACTTGATTAAGGCAAGGGGGTTTTATAGATCTTAGGCATCAGGTGATAATGTGTCAGCTAGGAGCTGGGATTGTACCCATATATGGTCAAAAGCTGAGCCCCTGGGCAGGCATTCTTGGGTAGGTTTCAGGAAACAAGGAAGCAAGGGATGACAAGGTGGGGTGTGGGGGGATTGTGAGCAGGGGTTCCAACACAATGAAGAGAAGCTCCTTAAGTCACAGAATGTTAAATGGGTCATGAAACAACAGATATTCTAAAGGGAGGTAAGATGCTCTGACCTGTAAGGAAACTTGGTTAGCTCAGGAAGTAAACAACTCAGAAGACTTCAGGAAGTCCCTGAAACGGAGCCCCAAACATATAAATAAGCAGTAGGAACTGTTGAGAGACTCTCACGGCTGCCAAGGTAGCTGGGAAAGACATGCTCCATCCTATTAAGATGCTGCTAGGCTGTGTAGTGCACTCCAGGTTTCCAGCTTTTATGACCTGGCACCCATGTTGGGGTGGGCTTTGGTGGTAAGGTTGTCTTGGAGTCATTCCTGCTCCTGTAAGTAACCCCTTACCCATATCCTGTTGGTAAACCCATTACAATTTATTGGGTCCCCAAGATGGAGTTGTGGTATTTTCATCTGTCATTCGTCACACATCTGAGATGAATAGGTTTTTGTTCATGTCTCCTTGTGAATAGCATCACACAACAAATGATTAGAGGAAACTTTGGAGTTTGTTTGAGACAGGATTTCTTTACGTAGCCCAGGCCGTGCTGGAACTAGCTTTGTAGATCAGGCTGGCCACAGTACTGGTATTAAAGGCATATGGCACCATGCTCAGAGCTTACCGCGCAATCTTTTTGTTTGTCTGTTTGTTTTCAAGACAGGGTTTCTCTGTGTATCCCTGGCTATCCTGGAACTCACTTTGTAGACCAGGCTGGCCTTGAACTCAGAAATCTGCCTGCCTCTGCCTCCCAAGTGCTGGGATTAAAGGCGTGTGCCACCACCACCCAGCTTTACTGCACATTCTTGACACCAGAAACACCACCATGCCTTTGCCTCATATAAAACCATGAACCAAAATAAATTTTCACTCCCTTGGTATGCTTCTGTTGGGTGCTTTGTGATGGCAACAAAACCCTCTAAGGCCTTGGCATTTCTCCACCAAGTCCTCACAATCTTTTGACAATAACCTGACAATAATCTATTCTCTAAAGGGTGAATTCAAGTTCTGGAACAAACAGCCTAGAGACGTTAGTGTCGGAGAGGGAGAAGGAGGAGAGGAAAATTATTTAAAATATGTAAATACACCGGGAAAGGATCTTCAGGTGCAGGCGGTGAAACTGTATCAGCCCAACCCCCCCAAGACCAAGACAGAGGTTTATCTGCTCCTGAGGGGTAGAGGTCAGGGAATAAGAGACACAGACAGGGGATAAAGGAGAAGGGAGAAGGGAGCAAGGGAGCAAGGGAGAGGGGCAGGAGGTACCTATCCTGGGGTGGGAGTTGTGGGTAGTGGGGAGACTAAAAAGGACTGTCTTAGATAGGAGACAGAGTGGCACATAGGAAAATGGCTGTTTATAAAGGTACAAGGGGAAACCCTATGCTGGGAAGAGGTATTTAATTTTGATTGGAAATGTTAATTAGGTGAGCCAGAAGGGCTTTTTATTACTGAGCTTCAGTACTTTGATAGCAGAACCTTAGTGGGCAGCCTCAGGAGGAGGAAGTAGCCAAATAAGTAAGGGAACAGAGCTTGGTAGCTAGTTTTAGCAATGTAATATAACTTTTTTTTTTTTTTTTTTTGGCAAAGGGACTGGGGGAGAAGGACAAGGCCTGCCAGAGCCATGCTCACTCTCCAAGCTTGGGCTGGCCAGAGTTGCTTCAGGCTGTAATCCTTCCCTGCTGACCATCCCAAGGTTGAACTCGAGCCTTAGGTTTACCCACAACACTGTCAGTCCTTAGTAGCTCACCTGCCCTCAGCCAGCTGCAAGTGGCTAAGGTTTTTGCCCAGGAAGTGATCCAACTTTTCATTACTGAGAGATCTGTGACCCAGAAGTTTTTTTTTTTTAATATAGCATGTGACCGCACTTTGTTTAACATTATTTTTTATTAGCATGTGTTTAAAAATAAAATAAGGTTTTTAAAAAAACACTTATTTATTACTATATGTACACTGTAGCTGTCTTCAGACACACCAGAAGGGCATCAGATCTCATTACAGATGGTTGTGAGCCACCATGTGGGTGCTGGGATTTGAACTCAGGACCTCTGGAAGAGCAGTCGGCGCTCTTAACCACTGAGCCATCTCTCCAGCCCCAAATAAGGTTTTATTATGACATTATCTTGAGCTTTGTTTCTCCCCAACGTCTATTATATTATCCTTTCCTTCCTCCGCCTCCCCTTGGTCCCTCTTCCTCTTTCTCAAGTAGTCTTCTGTCTTGGGGTCCAGCTTGAGTAACAGACTCCCACCACAACTGCCCATTTCTGGCTTGAACCAGAACCTAGCAACAAGCCACACGTTAAACAGGTCCGCAGTTTGCCTTAGCTCGCTCTCACCTGAGCTGAAGTCATCGCCACGACGTGGCAGGAGAGGGCTCATGGGAATCGTGAACAATTCGCACATTGTTCCTTCAGGACTGTTGACTCCTTGCTCTGTAAGGATGAGGTAATGCTGAGCATTGGTGCCAAACACACCTGTTTTGTGATGGGCAGCTCAGATTGCAAATCTGAGATCACGTGGCACCCCACGGGCACGTGGACAGTTTACCAGAACCTAGTAAAACTTTGGGAGCCTTTTTGCAAAAGAAATGTTCCTTACAAATGAGACATGACTTTTATAAGGGTGTTAAGAAAAATAACATGCCGGGCGGCGGTGGCACATGCCTTTAATCCCAGCACTTGGGAGGCAGAGGCAGGCGGATTTCTGAGTTCGAGGCCAGCCTGGTCTACAAAGTGAGTTCCTGGATAGCCAGAGCTACACAGAGAAACCCTGTCTCGAAAAACCAAAAAAAAAAAAAAAAAAAAAAAAGAAGGAAGAATATTCATATATATATATATATATATATAATGTATATAAGGTATTATATATGTGTACATATGTGTGTTGTATGTATACACATATGTAATATATATGAATATGTGTGTGTGTGTGTATCTCAGACAGAAGCAAAGTCATGAGGGCACAGAGAAGGACAGAAAGAGAGATTGCAGTACGGACTGGAGAGATGGCTCAGAGGTTAAGGGCACTGGCTGTTCTTTCAGAGGTCTTGAGTTCAATTCCCAGCGACTACATGGTGTGGCTCACACTACCTATAATCAGATCTGGTGCCCTCTTCTGGCCTGCTGTATAAAAAATAAATAAATAAATAAATCTTTTTTGTTTTGTTTTGTTTTTTGAGACAGGGATTCTCTGTGTAGCCCTGGCTGTCCTGAACTCACTTTGTAGACCAGGCTGACCTCGAACTCAGAAATCCACCTGCCTCTGCCTCCCGAATGCTGGGCTTAAAGGCATGTGCCACCATGCCCAGCTCAAATAAATAAATATTAAGAGAGAGAGAGAGAGGGCTGGAGAGATGGCTCAGCGGGTAAGATCACTGACTGCTCTTCCAGAGGTCCTGAGTTCAAATCCCAGCAACCACATGGTGGCTCACAACCATCCGCAATGAGATCTGACTCCCTCTTCTGGAGTGTCTGAAGACAGCTACAGTATACTTAAATATAATAAAGAAATAAATCTTTAAAGAGAGAGAGAGAGAGAGAGAGAGAGAGAGAGAGAGAGAGAAAGACTGGTTGGGAACATGGGTGAGGAGCAGTTTTATATGCCAGGTCATCTCACTGGCTGGCTGGCAGCAGGTGGGCAGGAGCTGACAGTAGTCTGCTAGGTCCCTGGGAGGAGCCTAGCAGAATCCCCTGTAAGCTGACAATGGGAGAGCACAGTCAAACACCAAACTGCCAAAGCCATGGGGGCACAGAGGGGGGGCACAGAGAGGAGAGAAGAGCAAAATGTCTGACAAGCAAGCCTTTATATGACCTCTGACAGGGTGATCTAAATAACTTTAAAAGTCCCACACCTTTACATATTCTTAAAATTTCAATCTCTTTAAAATATCCATCTTTTTTAAAATCCAAAGTCTTTTTACAATTAAAAGTCTCTTAACTGTGGGCTCCACTAAAACAGTTTCTTCCTTCAAGAGGGAAAATATCAGGGCACAGTCACAATCAAAAGCAAAAGTCAATCTCCAACTGTTCAATGTCTGGGATCCAACTCACGATCTTCTGGGCTCCTCCAAGGGCTTGGGTCACTTCTCCAGCCATGCCCTTTGTAGCACACGCATCATCCTCTAGGCTCCAGATGCCTGTACCTGATACAGGCAGCTTGGACTGATCAAGAGATGCCCTAGCCTGAAGTAGTTTCCCTCGGAGGGTGGACGAAGGTAGGTTCCTAATAAACAGAAACCTACCTTATGAGATCGGAAGGGCTTACCCAATAACAATCCTTCTCCTGGCCAAGTCCTTCTTAGGACAATATCACCAGCGCTGCCATTTTTGGGTGGATGCATTTGACCTTTTGTTGACGGTAAAGGGCAAGGATAGTCCTCTGGGTACTTCCTGCTGATTGGAGGTTTGAGAAGAAGGGGGAGTCTAGAATGGTGGTTCAAAAACGGGGCTCAAGCAGTCAGGGGATGGTAGGAGACCTGAGGAAGTTCTGTCAGAAGCAGCTGGCTTACCGACCTTTGGCTTATTTTACACTTCTCTCCCGAAGGAACCTGAAGAGACAAGGAACACTCATTATTGTGAGAAGTAGAGCCAAGTGTGGTGGCACAGGCCTTCCATTCCAGCACTCGGGGGGCAGAAACAGGTTAATCTGAGTTTGAGGCCAGCCTGGTCTACAGAGTGGGTTCCAGGACCCTTATGGCTATATCTTTAATTTTTTAAATCTTATTTTGAATAATGGTTCTTAAATGCCTTAACCTTCCTTTTTTGCCATCACCCACCAGAGGTAGTGGAAAAGAAAGGATACAGGGGAAGTGGACCTGTTTAGAAAGGTTCTTTGGAGCAATTCCTGTCTGTGTTGTCTGGAAATTGGCAGTTCAGCTCACAGGTTAGCAGTGGCAGCTTGATCCATTCGTAAACACTTCATGGATACACCAGCACTTTAGTTTGGTAGAGTTGGGTTAGCCAAAGAGGTGACATGACCTAGCAGAGACAGCCAGGCCTCAGCCTCCGCTTGAGTCAGCAGGAGGGACCAGGGCCAACAGGAACACCAGGAGAAGTTTCCAGCTGTGCCTCTCCTGACAAAGCAAAGATCAATAAAGATGGTTGTTGTTGACCCACAAGCATTGCATAACAAGCATTGCATACTTAGCTCTATAAGCAAGCCTAGCTCACCCTCCGTCACTGTCTGTGGAGTCCTATTTATACCCTCCGAAAACATCATGTGTCCTCCATGGGTCTCACCTCCGCACGTGTGTCTGTTTCAGCTGACATCACTCTGCCAATCAGCTGGAGTCCGAGGAATCTGCAAGAAGCTACAGCACACCACCAGGAGTATTTGGGTGTGTTTTTCTCTTTGGACTCCTGACAAATGCAGCTCAACTATGCAATGTAAGGTGGACCAAAACGTGCGTGTCGTTAGCAAAGAATCTTTCGTCACGTGTCCTTTCAGGAGCTTGCTTTAGCAGAACATTCTCCCTCCTATGGCTGTTTCACCAAAATGTCCCTTCACGAGTCTGCCTTAGCCTTTCACCTGTATCCACTTCAGGAAGACATTCCTTCACCTGTCTGCCCCAGCAAAACACCATCCAACACAATTGACTTTCTAAAGAACCCTTAAGTTTCCGCTTTATTACAGAGCCGCACAGAGAGAACCTGTTTTGAGAAACCAAAGAGAGAGAGAAGGATGGAGACCAGAGAGCCCAGTGTATGAGTCAGCCTTGGACGCTGTAGGCTGTGAGCCAGCCTGTACACATCTTTAATCCTGTCATTCACTTGGTTGAGCTGGTTCACATGGGCTTCCGGTGCTTGCTGGTTTTGCAGGCCCACCAAAGCCGGACAGGTGAGCCGGCAGGGCTGCAGCTAAGTCCCTGGATGGTGTCTGTCAGCTGAGTAGAAACCTGCTCTAGACAGATATAGACTAGAGACAGAAAACAAAGGCAGGGAGCTTAGGGGACTTTATTTTGGGAGGATTCTTGAAATGTCTGCCCTGAATGCCTCACCGTAGAAAAAGCAGTTCCTGAGGGTCTGTAAACAGCCTGAGCAGAATCCTGCCTTTGAGCCACAGCTAAAGAAAGCCTGAAAACTTAACCACGTGACAGAAATATGAGCACTCATCTGTGATAAGACAGAAATCTCCCAGCAGGAAAGAGAACAAAGGGGAAGAAGAACTTGAGGGCCAAAAAAATGAACCCTCTTTAGCCGGACATCTATCTGTTGCCAGAAGCTTTAGTTGCCGTTCATGGCTTCAGGGCGGCTGAACTGACCAATGACAATGGGATTCAGAGTAGGAATTAAGCTTGGAGGACCAAGAGGAGACTCGAGGGAGTGGTGCTGGCTGCCTCTTTAGTGGTCCTATTACTGCAAGCATATCCCAGGGCTAGAGCTAATGGGGCCTGGTGGTAAAGGGTCAACTCTACAACCTGGCCGAGCCTGCTTGGCAGAAGCCAGTGGAGCTGAGAGATGAGCTTATGTCTCTGAACGAACTATAGTCAAGGCAGGACAGAGAGGAAATAGCAAGCTGGGGGACTTTGTAGATAAGGGTTTCAAGTGATTCTGAAAGAAAGGTGAAATTTAGCCGGGCGTTGGTGGCGCGCGCCATTAATCCCAGCACTTGGGAGGCAGAGGCAGGTGGATTTCTGAGTTCAAGGGCAGCCTGGTCTGCAGAGTGAGTTCCAGGACAGCCAGGGCAACACAGAGAAACCCTGTCTTGAAAAAACCAAAACCAAAACAACAACAACAAAAAAAAACCAACAAAAAAAAGAAAGATGAAATTTCAAGACCTGTAAGTCATATAAAGTACTCAGAAACTGCTGGTTGTTTGTGAGCCTAGAGGCTGCCTGGGACTGAGAAAAAAAGAAAAACCAAACCCGGGTATGCCCCGTAGTTAAAACATTCCGGGGAACAGCTTGACCATAAGATAAAGAGGAATGTGAGGACATAACAGGGCTATCTGAACTGAGTCAACAACTCACAGAACTCTGACAGCCTGCACGTACATGTAATTTTTCTGCTGATGTTTGAATAAGCCAATAGTGTGTCACTATGCTGAATTCCACACCCCTAAGCCCCTTACCCCATAAAAACCCTAGCTTTCGAACCTTGTGGCTGACATCTGTTATCTCCTGTGTGGGATGTATGTGGGTCCGGAGCTCCGTCATTAAACTACCTCTTGTAATTACATCAAGGCCTTTTCGTGATTCTTTAGGTGCCTGCCAAATCGGGAATTGAGTGGGGGTTTCCCTGCTAGGTTCTATCATTTGGAGGTCCCACTGAGATCTGCGTGACACCCAGGAACCCGGAAAGACCCCTTGGAGGTATGTTTGTTTGTGTGAGTCTTGTATGTTGTCTGTTGTCTAAGTGTCTAAGTGTGGCACCGATGAACTTGTGTCTTGGTTTTTCAGTTCTGAGATTGTAGGTTTGAGTCCCACCTGGGTTCCCAGTTCTGGTATTCTGTATTCTGCCAGCTGCCACTGTGGACCGTGTGGACCTAGTGGCTGTGGGAGTGAGACATCCTAAGGCCCCGAAGGCTGCAACCCTGGAAGACATTCCACGGGTGGAAGGGGCTGGAAGCAGAGTTCCCCCCCACCCCCCCGTGAGAAAGGGAGTCGATGTGGAATCCGACCCCTGTCAGGAAGTTGCCTTTGGCTGGTTGTACAAGTCCAGGCGTGGACAAGTGTGCTTGGATATACTGGTGTCTTTTCTCTGTTGCTGTCTTGTTTTTGTTTGTGGTTTTCGTCATGGGACACAGACACCGTACATCTGAGGTAAAGTGGAATCCCTCCCTGCCTGTCTGTCTGTATGTCTGTGTGTCGGTCTGTCTTGTTCACTTGTGTGTCCTCCATTAGACCACCTTCTGATTCTGTTTTGCTTTTGGTTTGTCTGGTTTCAGGTCTCGTTTTGGTCCCAAGGGGTTGACTGATTATCTTGGTTTGGTTTTAGGCCGGTCTCAGGTTCTGGGGGCCTTCCCATGGAGAGAGGTCCATTTGGGTTGGTCACAGTGACAGTGAGACGTGCCAAACGTTGCAGGCCACAACACTGGAGGATGCTCCGGTGTCAAGCTGGGAAGTTGGATCTGAAACAGTCCTTCTCAACCCAGCAGCAGCTAGGGTTCAGTATATGCCTAGAACAGATAGCGTCAGGCTTCTCTGGAAATCACGTGTAAGACACCTTGTATTGATTGGTCTTGCTTGTGTTTGTCATTTCTGTGGTATTGTGATTCTATGGTGGTTGCCAGAAAATAGTTTCTGTGTGTGTCTTGTGTGTCTCTTTGTGTTTGGACTTGAACTAACAACTGACGACTGTTTTTGAGTTATGCCCTCTGGAATAAACCTAAGAATCCTGTCAGATCCCTATGCTGACCACTTCCTTTCAGATCCTCAGCTGCCCTGCCTCCCACTCCAACTCCAGGGAGCAGCCAGCAGGTCACAGTGGTCCCGCCCATGGACCTGGAACCTAGGGAGAAATGAGCTGGGAAACCCAGAGCAAAAGAGGGGTGGTCCCTGAAAAGTCAGTGGCTCTGGATGTTGTGGCTGCTGAAGGGGAGATAGAGGAGGCTGAGGGAGTGGCTGGCCAAGAGCACTGCAGGTTCCCTGGCTGCTTCTCATTCCCCTGTCCCCTGCATCCCGTCTCTCGTTAACAGAAAAAGTGCTTTCACTTTGAGATATCAGTGGCCCGGTACAGCCAGCTGTGAGAGCTGTACTCCCTTCCCTGCCCCACGTGTTTTCTCTTCTCAGGCGACCCCTCCCTGAGATGCTGGCAGTGAGTCTGTTCCAAGCTCCAGTGAGGGAGGCATCCGCCCACTTGGGGCTTCTGTCCAAGGTAAGGAGCACCTGCGAGACTAACTGCCAGGCTCTGATGGGGGTCTCGTCTCTGTGGGACTAGAAAGTGCCCCAACAATCTGACCAAGGTTACAGGAAGTTACAAAAGTTAAAAGGACAGGGTAAGTCGATAAGAAAGTGCAGAGGAGGAGAAAGAAAGGAAGGATAGAGGTCTGCAAAGAAGTGAGCTAAAAGCAAAGCTTCAGCAGACTCAGGAGAAATGGATGACAGTGGCAAATAGAGAGGTTAACAGTGAGGAGAAGTAAAAATAGAGATGAAGGAGATTAGAGAGGTCTGAGATGAAAGAGATACTCTGAATGAGAAATATTTAGAGGAGGAACCAGTAAGTAAGAGACAGACAAGAAGAGTTGAGGAAACATGAGGCTGACAAAGACAGAGACCAGAGACAGAATCAAAGATGTGCAGTGAGACAGAAAGATAAACCAGGGCAGAGGTAAACTATGAGAGAAGATGAGTGACAGGATATAGATGTGATAATTAGATAACATCCAAAGGAAGCAAAGACAAGGAGGAGGAACAAAAGACATATATATATATATATATATATATATATATATATATATATAGAGAGAGAGAGAGAGAGAGAGAGAGAGAGAGAGAGAGAACATTATATGAGATCTCCATTACAGTTAGGAAACAGAAGCAAAGAGAGGTAAATAACAGACTAGAACCTGAGAAGGTGGCACATGCTAATAATGCTAGCACTTAGAAATGATCTGTATGCTAAGTTAAAAGGCTTGCAGGTGGTGCAGAAAGAAGTCTGGTCACAACTGGCTACAGTGAATGAGCTAGGTACCCCAAAGACATCTCACCAGTTCCAGCCAGAGATCTGATCTTCGTACACCTACATCATGCCCAGACCCTCAAACCTCACTAGAAGGGTCCCTGCCTAGTTCTGTTTACTATCCCTTCTTATTCTGTTTTTGTTCCCATGTTAAAAATAGAGTAAATACTGTACAGCTTATGGTCTTCCAGCGTCAACACCAACTTATAGTTAAGATAGAAGAAGAGTATGATTTCTATTCTCCACATAGAGATATAGACTTCTGAAATTCTAAGATTAGAATTACTTAGTAGAAGAAGAGGGGAATGAAAGAAAGATGAAATTTCAAGACCTGTAAGTCATATAAAGTACTCAGAAATTGCTGGTTGTTTGTGAGCCTAGAGGCTGCCTGGGGCTGAGAAAAAAAGAAAAACAAACCCGGGTATGCCCCGTAGTTAAAACATTCCGGGGAACAACTTGACCATAAGATAAAGAGGAATGTGAGGACATAACAGGGCTATGTGAACTGAGTCAACAACTCACAGAACTCTGACAGCCTGCACGTACATGTAATTTTTCTGCTGATGTTTGAATAAGCCAATAGTGTGTCGCTATGCTGAATTCCACACCCCTAAGCCCCTTACCCCATAAAAACCCTAGCTTTTGAGCCTCGTGGCCGACATCTGTTATCTCCTGTGTGGGATGCATGTCAGTCCAGAGCTCCGTCATTAAACTACCTCCTGTAATTACATAAAGATGGTCCTTCATGATTTTTTGGGTGCCCGCCGAATCGGGAATTGAGTGGGGGTTTCCCCACTAGGTTCTATCAATTCTAGGCAGGAGGGGGTGAGGGTAGTAGCCTTGGGAAGGAGTGTACAGGGTTGAGAGGAGGCCAGGAGTCAATTGAGATATTGTTTTTTTTTTTTCTTTTTAGGAGGGCAATATGAATAAGTTGAAGCCTCCAAGGGGACAAAGGAGAAAGGTTCTTGTGTGACAGGAAGTCCTTGAACCAGTGTGGTGAGAGAATGAAGAAAAGGTGACCAAATGTGAGCATACAAGGCCTCCCGGGTCTATAGAGAGGCTGCTGTTAGTGTGGGTAAGCAGAGCTGCCATTCCTAACTGTTGTATCTAGCTGTTGAGAAAAGATAGGCTGTAGGGACAAATGTTTGTCCTCTCCTTTGCTCCCAATCCCCCAGAGTCATTCCCCAAAATGTAGTATTCAGAATAAAGGGTTGGTCAAGTGTCTAGGGGAGCCAGGGCAAGGGCTATAGGAGCACATCTCTGAGGTGAGGTGAAACTAGGCATGGCAGGCTTAGCCGGGTCCAGAGGCTCATTTGGAGGGCTCTTAGCAGTTTCCTAGACTGGGTGAGCAGTTGCCAATCCAGGTTCTGCCAGGCAAGGAAGGGGAGAACGTCTTCCCTGGTAGATGGAACCTTAAGAAACTGCAGATACTCTCTGACCAAGAGTGAATTCCTGGCTGTTAGGGGACAAGGGGAAGCCTAGATAATTGATCTGAAGGTCAGAAAGTGAGGTTTAGAAGGAGAGATGCTGTCTCCTTTGTTTTCTATTAAGTTAAGAAGTTGCCAGTTAAGTGGTTGGGAGAGAGGTCAAGATAAAGGAGGTCAGGGGCCACGCTGGTTGGAGAAATGGGGCTATCACGGAACCCCTGGGAAGGAAGGGCAGTCCAAGTAAGCTGAGATGCCTGTTCCAGAGTTAAGAGTCTTCCCAGGCGACGGCAAAGAGGTCATGTGGATCTGGGTGTAAAGGAATTGTGAGGAGAGCATCCTTAAGGTCTGGGATGGTAAAGAGAGAGGCAGAGAAAGGAATCTAAGAGAGTGTGAGGGTTAGGCAGCACCCAGTACATAGGAAGGACTGCTGTGTTAACAATCCTGAGGTCCTGGGAGAGCCATTAGCCTTTAGACGGGCTAGATGAGGTGTTATAGGTCAAGTGACTAGCCTTTGCAGGCGGGGTGGCGCATGCGCTGAGTCCCAGCATCCGGGAGGCAAAAGTTTGAGGCCAGCCTGCTCTACAGATCAAGTTCCAGGACAGCCATGGCTACACAGAGAAACTCTGTCCCAGGGGAAAATAGGCATTGTATGATACATTTTAAGCCTTGTCTATGTTTTAAAGAAACGTGGTACAGCTGGAATGATGATGGTTCGGCGGTAAAGAGCACTCGCTGTTCCTACAGAGGACCCGGCTTTCATTTCCGGTGCCCACGTGGTACCACCCAATTGTCTATAACTCCAGTTCCAGGGGATCTGAAGCCCTCTCTGGTCGGCTTTATCAGTCACACACACGGATTCCAGAAGAAATCAGAAATTGGTAAAGGCAAATGTAGATTCATTGACATTTTGACCAAACCTAGGAGAGAAAGAAGTCGAATTTCTTCATGATCCTGCCTATTGCCACTTCATAGCTTAAAAACAAACAGCTGGAGAGATGACTCAGTGGTTACGGGCACTGACTGCTTTTCCAGAGGTCCTGAGTTCAATTCCCAGCAACCCCATGATGGCTCACAACCATCTGTAATGGGATCCGATGCCCTTTTCTGGTGTGTCTGAAGACAGTGACAGTGCACTCACATATATGCAATAATAATTTAAAAAGTAAATAAATAATGTGTGACACCACAAAACAAACAGTGTGTGTTCCTGCACGTGCTCGAACGCCCTCCTGTGTGTATGTGGTCATCAGAGGTCCTCAGACTCCTTGGAGCTCAAGTTGCAGGTGGTCGTGGGCAGCTTGATGTGGATGGAGCCTGAACTCAGGCCCTATGCAAGAGTAGAACATGCTCTCAACCACCCAACCACCTCTCCAGCCTCAAATAGGGCTTTGCTTTTTTTTTTTTTCCTTCTTATCCTTTGGGCATCTTGGTACATGTAGTTTTGTCTTTTATACAGAGTGCTGAGAGTCTTGGAGCCACTTTAGCTTCAGAGACCCCATCTTGTACATAGTCTCCATCTTGTACTAGGCTAAATTTTAAGAAACAGCTGAGCTCCCGGAAATGGGTTCAGGCTCCAGGCGCCCCACAGGAATTTAGGTCCACATTA
Source organism: Mus musculus (assembly GCF_000001635.26). Classification (NCBI taxonomy): domain Eukaryota; kingdom Metazoa; phylum Chordata; class Mammalia; order Rodentia; family Muridae; genus Mus; species Mus musculus. The sequence goes on along the minus strand of NC_000070.6, from coordinate 129,441,420 downwards.
CCCTACCCCATGCCTTGCTGGTTAGCACCCAGTCCGGTCTGAAACCCAGCAGCCGCTACACAGGCTCTGATTGGCTGGCCTCAATCCAGGGCAAGTTATCAAGAAAACCATCTGAGGTATTTGACAGGTAGTAACCCACTTAAGATGTCAGGTGTGAGAAACGGTTGAAATACAGCATGCATGCACCCGATTGGCTGCCCCTACCCTACCTAATCTGTGGGTTTTGTTGTTGTTGTTTTGTTATTGTTTTTTATGTTTTTGTTTTTGCTTTAAAAGGTTGTTCTGACTCTCCCTGACACGGTTTGGATCCAGAACCCAGCCGACTTCCTAATATACCGGTTTTTTGAATAAAGAAACTTTTGTTGGCTCGAACTTGGTTTTCATAGTGGATTATTTCCCAAAGTCTCGGACACTAACAAGACCACAACTCCCATCACCCCATGAACGCTGGAGTCTTCAGAGCGCATCCTCCAGAGGTGGGTACCCGGACCATTGACGGACCTGCTGGCTGAAGGGCCCGCCTTCATCAGCCCAAGATCTCCCACCATTGGTCATCTTCCCCGCTTCTCACTGGAGGGCCGCAGGTGAATGAAAGGGGGCGTGTCAGTACTCTCAGCTCGCTGGAGGTGGCTGGAACCCGGTGCCAGGTGAGAACACAACATCCGATCGGCGCCGCGGCTTTTTTGGTTTTGGGGAAAGTTAGGGGCACCTCGGGAGGCTGGCTCAGGGGACAGAGTGCAGGTAGCAGGGACGGTTGCCGTCCTCAGCCAGCTTTGGACCGCCTGGCCCAGTAACTCCCTGGACCCCGGCTGCGCAGAGTCGCTCTCAGTGGTAGACCCTCCCTCTTCTTGCGTGGGGTGGGTGGACACCGAGGCATATGCCCACCCTCCCTGGCTGTGGGTGACCCACCCCCTCACGGTTCAGGTGGGAGTTCTGGCTTCTGCTCATTCTGATCCTGAAGGATACCCAGGCGCCAGGGCTTGGCCAGGCTGGGCCAGTGTCCGCTTGGGCAGTGGTCACTTTGCCGGCGGGAAGACCTGCGAGAGGCAAGGCCTCGGTTTTCACACCCAGACACCAGGGACTGTGCCAATTACCTGGTTCCAGTGGCCTCTTTAGGTTGTCTGACTCTGGATGGAATGTTCCCGGTGTCTTGAGAGCATTTTAGCAGAAGAACCGAAGATGGCAATTGGTCAAAAATTCTACCCCTGCAAAACTCTTAGTTCTTTTCCCCTTTTCCTGGGCCAGAGGAGGGAGTGACTTCCCGGTCTATTGCTAGACCTGTTAGAGGGTTTGGGGAGATCGGTAAACAATGGCTAAGGATTGCCTCTCAGGAGTCTGTAGAATATGGGTTCTAAATCCTGGACGTGTAGCTTTATCTTTGAACCTCAGATTCCCTCTCTGAAAAATGAAAATATTCTGCACTGTGTTAGTATGATCCTAAAATGAATGTTTGTCAAGTAGTTTTCTTAGTGCTTCGAAATGAATGATGTGCAGGAAATTCTAGTCATACTAGTCATTGGAGAGCAGTTTTTATTCTCAGGTTGGTGGAACTGGATGGAGGAGAGTTGTCAGAAAGACGGGGCTGGACATACAGTGCTGATGAATACTGTAATCCTAGCACTGGAGAGGCAGCGGCAAGTGGATGGGACTAGCCTCTGCCTCTCTGCTTCTCTGCCTCTCCGTGCTTGGATTAAAGACAAGTGCCACCACTGCCCAGCTTCGCTTTAATTTTTAAAAATTACATTTCTGTATTTATTTATATATTTATTTATTTATTGTGTGTGTACATATTTTCGCGGAGGTCAGAGTTCAGCTTTTAGGAGTTGGTTCTCTCCTTCCACCATGTGAGTGTTGAGCGTCACACTCAGCCCAGCAGGCTTGGTAGCAAGTGCTTTCACCTGCTGAGCCATCTCACTGCTCCAGTATTTAGTGACTGTTGAGTTGAATTGGAATCGTGTGTAGATTCAGAGTGCCATGAATGTGTGTTAGGCCAGTGCTAAGCTGTTTTCCAACGAGAAGTAGGGGTTTTCAGCACAGCCCAGGGACCAGCATGCCCGAGACCAGCTTTGCTGATTAGATTAACTATGGACTGATTATTTACCAAGTTTGGGTTCATGATGCTCCTGCCTCATCCTTCCATGGCTGGGACTACAGGTGTGTTCCCGACACCTGGCTAGGACAATTAGAAGTAAAACTCGAGTCCTTTAACATATTTCTTATCCCTAATACTTCTGCTGTTATATCTTTCTTGAATAATTGTTCAGAAAAAAAATTCACCATATAATGAATAAACATACACACACAGACACACACACTATAATTTGTTTTGGATCTTGTGGCTTTCTTTCTTTTTTCAATATATCTTGGTGACATTTCAGTTAACTATAGGTAGTTCTACATGATTGAGTCTTTTAAAAATTTTAAAATATCTTTTATATGGCTATTTTGCCTGGGTATATGTCTGTGTACCACATGTGTTTCTGTTGCCTACAGAAGCTAGAAAAGGGCACTAGCTCCTCTGGAACTGGAGTTACAGACAGCTATGAGCTGCCATGTGGGTGCTGGGAATTGAACCTGGGTCTTCTGGAAGAGCAGATGGTGCTTGTAAAACCATGAGCTGCAGCCCAACAATCAGAGATTTTTTGTTTTGTTTTGTTTTGTTTTGTTTTTGAGACAGGGTTTCTCTGTGTAGCCCTGGCTGTCCTGGAACTCACTTTGTAGACCAGCCTGGCCTCGAACTCAGAAATCTGCCTGCCTCTGCCTCCCAAGTGCTGGGATTAAAGGCGTGCGCCACCATGCCCTGCTTACAATCAGGGATTCTTAAAGAGAAATACTTTATTTGGGAATTGACTCAAAAAGCAGTGGGCATTCGAGTGTCACACTGCATAGTAAACTCTGTGTCTGTTTGAGGGTTGAAATCAGAGAGAAACGTTTAAAGGCAGAATGGGAACCATGGAAAGCATTTGTGAGAGACGAATCATTGCTACGAGGATCCATAACAAGAGTGTTGTCTAGCAAAGACTAAACAGGCAGATGCTGGGCCATCGTCCTCAAAGAAGTACTTTTTGTTTTGGTCCAGGAAAGGGGTGAGGACACACACTGAAGATTTCTGCTGAGGAGATGTCCCAGGGTGATTTTATATAGGGGCAGTAGAATTCCACAGCTAGGGGAGCTGGAGAGATGGCTGGGAGCACTGGCTGCTTTTGCAGAGGACCTGGTCCCAGTTGCCAGCACTTGCATGGTAGCGCATAGTTACCTGTAACTCCAGTTCCCAGGGATCTGAGTCCTTTTTAGGTCCTCCACAGGAATTGGACACATAGCTGGCAAATATATCATAATAAAAATAAGTGTATCTAGCCAGGTAGAGGTGGTGCTCACCTTCAGTCCCAGCGCTTGAGGGGCAGGGGCAGGTGGATCTCTGTGAATTTAAGGCCAGCTTTGTTTACAGAGTGAGTTCTAAGATAGCTAGGGCTAATAGAAATCCTATCTCAAAAAAACAGTGTTCACTTAACTACTTTGGATAAAAAACTTTTTAGGATTATAATTTGTTGAGTTTGGGCTCTTGATATGGCTCTGTGGGTAAAGGTGCTTGTGTAAGACCCCCTTTCGGGGACCCCCACTCTAGTGTCGGGAGAGAGAGCCCACTCAAAGAAACATGAGAATCCTTCTTGCTGTAAACACATTGAGGCAGTTTAATGGCGGAGCTCCGGGTTGAAATGTATCTCACACAGGAGTCAGTGGATTCGACCCTGAGGCTCGGAAGCTAGGGGTTTTTATGGGGGAAAGGGCTTAGGGGTGGGGAATTCAGCATAGCGACACACTATTGGCTAATTCAAACATCAGCAGAAAAATTACATGTCAGCAAAAGAATACGTGCAGGTCAGGTGTCAGGGTTCTGTGAGTTGCTGACTCAGTTCAGATAGCCCTGTTATGTCCTCACATTCCTCTTTATCTTTAAGGTCAAGCAGTTCCCAGGAATGCTTTACGGATGGGGCATGCCCGGGTTTGTTTTTCTTTGTTCTCAGCCCCAGGCAGCCTCTAGGCTCACAAACAACCAGCAATTCTGAGTAGTTTATATGACTTACAGGTCTTGAAATTTCATCTTTCTTTCACTTGCTGACAGCCCTTAAGACTGGGTTCAGTCTCAGCAACATGGTAGGAGAATACCAACTTTCACAGGTTGTCCTCTGACCTTCACACGAATACTGTGGCACATATGCCCTCCAGTCTCCCCTACATAAACACACACACACACACACACACACACATGACATGTCTGACCTTTTTCCCCTTAAATATTTTTAGTTCGTGGTTAATTAGATGCATAGGTGTAGAAGCTGCTGCTACAGAGAGCTGACTACAGTTGCCCAAGACTGCAGTGGGTCAGTAGGTGAAGGAGTGGTTGATGGATGGTTAGGGTCTTATGGAAGGAAAGGAGGGCTTAGGGAAGAAGGCTTCCATTTCCCTCACCACCAGGAAGATTCTAAGCTAGATTTCCTGGTTCTACCTAGCATTTAAGAATAGAAGCATGCCTTTTAATTTAGGAAACATTCTTTAATCAAAGCAGTCTGCCAGATGCTGTGAGGGCTGTCAGATTTAATAAGACATGCCCATGCCTTTAAAGGGCCTGCCATCTTCTGACAGAAGGCACAGACTGTAACAGTAGGAAGGCATTAACCAAGGCTCGTGGAGTTAGTTCCCTCACCAAGAAGCAGCTACGGCAAAAAGGGACTTAATTGGTTCAGACACAGCTTGAGCTAGGTAGGGCTTAGCTAGTGTCCCCAGGTGCCATCAGCTGTCACCTTTGTTAGGCTTGGTTCCTCTGGTGGCACAGCTGCACATTCCTCACGTTCTGTGAGTTTACAGAGCAGGATGCCCCTTTCAGAAGCCCAACAAAGGGTCCATTGCTTTTGAATGCTTCTAGCCACTGTGCCCTCTCTGAGTCAATCAGTAATGGTCAGAGAGTAAGATGCATTGATCGTGGTAGCCGGTAGGACAGCTTACACACCTGGAACCTGAGCTGGGTGGTGCATAGCACATTGGCCAAGAGCTGGGGGGGTATGAGGGTGGCGCTGGTCAATAGTTCTGTAGCAGCCTTAGCGGTGCCAGCAGAACTCTTTGAAGGGAACATGTGTGCTGGTGAGCCCAGGAATCTACTAGATTTCTCCACAAAATAGTGATAAAAGATTTGAGCTGAGACTGCTGGCTAGTATTTAAGTTCTGATTAAGATACGAATAGAAACCATACCATTTGGAGAGTAGAATCTAGTACATAAGATCTGTTGACTCAGGCTGGAGAGATGGCTCAAGGGTTAAGAGCAATGGCTGCTCTTCCAGAGGCCCTGAGTTCAATTCCCAGCAACCACATGGTGGCTCACAATCATTTGTAAAGGGACTCACTCTGTAGAGTAGGCTGGCTTCAAACTCAGAGTTCTACCTGCCTCTTGTAAAGGGTTCTGATGCCCTCTTCTGTTGTATTTGAAGACAGCTACAGTGTACTCATACATGTAAAATAAATAAATAAATAATTTTTTAAAAAAGATTATTTAAAAAGATCCTGAGCCGGGCATGGTGGCACACGCCTTTAATCCCAGCACTCGGAAGGCAGAGGCTGGCGGATTTCTGAGTTCAAGGCCAGCCTGGTCTACAAAGTGAGTTCCAGGTCAGCCAGGGCTATACAGAGAAACCCTGTCCCAAAAAAAAAAAAAAAAAAAAAAAATCCATTGAATTGATTCTAGACACCACCAAACCCAGTTTTGAGTCCTGACTCTGTCACACCTTGGTCATTTCTTATCTTTGATATCTTTATTAGAATAACAGGGATAAAAATGAGGACTTACAAAGACTTATTTATTTATTTATTTATTTATTTATTTATTTATTTATTTATTTGAGATAGGATGTTGTCTCCCAGGCCAACCTGGAACTAGCTATATAGCTGCAGATGGCCTTGAACTCCTGATTTTCTGCCTCTAATTCTTTAGTATGGTTATTACAGGCATCTGCCACACACACATACATACACCCACCCCAGTTTATAGGGAGCTGGGGCTGGAACCCAGGCCTTCCTGAGGGCTAGGCAGGCACTGAGACATATCTCTAGCCTTTTGTTTGTTTGTTGAGATGGGGCCTCCATGCCAGCCCGAGCTGACATTGAACTCTCCGTGTAGTCAAACACAATTTTGGGGATGGATGCCCAAAGTAAAGGGACCTGCACTGAGTGTAATGATCTGAGTTCAGTTCAGTTCAGAGCCCAGATGGTCAGAGAAGTGACTTCTGCATGTGCGCCATGGCACCCGTGTGTCCACATACATGCATTCATACATACACACACACACACACACATATGTACACACATACATACACATATACACACATATATACATACATACACACATACATTCACATACATACACACATATATGTGCATACAATGTAAATACATGCTCGCATACACACATATGTATATACACACATACAATGTGAATGAAGTTTTGTTTTTTGGTTTTTTTTTTATGTATGAGCACACTGTTGCTGTCTTCAGACACACCAGAAGGGGGCATTGGATTCCATCACAGATGGTTGTGACCCACCATGTGGTTGCTGGGAATTGAACTCAGGACCTCTGGAAGAGCAGTCAGTGCTCTTAAACACTGAGCCATCTCTCCAGCCCTATAATATAAATAAATTAAAAGTATTAAAAAAAAATCCTCTTGCCTCTGCCTCTCAAGTGCTAAAATTACGGTGGATTTATTTTATTTTTACTTACTTAGTTTTTGAGACAGGGTTTCTCTGTGTAGCCCTGGCTGTCCTAGAACTTGCTCTGTAAACCAGGCTGGTCTCAAATTCACAGAGCTCCACCTGTCTCTGCCTCCAGATTAAAGTCATGTGCCACCACTTCCTGGCTGGTTGTTTTAATTTTTATATTTTTTGGAAGATGTGTTTAGATTTATGTGTATGTGCATGTGTGCCCGTGGAGACCAAGAGAGGGTGTCGAATCCCTGGAGCTAGAGTTACAAGGGGTTGTGAGCTGCCCAGTGTGGACGTCAGGAACTGAACTCTGGTCCTCTGGAAGAACAGAAGTGTCTCTTAACCACCGAGATGCCCCTTCATCCCTTATTTATTTATTTATTCATTTCTGTATTTATTTATAGGCAGGGTCTCATTCTATATTTCACGTTGGCCCAGAACTCCTAATCCGACTGCCTCAGCCTCCTGAGTACAAGTATCACTGGTGTATACCACCTTACCAGCTTCCCTCACAGGATTTAAAGTTGGGGAGAGAATCCATGTAAAACATCAACTACTGTGCCCACATTGAATTATCTGGCTTCTTTCTTGCTTTCTTGCATGAGTACATTGTTGCTGTCTTCAGACACACCAGAAGAGGGCATCAGACCCCATTACAGGTGGTTGTGAGCCACCATGTGGTTGTTGGGAATTGAACTCAGGACCTCTGGAAGAGCAGTCAGTGCTCTTAACCACTGAGCCATCTCTCCAGCCCACTCTTTGTTCTTTTTATCCTTTAAGCCAGTTATTCAAAACAGCCTACATCATGAAAACACTGTTGGTCCAGTAGTTTTTTATTTTTTTGTTTTTTAAACATGTTTTTAGATTTACTTCTTTTATTTTATGTGAGTGTTTTGCCTGCGTGGATATAAGTGTATGAGCATGAGTGCCTGTTGAGGTCAGTGAGGTTATTGGATCCTTTGGAACTGGATAAGTTAAGGATCGTAGTGATTTACTGCGTGGGTGCTCGAAACTGAACTCAGATCATTTGCAAGAGCAACAAAGTACTCTTAACCACTGAGTTCTCTCTGCAGCTGGAACTAGTGCTTTGACATATAATAGATGATAATATATAAATTCCTAGAAGCCAGGGCTGTAGATCAGTTGGTAGAGTGCTTGCCTTGCACACAGGAAGCCTAGGTTGAGGCACCACATAAATTGGGGGATGGTGAGCCACGCTACAATCCCAGGAGTTCCAGGCCAGCCTGGGCTACATAGAAAATTACAGGCTAGCCTGGGCTACAGAAAATCAAAACAAAATATGAACAGCTTATTGTAGAGTTGGAATTTGCAAATTAACGTAAATAAAAATCTTGGCAGAGCTCCAGGCCCCTCCAGAGCAGCAGCGGCTGGCGGAGAAATGGAGGCACAGTCCTACTGCGCCAAGCTCTTGGGGGAGTTGAATGAGCAGCGGAAACGAGACTTTTTCTGTGACTGCAGCATCATCGTGGAAGGGCGCATCTTCAAGGCCCACAGGAACATCCTATTCGCCAACAGTGGCTACTTCCGCGCCCTACTCCTTCACTACATCCAGGACAGCGGGCGGCACAGCACAGCTTCGCTGGACATCGTCACCTCCGACGCCTTCTCCACCATTCTAGACTTCCTCTACTCTGGGAAGTTGGATCTGTGTGGCGAGAATGTGATCGAAGTCATGTCAGCTGCCAGCTACCTGCAGATGAATGAGGTGGTCAACTTCTGTAAGACGTACATCAGGTCGTCCCTGGACATCTGCAGAAAGATGGAGAAGGAGGCCGCTGTGGCTGCCGCAATGGCGGCAGCGGCAGCTGCGGCGGCGGCTGCAGCCCATCAGATAGACAGTGAAAGTCCAAGTTCAGGACTGGAGGGGACTTCCTGTGGCACCAAGAGCTTTGTCTCCTCCCCAGTAGATGGAGAAGGGAGTCTAGACTGTACAATATCATCTTGTGATGACTGCCATCCCTTGGAGCTGGTGGCGAAAGACAGCCAGGGCTCTGGGGTCTCCGACAATGACCTTTGTGTTGTGCCCAGACGGGTTGAACCTAAGGTGGAATTCGATGTTGCCAGGGTGGAGGTGGAGGCTGACGAACAGCTACAGCAATATGCCGCCCCACTGGCCCATATGGAGGAAGGCCTGCCCAGTAACCAGGCCTTGGATCTGACCTACAACAGCTACCACGTGAAGCAGTTCCTGGAGGCTCTCCTGCGCAATGGTGCTGTCCAGAGCAAAGATGACTTGGATTGTCACTCTTCTCGTGGCTTGGAGGGAAGACTGGAAGGTCCAGGAGTGGCCATGAGTTCCGTGATGGACGTTCAGAACGACTGGTATAGAGAGGACGCAGGTGAGTTTGGGTCGCAAGCATCTCTTTGTCAGCATTTAGTGTGTTCTGTGCCTTGTGTTCACCCCTCATTGTGATCCTCGCCGATATCATGCCACTGCTGCTACTCACCATTGCTGCCGCCACCACCATCGATAGTTATTAATTAAGCTCTCGTTGTATATAGAGCCTTGTTTTCCGTGTGTGTGCACATGGACACCAGAGGATGGTATCAGATGTTGCAACTCAAGAGATATCCACTTTATTTTTGCTTTTTGTAATTATAGATTACCTTACTTTGTTTCACAGGAAGTTTTGCCTGCATGTAAGTCTGTACATCATATGTATGCAGAGGCCAGAAGAGGGCATTGGATCTCCTAGGTCAGGAGTTACTAATGGCTCTGAGCTGCCGTGTGCATGTTGGGAAGAGAACCCAGTTCCTTTGAAAGAGCAACTGATGCTCTAAGCTGTTCATCTATCTCCCTAGTCCCTGCCTTGTTTTTTTGAGGCGGGGTTTCTCATTAGCCTAGGGCTCCCTAATTTTGCTTAGCCTGGCTGGCCAGTGACCCTGGACCTCCAAGGATCCAACTATCTGCATTTTTTCCATTGCTGGGATTATAGGTATGTGTAGCCATGCCTAGCTTTTCACAGGTGGTTGGGTAAAATCAGGTCCCTGCTGGGCAGAGGTAGCAGTGCAGGCCTTTAATCCCAGCACTCAGGAGACAGACTCTGTGACTGGGAGGTCAGCAAAAGCCTGTGTAGATAAAACAACAACAACAAGGAATGAGGTCCTGACGTTTGCTCTGCCAACACGTCACTGACTGAGTCCTTTGCCTGGCTCTTCTTTGTGTATTTCTGTGTTGCCTATATAGGGTATGGTTATCCTTTGATGAGAGGTTGGTTCCAAGACTCCCCTTAGATGATAAAATCCACTGGATGCTCAAGTCCTCTGTAAACTGATATTGTTGGGTGTGGTGGCACACACCCTGCATCACTGCACTCTGAAGGAAGAGGCAAGCAGATCTCTCTGAGTTCAAGGCCACCCTGGTCTAGATAGCAAATTCCAGGCCAAAAAGGGCTATTTAGTGGCATGCTATCTTAAAAACTAAAACAAACAAACATGTGGTTGGAGCTATGGCTCAGCAGTTAACAGCACTTGCTCTTTTGCAAAGAACCCAGGTTTAGTTTCTGCCCACAGTGGCTTACAAACTGTCTGTAACTGTAGTCCCAGAGGATCTGACACCCTCTTCTGACTTCCATGGCAGTGCATGCATGTAGTGCACAGACATACATGTAGGGAAGACATCCATACATATAAAATTAAAAAAAATTGAAATACAAGAAGTGATAGTGTTTGTTAACAATGTCCTGTGTTATTTAAATCATCCCTCATTTATTGATAATCCCTGACAGGATGTCAGGCTGTGTAAGGAGTTGCTAATGTTCAGGGGGAAGAGGACAAGAGAGAAAGTCCTGCAGGCCATGGTAGGTCACGATGTGATCCCAGCACTCGAGGGATAGGGATCAGAATTCAAGACCTTGGTGCGTAGTGAGTTTGAGGCCAGCCTGAGCTACAGGAGACCCTCCCGCTGTCCTTCCAAAATCAAACAAATAGGAACTCTTCCAAAGTTTGTATCTATAAAACAAACATTTCTCTCAGCATTACCTAGGTGGATTCTTCAGTGCCTAGGAGTCCCAGTGGATGAAGATCCTACACGTGTTGTTGAGAATAACAGGAAGGTCTAGGACGGGCATTGGACTATTTTAGTAATGAAGATGGCAGCCAGTGGGATGCCTTGGTGGTAAGAAGGCTTGTCATTTCTGCCTGACAACCCGAGCTTGGCAAACTCTGGAACCCACAGTGAAAGAAGAGAACCAGTTCCCAAAGGGTGTCCTCTGACCTGCACATGTGGACAGTAGCTCTTACACATGTGTACGTGTGTCCACACAAACATCATAAACATATAATAACAGTAATGATAGTAAGTAACACATTTAAAAATCTTTAAGATGAAGATGGTACACATTAAGTTTGAATATTTAAACTGTAAAGAAAAAGAAACAAAACAAAGTAAAAGGACTGAATGGGAAAGAGACTTTTATTTGTGTTGTTAACTCTAGAAGTTATATGAGAGTTTTAAGAAAAACCCCTTGGCTCATGGCGAAAGGGACTAAAGATGCCCATGTGGCATCATCCTGTGGTGCCAGGAATGCCTAATGAGGGGGGTGCTGCCACTGGAGAGCCTGGGCCCAATGGGAAGAGCATACCTTGCTGACTGTAAGATAAAGGAAGGCCACTTTCTAATAGTGGCTTTCCTGGTCTGAGACTATATAAGTTCCCAGTTTGGGAGGTGGGCCAGATAGTTTGCATGGGTTCCTAGAAATTGGAGGGGTGCCTCAACATGTTGGACACAGTCTTGGTAGTTTAGATGGCCCCCTTAGTTTTGGAAGTATCTCTCCTGATCTTAGAGGTCCTGGCATTTGAGCAGGTGTCTGGCCTCTGGACCTGGCCCATATTGGTGGTCTACCGACTTCAGAGCCAGTTCTAGAAAACCAGTGTTTCTGAGTCTTTCAGTGAAACTTTAGGTTTCTTTTAGAGTTACAAAGTTCATTGTGTTTAAAATATAACCCTCCTAGAGCACACACAAGTTTACTATGCCTTATGACGCTCGGACTCCCACCTATCTCTCCGTCTATTCCCAAATAAACTACTTATATTTAAAGAATCTTGGATCGCTAGGCACTGTGTCCAAATAGTACAACCAACTGGAGACCGAGGGCTCAAATACATGAGCCCATGGCAAACATTTCTCATTCAAACCAACACATCACTGTAGCCCCAAGTTTGGGATAAAGCCCCATTGCTGTTATTGGCTTTAGTGATGGGCCTGTAGGTACAAGACGTTGAAGGCTGGTATGTTTCTATGATAAGTGTGTCTGGGTTGGTTTCCTAGTATTCCCAAGTGAGACCCTCTATATCGTTTCAGTTGCATATAGATTGGTCTTTATAACACAGAATGTTGACTGGCTGTTTACAGCTCACACCAGGATGAATCACGCCAGGTGTTACAGGGGAGCCGTGTACAGGGAAGACAAAAATAATTTGGGTATATTACAAAATGTTTGTAAAACTCACAGAACATGGGGCTGGAGAGATGGCTCAGAGGTTAAGAGCTCTGGCTTTTCTTCCAGAGGACCCAAATTTGGTCCTGGAACATTTATGTCAGGTGTCTCATAACTTCAGCTCCAAGGAGACACCTTCTGGCCCCCATGGGTATCCATAAACACCTGGCATTAATACACAGACCTACCCATTTACATGAATAAAAATTAAATGAACAAAAATCTTAATAGCAAAAACCTCTCATGGGCTGGAGAGATGTCCCAGCTACTAAAGCCTGATACTCATGACCAGAAGCTAAGCTGGGTGGGTGGGTGGGGATGGGCCTTAGTGAAAGAGCATTTGGGTATCACAGTCAAGGCCCTGGGTTCAGTGTCTAAGCAGGGGAAGGGAGCGGGAAAGCCCACTTAGTTGACTTGACCTTTGATCTTTTAGAAGCCAAAGTGGGACTTGCACTGGTCAGTCTTGCAGCTTGCTAGCAGGTGGAGTTGGTAGTCTCCCTCTCTGTCTGGGATGAGGGTGTTTCCCAGTCCCACCCCGAAAGGTGGCTGTGGTTGTTGTCCCTGTTGACGGCTAATGGGCTAATGGCGTCTGTTGGCTTCCTCAGGTGACGTGCTGGTGGTTCCTATCAAGCTGCACAGGTGTCCCTTCTGCCCTTACACCGCCAAGCAGAAAGGCATCCTCAAACGGCACATCCGCTCCCACACTGGCGAACGGCCGTACCCCTGCGAGACCTGTGGCAAGAGGTTCACCCGGCAGGAGCACCTTCGGAGTCACGCCCTGAGCGTGAGTGTCAGGGACGTCGCTGTAAGGGCTGTGCCTGTCTCCTAGTGTGAGGGTGGGACTGTCTGTCACTGCTCTCTCATCTAGAGATTTTTTTTTAAGAGAAGTTTGTGAAGTTTTCTCTTACCAGGTTAAAGCCAAGCTGGCGGCACTTAGAAAGTTAATGCTAGCCAGGTGTGGTGGCGCACACCTTTAATCCCAGTACTCCAGAGGCAGAGGCAGGAGGATTTCTGAGTTTGAGGCCAGCCTGGTCTACAGAGTGAGTTCCAGGACAGCCAGGGCTATACAGAGAAATCCTGTCTCGGAAAAAAAAAAGAAAAAAGAAAAAAGTTAATGCCGGTGTGCGAACAGGCCAGTTTTCCAAGAAGCCTAGCTTTTGTTCAAGGATGGCCGTCATGAGGCCAGAATTGGCAGGGCCAGCAGACTGTGAGTTTCTTCCCCTGGTAAGGACGTAGAGTAAGCTGTATCCCCAGTTTCCCACCAGAACTGATACCCTGAGGCAGGAGAGTAACTTGCCTCCGTTTGCACAGCAAGTACTGCTAGCTGCTAAGTCACCTCTCCAGCCTTTTCTTTGACCTTTACGGTGTCCCCTTGTGCTGGCAGGTCCACAGATCCAGCCGTCCAATTATCTGCAAAGGCTGTCGACGAACCTTTACGAGCCACCTGTCCCAAGGACTGCGGCGCTTCGGGCTGTGTGACAGTTGCACCTGTGTCACAGACCCCCAGGAGGAAGAGGACGACCTGATGCCTGTCAACCTTAGCCTGGTGGAGGCTTCATCTGAAAGCCACGAGAAGAGTGACACAGATGACTGGCCCATCTACATAGAGTCTGGTGAGGAGAATGACCCAACCGCGGAGGATTCTGACGACAAGCCACACATTCGGCCCAACTTACCAGCCCCAGAGACACTTACGTAGCAGTGACTCGGTGGGAAGGTTTTAAGTGTTGTGGCTTGTTCTACTGTGAAAGCTACCATTTGTCGAGTTCTGTGAGACTTGGGGATCATCTCCCCACAGTGTCGTTACACTTGGATTTTTTTGTTAGACGAAGGCTGGATGTTGTGACTCAAAAAGACTGATGACGTTTTAGCATGGAGTCTTGAGAGTTTTGTTGACGTCTCCTTGGTACTGACTGAATTGAGATTGAGCCCCGAGACTTCCTAATTTTCCTGCTGAGAAGCTGACTCTGGGCCGGAGATAAATAAGAAAACCTCCCAGCTTAGCACTATGCTGGTCTTTTACGTTCTTACATCATTACAGTCTTCTGAAGAGGTGGCAAGAGTATGTTGTCAGAACCTCTGTCTCTCCCCTGCCAGGCTTCTTGAAATGAACTCCACATTTAATTTTCTGGGAATCTGCTTCGATAAAAAGCAGGCGGGGCTAACTACGTGGTCATAAAAGGTACTCCCTAAATCTAAGACTATATGCCTAAAGGCTGGAGGAAGCTTTATGCAGACAAACACTGACACAAATTGCAAGTTTATTCTGGGCCCGCTGCTTGCCCACCTAGATTGAGTTAAGTTAAATGAGCCCCCAGAGAAGAGCCAGTGAGCCAGGGCAGAGTACTGTCCCCGTCTACTCTGCTATTTGACAATTCCGTACACACAAATCCCCTATTCTCAGATTATAAAGCAAGTCGTTTGGGCAAAAATCAAAAGGCTGCTTAGTCATTTCCCAGACATGCAACCTGGATATGCACACCCTCGTGACATTCCTGGGCATGCATGTCCCGCCTGACATCCTGCCACCTAGTTTATGCCCAGACTTGAACTGCAGGGGAGACATGCATGCCTAACTAACATTCAGGTTTTAGAAGACCACCTAGAAGGAAGGAGCTGGGTAGAACAGGTTTCAAGCCGGTCTGCTTTTCACCCACTCTGCAGCCAGGTCACAACTGTAGCAAAGCAAGTCGAGTGTCTCTAAAGTATGAAAGGACAGGAAAGACCATGGATGAATGGTGCACTAGAAGGTAGCTTGCAGACTTTTCTTAAAAGCATCTGAAGTGGACTTTAAAAGAAATCCCTTGTCTTCCTTTACTTTTAACACAGTTTCAAACAGCAGTGAAATCACCAGGTCTCTCTGCCTCTTGAACAATACCTAGTGAGAATCATTTATAAACTGCCTTGTATGTATTGTCTTGTCATTAAAGAGTGGAAGCTTTTGTTGGTTTGCTTGTATTTTGAGACAGGGTTTCTCTGGGGGGGGCCTTGGTTGCTGTGGAACCTGCTTATGTAGACCAGGCTGGCCTTGAACTCCTGAAGTTCTGACTGCCTCTGCCTCCCAAGGGCTGGGATTAAAGGCATGCGCCACCTCCCCTGGCAGGACTAGGGTTACAGCTCCTTGTCTGTCATTAGGAAGTCCCTGGGTCCAATCTCTAGTACTGCAATAAACAAATACCTAAATTTGTGTTGTCTGCAAGAAAAAAAAAGCCTTTTTTTTTTTTTTAAAGGAAGAAAGACGGCATGAGGGTTGGAGAGGTGGCTCAATGGTTAAGATCATTGGCTGCTCTTCCAGAGGACCTTGGTTCAATTCCCAGCACCCACATGGCAGCTCACAATTGTCTCTAACTCCAGTTCTGGGGATCTGACACCCTCACACCAATGCACATAAAATACAATAAAATAAATTATTTTAAAATTGTCAACTTTATAAAAAAGAAAGAAAGGAAGAAAGGAAGGAAGGAAGGAAGAAAAGAAAGATCTTTTAGTTTTCATAGTAGTAGGTGTTATATCCTGGACCTTGTCCATGCTGGGCAAGTACTCTCTACTGACTTAGTCCCCACCCGTGGATGGAAAGATATTTCAGTTGTACTTTAACAATTGTACCTGAGACTCTGATGACACTTTTACATTACTGTGATGCCCGCATTCTGTTAGACTTTGTTTCCTTGAACAAGGCATGGGCCATCTGAGGTGTAGTTACCTAGACAGCCACATCATAGAAAGACTGATACCACACAGGCCTAAGTGACATATGCCTTTATTAATCCCAGCACTTGGGAGGCAGAGGCAGGCAGATCTCTGAGTTCAAGGCCAGCCTGGTCTACAAAGTGAGTTCCAGGACAGCCAGGGATATAAAAACAATAGTACCAAGGTTGAGAAATTCTAGATATAAAGTGGGGTTTTGAATGATGTTAATTTTGGGTTCTGCTTCTGAGTCCAGATGTTTCACAGTTTGCCCAATGCCTAGTGTAGGTGTTATGACATAGAAACTTAGAAATCCTACCAGGTATGGTAGGAAACAACTGGAATCCCAGCACTAGGGAAGAGGAGGGCAGAGGATCAGGAATTCAAGGTCAGTCTCAGCTACAAAGCAAGTTCAAGGCCAGGGTGGGATACTTAAGAAGTTGTATTGGCAGGGATGATGGTGCACACCTTTAACTGGAGGTCCAGCTGTGCTCAGCACTCCAGAGGCAGAAAGAAGCAGGGGGCTCTCTGTGAGTTGGAAGTCAGCCTGGTTTACATAACAAGTTCCAGGCCAGCGAGGGCCTGTCTGAAATAAATAAATAAATAAATAAATAAATAAATAAATAAATGAAGTAGAAATGAATGAATGAATGAATAAATAAATAAATAAATAAAGTAGAAATGAATGAATGAATGAATGAATGAATGAATAAATAAATAATAAAAATGAAAAGCTAGAGAGATGGTATAGGCTTAGGTTTTTCAAAACCTATTTTAATAAGGGTATTTTAATAAGGGTACTCAAACGTTTCGCCTCCCCTTCTAGCCCACCAAAGGTAGGGGAGAAAAGAAGGTGATAGGACAAGGGTATGTGTGCCTGTTTAGAACTAGTTCTTTCGGGTGATTCCAATTCCCATTGTCAGGATACCAGTCCAAAAGTGTCAGAAGTGGCACAATCCAGCAGAAACTGCCAGGCCTCTGCTGAATCGGCAGGAGTCATTGGAAGCAACCGGGACCAGCTGGGATGCCATCTTTCTCTCAATAAAGGGAAGATTAGTGAAGATGCAATGCCAAGGGAGTGTTTGTTGCATGAGTGTAGCTGTGCAAGCACTTTGTCTCCTCCATTGAGTCCTATTTATATTCTCTCCAAACATCATGTGTCCTCTCCTGGGTCTTGCCTCAGCAAAATATCACGTGAGGCTGCATCACATGACACAACCAGAAATTTCTACTTCATAATGGTGTGGTGGTTAAGAGCTCTTATTGCTCTCACAGAGGACCCAAGTTCAGTTCCCAGCATCCCAGCTGCTTGAAACTGCAGCCCTAGGAATAGCTGATGCCTCTGACCTCCGTGGTCACCTGCACTCTCAGATGTACACACTCACACCCAGGATATGAAGATCTAAGAGAAAGCTTGAAAGAAACTGACTCTGACCCTGGTTTACATGCCCAGGGTCATCCTCCCCTGACTCTGGGTTCTTCTTGTTTGTTTCTGTTTATTGATTTAAGAGCCTCACTGTTTGACTCACCTCAGCCAGGACTCAGTATTAACCAGGCTGACCTCGAACTCAGAGAGACCTGTTTGCCTCTGCCTCCTGGGTGCTGACATAAACCACCAGACATGGCCATTTTTGTTACACGAGCAGAATCTTGGGAGGAAGACGGCTGTGAAGCCCAGAGTGTGTCTTGTGTTAACACCCCGTGATGTCTCAGACTGCTCATTCCTAGGTGACTATTTGGAGTTTGTCAATGCACATTATACTAACGGAGTTGCTGTATTCTGTTATTTTTAAAAAAGAGCTACTTCTTTGGTGTAGACTGTCAGATCATGGACTGGTCCCCTTTTAAATGGGCTTTCACATTTGATGGTCAGTAATTATCCTAGTATCTTCAAGGCTTAACTCACGGTGTTAATAGTTTAAAGGATGTTATGGGTGGGTTCTGGGGATTGAAACTAGGGCCTCTCACATGCTAAGCAGGTCAAACCTGCAGCCCATGGTGATTTATTTTTTATTTTTTATTTTTGCAAGACAGAGCTTCTTTGTATGGCCCTGGCTGTCTGTGGTGACATTTTTATAAGTAAATTTGCAATTGGGCACAACATTGACCGTACATGATTGAGTTTATAGTATTTCATCTTTCTGGCACATTCAGTCTAAGTTCACCAAAAAATATTTTTGTCTCAGAAGATATAGTGCATGGATGGGTCCAAGATACAAACTTGAGATGAGACTCAAAAATGCATAGTTATGAAGCTGGTTCCTTTGAAGGAGGAGGCAGCTCTTCTCAAGGGTTGAGAAGAAATGTAAATGATACTTATGATTTGTAGTTAAGAAATGACTCTGATGCCTGATACACTTAAACATACCAGCCTTTAATCCCAGCATTCAGAGGTAGGCAGATCTCTGTAGTTCATGCTACTTGAAGGTTCTCTTGCATGCTACCAGAGAAGGAAATCACCAGTGTCTCCCAGCTACAAACTCTGCAACCTACAACAGTGACAACGTATACTGATGCAAGGTAGCACAAATGTTGCAGGAGTAACCAACCACTCTGACAGGATTTAAGGACCACTCGAAGAAATGGAACCCATACCCATACGTGAAATTGCTAAAGTGACCAGTGGCCAGGAACCTGAGATTAGATCATGGTCCTAGGGGAAAAACCTACATAGGCAGTTTAAACTAGCCAGTACTATATAGGAAAACCCTGACTCAGAAGGAAAGAGGAAAAGAAGAAATTACTCTGAGCATGATTTCTGATCATTTGGAAGATACTATTCTGATGTCAAGTGGTCCTGGTTCAATCCTTAGTATCAGATGGAAGGAAAGATAGAAAGAATGCAAGAGAGGAATTGGGAGAGGGAGAGGGAGAGGGAGAGGGAGAGGGAGAGGGAGAGATCCCTGGTGTTAGGGTGAGAATTATGTGCTCTTGTGGACAGTTGGTAGTAACAAGCTTGGGGGTTTTGCAGGGAGGCATCCATTTCAATTACACACCTTGAAGACGTGGAATGGGTATGAAATATCTGCCTGACACCTGAATGGGACCCATAGCTTGGCAGCAGGTCAGAACCAGTTAATATGCACCTGTGAGATCCCTGAAGCACTCGGCATAGCTCAGATGCAAAACAGATCTCACAAGCATGGAATATGGCTTGGATTTTATGTCATCTATACAACCTCAGACATAGCTTCCAGGGCCTCAGTAAGACATGCCTGTTTCAAAAGCCACAGTCCTCAGGAAATCTCAGAGCTGTGGCTCCATTAAGGTATATATAGTTCTGTCATCCAAGGTGTAGTTTACCATTTAGAGGTAATTTCTACCATATATAATGTTGCCTAGCAACATAGTAAATGTATGACTCTTATCATGTTGTCAGGGGAACAGAGCTAGAAAAGTTAACTAAAGATCAACATATCATACCAAGATCAAATAAATTATTTTTATTTATTTAATGATATATGAAGTAATTGCACAATAGATATCCCACTTAATTCTTTTCTTTTTTTTCCTTTCTTTTTTTTTTTTTTTGTTTGTTTGTTTGTTCTTTTTGAGACAGGGTTTCTCTGTATAGCCCTGGCTGTCCTGGAACTCACTCTGTAGACCAGGCTGACCTTGAACACAGAAATCCACCTGCTTCTGCCTCCCAAGTGCTGGGATTAAAGGTGTGCACCACCACTGCCTGGCACACTTAATTCTTTTTTTTTTTTTTTAAGATTTATTTATTTATTATATGTAAGTACACTGTAGCTGTCTTCAGACACTCCAGAAGAGGGAGTCAGATCTTGTTACAGATGGTTGTGAGCCACCATGTGGTTGCTGGGATTTGAACTCCAGACCTTCGGAAGAGCAGTCGGGTGCTCTTACCCACTGAGCCATCTCACCAGCCCCCTAATTCTTTTTTAACAAGTTTTTTAAAGATATATTTATTTTATATATGTGAATACACTGTAGCTGTCTTCAGACATACCAGAAGAGAACATCAGATCCCATTACAGATGGCTGTGAGCCACCTGTGGGTACTGGGATTTGAACTCAGGACCTCTGGGAGAGGAGTCAGTGCTCTTAACCAGTGAGACATCTCTCCAGCCCCTCCTCCTAATTCTTATAACCTGAGCAATTTCCTATTAAAATAGAGCCATCACTTGGGGCTGGAGAGATGGCTTGGTGGGTAAGAATATTTGCTACTCTTCCAAGGACCCAAGTTCAGTTCCCAGCACCGTGTTGGACAGCTCACATCTACCTGCAACTTTAGCTACAGGGGATCTGATTCCTTCTGGTCTCCTTGAGTACCTGTATTATGTGACATACAGACACAAACAAGAATAAATAGCAATCACCAGCTCTTTTTTTTTCCTGTCTTAAGTACTGTTCACTCTTTGTGCTTAGCTACCTATGAGTGATACACTTTTCAAATTGTTTTGAAGTATGTATAAGAGTATGAATAAGCAGTCAGATTGGGACTATCAAAAATGTCATGTATCTGGGGCTGGAGCGATGGCTCAGCGGTTAAGAGCCTACAAGGTACGCTGATGCAAGGTTGCGGCAAGGTTCACTCTCTGATGGGATTTAAGGCCCACTCAAAGAGACCATACCGGGAAAGTGACCAAGAACCTAAGATTAGGCAAGTTGTGGATGGGCCTGGAGCTGTTCTTGTGAACCGATTCCCTAATGAATAAGGGAGCCAATCACTGGGCAAGTAGACAGGACTTCCGGGTTGGAGAAAGGGAAAGAGGCCCTTTTTTGGAACAGGAAAGCAGAGGGATAAGGTGTAGCTGCTAGATTATGGCGGATCCGCAAGAATTCACCACCGGGGGAATCAGGTTTTTTTTTTTTTTTTTTTTTTAATTTATTTATTTATTATATGTAAGTACACTGTAACTGTCTTCAGACACTCCAGAAGAGGAAGTCAGATCTCGTTACGGATGGTTGTGAGCCACCATGTGGTTGCTGGGAATTGAACTCTGGACCTTCGGAAGAGCAGTCGCGTGCTCTTACCCACTGAGCCATCTCACCAGCCCGGGAATCAGATTTTAATAAGGCTTACAAGATTAGGTTTTAGTTGTTGTGCCTAGAGATCGAGTTACCATTGTTTCTGAACTGCGTTCATGTTGTGTTTTCCTTCATGTGGCAGCTCATCTGGGTACAGTGGCAAAGCATCGGTTTGCCACAAAGGCCGTGGGGGCATTTGAAGCAAGGGGTTGGTATGGTAATCACCCACCAGTGGAAACCTAGAGAGCTGCGTGGAGAGATTGTGGAGTTCTGAGTCAGAACCTCCATGAGATAAAAACATCTGGCCAGGCCACCGGGGCAGAGGCACAAGTGTGGGAGCGTGCCGAGTGTTTTTTGTGTTTGTTTGTTTGTTTTTAATTTCCCGCAACACAGGCAGGTCTCGGACCTAGGGGAAAACCTAATACTACTATTCTGTTAAAGGAACATAGCAGTAAAATGACTCCATTAAATGACTCCTGATGACATCGCTCTGTACCAATGAATCAGCGCCTAACTCGGTCCTCTTAAGAAGAGCTCCTTGTGGTAGTCTAACACAGAGACTCACAACTGGACAATGTGAGGGGAGTGAGCGATTTGGGAGCACTCAGTCCCAATGGGATGTCTTCATTAAAACCTCCATGCGCCCTGAGAGTCTCGCGGATCTGTGTGGAAGGCGAGGTAGAAAGACTGAGGGACCCAGGTGACGGTTGAGTCTGAGGAGACAGCGTCTTCCGAATGGAACGGGACTGATGTACATTTGATGTACATTTGAACTCAGAGATGGTGGCAGCAACCACAGGGCCTGTGCAGGTTCAAGCTAATCAGATAACAGCACTGAAAGAAACAAGTGGACACAGGCTTCCACCCTAAGCAAGACACTATCTGAAACAGATCTGCTGGCAAAAGAAAAATCAGTTTTATATTACCATCTTAGGGCAGACCCCTGCCCTAGGAGCAGCTGCCCACTGGTAGTTTTGTACACATTTTGTCTCATTTTGTTTTGTTTGGGCATTTGTTCTTGTTACTCTCTTGTTTGTTTGTTTGTTTTGATTTTTTTTTAAATTTTTTATTTCCTTTTTTTTTTTTTTTCCTAGGCAGGATCTGTCTACACAGCCTTGGCTGTCCTGGAACTCACTATGTAGACCTGGCTGCCTTGAACTCATAGAGGTCTGCCTGCCTTGGCTTCTGCTTGGGCTTCCTGCTGGGATTAAAAGCAAATACCACCAGGCCCAGCCCCTTTTTGGTTTTTTTTTTTTTTGTGGGAGGTTTTTGTTTTGTTGGTATGTTTCTTGTTTTGCTTTATTTTTTCTTTTTTGTTTATTTTCGTATTTTAAGAGAGAGACAAAAAAAAAAGAACGGAAAGTTGTTGGTAGGGAAGTGGGAAGGATCTTTGAGGAACTGGACAAGGAGAAAACACAGCCAGTGAAACAATTAAATGAGAGCAATTCTTTAAGAAATATGTCAGGAGGGCTGGTGAGATGGCTCAGTGGGTAAGAGCACCCGACTGCTCTTCCGAAGGTCCAGAGTTCAAATCCCAGCAACCACATGGTGGCTCACAACCATCCCGTAACGATATCTGATGCCCTCTTCTGGAGTGTCTGAAGACAGCTACAGTGTACTTACATATAATAAATAAATAAATCTTTAAAAAAAAAAAGAAATTTGAAATTCTTTAAAAAAAAAAAAAAAAAAAAAAGAAATATGTCAGGAGGCTGGGGAGATGGATCAGCGGTTAAGAGGGTCTGGTTTAATTCCCAGGATCCACATGGTGGCTCACAACTATCAGTAATTCCCGTTCAAGGAAGTCCAATCCCTCTTCTGATGTCTGTGGGCGCCAGGCACACAGATATCCAGACAGGCAAAACACTGCATACATAAGATAAAAGGGCTCGAGAGGTGGCTCAGGTATTAAGAGCACTGACCGCTCTTCCAGAGGACCTGAGTTCAATTCCCATCAACCACATGGTGGCTCACAACCATCTCTAATGGGACCTGACGCCCTCTTCTGGTGAGTGTGAAGAGAGACAGTTCTTGCCTTGAATTCCTGCCTTGGCTTCCCTCAGTGATGGACTGATTGGAATGTGTAAATTCTTTTCCTTCCAAACGGGACACAAAGTCACTGTTGATGAGAACTGAGAACATGGGATCTGATGCCCTCTTCTGCTGTGTCTGAAGCAAATGATAGTCTGGTGGGTCAAGGGAATGGTAGTGTACATATACATAAAGCAAATTATATATGTGTGAAAATATATAAAATACAATTTTTAAAAAGAGCACTCGTTGTTTTTCCAAAGGTTCTGTGCTCAATTCCCAGGACCTATGTGGCAGCTCACAACTGTCTGATACCATCTTCTGGTGTGCAGACAAAGCGCCCATTCATGTTACATATATAAATATATGGTTAGAATACATAAATCAATCTTTTTTTTAATGTCATGTGTCAGGGGACTAGAGAGGTGGCTCGCGGACTATGGTGGTTTGAAGTGAACCTGTGCTCACCCAGTAGCCAGAGAACACTTTGGGCGTCGGTCGGTGTCATGGAGTGGGGTGAGTCCCCTTGCCTGAGTCAGTTGCTCCTGACACAACAGTAGTGATGGGAGCTTGTTAATTATTCAACAGTCACCCAACAACTATTCATGACGTTGTTACTGTAGGCCAGGCTCTGGCTTTTCAGAGAGCCAGCACAAGTACTGCTTTTAAGGACCTTGCTGTCAGGGAGACAAGAATTAGAGCAGTTCTGGGTGACAGCCGGGGGCTCTGGGGACATGCAGGTGGGAGCCCTCACCCAGACGTCCAGCCTCAGCAAAGGCTTTCTTGTCTGTACTCCTGTGACTGAAACCCCTTCCGGTGATCTTCTGCTTATAAGCCGTTTTAAGTCATTTCTGAGACTTCTAGCCTGGCCTGAACGTGGTGGTTCTGGACACGGCAGTGTTTTGGTTATTTGTTTTGTTTAGGTGTGTAAATATGAATTACACACTTCAGGGCTAGAGATGTGCCTTGGTGGTTAGCAACACTGCAGGACTTCAGACACAGCTAGCATTTAAAAAAACATCTCTAGCATCTGGCCCTGGAGAGATGGCTCAGTGGTTAAAGAACATTGACTGCGCTTCCAAAGGTCCCGAGTTCAATTCCCAGGAACCACATAGTGGGTCACAACCATGTAATGGGATCCGATGTCCTCTTCTGGTGTGTCTGAAGACAGCTACAATGTACACATATACATAGAATAAATATTAAAAAACAACAAAGAGCCGGGCGTGGTGACGCACACCTTTAATCCCAGCACTCGGGAGTCAGAGACAGGTGGATTTCTGAGTTCCAGGCCAGCCTAATCTACAAAGTGAGTTCCAGGACAGCCAGGGCTAAACAGAGAAACCCTGTCTTGAAAAACAAAACAAACAAACAAACAAAAAACCCAACAAAGACCCATCAGCATCTACACAGAAAACTGTTAAAAGGCTATAGTAAAATCATTTATTGTGAAAAGAAAATCATTTGTCAATTAAAATTAAACTTAAATCAACATCAAATAACTATTGTTTGATTGGTTTTGTATGATATCAGGAAAATATTATTACTGTGACAAATTAAGAAAAGCCGGTAACCTCTGGACTGGGTCTGGCTACCCATGTGAGCTAGTTCAATGCCTGGATATCAGGATAACTCTACAACAGGACAGTGAAAGGATTTCAAGGTTGGGATGGGCCTGGAGCAAGCTTTGCTTTGCGGAGACATGGAATGACGTTTCTTGCTCCCCAACTGCTGGGTAAACTCAGACACGAGGCCCCGAGAGGGTTACACTGATAAGATACAGGTCTGGGCAGGCAGAAAAGCCTGTTCATAGATAGCATTTGTTTCTGTGGTCACTGATCAGACCAAAATGTTGCAAGGGGCTGTATGATAAAGTATGCTTTGTGTGGTCACGGCCTGCATTCTTGTCATGTTTAGACAGGGAGAGCAGAAGCCACAAGTTGAGTGTAGGGGAAATTAATTTAATTCCTTTGCCCTACAATAATCTATCTCAGCTTTCTTAACTCCACCACATAAACACACAAGCAAATAATGTAAATTGGAATTTCTACTATCGAGTCATTTGAGATGTATGTTGTGCTTTATATCTTAGTCTATTCATTTTATTTGCACAAACTTTCAGAAGTGCCAGGCAGTGGTGGCACATGCCTTTAATCCTAGCACTCGGGGGCAAAGACAGGTGGGTCTTTGTGAGTTTGAGGCCAGAATGGTCTATAGAGTGAGTTCCAGGACATCTAGAGCCACATAGAGAAGTCCTGTCTTTAAAAAACTATGAAAAAGCCAACAACAACAACAAAAACAAACAAACAAACAACTTTCAAAAATACTCCAGACGACCTGTGTTCTGTTCCTAGCACCCATAGCAGCCCTCAGTCATCTGTAATGCCAGTTCCTTAGGTTGTGACTCCCTCTTCTGGCCTCTTCAGGCACTGCAGGCAGGTGGTACACACACATATGCATATATGTATATTTATACATATACATATCTCTAGCTTTATCTCTATATACACACATACTTAAAAATAAAATCTTAGCCAGGTATGATGGCGCACGCCTTTAATCCCAGCCCTCGGGAGGCAGAGGCAGGCAGATTTCTGAGTTCGAGGCCAGCCTGGTCTACAAAGTGAGTTCCAGAACAGAACAGCCAGAGCTATATAGAGAAACCCTGTCTCTTGACAGACAGACACACATACAGGCAACGCACCCATATACTTTAAATATTTTGTTAAAAACAGAAGCTGGGGGGCTGGTGAGATGGCTCAGTGGGTAAGAGCACCCGACTGCTCTTCCGAAGGTCCAGAGTTCATATCCCAGCAACCACATGGTGGCTCACAACCATCTGTAACAAGATCTGACTCCCTCTTCTGGTGTGTCTGAAGACAGCTACAGTGTACTTACATATAATAATAAATAAATCTTAAAAAAAAAATTTCTTTAAAAAAAAAAAAAAAAAAAAAAACAGAAGCTGATAGATGTCACAAACATCACAGGGTATGTTGCCAATCTCAGCTTTGAGTTCTAAAGCCATATAATTTCCATAATAAAGTGTGACTTTATTTTTGGTCACCAAGTTTCCAAATGACTTTGCTTCGTCTTAAACAGGCATTTGTCAAAATGGTTAATTAAAAACAAAACAAAACAAAAAACACCAAAAAGCAAGAGAGTCCGTGGTGGTAGCACATGTTAATCCCAGCAGTTAGGAGGTAGAAGCAGGCAGATCTGTGTGAGTTCCAGGTCAGACAGGACTATGTAGAAAGACCATGTCACAAAAAATAAATAAATAAATAAAAATAAAATAAAATAAAAATAGGGGGAAGGGGAGAATTCAAAATTGGTAATAGGGCTGGTGAGATGGCTCAGTGGGTAAGAGCACCCGACTGCTCTTCTGAAGGTCAGGAGTTCAAATCCCAGCAACCACATGGTGGCTCACAACCATCCGTAACAAGGTCTGACTCCCTCTTCTGGAGTGTCTGAGGACAGCTACAGTGTATTTACATATAATGTATAAATAAATAAATCTTTTTTTAAAAATTGGTAATAATATTGACCATGAGCAAAACAGTAACTGATAATCCTTTTGAAAGGTGGGAAGCAACCAACATGGCTTCTTGTGCCTGTCATCCTACCATGTGGGAGATAGACAAGTATGGTGTGAGGGAGCACCATAAATTTGAGACCAGATAGAGCTACATAGCAAGACCCTGTCTCAAGCTGTGGTGGTTTGAATATGCTTGGCCCACGGGAAGGGACATTGTTAGGGGGTGTGGCCTTGTTGGAGTAGGTGTGGCCTTGTCAGAGGGAGTGTGTCACCTTTTCATGTGTGGTTTAAGGGCTCCTAGTGCTCAAGGTCCGCCCAGTGCAGAAGAATCAGTCTTCTCCTGACCACATTCAGATCAGGATGTAGAACTCTTGGCTCCTCCAGCCCCAAGTCTACCTCTATGCTGTCATGCTTCCCACCGTGTTGATACTGGAGAGAGCTTCTGAACATGTATGCCAGCCCCAATTAAATGTTTGCCTTTATGAGAGCTGCCTTGGCCAGGCGTGGTGGCACATGCTTTTAATCCCAACAATTGGGAGGCAGAGGCAGGCCGATTTCTGAGGCCAGTCTGGTCTACAGAGTGAGTTCCAGAACAGCCAGGGCTACTCAGAGAAACCCTGTCTCGAAAAGCCTAAAAAGAAAAAAAAAAGAAAAAGAAAAAGAAAAGAAAAGAAAAGAAAGGAAGAGAGGAGAGGAGAGGAGAGGAGAGGAGAGGAGAGGAGAGGAGAGGAGAGGAGAGGAGAGGAGAGGAGAGGAGAGGAGAGGAGAGAAGAGAAGAGAAGAGAAGAGAAGAGAAGAGAAGAGAAGAGAAGAGAAGAGAAGAGAAGAGAAGAGAAGAGAAGAGAAGAAAAGAGAAGAGTTGCCTTGGTCATGATGTCTCTTCACAGCAATGAAACCCTAAGCCAGAAGTTGGTACCAGAGACTGGGGTATTGCTGTGATAGGCTTGACCATGTTTTTGTTTGGAGGAATGTGGATTTTGGGACTTAAGATTTGGAAAGCAGCTGGGCATGGTGGCGCACACCTTTAATCCCAGCACTCAGGAGGCAGAGGCAGGTGGATTTCTGAGTTTGAGGCCAGCCTGGTCTACAAAGTGAGTTCCAGGACAGCCAGGGCTGCACAGAGAAACTCTGTCTCGAAAAACCAAAACCAAACCAAACCAAACCAAAAACAAAACAAACCAAGATTTGGAAAGCCCTGGAATGCTTTAAGTCTGACTGAATTGGCCATCCTAGTAGGAATATGAAAGACATTGGTGCTGAAGGTGATTTGAACTTTGTTCTCATAATGTTTCAGTGTAACTTTTCTGCTTTTTGCCCTTGTCCAAAGAGTCTGCATGAGGCTAAAGTAAAGAGATTGAAATTAATTGCATTGACACAGGAAATCTCAAAATAGCCCAGCATAGACTTTATCCCAGCATCTACAGGGTGGCTCACAACCACCCATAAGGAGATATGACACTTTCTTCTGGTGCATCTAAAGACAGCTGCAGTGTACTTATTTATAATATAAATCTTTGGGTCAGAGCAAACAGGGACTGAGTGAGGGGGGCAGGGAGCGGGGCCAAACAGAGCGAGCTGGGTTGACAGGAATGAGCAGAGGTCCTAAAATTCAATTCTCAAAAACCACATGAAGGCCCACAACCATCTGTACAGCTACAGTGTACCCATATACATAAAAATAAATAATTCTTAAAAAAAAAAAAACAAAAGAGAACCTCAAAACAAAACAAACAAACAAAGGAACTGGAAATGTGTGGTTCAAAGAGTAAAGGAATGCCAAACAGTAAGTGGAGTGAAGCTAAGTCCTATTTTCAAGGATATTAAAAGGAATTGAGGGAGTGATGACCACAGGACAAGATCCCACCCAGCTAAACTTGTGTATTTGCAGTTGTACAAGGGAGAGTTTTATCATGGTAGGCATCATGACCTGGTTATTGTTTTCATTTGGACATAAGGAGATATGATTGTGTGTCAAATTGACAAGGGACGGATTGTGATGGCTATTCTTGGTTTTCGACTTGATTAAGATCTATAATGAAAAGCTTAGGTCTAGGCATGGTGGAACACCTTTAATCCTAGGAGACAGAAGCAAGCAGATTTCTGAGTTCAATGCAAGCCTGGGACAGAGCAAGTTCCAGGTAAAGAAAAGCTCAAGTCCAGGTGTTGTGGTATGTACCTTTAATCCCAGCATTCAGGAGACCGAGCAAAGCAGATCTCTGAGTTCAAGGTCAATCTACAGAACAAGTTCCAGGACAGCCAAGCTAAGACGGTGAAGGAGTTGGAAAACAGAAAGCTGGTGAGAATGTAATAAAACAAAGGGGCCATGTTCCAGCTCCTACAAGCAGCAGAGCTCGGCAGCTTAGGCCAGATGGCTCTTTTTGACTTTAGAGTTAAGAGTAGAAGGGGTTACTGGGACAATTGATGCTGGTTAGCTGGAGCTAAGAAATTAGCTGTGATTAAGAAGAAACTAGTGGGGCTGGCTCAGCGGTTAAGAGCACAGACTGCTCTTCCAGAGGTCCTGAGTTCAATTCCCAGCAACCACATGATGGCTCACAACCATCTGTAATCTGACTTGATGCCCTCTTCTGGTGTGTCTGAAGACAGTGACAGTGTACTCACATACTTAAAACAAATAAATAAATTAAAAAAAAAAAAGGTGGGGGCTGGAGAGATGGCTCAGTGGTTAAGAGCACAGACTGCTCTTCCAGAGGTCCTGAGTTCAATTCCCAGCAACCACATGGTGGCTCACAACCATCTATAATAGTATCCGATGCCCTCTTCTGGTGTGTCAAAAGATAGCTACAGTGTACTCATATACATAAAATAAATAAAAGAAAGAAAAGAAAAGAAAAAAAAGAAGGGGGCTGGCGAGATGGCTCAGTGGTTAAGAGCGTTGACTGCTCTTCTGAAGGTCCCGAGTTCAAATCCCAGCAACCACATGGTGGCTCACAACCATCCGTAACAAAATCTGATGCCCTCTTCTGGTGTGACTGAAGACAACTACAGTGTACTTACATATAATAAATAAATAAATCTTTAAAAGAAGAAGAAGAGGAGCTGGGCGTGGTGGCGCACGCCTTTAATCCCAGCACTTGGGAGGCAGAGGCAGGCCGATTTCTGAGTTCGAGGCCAGCCTGGTCTACAGAGTGAGTTCCAGGACAGCCAGGGCTACACAGAGAAACCCTGTCTCGAAAAACCAAAAAAAATAAAAAAAGAAGAGGAAGAAGAAGGAGGAGGAGGAAGGAGAAGAAGAAGAAGAAGAGACTAGCATCAGTGAGATGAAATAAATCTTCTGAGATGTATTTTCTGAGAGCACAAAGAAGCTGTGTTCCAGAGGTGGCCAAGGTTGTACTTCATGTTGGTAGCCAGAGCTGGTAATGAATGAGTCACCCAGGTGGTACTGGTTTTGAAGGCATGAAGGCATGGCGAAGGTGCAGCCTCAGGTGCAGTTGATGTCCCAGGACTGAAGGGGTCATACAAAGAAGTTGAGGCTTGGCACCGTGAAGAGAGCCTATGAGAGGTATTGATGAAGCCTACTTGCAGTAGAAGACCCTGGTGTATTGAAAATGAATGTACCATGGGATGGTCACCAAGAACAGCAAGCAGCAGTGGAGTGAAGTCACCCAGAGCCTAGAGTACTTCAGAGCTGGAAGAAGTGATATGAGACATTGGAACAAGAAGCTTGGAGACCCCAAGATGTTAGAGATCCCAGAGCCTTGGGATACCTGTCTAGGAAAGCTGCCAACAGGGAGTGGAACCAGGCCAAGAAAAAGAATTGTGTTCAGTCAACAAAGCTGAAAGGAGTTGGATATCAGATATGTAGAGTTTGGAGTTTGCCCAGCTGGTTTTCTATCTTGCTTTGATTCACCATTTCATCACTATGACATTTTGGAATGGTAATGTATATCCTTTGATGTTGGATGTATGTGATTTGCTTTTTAATTTTGATTTTATAAGAGATTACAGTTAAGAGATTGAATGAATCTCAGAAGAGAGTTTGAACTTTGGACTTTGAACATTGTTGAGACTGTTATAGACTGTGGATACTTTTGAAGTTGGAATAAATGTATTTTTCATTATGCTGTGGCTAGGTATGACCCCCATAGACTCATATGTTTGAACAAGCCTACGGGGGCCAGGCAATAGAATGCTGTAGTTTGAATATGCTTGGCTCATAGAAGTGATACTATTAGGGGGCGTGGCCTTGTTGGAGTAGGTGTGGCCTTGTCAGAGGGAGTGTGTCACCTTTTCATGTGTGGTTTAAGGGCTCCTAGTGCTCAAGGTCCTCCCAGTGCAGAAGAGTCAGTCTTCTCCTGACCACATTCAGATCAGGATGTAGAACTCTTGGCTCCTCCAGCCCCAAGTCTACCTCTATGCTGTCATGCTTCCCACCGTGTTGATACTGGACAGAACCTCTGAAACTGTAAGCCAGCCCCAATTAAATGTTTGCCTTTATAAGAGTTGCCTTGGTGTTGGAGACCATACCGTGAGAAAGTAAGCCTTTCGCAGTTTCCCACCCTAATAAGCCAAATGGCCTTGTGTTAGGAGCCGGTCACCTCCTCCTCCCTATCCTTTCCTGGCACCTAGACCCTAAAAATTTGAATTATAGTCCCCTCTTCCTTATCTCTTCCTGACTCCCAAGACTTCTAAGGACCTGAGTTATGTGCTGAGCCCAGCTTGACACCCCGGGCTGTTAGGAGATTCTACATTCCTGAGATAAGACTCAGGGTGCCTCTTGCCTGCTGTCAGAAATCAGCCTTCATGTCCCCAGATGCCCACTTCTTTGTTCTTTGTTAATTCCCCCTCAGCCCCTCCCTATTTCCCCTCACTGTGTGCTTATAACCTGGCTTTTTCAGCCTAATAAACTCAGACCTTGACAGGAATCCTCCTTGGTCTCTCTCTTTTTTCCCGCCTGTTTCTCTTGCAGGTTTGCGGTTCACCTTGTACCCACAAATAACTGGGTCCTGCTGGACGGGACACCTTGGTCATGGTGTCTATTCACAATAATGAAACCCTAACTAAGACACAATCTTTCCTCCCCTCAAAATGAGGAACTCTGGAGACTGGATTGATTGTTCATCATGTTCATTCAGGTCAGGTCTGTTCCTCTGGTCTAGTGGTGTCCAGTTGTGTGCTGTTTTGCCGTGTGTGTGTGTGTGTGTGTTTATAGTATGTATGCATATATCTCTATATATCTATACATATATATATGTATACACACACACACACACACACACACATATAAAACTAAACCCAAGAGATTGTAAAGCAATAAATGAGTGGCTATAACTCATATAACCTGAAATTTACTTATTTCTGCTGTCTTAGCTTTTCATCTTAATGTTTTTAAAACATATGTGCATATTTGTGTTTTAAAATGATTTCAGTGGAACAACAGCTTCAAATATTTCTCATTTGAAGTCAGGAAGTTGGTCCAGTTTCAGCAATATATTGATATAATTTTACATTTTTTAAAATAGTTGAAGCTGCGTTCATTTAAGATTAGCTGGGCTTGCTGCCTGCTCTTGAGAAAAACATTTATAGCCTGAGGATTTTCTTTTTCAAAGATCCCACATAATAATATAGAACTGTTAATGTTAAATACTCTTTCCATCTGTCTCAGAACTCATTAGCTTCATTTAGCATAAGAAGGAAAAAAATAAACTGCTACTTTGTTGCTAGTGGCACAGGACTTGGCCACTTCTTGCTTACTGGTTTTTGTAAATAAAGCTTTATTGCAACTGCGGTAGCAAAGTTCAGTGCTTGTGACAGGTACCTTACTTTTCTTTTCTTTTCTTTTCTTTTCTTTTTTTCTTTTTTTTTTTTTTTGGTGTTTGTTTGTTTGTTTGTTTGTTTGTTTTGGGTTTTTTTTGGTTTTTTGAGACAGGGTTTCTCTGTGTAGCCCTGGCTGTCCTGGAACTCACTCTGTAGACCAGGCTGGCCTCGAACTCAGAAATCCACCTGCCTCTGCCTCCCAAGTGCTGGGATTAAAGGTGTGCGCCACCAGACCTGGCTGACTGGTACCTTTTATCTACAAAGCCTAAGGTGTTTGTGGGGGTTCTGAATGAGATGTCCCCCCCATAATCTCCAGCATTTGAATACTTGGTCCCCGGTGGTTAGTGTCATTACTTGGGTAGGTTTAGGAGGTGAGGTCTTGCAGGAGGAACTAGGTCACTGGAGTAAGCTTTGAGAGTTTTAAGACTTACCACATGGTTTCTAGTTCCCTCCTTCTGCTCTGGGCTTGTGGTTCAAGAAGTAAGCCCTTAGCTTCTGTTACCACGCCTTTGCTCCACCCACCATGGACTGTAACTCTCTGGAAACTTAAGTCCAAATCAACTCTTTCTACTATGAGTTGCCTTGGTCATGGTGTTTTATTATAGCAATAGAAGAAATACATTGCTCACTAAAGTAAGTGTTCCTTTACAGAATTTGCCTCCCTGTGATCTATTCTGCAAAGTCCTGGACAGGACTGCAGATCTGTTGTTCTTCCTCCGGCAATCTGTAAATATCGCTGGGATTAGAGTGGTGTGTATGGCAGTCAGTCAGTGGAGGACATGATGGATCTGTGGGAGGCTGAGGGGAAGTGGCTAGGAGGATCTGGCCAAGAGAAAGATGATCCTTTTGATCTATTCCAAGGAAATATGCCTGGGTCCTCGGGGGTTGGGGGGGACCCCAAAGAACAAAGAAACAAAGAAAAAAAAAAACAAGACAAAAAAATGACTTGGGTTCTGTCCAGGAAAGACGTTTCCTCAGATGACAGGGCATCCCTTGGGTCAGGCAGCCAAGGTTTCGGGGCTCACCTGGGAATTAGGGCAGGATCAGTTTCATAGATCAAGAAAATCATGGCCTGGAGCTGGGGACATACCTCAGGGTGGAGCACTTGCCTCGCAGGCACAGGACCCCTGGTTCATCCCCAGCATCACCAGAAAAAAATGATGGGACAGAGAGGTGGCATTGCCAGCAGATAAAAGTATTTGCTATTCTTGCAGAGGACCCGGGTTTGATTCCTGACCCCTGTGTGGTAGCTTACAATCATCAGCGACTCCAGTCCCAGGGTATCCAATGCCTTCCTCTGGCCTCTGTAGGCACCAGGTACAATTCACCTGCATGGGCAAACACTCATATACAAAATAAAAAAAGAGTCCTGGCAGGAAGATGTTTGGGGACAATGTAGGTGATAAGGCTACCTAACTTAGGGTGGGATCCTGTGTCCTTGAAAGCCCTAGTAAGCCAGGCTCAGCCTCCTGTCTTTGATAAAACTGATGAAAAAATGCCAATAAACTGGGCAGTGGTGGCACACGCCTTTAATCCCAGCACTCCGGAGGTAGAGGCAGGCAGATTTCTGAGTTCGAGGCCAGCCTGGTCTATAAAATGGGTTCCAGGACAGCCAGGGCTATACAGAGAAACCCTGTCTCAAAAAACAAAACAAAAAAACCCAAAAAAGAAAAAAAAAACAAAAAAGCCAATAAATAGTGAAAAGCAGAAAATTTTAATTTATTCAATAAGGTCACACTGGGATGAGGTGCAAAGAGATAGGGTGGCTGTCCTAGGCCATCTTTCTGGTCCAAACATGGGAGGGGGTATAGTTTCAACTGAGGGCAATCTGTAGACATAATTATTCAGTCCTAGTCAAGGTGAGTTTCTTCCCATCACTGATCCATCACTGCTGGGTTCCAGTTAAAATGTCTTCCATTTTCATGGAGACAGGCCCCGGTTTGGTTGGCAGCAGGATCCAGCCTTTTCCATCTCCCCGTACGAGAAACCTGAGGGAGGAGGGATGGAACTCCAATTTCCAGGGCTTCTTAGTCCCAACAGTCCAGAGAGCCAGAATGAGAGACCCAAACTCCTTTTAGAATCTCCTCTTTCCCTTCAGGCGTTTGTGGACCATCAGGAGACGGTTAGTGACTAAGAGTTGTTTATTATTCAATTCCAAGTCGTTAGAGACAATCGCATGTGGAGGCTGCAAAGGGGACTGGGAGAGCAGGAACTCAATGCTGGTTTAATGTAGCCCAGGCTGGCCTTGAACTACTTGTTCAGTGGAGGGATAACCTTGAACTCTCGATTCTCTTCCAGTTGAGGGCTTTCAGGTATTGTTGAGATTACTGGTGGGCACCGCCACACCTAGTTAAATCGTGCATCAAAACGTTAAATTTTTATGAAGAGACACATCGATGTGTGTTACCTCAATGAAAAGAGAAGTGTAGTTACTGTTTCTGGACTCCAGGAGGACCTCTTGCGGGAGGATGCTCCCCTGGAGACACTGCAGGATAATGGCTGCGCTGTCGCCCAGCCTCCACCCGCCCGCCCGGGGAAAGGCGCCTGAGTCTCCTGGCAGCGACCACGGGGAGGCAGCGGGAATGGGCCGGGGCGTGCCCGCAGCAGGCGGGCGCCAGGACCGGGGGAGGGTCAGATCTGGGCGGTTGATTTATGGAGGATGTGCCGGTCTTGATTCGCTTCTGGCTATGCATCTAAGGCAGGACTATCGCGGAAGTCCTTCTTAGCGCTTGGTATCCAGAGGTCCAGGGTTTAAATCTGTCAGGTCTTATTACTGATAATGTTCACTTTTGTCTTAAATTAAGGTGGTGTCTGCCAGGATTCTTTGCTGGAAAGTTACCCCTGGCAATGGAAACGACGTTCGTACTTAAAATCACCATTTCTCTCCTTTGAAACTTGTTTTTAGGGTTTACTTATTTTACGTGTATGAATATTTTGCCTGTGGGCTTGTGCAACACATGTGCCCCTGGTGCCTGGGTCAGAAGAGAATGTCCGATCCCCTGGAGCTGGAGTTATGGATGGTTGGGAGTTGCTATGTGGGTGCTGGAAGTTGAACCCCAGTGCTCCAGAACAGCAAGGGCTCTAAACCACTAGGCCATCTTTCCAAACACTCTTGTTCTTTTTAAACATTTTAAACATAATATTTATTTTTAAATGCAGACTCCCCATTTCTGATTTTATTCCTGATTGTAATCTGTTGCTGTCATTCACATTTAATGCTCTGAGTCAGGCCAATGAAAGCCTCTTCAGGACAGCTGTCTGTGTTTCTAGTTGATGTGTCTCCACTGTTCTCTGGCTGCGTTCTTCCCTCTGATACAGGATGCTCTGGCCTCATCTTCTGTACTTCCCTACCCGGCTTAGGCTTAGAATCAGGTACTTCTCCGGAGAGCCCTGGTTCTGCTGAGTAAACAATGTGATATCTTGAGACAGGATCTTCCTTGGTTTGTATTTTGGGGTCTCCTGCCTCTGTCTATAAATGCTAGGATTATAGATAGGTACCACAAGGTCTACAGGGAGTGGGGATTTAGAACTCGATCTGAGCCCTGGGTGGTGTGCTGGTGCATACCTGTAATCCCACCACTGGGAGAATGGAGACAGGAAAATGTGGATGAACTCCTCTAAGTTGACTCCATCTTTAAAAAAAAAAAGGCCAGTCATGGTGAGTAGCGCATACCTTTAATCCCAGCACCTAAAGGCAGAGATAAGACAGTCCACATATTGAGTTGTGAGTTTCAGGCCAGCCAGGGCTAAAGAAGGGGTGAGGAAGAGGAGGAGGAGGAGGAGAAAAGGTAGATGGCCGGTGAGCTCATAGGTTTTGATTTGAGGCCCTCTCAGAAGACATTTCTTTCATACACCAATAGATAAATGAGTTATAAAACATATGGAAAATAATATAGAGTGATTATAGACTCATAATAGAAATAATAAGAAATATACAGTGATTAGATAGACTCCAGTTCCAATCAATGAAACAGAAGTTACTGTATTTTTCTCCTCTCTTCTATTTTCTCATGTATCTACACTAAAGATGAGTACTGACACGTTTGCTCTTTATTTTTGTAAAACATAACAGTATTAGGGTAAAATACAACCTTCAGAAAAATCTGAGATTTATTGTTATTTTTATTTTAATGTGAGTGTAGATGTACCATATGTGTGCCTGATACCCTTGGAAGCCGGAAGAGGCCATCGAATGCCTTAGATTTGGAGTCACGGGTCATTGTGAGCCACTCTGTAAGTCCTGGGAACTGAACGCTGGTCCTCTGGAAGATCAGTAGGTGCTCTTAACCACTGAGCCATTTCTTCAGCCCCTTCCCATTGGTAAACTTTCAAACCACCAAAAGTAAAGAAAGGAAAGTCACCAACCATCTCAGCCACAGCAGCCACAATGGCACAGTCCTGTAATCCTGGCATGCAGAAGGGTGAAGCAGCGGGATACAGACTCCAGGATAGCCAGGGCTCCCAAGCAGGAATCCATCTGACAGAACAAAACAAAACAACAACAACAAAAACATAAAAAAGGGCTGGAGAGATGGCTCAGCGGTTAAGAGCACTGACTGCTCTTCCAGAGGTCCTGAGTTCAAATCCCAGCCACCACTTGGTGGCTCACAACCATCCGTAATGGGATCTGATCCCCTCTTCTGGTGTGTCTGAAAACAGCTATAATGTATTTACATACATAAAATAAGTAAATAAATCTTAAAAATAAATAAATAAAAACAACCCAAGCTTTCCTAGAGTATATTCAGCCTTTTAAGTAATTGATGTATTTATTACTGGGTGTTGTGGGTGATTATGTGCCAGCCCACACCTATGAAGTGGACACCAGAGAGCCACTTACAGGACTCAGGGCTCCCCTTCTGGCATACAGGTCCCAGAGATGAACCTCAGGTCGCTGGACTTCGTGGCAGTTGCACTAGCCCCTCAGCTTTTTTCTCTCTGTATAAGATTCTTCATTTTAGTCACTTGAAATCACCCAGTCAATGCAATTTTGCAGCCTGGTCTTTTTCATTAGAATTTGCAGAGGTAGGCAAATTACAACCCACAGGCCAGAGTTGGCTCTCTGCCCCATATTGTGTTCTTGTAACCTCAAATTGGTTTTTAAACTTTAAACGGCTGAAACAAATCGAAAGAGCAGTAATACTTTCAGACGTGTGAAAAACGACATCAAATTCCGACGTTAAGTCTCCGTAAGTGGTCAGCACTCCTGCGTTTGCTTATCTATTATCAAGGAGGCTAAATTGCCTTGAGAAGTCCAAAATTCTATTTATCTTTTACAGAAAAAAGTTTGCTAGCTTTGCAATATTACATTGTCATCGTGTGTGTGTGTGTGTGTGTGTGTGTGTGTGGTGTGTGTGTGTGTGTGTGTTTGTGTGTTGATGGTCTTGTGTGGCAGGCAGAGAAGTTAACTTCAGATACCATTCCCCAGAAGCGATCCACCTTCATTGTTTTGTCTTAAAATACATTATTTATTCTTCAAGCATTTCATATATATATCTGATTTGTCTTCCAGATCTCGCTCTTCATGTCTCCCTCCCAACTTCACATCATTATCATCACCGTCATCACCTTCATCACCGTCATCATCATCATCATCATTTGAGCTCATTGACACTACCTTTTTTTTTTTTGGTTGTTGTTTTGTTTTTTTCAAGATAGGGTTTCTCGGGCTGGTGAGATGGCTCAGTGGGTAAGAGACTGCTCTTCTGTTTTGTTTGTTTGTTTGTTTGTTTTTTTGAGACAGGGTTTCTCTGTGTAGCCCTGGCTGTCCTGGAACTCACTCTGTAGACCAGGCTGGCCTCAAACTCAGAAATCCGTCTGCCTCTGCCTCCCAAGTGCTAGGATTAAAGGCATGCGCCACCACGCCCGGCGAGACTGCTCTTCTGAAGGTCCGGAGTTCAAATCCCAGCAACCACATGGTGGCTCACAACCATCCGTAACGAGATCTGACTCCCTCTTCTGGAGTGTCTGAAGACAGCTACATATATGTACTTACATATAATAAATAAATAAATCTTAAAAAAAAAGAAATACTATTAAAGAAAATAAGATAGGGTTTCTCCATGTAGTCCTGGCTATTCTGTAACTTGCTCTGTAGATCAAGCTGGCCTCAGACTCACAGAGATCCACCTGCCTCTAGGTTTAAAGGAGAGAACCACCAGCTCCCGGCTTTACCTTTGTCTCTTGAGACAGAGTCTCCTGGGGCCTGCAGCTCACCAAGTAGACTAGGCTATGCCCAGGAAGCCCCAGGACTCCTTTGACACCAGGCTGGAGTCTGGGATCCAGTTCAGCCCCTGAAGCTTTCACTGCAAGTACTTTCCAGTCTGAGCTATCTTCCCAGCCGGTCACAGCTTTAAACTGACTGCTCAATCCATGTCTGAAAATGTCATGGGATACGAAGATTGAACACCTACATGCTTTGCCCTCAGGAGGCTAAGGCAGGAAAATTGCTTGGAGTTTGGAGCCAATCTGGACTACGCAGAAAGTTCCAAGACCTCCTCTCAAAGGAAGCAACAACAGCCAGAAATGCTATGAAGTGCTCATCAGAGGCCACTTATTAATGAATTTCTTCCAAATGATTCAAAAGGGGAAGGGAAGAGGAAAAAATAAAGGTTTCCAGATGTGCCTGACTTTAGGTATCCCCTGAAATTATTACCAACCAGTGGAAAATACACCTTTTCATTAGTCATTTAAAGGAAACAGGAAATTGTGGTGCCGTGTTTGCCTACTGTTTACAGAGTTCTCATTGCATGTATGTATGTACACATACACATATGCACACATGCACACACGCCCACACACACACATGCCCCTCCATGCACACAAACGCACACTTATGTGTGCACATGCGCGCACACACACACATGCATACACACACACTGGTCTACTGAGCAATTTCCAGGGCCACTCAGAGAAACCCCATCTGTGGGCCAGGGGGTAGGGACCGGTCAGGGTGAGGAGGTGGAAGGCTTAAGGCCACCACCGGCCTTTAGTTTGTTGGCAGGCTAGCCATGGTAGTAAGACTGCATGTACCTCAGGGGTGGGGGTGGGGGTCAGGGATGGAGACATGACTCCATACCATCATGAGGACTGAGTTTGACTCCCCAGGACTCACTTAGAAGGTGAATTCTGAGATTATCTGTAATCCTGGGGCTGGGGTGGGAATGGATGGCTCTCTGGAGCTCACTGGCTATTAACGGAGCTCCAAGTTCAGTAAAAGCTACTATTCAAAAAATAAGGTGTGTGTGTGTGTGTGTGTGTGTGTGTGTGTGTGTGTGGTGGGTAGGAGAGAGAGAGAACTCACTGCACTGCTGCTCTTCTAGAGGACCTGCGTTGAATTCCCAGCACCCACGTGGTGGCTCACAACCATCTGTAACTACAGTCCCAGGGGATCCAACACCCTCTTTTGGTGTC
Source organism: Mus musculus (assembly GCF_000001635.26). Lineage (NCBI taxonomy): Eukaryota > Metazoa > Chordata > Mammalia > Rodentia > Muridae > Mus > Mus musculus. Next base: position 129,401,775 of record NC_000070.6, on the reverse strand, counting down.
CAAAGGCATCAATACACAGAGAAAACAGTCATACATATAAATAAATAAAATTAACTTTTTTAAAAGGTAGAAAGCAACTGAACAAGACACCGGAAGTCAACCTCTGGCCTCGGGAAATCCCAGAGATCCGCTTGCCTCTGTCTCAGGAGTGCTTGGACTACAGGCCTGTGCCAACACCGCCTGGCTAAGAAAGCAGGTTTTGGGATCATTAAAGTATTTTGGGAGAAGCTGGGCGTGGTGGAGCACACCTTTAATCCCAGCACTCGGGAGGCAGAGGCAGGCAGATTTCTGAGTTCGAGGCCAGCCTGGTCTACAAAATGAGTTCCAGGACAGCCAGGGCTACACAGAGAAACCCTGTCTTGAAAAACAAAACAAACAAACAAGCCCAAAAAACAAGACTAAGAGCCCCTAACAATAGCACATTTGCATAGCGAGTTCCAGCAATGGTCAGGGTGGGTCCGGGTGACTTTCTTTGAATGAACACTCCTTGCACCCAGGAAGCAAGTGGGTGGAGGAATGTCACTATGTTTTATGATTAGCATACCTTGGAGCATTGAGTCACAGAGGTCACATTCTCAAGCCTGGGCCTAAAGGCCTAGAATTTTGCTTTTAGGTTATACTTTTTCAACTTGATTGCTCAGGCCGTTCTCAAACTCTTTGTTCAAGCGATCTATCCCTCTGCCGTAGCCTCCTGAGTACAGGGGATTTACAGGTAAGGGGACCATACCCAAAACACTGCCGCTTGATCCTAAATGGGGTTTGCTCAATAGTTGGCTGTATGAGGGATGCTGGGGCACAGCAGGCGAGCGCTGCCACGGTAGTTTTATATTGCTTATCAAGGGCGCTAACACAGAACACAGCACAATCTGAGTACTTGCACTCAACACTAAATCAGCTAAGCATGCTGCCTGAACGAACCCAATCAAACCTGACCCAGGGATGGAGCTTGTAAAGTCTAGAGAAACAAAAGCTTAGCACATTTCCTCGACCCTACCAGCCAAGCTTTCGGCAAAGTCTTGTCAGCGGCCGATTAATAAAGTTTTCTGCATAGTGTCTGGGCTACCGTTACTCTGTGATGGTGACTTATAGTAGACAGTTATTGGCTCTACAATAAGAGAATGTTAGGCTGTAATGTCCACAGCCTCTCAACGTGGAACGGTGCTCCAGACCAAAGGTTAAACTAATGCTTTAAAAAAAGTTCTCACCGGGCAGTGGTGGCGCATGCCTTTAATCCCAGCACTTGGGAGGCAGAGGCAGGCGGATTTCTGAGTTCAAGGCCAGCCTGGTCTACAGAGTGAGTTCCAGGACAGCCAGGACTACACAGGGAAACCCTGTCTCAAAGAAAACGGGGGGAAAAATAAAGTTCTCACTATGTAGCCCTGGCTAGCCTAGAATTCACTTTCTAAAGCAGGCTGGTCTTGAATTCACAGAGCTTTGCCTGTTTCTGCCTCTCCCATCCTGGAATTAAAGCTAGTGCCACCACTCCTGACTTTTCTTTCTTGATTTATTTACTTATTTGTTTGTGCTTGGGGAACAGTGCTCACACCACAGCAAACTTGAAAAAGTCAGAGCACACACTGTGGAAAACAGTCCTTTTCTTCCACTACGTGGGTCCTGGGAATGCTGACTGCTTTTATGTCGACCTGACACAATCTAGAATCATCAGAGAGGAGGGAGCCTCAGTTGAGAAAATGCCTCCGTAAGATTGTAGGGACCCTTATAAGGTGTGGGACATTTTTCCCAAGTGACATAAGAAGGAGGGCCCAGCCTATTGTGGGTGGGGCTATCACGAACTGGTAGGCCTGGGTCCTATAAGAAAGCAATGTGAACATTTTTGTTGATGTTGTTGTTTTGTTTTTCAAGACAGGGGTTCTCTGTAGCTCTGGTTGTCCTGGAACTCACTCTGTAGACCATGCTGACCTTGAACTCAGACTTCCTCCTGCCTCTGCCTCCTGAGTGCTAGGATTAAAGCCTGGGCCACCATTCCCTGGCTCTAAAATTTTATTATTAAATGAGATTGTCAGGATGGTGCAGCAGCTAAAGGTATTTGCCTGATGACCTGGGTTCCATCCCAGGCCAGCAAGAAACTGTTTTTCAAAGGTCAGACTTAGATGCTGGGCATGGTGGCACAAACCTTAGCCCCAGCACTCAGGCGGCAGAGGTGGGTAGATCTCTGTGAGTTGGAGGCCATCTTAGTCTCCAGAGTGAGACTTCGTCTCAAAAAGCAAACATTAAAGTGGGGGCTGGAGAGAAAGCTCAGCTGTTAAGAACACTGATTGCTCTGCCAGAGGACAGAGGTTTGGTGCCCAGCACCTACATAGTGGCTCACAATCATCTCCAGCTTCAGGTTCAGGGGATCTCATTCCATTTGCTCTCCCTGAGCTCCAGCCACTCACATGGCACACATGCACACCAGCAGGAAAAAACTCAGACCCATAAAATAAGTAATCTTTTAAAAAGATCAAAGTGGATGACTCCTGACAAAGGGCATCTGAGACAGACCTCTAGCTTACACACACACATACACACACACACACCTTTAGCTTACAAACACACACACGTGCACATGCACACATGCACAAAGATGCATATACATATGTATGTACTCACACACATACACTTATGCACACATACATACTGTCTTAGTTAGGTTTTCATTGCTGTGAACAGACACCATGACCAAGGCAACTCTCATAAAGACAACATTTAATTGGGGCTGGCTTACACATTCAGAGGTTTAGTTCACTACCATCAAGGCAGGAACATGGCAGCATCCAGGCAGGCATGGTGCAGGAGAAGCTGAGAGTTCTACATATTCATCTGAAGGCTGCTAGTGGAAGACTGACTTCTAGGCAGCTAGGGTGAGGGTATTAAGCCCATTTTCACTGTGACACACCCACTCCAATAAGGCCACACCTCTTAATAGTGCCACTTCCTGGGCCAAGCAAGTACAAACCATCACAAATACATGTATACATGCACACACATATGCACAAATACATTCATACACATGTACACACACACACATATATACATACACACACATATACATATTTTACTTTATCTATTTATTGCTTTGTTTTGAGAGGTCGTCTCTCATACCATGCAACTCTGGTTAGCCTGGAACTCACAGAGCTCTTCATACCTTTGCCTCCTGATGCTGGGATTAAAGGCATACAACAGCATATCCCATCCCACTCTAATTGTGTGTGTGTGTGTATATACATACATACATACATACGTGTATGTGTATGTGCCTATATACACACATAAACATGTTTGTTGAGACAGGAGGTCTCTTGGCTAAACTACAACTCACTTTGTAGACCTGGCTGTCCTCCAACTCACAGAGATCCACTCTGCCTCCTGAGTGCTGGCATGAAGGCTTGTGTCACTATTCCAGTTCCTAATGTCTGGCCATATTTTAAAAGAAAAAAAATGAAGCTTAAGAGCTGGCTGAGGGGCTGGAGAGATGGCTCAGAGGTTAAGAGCACTGACTACTCTTCCCGAGGTCCTGAGTTCAATTCCCAGCAACCACATGGTGGTTCACAACCATCTGTAATGAGATCCGATGCCCTGTTCTGGTGTGTCTGAAGACAGCTAAAGTGGATAGCAACAGTGTAGTCATATATATAAAGTAAATGAATCTTTTGAAAAAGAGTTAGCTGAGACAGGAAAGTGCTTGCCTTGCAAGCATAAAGAGCTGAGTTCAGCCTCCAGAAGCCCTGAGATGGCTGGGCATGGTAAGGCTCATGATCCTAGCCCTGTGAAGGCAGACACGGGAGGACACCTCGGCCTTGCTAGGTAGACAGGCTGGCTTAACAATGAGATCCAGGCTAATGGGAAAGTCTGTCTCGAAGGAGGTGGAGAACGCTCCCGAGGATGAAACCTGAGGCTGTCCTCTGGACTCTTCACAATGTACACATGCACACCCATGTGCAAATTCACCTGCACACCTGCATGCACATATACACACATAAATACACATGCATTTTAAATGTTAAATAATGAAATACCAATAGTCTAATGATATGTATTTAACATATTCAAAATACTATCATTTGAGCATGTATCAAAAGTTTAAAAATGAGTAAGAAGATATTTCAGGTTCCTTTCTTTTAAAAAATTGCTTATTTTTATTATATATGTGAGTGTATGCCTCTATGTCTGTGTGCTATGTATGTGTACTCCTGCTGAGACCAGAAGAGGGCATGGAATACCCAGAAAATGGAGTTATAGATGATTGAGCCACCACGTGGGTGTAGGGAACTGATCTCAAGTCCTCTGGAAGAGTGACCAGTGCTCTTAACTGCTGAGCCATTTCTCTAGGCCCTGGATTTTGTTGTTGTTGTTGTTGTCTTAGGAATTCAATGTTTATTTATACATTCATGGCATCCCCAGTTGCAGTCACATTGCCTGTGCTGCCGAGGTTGTCTCATGGAGAGAGAGGATAGAGCTGGATTCTGGTCTGAAGGAAAAATCAGGCCAAAAGTCTCCAGCCCCAAGAAACCATCATCAAATAAATATGAAAAGAATCTTTCTGCTGAGTAGAATATACTCCCTAATGTGATCACACTTTAAGGTCAGTAAAGAGTTATACAAACATGCATTCTCTGGCACCACCTTCAAAGGTGGCCGCACCCTCTCTCCTGGCTCTCTGAGAGCTCCCTTGAAAGACTTTTCAAGTTTCTCTTGCTCTGGCCTTTCCCCACTTCCTTATCGCCTCTGCTCACTTGTCCTCTGCTGAAAGTTTACATCTCCTTGTTTGTTTGTTTGTTTGTTTGTTTTGTACTTCTCTTCAGTCCCAAGAGAGTCTTCTCATGGCACCGCATGTTCTACATTGAAACCAGCACCACAAAAGATGAGATGGTCTTTTTCTTCGTTTGTTTTTCGAGACAGGGTTTCTCTGTAAAGCCCTGGCTGTCCTGGAACTCACTCTGTAGACCAGGCTGGCCTCGAACTCAGAAATCCACCTGCCTCTGCCTCCCAAGTGCTGGGATTAAAGGCGTGCACCCCCCCATCCCCACCCCCGGCTGAGATGGTCTTTGTTGTTGGTTTTTTTGGGTTTTTTCGAGACAGGGTTTCTCTGTGTAGCCCTGGCTGTCCTGGAACTCACTCTGTAAACCAGGCTGGCCTCGAACTCAGAAATCCACCTGTCTCTACCGAGATGGTCTTTTAATTGTCGTAAAATGTTCATGTGTGGCATTTTGGGGCGTTCCCCGAAATTACCTCCACTCTTGTTTCCCTCTCCCCCAAAGTGGATCAGAAACCAGCCCTGAAAAGTACATCAAGAAGCAGGAACCATCGTCCTTCGTTCCATAGCTGGCTGAGCGGATGCACAGTGAACACATGGTCGTCTGCTTGGCTAGGAAAGTCAACGCAGAATTGCAGCGACCAGGTTGGATCGCGTCAAAAAAGGAGTCCCGCTGACAGACCGCAGTGCACTCTATAGGATCTGCTTCAAATAAACCTAAGTCCTGGGTTTCAAACAGTTTGGGACTCTCCACTTCAGTTACCCAGGAAAATATTTGCGATATTTCAGCTGTCTTCCTTAGCTTATTTTCTCGTTTCCAAATGCTCGAGTCTTTCACCGGCCCCGGCTGGGTGAAACCCTGGGTGAATCCCTTGGTCCCCGGCTACAGGCTGGTGATGTGATGACTTAGGTTATTAGCTGCCTGGGACAAGAAGGTGGTCCCCACTTCTGAGCTGTGCCCCCATTCACACAAGCGCCAGGGTCGCTGTAGGCCGGGCGAGGGCTCCCCTGAAGACAGCTTCCTGTCTTCTGCCGGCTTCCTCCTCTGCCCCTTTCTCCCTAACCAAACCCCGTACACACTGGCAGGATCATGTCTTACCCACTGTGTAGTAAGCCCCCAACACTGGCCTTCCTACTGGTGTTTACTGGGCACTTCTGGGGTTTTATCTGGTTTGTATCTGGAGGCAGGAGTCAAGGGGAAGACAGACCACAGGAGTCAATGCTCTCCGTCCACCATCTGGGGCTCTAGGACCACACTCAGGTCTTCAGAATTAGTATTAGGTGTCCATACCCACTGAGCTGCCTTGCTGGCTCCAATTTTGTTGTTTGGTTTTTTTTTTGTTTTGTTTGTTTTTTTGAGATAGGGTCTCACTGTGCTGGCCTGGAGCTTGCTATATAGATGAGGCTGGCCTCAAACTACAGTAACCTGCCTACCTCTGCCAGTGCTGAGATTAAAGCCTCTTAGTTTTTGATGACTGAGTTCTTGAAGGCCATGCTGGCCTTGAACTTGATATGTAACTAAGGACGAGCTTGAAATATACATGCATGTAGTATGTATGTATGTATGTATGTATGTATGTATGTATTTCTTCCACCATTGAGGTCTGGGATTACAACAAAACCCACATTTCAATCCCCAGGACCTAACTAGTGAGGAAGGAAAGAACTGACCCCACAAATTGCAAATTGTCCTCTGATCTCTGTGTGTGCACTGCACACACACACACACACACACACACACACACACACACACACAGTTTGAATATAATAATTTTTAAATGGTTTAAGTGAGGTCTGGAGAGATGGCTCAGTGGTTCTGAGAGCTTGCAGTACCAGCAAAAGGACCAGAGTTTAGTTTTCAGAGACCTTGTGAAAACAGGTCTGTAAAGCACCTATGTACACAATGAGGATTTCTGAGGCTAGCTAGGAGAGAGGGGGTGGGGAAAGAGAGAAAGAGAGAGAGAGAGAGAGAGAGAGAAGCGTACTCCTGGTCAGCGATAGATGATGTGTCAGAGAAAACAAGCAGAGGTGATAGAGGAACCCCAATACCCTAGAGCACTGACCCCATCTCCCAACGCCCACAACACATCTATCTACATACACCACACACATCACCACCTGCATCACCATAAGCCTGCTGACAGGAAACGGCTGTACATTCTATGTTATGAAGTTTATAGCACGGTGGGAGTCGAGTAAAGCCCAGGTTACCAGCAGGTGACTGAAATCACCACCAAGGCTGAGCCAAGTCCGGCTCCGGGGAAAGTTGAAGGGAGGGGAGGGAGGGAGGGTTTCCCTCTGCCAGCCTCTCCTCCAGGACTTACAAGGCCAAGGAATCACACAGCTCGGGGTATGCAAGCACACACTTACAGCCAGTGGGAGGGACCCACAGTGAGCTGCGGTGCATGCAAGCCCTTCCCTGTGGCTATTCACATGCTCCGTTAACTCATCTCCAGTGAGCTAACTGGCACTCTGAAAACCTTCCCATACAACAGAGGCCCGCACTTTTTCTTTTCCATAAAGGGCCAGGTAATAAATGCCCAGGGGGCTGGGTGTACCCTGTGTTGTAACCCACTCAGCCCTGACATAATTGCACAGAAGTCACATAGGTAACATACAATAGAGCAGCTATGGTTGATGTCTTAGTTCATCTTCATTGCCGTCTTGATCTTTGGGTGTGTCTAGGAGGGTGTCGCCATCCCACAGACCGGTCCTGGCCTGAGTCAGGAAGACAATGGCAGAGCTGAGCACTGGATTCCTCTTTCTCTGCTTCCGGATGCAGCCACAGTCTCACCAGCTGCTTCAGTGCCTCCTGCTGCCCTGCCTGCCCACCAGGGTGAACTGCATCTCTTCCAACTGTGAGGCAAAGTAGACCCTTCTTCCCCCAGTTAGTGTTGTTGGTCAGGCACTGGGTCAGAGAGAGAAAAAAGCCACTGACAGAGCTGTGTTCCCATAGGTTGGTTTTTCAAAGCAAAATCTGAATCCATAGATACCTTTCAGTTGCCACAGAAATATTCTTCTGTTGGTTGCTTTCAACCTACAAAAGATGTAAAAAGAGAACAATGTTAGAGAGACTGGGTTGAGCCATGGTCTGTAATTTGCCAACCCTTGGCTTACAATAACCAACACTGGCATAAATTTCCTGTTGGCTCTTTCTCTTCTCTCCTCTCCTCTCCTCTCCTCTCCTCTCCTCTCCTCTCCTCTCCTCTCCCTCTTCTCTTTCCTCTCCTTTCCTCTCCTCTTCTCTTCTTTGTTTTTAGTATTTAGTTAGTTAGTTTTTGTTTCTTTGAGACAGGGTTTCTCTGTGTAGCCCTGGCTGGCCTGGAACTCACTTTGTAGACCAGGCTGGTCTCAAACTCAGAAATCCACCTGCCTCTGCCTCTCAAGTGCTGGGATGAAAAGTATGTGCCACCTCCCCAGCAATCTTTTGGGTTTTTTTTTTGTTTTGTTTTGTTTTGTTTTTTCATTTACTTACTTACGTGTGTGTGTGTGTGTGTGTGTGTGTGTGTCTGTCTGTCTGTCTGTCTGTCTGTCTGTCTGTGTACCCAAGGAGGTTAGAGAGATGTCAGCTCCCTGAAGCTAGAGTATTGAGCAGTTGTAAGCTACCGGATTTGGGTGCTGGGAATTGAATTAGGGTTTTCTGCAGGAGCAATAATGTGCTCGTAATTGCTGAGCCATTCTTCAACCCTTGCTTGAAGCCTGGGTTTACATTCAGTGCTAGATCCTTCTGTCTCATCCTCTGGGGTGCTGGCATCACACACCTGAGCCACCATAACTTCTCACAGGCGATTCTTACTCTGTTATACGCTTGTGATTTCAGGTCAGATTCTGTGTCTCTCTTGACCCAGGCTGTGCTGTGGAAGTCACCTCCACCTGGGTCATCTCCCTATTACATCTTGTAGAATGTTTTTGTTTCCCATAGGGCATCCCACCGTCCTCCAAACACTGGCATGAATGGAGATAAATCTGGATCAAAATCCTGGTAAAGAAGCAAAATCATAGTTCAGGGCACGTGGGATGGCGATACCAGGTGGGCATAAGAACTGATTGAGTGGAGTGTACTCAAACTCTGGAAATCCGAGAGATCCGAGACAGTAGGCGTGGAGCTGCCCTCTCCCAGCCTCCATCACCTGCTCTAGAACTCATAACCACGACCACCAACTGAGAGGACCACATTACACTTGTATAATGTATAGTGACTACCTTGCATAGCACTTGGAGTTCTCCACGCTGATGGGGTGTCCAGATAGCCTTAGCCTTCAGCCAATCCCCTCCTGAATAGTCTCATGCTCTTCCCCCTAAAAGTATACAATCCCTGGCTCACATCCACCCCCAGTAAAGCAATATTAGCCAGCAAGGATCATGTCAGAGAGCTGCTTCATTAAAGATTGCCACAGGGAAGGCCTTTGCTTAAACAAGCTGCGACCTACGACTTCCAAAGAAGGCCTTTCTCTTCTGCCCCTCTGGGTCTTGGCACTCGCTCCCAATGGACCAGATCCTGTTTGTCTTGGGCTCTGCTTTCCCTCTCTTGCCTGGCATACAGATGCCCTGAGGGGAGATGTGGACCTCAGACCCCTGTCCCTGATCTCCTCTCTGAGCTGGTAAATTGGCAGTATCCAGACACTGCCAGCAAAGAGAGGCAGAACCTGGGACCTGCGATGAGCCCGGGTACCACATAATAGCAGTAATTAGGTTTAGGGTAACTGTTGTGAGCTGCTAACACTGCTTAGTAGGAGGAGGGTGAAGTTTGCTCCACCCACTTGTCCTTCCTGCCCCTCCCCCCACCTGCAGATGATCTGGAAGGGAATGGAGGGGGTGCTCCAGTGTAGAGAGGCAGATGGTTAACTAAAAGGAGGGATTCCACGGTGAGGCTTTCATGGTGTTATGATCCGCAATGGAAGGGGACTTTCCAGAATGTAGACTTTTTGGAATCACTGTAAGTAACCCCTCACCCATGGTCCCATTAATAATCCCAATAAACTCCTTTTTGAACCACATTGTACTTCAGTGGACTTGTTTCTTTGGTCTGTTGGTAGCCTATCAGGAACTGACTTGTTAACATCTGGGGGTGGGGGTGGGGGGCAAATCACATTATAGCAGAGAGGAAAGGCAAGAGGGATGATGGGACTCTCCATGGTGCATCTTCATTCTTCTGCTCAGGACAAGCATGCTGTCATTGCTTATGACGTCACTGGATCCAGTATCATACACCAAGCCTGAAGAGTGGACAGGGAACATATTTCATCCACAAGCAGGCCTTAAAAGATACATGGCAGGGTCGGGCATGGTGGTGCACATCTTTAATCCCAGCACTTGGGAGGCAGAGGCAGGCAGATTTCTGAGTTCGAGGCCAGCCTGGTCTACAGAGTGAATTCCAGGACAGCCAAGGCTACACAGAGAAACCCTGTCTCAAAAAACCAAAACCAAACAAACAAACAAACAAAAAGACACATAGCAAGCTGTGGGCATGCTGTTAATCTCAGCACTTTGGAGGCAGAGGCGAGTGGATCTCTAAGAGTTCCAGGCCAGCCTGGCCTATAGGGTGAGTCTACAATAGCCAGGGCTACACAGGGAAATCCTGTCTAGAAGAACAAAACAAACAAAACGAAAAGTCACTTGGCAAAGCTGGAGGGAAGTCCACATTCTGACACATGTCATTTCTCAACAAGCCTTAGGACAGTCGTAGTCAAGTGTGCTTTGAAGGATGATCTGTGTCTGTGGTCTGCGAGAAGTATGGAAAGGAAATGCAAACATGTTTATACAATTGATATAAACATGGGAGGTTGACTTCACAAATGGATTCTTAATGTTCTATTTCTGGAAAAAAGAGTGTTGCTCTGTGTGTCTCTGTGTGTGTGTGTGTGTGTGTGTGTGTGTGTGTGTATACAAATGACCAAGCAGGCCAGAGAGGGCGTCAGATCCCGTGGAACTGGACTAACAGGCCCCTGTGGGCAGCTGGATGTGAATTCTGGGAATGGAACCCCAGTTCTCTGCAAGAGGAGCACAAGCACTTTCTCCAGCACCTGGTGTCACAGTTTTGACAGGAGGGAGCCCTAAATCTGTTTTGGTGAGATGGCCGCTTTCTCATCAGTGAGTCTGCCAATCTTTATTGTCAACATGGCAGAACTTAGACTTAATTTAGGAGATTGAGCTGGACATGGTGGCACACGCCTTTAATCCCAGCACTCGGGAGGCAGAGGCAGGCGGATTTCTGAGTTTGAGGCCAGCCTGGTCTACAGAGTGAGTTCCAGGACAGCCAGGGCTACACAGAGAAACCCTGTCTCGAAAAACCAAACAAACAAACAAACAAACAAACAAACAAACAGGCAGGAGAACCTAGCCAGTAGGCAGCGATTCTTGATGTTCTCCACTTCAGTTCAGGCCTCCAGGTTCATGCCCTGGCTTCCCTTCACAATCAACTATAAGCTGTAAACCGCGGAACCCTTCCCTGTCCTGGCAACTCACTCGCATGCTTTTGGCAGAGACCTCAGTTCATCTCCTCAGGGCTTCTTCAGGATTCCCCCAGTGTAACTTATTCAAGACGGAAAAGTACAAGCCGGAAGCTGCTTTATCTTGGCGACCAAGTCTTTAAAGCCACACACCATTATTTCTACTTTAGTTTATTTTAAGAAGCAAGTCACTAGGTCTAGCCCACACCCACGTCAGCAGTCTTCAGCGGCTCGATTCTTCCCCTTCAGGAGAGCATGCCAAACTATTTATGGGCATTTAGACGTCATCGCACCTATCTCTGCTCTCACCTTGACCTACAGACTGGAGATGGGGATATTGGGATCAGTATTTTGCCGCAGAACCATTCTTAGAAATTCTTAGAAAACAAGCCACTATAAACTATTTCGCCAGGGGCGGTGGTGGCACACGCCTTTAATCCCAGCACTTGGGAGGCAGAGGCAGGTAGATTTCTGAGTTCCAGGCCAGCCTGGTCTACAAAGTGAGTTCCATCCAGGGCAGCCAGGGATATACAGAGAAACCCTGTCTCGAAAAACAAAAAAACCAAAAACAAACCTATTTCTTCTGTGTACTAATTAAAGATGTCCTTTTTATCCTCATGGCTTCTATGAGTGCTTTAACTTGTTTTATTTGTTTTGGTTTGTTTTTTTTGTTTTTTAATGTATTCTAGCTAGGTGGTGGTGGTGCATGCCTTTAATCCCAGTAACTGTGAGCTCCAAGCTAGCCTGGTCTACAGAATGAGTTCCAGGACAGTCAGAGTGACACAGAGAAACCCTGTCTTGAAAACAAAAAACCTATGTAAATGGATGTTTTTCCTACCTGTCTTTACTCACACCTCATGTGCCTGATGCCCAAGTAGGTCAGAGAGGAGTTGGATCCCCTGGGACTGGAGTTATGGACAGGTGTGAGCTGCCATGTGGGTGCTGGGAATTGAACCTGAGTCCTCTGAAGAGCAGCCAGTATTTTTAACCACTGAGTCATCTCTTCAGCCTGCTAAACATGTCTTTAAAATCCTTTTGTCTACATCACTGTCTAACAACCACTCTCTCTCCTCACCTGGAATTATGTTAGAACATAGTCCCTAATTCCTACGTATTTCCCGTTAAGAGACAGCACCTTCAGGAGATGGCTCAGTGGTTAAGAGCACTGACTGCTCTTCCAAGTGGTCCTGAGTTCAAATCCCAGCCACCACATGGTGGCTCACAACCATCTGTAATGAGCTCTGACTCCCTCTTCTGGAGTGTCGGAAGACAGCTACAGTGTACTTATGGATAATCAATCAATCAATCAATCAATCTTTAAAAAAAAAAAGATACAGCAACTTCCGCCTCAATGTGCTTTGATCGATTATGGCACAGCAAAGTAACACAACTCCTGCTAGTGTGTACATGCTTCTGCAGCTGATACCAACTTCTCAAGGACTACCCTGTCTCAATTTTAGCCTTGGCTGTCCTGGGATTGACCAGGGTGTCCTCTAACTCTCCAAGACCCTCCCGCGTCTGCCTCCCGAGAGCTGTGATTAAAGCAGGTCTGTGTGTTGTCCCCGTCTTAGTCTTAAATTTAGAAGTGAAGTAACCTCCAGATAATTTCAGTTTCCATCAACTTCCCCCAGCCGGCAAGTCCGACATCGTGGAATGGAAGACAAGCCATCCCTGCTGATAGCCTGCTACATTCCTAACTCACAGGATCCATGCACAAAATAAACGAGATTTAACGTCATAACATCAAGTTTCAGTTGGTTTACTACAGTGAGAAGAAAGGCAGCATCCTCTTTACAAGCAAATCTCTCAAGAGTAGCTTATTCCGGAGACCTCTATCGATGTCTCTTTGTCTTTCTCTCTCAGGGTCTCATATTGATCTTGGTACAAAGGGACCCTGGTAAGGAGTTTCTCCAGTCTGGGCTGGGACTCTCATGTTGCCTGGAAACATGATTGGGGGCGGGGCAAAGAAGCCACAGAAGAGACAAAACCTTAGCTGTCCAAGGACTCTAGCTTTTGACAGCTGATGGCTGGATGACACTGGGCTGGAAAAGCAGCAGCAGGCAGCCTGGGAAGACCGCCATAGCAACCAGAACCAAAGGTAACTTTGGACAGTCTCTGATTGGTCCCACTTCTAACTTAACCAGCGCCAATTCATTAGGGCCTGCTTAAGACCTCAGAAATTTGGACATTCCCACAGCCTCTAGACAGACCAGGAGGGCTCTGTTTGGAGGCAGGGGTAGGAAGATGATTAGGAGGTGTGGTCTTCTTGGAGGAGGTGTATCACTGGGGGCTGGCTTTTAGGTTTTGGTTTGGTTTGGTTTGGTTTGGTTTTTGTTTTTTTTCGAGACAGGGTTTCTCTGTGCAGACCAGGCTGGCCTCAAACTCAGAAATCCACCTGCCTCTGCCTCCCAAGTGCTGGGATTACAGGCATGCGCCATCACTGCCCAGGTGGCTTTTAGGTTTTAAAAGATGGTCAACATTTTCAAACTGTCTTTGTCTCTCTGCCTCCTGCTTGGAGGATCAAGATGTGAGCTCTCAACTGTTCCTGCTACCATGACTTTGCTCCACCTTGTAAACTCTAACCCTCTGAAACTGTAAGCCAATGTAAAGCTTCCTTCCTTCCTTCCTTCCTTCCTTCCTTCCTTTCTTTCCTTCCTTCCTTCCTTTCCTCTCCCCTCTTCTTCCTCCTCCTCCTCCTCCTTTTTATTTATTAAACAATCTTTTTTTTTTTTTTTTTTGATTTATTTATTTATTTATTTATTTATTATATGTAAGTACACTGCAGCTGTCCTCAGACACTCCAGAAGAGGGCGTCAGATCATGTTACAGATGGTTGTGAGCCACCATGTGGTTGCTGGGATTTGAACTTCGGACTTTCGGAAGAGCAGTCAGGTGCTCTTACCCACTGAGCCATTTCACCAGCCCCCCCCCCCTTTTGTTTTTTGAGACAGAGTTTCTCTATGTAGCCCTGTTTGTCCTGGAATTCTCTCTGCAGACCAGGCTGGTCTCTGCCTCCTGAGTATTGGAGTTAAAGGCATGTGCCACCATACCCGGCTGAAAAGCTTTCTCTTTTAAGTTGTCCAGGTCGGGGCTGGTGAGATGGCTCAGTGGGTTAGAGCACCCGACTGCTCTTCCGAAGGTGCAGAGTTCAAATCCCAGCAACCACATGGTGGCTCACAACCATCCGTAACAAGATCTGACCCCCTCTTCTGGAGTGTCTGAAGACAGCTACAATGTACTTACATATAATAAATAAATAAATAAATCTTTAAGTTGTCCAGGTCATGGTGTTTATGACAGTAGTAGAAAAGTAACTAAGACAGTCACACAGCATGGTTCTTGGAGGGCAGGGCATCCAGGGGCATGGAAGCTTTGTGTGCCTTCCCTGTAACTTGCCTTAGCTATCTCTCTATTCTCATTCACACCCTTGAAAATCTTTATGATAAACCAGAGAACTTGGGTGTTTCCCCCAGTGGCTTGTGGGGAGCTTGTTTTAGAACCAGGTCAGAAGTTCGAGTAAAATGACCTTGTGCTTGCAATTGGCATCTGGAGGGAGCAGTCTTGGACCTAATCCCTCACCCTGGGGGATCTGATATCACGACCATGTAGATAGCATCAGAGACACCTTTACAGCCAATGGATCTGATGCTACCCAACTGCTTCCTTCCATAGCTGCCCAGTTCCTAGAAGTCTTCTGTGTCAATTGGTGGCTGCAGGTACAGAAATGGAGCTCTATTCCTGTGTGCTCAGACCATCACTAACTTTCAAGCTTGATAACGCTCTCTGAGATCAGTAATCCTCAGGAGGTTGTTATCACTAGCAGACAGCGTCCCTGAGACCCGATGTCTCGGCAACACTAACTGCCACTGTCCAATTCTACCTTCTTGACTTAAAGTCTACAGCTTCGGGACTGGAGAGATGGCTCAGAGGTTAAGAGCACTGACTGATCTTCCAGAGGGCCTGAGTTCAATTCCCAGCAACCACATGGTGGCTCACAACCATCTGTAATGAGATCTGACGCCCTCTTCGGATGTGTCTGAAGAAGTGTACTCATACACATAAAATGAATAATTCTTAAAAAAAAAAGTCTACAGCTTCAGTGACTATCATCCCATGTCTGCCCCTCCCCCAGTCTCTTCTCAGATTCACTTGCAATTTCATCTTCTTCTGTCTATTAGATGAAGGACTCGACATATACATGAAATAAATAAATAAATAAAAATAAAATTAAAAAAAAAAAAAGCAAAAGCTGGGTGGTAGTGGTGCACACCTTTAATCCCAGCACTTGGGAGGCAGAGACAGGTGGATCTCTGAGTTCGAGGCCAGCCTGGTCTACAAAGTGAGTTCCAGGACAGCCAGAGCTACACAGAGAAACTCTGTCTCGAAAAACAACACAAAACAAAACAAACAAACAAAAAGTCCCAGACAAGAGGGGTGGCACATGTCCACATGTCTGTAATCCTAGCACTTATGAAGCCATGGCAGGGAGGGGATTCAAGGTTAGTACGGCTACATGGGGAGATCCACTACAAAACAAAACCGCCTACCTTAATATGCTTTCTATTGCTGCGATAAACACCATGGTTAAAAGCAACTTGGAGAGGAAAGGTTTCACTTGGCTTCCGTGTCCTGATCACCGCCCATCACTGACGGAAGCCAGGGCAGGATTTCAAACAAGGAAGTAACTTGGAAGCAGGAACATTACTTATTGCCTCGATCCCCATGGCTTGCCCAGCTTACCTTCTTCCTCAGACTATGCTCACCTGCTCAGGGGTGGCACTGCCCACAGTGACCCGGGTCCTCCCACATTGACCGTCAATCAAGAAAATGCCCCCACAGACTGCGTATACAGTTCAATCCGATGGAGGTGTCTTCTCAACTGAACTTCCTCTTCCCATAAGAACCCGGTTTGTGCCAAGGAAACAAAAGAGCAAACCAAACCAAACCAAACCAAACTCCAGCTTGATCCCTTCAGAAAAGTCCTTGAGCACACAGGTAAGCACTGCAGACGCCAGGAACGCTAAACTCGCAGGTGTCCTTCAAAGGAGCACTATGTTCAATTTGCCCTTCTCCTAGAATGCTGGGAATGGATGTAGTTTACAAGCTGTTGGTCCTGGGCTGTCAAATGACAGCCTGTATCTCCCAGAAACTATGTTTCACTTGTCCTAGCCCCTCTCCCTTTCACACCTTGAGCTGAGCATTACTTTTTTTTTTTTTTAAGATTTATTTATTTATTTATTATATGTAAGTACACTGTAGCTGTCTTCCGACACTCCAGAAGAGGGCATCCAATCTCATTACAGATGGTTGTGAGCCACCATGTGGTTGCTGGGATTTGAACTCAGGACCTTCTGAAGAGCAGTCAGTGCTCTTACCTGCTGAGCCATCTCTCCAGACCCTGAGCGTTACTTCTAGGCTGTAAAACTCATCTTTGAGAGATGTCATTTTTTGCTTTGCTTTACAACAGCCAAAGTGACTTCTCTGTTATCGCAGGGCCAGGCCAAGTCCTGGCTCCCAGATGGATCATGTTTGCTTCTGTCTTTCTCCCTAGACCCTTGAGCATTGTTTCTAAATCAACAGGAACGCTTTGGGCTGGAGAGATGGCTCAGGGGTTAAGAGCACTGACTGCTCTTCCAGAGGTCCTGAGTCCAATTCCCGCAACCAAATGGTGACTCACAACCATCTGTAATGGGGTCTGATGCCCTCTTTTGGTGTGTCTGAAGACAGCTACAGTGTGCTCACATACATAAAAAAATAATATTAAAAAAAATCTCATGGACAACAAAGCCATATGTACTTTATAAAGAACTTCAGTGTCAGCACGTCTTAAGCTTTGTCGTCTTCTAGGAAATGAGTTCATGGTTATCAGAAAGCTTCTTCCAAATTTGCACTGTGCTAAAATAAACAAACTGGTGGTCAGGCTCTGGAAGTCTTGGCTCAGCGCTGGTTTCCTAGACTGGGCTGAATTGAGTTTCACCCTTCCCTCCCCCAGCTTGTCTCCCTGCTGGTTGTAAAGCAGAGGACACTCCCTCCCTCCTCCCTAGATCCAAACTCTCTCCACTCGGTTCAGATTCTCCCTCCCCCCTCCCTAGATCCAAACTCTCTCCTCTCGGTTCAGATTCTCGCTACCCAAATGAATGATTTCATTCAGATCTATATAACACAGCTGACAAATTGTGTTTCAAGAGCTAGGGTCTCATAGAATCCAGGCTGGCCTTGAATGGAGGTGGCTCCTACAGGGCAGTAGTAACCTCTCTCTAGGTTCTGCCTCAGTTCCAGCCTTCAGGCTCCTGCCCTGGGTTTCAAAGGTGGCCTGAGATTGGTCCTTGTGAGCCAAAAGAACACTTTCCTTCCCAATTTGCTTTTTGAGACCTTCTAAGCAGTAGAGTTAAAGGCTTGTGTTACCAACAGCTGTCGATGACTAATATTTATCTCAAACAACTTACTTATTAAGATTCTAACTTAAGGGGCTGGTGAGATGGCTCAGTGGGTAAGAGCACCCGACTGCTCTTCCAAAGGTCCAAAGTTCAAATCCCAGCAACCACATGGTGGCTCACAACCACCCGTAATGAGATCTGATGCTCTCTTCTGGTGTATCTGAAGACAACTACAGTGTACTTTCATATAATAAATAAATAAATCTTTAAAAAAAAAAAAAAGATTCTAACTTAAGCAGAAATGAATTTATATTAGAAGTTCACAGGAAGAGTTCAAACACAAGGATGGAAGGCAGCCAGGAACAATAGCCAAAGTCATAGCATAACTGTCCCAGAGAGGACACCAACACTGCTCTTGGCAACCAGGGACTGCCAGCCAGCACAAGAGCATTGGACCGAGGTGATGGTGATACCATTCCAGGCATGGTCCCATGGCACCCGGAGCTACTGCTGTAACTGTCGCTGCTGCTGGGAAAGGGTCCTCTGTGGTTCTTGGGTATTGGTGTTGTAACTCCCTCTTCAAAGTGGTACATCTGATTGTCAAAGTGTACACAATGGCCTTTGTATCTGCAAGGAATTCTGGGAAATCGAGCCATTGGTATTTTCATATTCTATTGCAGAAGGTAGGCTCTACTTCCTACCAGTTAACCACAAGGTAAAGAATTCTCAAAATTATGGGTTTTGGAGGACATGCAAACAGAGAGGATGAAGATGTCCTTCTGTATGACACACATAAGGAAAGGATGAAGATGTCTGCCTCTAGCACAGAGATACCTCATTTTCAGCATCTCCAAGCTGGTTTTTATTGTCTTTATGACTCTCTTGATTCCACCAAACTAAAACTAAACAAACAGACAACATAAACTGGTCTTCTAAGCTCCTCCTTTTCTTTCTTTCTTTTCTTTTTCTTTTTTTTTTTTTTGACAGTCCCGATAGGCTGGTACTATCTATGTAGATCAAGCTGTCCTGAACCCACAGTGGTTCTGGCTACCTCTGCCTCCCAGGTACTGGGATTGAAGATGTGTGTCACTGTTGTGTGACAAAAACTCTTCCTGGGGAACACAGCATACTCCTCTCTACCCACCCAGATAGGAAACCCATGACAGGCTAAAGTACAGAAACCACCAGAGTCCAGCTTGGTGAAACAATGAACTTCATTGGGGTTACTTACAGGAATGTGGGTGATGGGCTACTTACAGCAGCAGAAATGACTGAAAGGCACCATCCAACAGGAGTGAAAGCTCACAGGAGCTGGGAAAGCAGGAGCCCACTGCAGCCTTCAGGCACCATCCAGGCCCAGCCAGCAGGAGTGACAGCCTGCAGGCTGGAGAGAGTCCTTTCCCTGGTACCTCCACTGAACTACATCTCTTCAGGACAGCTCTTCTGCTCTGAGTCTGTAAAGCTCAGCTCTGCTTCCTGCAGCAGGGAGGGACTTGGGGAATCTGTCCAGTTTCAGGGAGTTCTTGAAGTTATTTTTCTGTTGCTTGACTCCCTGAGGGATGGAATGTTTTAATCCCAGAGGGACAGTTACACAACCACCATCATGCCTGACTCTTGTTTTTGTGTTTTTTTTCAAGAGAAGATTTCTCTGTGTAACAGCCCTGGCTGTGCTGGAACTCGCTCTGTAGACTAGGCTGGCCTGGAACGCAGAGAGGACCGAGACAGGCTGACTCCATGACAGGCTTCAAACTGGTAGTTGTGGAGACTAGACCTAAATTTCTAGGCCTGGGCAAGACTGTTCAAGTCGGTTACTAAATAAAAAAAAATAATAATAATAATACCAGGCCCGGGGCAGCCAATCAGAAGCTGCCTCTCCATCGGAAGCCGCCGTACCACGTGACCACCGCAAGAGCAAAGAGTCAGGAACAGTTTCCAGGCTCCCCAGCAACAGTTTCCAGGCTCCCCCAACAGTTCTGGGAAGTCTCCAGAGCCCTAGCCAATCCCAAAGACACCCATACTCCTAGAGATCGAGCCAACCAATCAAGATAAAGGTCATCCCCCCCCCCCCCAGGAATTCTAATCTGCTTTAAATTGTGCCTGTGCGCTCACATGGGTGTCTCCATCTTGGTAAATGGTAGACCCCTGCATGCTGGACTTCTGCAGAATAAAAAAACAAAACAAAACTCTTTGCTTTTGCACACGCTAGCTATTTGAGTCTCCAGTATCATTATTCTGCTAATCACGGATCCTTGCAAGAGATCCTCCTGCTTCTGCCTCTTGAGAGCTGGATTATTGCCCTACTGGGCTAAGAGTTTTTATTCACTACTGTCTTTCTGTCTGTCTGTCTGTCTGTCTGTCTGTGTTTTTTTCGAGATAGGGTTTCTCTGTGTAGCCCTGGCTGTCCTGGAACTCACTTTGTAGACCAGGCTGGCCTCGAACTCAGAAATCCACCTGCCTCTGCTGGGATTAAAGGCATGCACCACCACGCCCGGCTTCACTATTGTATTTCAAGAGACAACAAGAAACACCTTGCACTTAGTAGGTTGATAAATTATTCTCTGCTGATGAAATCAGCCAATCCCAGCTAAATCATACAAAGGCAGGTTTATTGAGGGGGCAGCTCTTGGGTGGGTTCACTGGTCCCAAGGAATGAGACAGGGAAGTCACCATAGGGAGGGAGACAGAGGGGACGGGGAAGAGAAAGAGAAAATTCGGAAGTCCGCAGGGAGAGAGAAAATGTGGAGAAGGCAGGGAGCAAGAGGAGACCAAAATGTCTGCATCATGTAGGGAGGGGCTTCTGGGGGAGGGGCAGCGCAGCCTCTGTGCTGGAAAGTTCAGGGCAGAGGGCGGGGTGGGCCAGCTGTGCCTGTAACAGGTAGCGAAGGAGGGATGCTGGGAGCTTCTGGGAGCAGCACCAGGTTCACTTTGGTATGCTAAGTGTGCATCTCAGACTCTTGTCCCAGATCTGAAACCCAACCCAACCGTAGGTGTTGAATAAATTTCTGTAAAGTTGGAAAGAGATGAGGGAGAGATGGCTTCGTGGTTAAGAGCCCTGGTTGCTCTCACAGGGACCGTGGTTTGGGCCCTGAGGTGGCTCATGAATATCCTAACTCCAGTCCCAGGGGATCGAATACCCTCTCTGTTCTTCACCACTGGCAGCAGGCACATTCAAGGTCCACAGATATACAGGCCAGAAAAAAACATTCATGAACATAAAATTTAAAAAAAAAAAACAAACTTAAAACTTGGAATGAATTCTCCTCTGTAAGAATATGAACTAGGGAGAATTTTAAGAATGAAAAACAACGATCTACAACAGCGAGAAAGACCAAAGAAGTACTGGAAGAGGGGGTGGCTGAATAGCGTGGGAGCTACTGAAGTTAGCAGGGTGAAGATAAAAGAAACTCCATTTCTTCTTCCTTGCAATCCAGTTCATGGCCAGCCTTATGTTCCCTTCTGGAACACGGTTATCGAACTTGTTCTGTGTTTGTTCATCTATTTTTGAGGAAAGGGCCAGGTGGCGTTTAGCCCAGGCTAGCTTAGAATGCCCGGTCTTCCACCATGCCTAGCTCTGTTGACAGTTTTAATTCACTAACACTAAAATAAAACCTCTGGCTAGGCCTAGGGGCACACACCTCCCTCCCCAGCTCCTTGGGTGGTTGAAACACCAGGATAGGCTGAACTCAGAAGTTCCAAGACAGCAGGAAGAGGCGGGTAAAACCCTGTTCCAAAAACAAACCTTAGCTGGGCATGTTGGTGCACGCCTTTAATCCCAGCACTTGGGAGGCAGAGGCAGGTGGATTTCTGAGTTCAAGGCCAGGCTGGTCTACAAAGTGAGTTCCAGGACAGCCAGGGCTACACAGAGAAACTCTGTCTCGAAAAAAACCAAAACCAGCCAACCAACCAATCAAACAACAACAACAACAACAAAAAACCCCAAACCTTTTCCCCCCCAAACTGTTGAGATTTACTACTGTGTATGATTCGGTGGGGTATAGGAGAGCACAGTGGAAGCCCTCAGGAGTACAGGGCCTGCCACTTGTCCAGGGGACCACAAGTGAGGATACATTTGACCCTACAGCCAACAGGGATAAGGCACTTCTCAGCTACCACGTCTTCAAATTCATCAGCATTACATTTGGGGAAGCTCCACTTCCTTGAGATATGGATCTTCTGGTGGCCAGGAACTTGAACTTGGCTCCCTGTAGAGCCTCAGTCACATGGCCCTTATCTGAAAGCTTGGCGTAGAGGGACAGGGTGACCTGGCCAAAGTAAACCCTGGCCACTGTGCCCAGGGGCTTCCCAAAGGCATCCTGCACACCTGTCCGGGGCCTAGGTTGGGAGCAGACAAGAATAGCTGCTAAAGAATTGTTTCCAACTTCCCTTTAGACAACTGTGTAGGCAAAAGGCTCCTGCACACCGGGCCTCCACCGGGAAAGGGATCCTCCTGGTTGGCTTAGTTGTTTTGAGCTTAATCCTGGCTGAAAGAGAACAGCACAGAGAGACCTGCCTGCTCTCTGTGTGTGTGTGTGTCCCCCAGACAGGGTCTCCTATGTAGCTCTGCCTGTCCTGGAACTATGTAGACCAGGGTGGTCTCGAACTCAGAGCCTCCTGAGTTCTGGCATTACATGCATGTGCCACAACACCTGGTGTCCTAATGATTTTCTTTCTTTTTTTAAAAAAAGATTTATTTATTATATGTAAGTACACTGTAGTTGTCTTCAGACACACTAGAAGAGGGCGTCAGATCTCATTATGGATGGTTGTGAGCCACCATGTGGTTGCTGGGATTCGAACTCGGGACCTTTGGAAGAGCAGTCAGTGCTCTTAACCGCTGAGCCATCTCACCAGCCCTGTCCTAGTGATTTTCAAATAAGCACTGGTCTACCTTTCCTTCCATTATCTCCCATTACCTCAAAAGTCCAGGAAACGAATCTTAATCACAGAGCACCCCTGGGGTAAACAGGTGTGACATTAAGAAACTGTTAGGTGTCAAACCTGGGACAAATAGCTGGGGTGCCTAGTTAACATGTCAAAGCTGACCTGGCCACCAGGTTCTCCCAGCATCCCTCAGTCCAATACCTGTTACAGGGTCCTCTAGGCTGGCATATCCGGCCCCCTAGCTTGAATCCTCCAGTCCAGGGGGCTGAGCTATTCTTCCCTATATAATCCAACCATTTTGGCTCCCTACCCTCTTTGTAATTTGGGTCTCCTGCTGTACTTGGTTCTGCTGCTCTCTCTCCTCCCTCCCCCACCCCACATCACAGGGCACAGCTCAGTTCACTCTGTACTCTCCCAGATGTTCCTGCCTCTGGCTGTGCTCTCCCACATATCTATAATAAACTTTCTCCTCCACTATACCTAGGACCAGGCATGTCCCTTTCCTTTTTATTTCTCCTTTTTTTTTTTTTTTCATTCAGAAATGACTGTATTGTATTCTCAGAGAGAATGATGTTCGAATACATAGTTACTTAGTGAGGAGATCGGAGAAATAGGACCCTGATGGGCTTGACTGAGGCTTGGGAGAGGAACGCCTCAAAATATTAAACGCATGCTTTGAGACTTTGAATCTTCTCCCCCATTCCGCATTACTTGACAATCAGCGTGAAGAAGTAGAAAACTAATTTAGTTTGTGGAATTTAAGCAGTATGAAAATTCAGCGGTTTACTATTTTAGGAAATGTATCACCTGATATTTGTGTGCCATAAATATTAGGGTCACGTCAGAAGAGAAACTTGATTTTACGACCAATTTTTATATTTGAAAACACGAAACACTGTTTTGTACTAGTTTTATATAAAGAATCACGGCCTCTTAATCTCAGCCCCTCCGGGCTTGCCTCTTCAAAGGGCTTGATGGGGACCTACAGAGGTTTCTAAAAGGCTATAACTGAAATTAAGTGCTTCGTCAAAGGGCGATTTTGTGGAACTCTCTCCCATTTTACGTCGCTAAACTTAAGTACAATAATGTCACATGTATACAGTATTTGTGGGCACGCCTAAGTCCCTCCCTCTCTCCTTGAACCAATATCTCCACATATTAGAAATCCAGCCCTTCTGCCCTCCGGAGGCGCCTTTCCCAACGTAAAGTACAATTTTAAAATTTAAGCTCCCGACTAAAAGAATGATCCCCAATCAACTGCTGGGGAACCTGGGCGCCCTAGTGCCTGCGGAGGGTGCAGTCGGGCGTGGGCACGGACAGGGGGAGTGGGCGAAGCTGCTGGTTGGTGCCTGAAATCTGTGCGTTGCCCCTTTAATTGTGTCCTCAGCCCTCGGGCGTTTCTGTCCAACGCCCACGTCAGCAAATACCTTTTGTTTCTCCCACGTTGGGGCTACTTGTTTTAGGGCGCAAAGCCTCGGCTTCGGAAAGGGGCTGCTTCCCCTACCCGGAACCGGGAATCGCTCCGCAGCGCGCGCGCGCGCGAGCGAGCGAGCGAGCGAGCGGCTAGAGCCCCGCGGTAAGTGGCTGCACGGGCGCGGGCGGGAGGAGGGCGGCCCGGGCGTCGGGGCTGCGGGCCGGGCCCAGAGCCTGGCGGAGGGCGGCGGAGCCGCCGGGGTGCGCCCCGGGACTGCAACCCCAGCCGGTGCGCCGGGCGACGCAGGGGGCACCCGGCGCCATTTGCAGCCGGGGGCGCAGAGCGGCGGCTCCGAGGGTCGGCGACGGCCACAAAGGAGACGCGGGCGGCGGCGGCGGCCCCGGGCGCGGCTGCGGGACAATGGCTGCACCGTCGCCGCCCGCGCCCGCCCCGCCGCCAGCCTTGGCCCGGCCCGGGGAAAGGCGGGAAGGCGCCCGAGCCTCCTGACGGCCGCGGCGGCGAGGCGGCGCCACGGGGCCGGGCGTGTCTGCAGACGTCGGGCGCGGGGCGCGGGGCGCTGCAGCCCGGCGGTCTCACTCCGCCCTCCACTCTCTGGTTTTCCATCACGACGCGACAGTTCTGGGCTTAGAACCGAGGGCAGAAATATGGAGCCCCAGCTGGCCCCGCGGCAGAATGTCCCTGGCATCTCCCACCTGGAGACACTGTCGGCTTTAGTCCCTTCGCGCTCTGGCGCGCTTACTCGCCCTTGACCGTGCGGTTATTCGTAATCCACGTCTTTGCGAGACGTGTTTGGAATAGGATTCACACCTAGCGGGCACCCAACCACACACGCCGCCAACACCTAGAAGTCTTTCTATTTGCAGAACTTTAGTAAATGGAGTGGTTTCACTTTGACGAAATATTGCACTTAATTTCTTATGAGACGGCTACGGGTTCCGGCTGTTTATTCTACCTAGCAAAGGGGAAAGGGGGAAAAATAAAACGCTAATGGTTAGGGAGTCTCATCCCTAGGCAGGGAGCTGAGACGTGGCAGCCCCCCAAGGCGCCCTGTTCTTGCAGCGTCCCGGAACAGTCTCCAAAGTACCAAAACCTTCGCTGATTTTATCACTTAAATCGCACTTTTATTTACCTATTTATTCTTTGTTTTAAAGCGGACTCAGGCTAGACTTGAAAATTTGATCTTACCTCCACCTCGGGAGGGCTGGGATGCACTAGGCAAATTTTTGGCACAATTATATACTTTTTAATATTCAAAGACGTTAATATAAGTTTTAAAACTCCTCTTTTAAAAAGCTATTTTATATATCTTTTTTTTGAAGGCACTGTTTCATGTACCCCAGGCTAGCCCTAAATCTTGGACCTCTGATTCTCTTGCAGCCCCTACCAAATGCTGGGATTACAGGCATAGATCACCACACCTGATATTATCCTGTACTTGAATTGAACCCATGCATGTCACATAGGCACTCTACCACTAAACCCAGCCCTCTCCAAACCTTAAATGGCTCCTTCACATCCTACTAAAAAAATAAAAAAATCCAAAACCCCCATGGTGTGTGTGTGTGTGTGTGTGTGGTGTGTGTGGTGTGTGTGCGTGTGGCGTGTGTGTGTGTGTGTGTGTGTGTGTGTGTGTGTGTGTGTGTGTATTTTGAACCCGGGCCTTGCATGGGCTAGGTAAATGTTACCATTGAGATACATCCCCAGGCCCCTTATTTTAAATTTTAATTTTATTATGAGATGAGGGTTTTCTCAGGGTTGCCTTGGTCTTACTTCTTCCTGCCCCGCCTCCCAAGACCCTGGGGTTAGCCGACATTACTGGCACACCACAGTGACCTCCTCTCCCCACCCATCCCTCCTCCATCTGTTCCTGTCCACCTCACGGCCTTTGCACCTGCTGTTTGGTTTGCCTGGAGTAGTTTCAAAGATACACATTCTTTCCTGCTATGGACACCAATCACTCAGATGTCATCTTCTCGGTGAGGCCTTTCCAAGTATAGTTTCAAAACTCGAGTCTCTCTCTATTTTTTTTTTTTTTTAGATTTATATATATATGTGTGTGTGTGTGTGTGTTGCCTGCCTTTGTGCCAGTATACCAAGTGCTTGCCTGGTGCCAGATGAGGGTGTTGAATCCCCTTACATGGATGTTAGAGATGGCTGTGAACCTCCATGTGGGTGCTGGGGATTGAACCCAGATCCTTGGAGAAACAGCCAGTGCTTTTAACTGCTGAGCCATCTACCCAGTCCCTCTTAAGTGTTCTAACATTTCATTCTAAGACTTTCCTATCTTAGACCCTGTAGACCATATGTGCTACTAAGATTACCGAAGGTCAGGTCACATAGAAGGAACAGATATTACTGGGCCGTGGCGTTGCATACCTTTAATCCCAGCAGAAGCAGGCAGATCTCTCTGTTTTGGAAGCCAGCCTGGTCAACAGATCAAGTTCCGGGCCAACCAGGGCTACATACACAGGGAATCCCTGTCTAGAAGAAAACAACAGAACAGATATTTACTTCTTGCACTGGTAGATGCTGGGAAGCACAAGATTATGGTGCCCTGTGTGGCTTCTTTCTGCTTCCCGGAAGGCACCTCTTCGTGGCATACATAATGAGGGTAAATACAGTGCTGTGCCTTCATTAGTAAAATGGGTAGAAGGGATGAGGTGGAGAGCAGACCTACTCCTCCAAATCTCTTTATTAGGATGCTAATCCCGTCCCCGAGGGCAGCACCCCTCCCCCCAGGGTGGCCTAATCACCCCCTAAAAGCTCCTATAATACTCTTCCTCCTCTGCGAGTGAACTTTCAGCCTGAACTTTGGAGGCGACACAGATTTCTAAAGCTCAGCTCTTAAGTTGTTTCTGGACTTAATTCTAAACCTTCCCAGAATTGTACATGGCCGTTCGTCCTCCGAAGAAATACAGTCGCCATTCAAAGAACAGTTTGCTCTCTTCCCGTTAGCCCAAAGTTAGGAGGTGGGGTTTTTACTAGGACCACACACTAAGGCCTCCATCAGGGCTGTGTGCAGTGGGAAAAGATGGCTTTCTGGAGCACAAATTTCATCCAGGTTTCCCGTGTCGCCCAAAGGTCAGTCTAAAAGACTTCTTTCCTTTCTAGTCCGAAGACCTTCAACATTGATGGTTCCTAAAATCGTGATTGTCTTTTTCCAACACTCTTTAAAAGATCATTGACCTGACGGGGAGTTGAATTCTGTACTCTTCCTAGGGACTACTGTAGGTAGTTAACTCATACAAGATTGAGGAAGTGTTTCTGCTTGGCTTATTGCATGACTCTTGGGAGTAAGTCTGACTTGCCAGTACAACCTGTAAAGTCAGTCTCCAGAAAAGAGAAGTTCTGGAAGGCAGTATCCATACCTGTGGGTGCCTCTGCAGGAAGTACGCCTTCTCTGCTGTACGGTACTATTTGTTCTTGTCAACTATGCTGAACGCTACCAAGCTGGAAGGTACACACACAGTTTACCCTGTACTTCCTGAAGAGACCCGCGCACAGCGGGGTGCTCCCTTCCGGACCTAGGATTAGGTACAAACTACACCCAAACACCTGTTTTCACAGTTAAGGCGCTAAGGAGTCAAGTAGATTCTTTCTGACTCCAGAAAAAAACAGCAGTGAATGACCTGACAGGTGCGATTTTTATTTTATTTTATTTTATTTTATTTTATTTTATTTTATTTATTATTATATCTAAGTACGCTGTAGCTGTCTTCAGACACACCAGAAGAGGGCATCAGAGCTCATTACAGATGGTTGTGAGCCACCATGTGGTTGTTGGGAATTGAACTCTGGAAGAGCAGACAGTGCTCTTAAGCACTGAGCCATTTCTCCAGCCTTACAGGGGTGATTTTTAAGAGGAAAAAGGAGCAGGTCTGTGTTAGAATAGACTAGGATGCTGTTAGAACTGGCCAGCATTGGTATGTTTTGATTGGGTGTGTTAATTAGGGTGACCAAAAGGGGACTTTCGGTTGTTGGACCTTGGTTCTCAGCCTTAGGAATGAGTCTGGCATAAAATATCCAACGAGAGAATGGATCTTGTGGCTAGCTTTAGGCATGTGATCTATGGTTTACAAGGGAGAGGGGAGGAAAAAGGGTGAGGCCTGCCAGCACCACGTTTGCCCTGCTGGGGCTTCCTAGAGCCCTTCACTTCCTGTTGCTGTGTAGTTCACCAAGAACGGTCTGTTGAAAATCTTGACTGTTTTATTGAGACAAGTTTTATGTAGCCCAGCTCTGTCTCAGACTTGCTATGTAGTCAAGGAAGGCCTTGAAGTCCAAATCTTCTGCCTTCATTTCTTCAGTCCTGGGATCCTAGGTGTATACTCCACCTTTTGTGGGATGCTGGGAGCAACCCTGACCTTGTGCTGGCTAGATGGCACTTTGGACTGCAGCTTTCCCGGCCCACCTTTGCTTAAATGGGTTTTCCTGCTCCTTCCTCTGGCGCTGTCTTCTCCAGGACTGTTTCAGTTTTGTTTTGGGAGTGTAAACTGAGGCATTGTGTGGGACATTTGCACACACTGTGGGGGGCAGAGGAGTGAGACGTGGTAAATTGGTTCTGGGCTGACTGTGTTCAAGCTTGATGTGGCCGCTTGCTTTGTGTATGATTTTGGAGATTTTCTTTCTTTCTTTCTTTCTTTCTTTCTTTCTTTCTTTCTTTCTTTCTTTCTTTCTTTCTTTCTTTCTTCCTTCCTTCCTTCCTTCCTTCCTTCCTTCCTTCCTTCCTTCCTTCCTTCCGTTCCTTAATTAATTTGTGTCTGTTGTGAGAGTTTCCTATGCCCTGGAACTGGAGTTCTAGACAGTTGGGAGCTGTCTTGTGAGTCCCCTGCAAGAGCACCTTGTGTTCTTAACCCCTGAAACATTGCTGCAGCCCTCGATTTTCTAGTACTTTCTCTTGTGTGTTAGTGTCTTTAATTATACAGTGGTGAAGTTCATGTTTGAAAAAAATTATTAAAAAGATGATTATTGGAAGCCAGTGATAAGGTCTTCAGGGTAAAGATATTTGCAGGCCTGGATGACCTGAATTTGGTCCCTGAAACTCACATGATAGTGGAGCGTCAACACCCACCTGTTATCTTTGACCTTCAGGTGTCCACCATAGGCTGTGCACCTGGCACAACACAAATACACAATAATAAGTGATAGTAATTTAGTTTAAAAATTAAATGCTGTTTCTTTTAAGAACAGGAGAGTGGTGGGGGAGGCGGGTGTTTCTTTCTGTAGCCCTGGCTGTCCTGAAACTCACTTTGTAGACCAGGCTGGCCTCAAACTCACAGAGATCCGCTTGCCTCTGCCTCCAAAATACCCAGATATAATGATTTTTTTTAAAAGTAGAAATTAGGCTAGGTGTGGTGGTACATGCCTTTAATCCCAGCACTCAGGAGTAAGGTAACATTTGAAATGAGCTATATAGCTGACTCTTTTTTTTTTTAAACATTTATTTATTTATTATATGTAAGTACACTGTAGCTGTCTTCAGACACTCCAGAAGAGAGCATCAGATCCCATTATAGTTGGTTGTGAGCCACTATGTGGTTTCTGGGAATTGAACTCGGGACCTCTTGAAGAGCAGTCAGTGCTCTTAACTGCTAAGCTATCTCTCCAGCCTGGCTCTGCTCTTAAGAGTCAGCTATATAGGGCTGGTGAGATGGCTCAGTGGTTAAGAGCGCTGACTGCTCTTCTAAAGATCCTGAGTTCAAATCCCAGCAACCACATGGTGGCTCACAACCATCCGTAACAAAATCTGATGCTCTGGGATCTGATGCCCACTTCAACTGTGTCTGAAGACAGCTACAGTGTACTCATAAATAAAATAAATAAATCTTAAAAAAGACTACATTAAAAACACTGATTAAAAAAAACCCGGGGCTGGTGAGATGGTTCAGTGGATAAGAGCACCCGACTGCTCTTCTGAAGGTCCAGAGTTTGAATCCCAGCAACCACATGGTGGCTCACAACCATCTGTAATGGGATCTGATGCCCTTTTCTGGAGTGTCTGAGGACAACTACAGTGTACTTACATATAATAAAAATAATAAAAAAAAAACAAAACAAAAAAACAAAAAACCCCAACTTCCTATATAGATTGAAACTGGTTCTCTCACTTTTTGGTATCTATAAATATTTGGTAGAACCAGCGTACAAGCATTCTAACAGACACAAGATAATGCATGGTAATGAAATTCTAAAAAGTTTGCAAGACGGGTCAGGAGTTAAGAGCACTTGTTTCTCTTCCAGAGGACCCGAGTTCAGTTCCTAGCACTCACACTGGGCAGCTCACAACTACCTGTAACTCCAGCTCCAGGGATCAGACACCCTCTTCTGGTGTTCATGGGCACTGCACACAGATTGCATGTACATACAAACACATTAGTAAAATTTAAAAAAAAATCTTTAAAATTCTAATTAATCCCAGCACTAGGGAGGTGGAGACAGGTGGAGCCTTATCTACAGAGCAAGCTCCAGGTCAACTAAGATTACATAGTGAGACTCTGTCTCCAACAAAACAAAACAAAAACTTAGTGTGAGTCTCCCAATACTGGGATTAAAGGCACACACCACCTGGCAGCACTTGTTTATTTAAAAATGATTTCTTTGTGTGTATGATTATTACCCCTACTTTTATGTCTGTGCCTGGTGCCCACAGAGGTCAGAATAGGACTCTGGATGGATCCTATTGCAGACCAATGTTGGTGCTGGGGCTCCAAGTCATACCCTTTGGGAGAGCAGCAAGTGCTCTTTTGTTGTTGATATTTTTGAGACAGAGATTCTCAGGGTCCTGGAACTTGCTCTGTAGGTCAGCAAGCCTTGAACTCACAGAAATGTGCCTGCCTCTGCCTTTTGAGTGGTGGGATTAAAGGAGTGCACCACCACCAGTGCCCATAACTGATGAGCCGGCTTTCCAGCTCCGTGATTTGTCTTGAAGGCCCTGTTGTGAACATTTTCCTTGGATTATTTCTCACGAATGTTATCCCTTAGCTCCAGAGCATCAGGTTGCTGTTGCCATTGTCATTTTTAGACGAAGAAACTAAGGCAGGGAACTCACAGACTGCCCACCCCTCTGCTCTAGCCGTGAGAACAACAAGGTGTCGGTCTGTTGTCTGAATCTCGTTGCAGAAAAGCAAAACAGTTCAAATAAATACATAAAAACTGCTTAAAATTAAGCAAAGAAAGCTCTCCTAAAATGTTTGGTCCTTACAAAGTCACCAAAAAGGCTTGCGTAAGGGAGGGGCTTGTGGTTTAGGGCTTCTGAAATGTTTCCCAGAACAAGACTACCCCCCAAGGGAGTACAGGGAGGGACTCGGGGGGCTGCAAATGACATTCCTAGCTGCAGTTTGGGGATCCAGAAAGTCACCAAACAGTGACTCTGCCTATTAGTTTAAGAATCATCAGCCGGGCGTGGTGGCACACGCCTTTAATCCCAGCACTCGGGAGGCAGAGGCAGGTGGATTTCTGAGTTCGAGGCCAGCCTGGTCTACAAAGTGAGTTCCAGGACAGCCAGGGCTACACAGAGAAACCCTATCTCGACCCCCCCCCAAAATAATAATTGTTAACATAATGTTTTCATTAATGAATTTGTGAGATCTGAATATATATTTGACAGCTATCATCAAGTTCCCATAAACATGTCTGCCAGCATTAACAGCCCAGCCATGCGAACCATGGTTCCTGCCACATTTCTACCTTCCAACTGTCATAAAAGAATACCTTGTTGAGATCTCTCACGGCGGCAACTTTACTGCAAAGGAGTGTGGAAATGTACTTTTTTAGTTTTCCAAAAGGATGTTCTAAAGGTGTCTGAGTAGTTGCGAGGGTGGAACTTGGTAGTTGTCCCAAAACATGACATTTCATCCGCTCATAAAAGCCATGTAATATGCAGACTCAGCTTAGAAGTCCATATTCTCTCTGGTAACTCTGAATTCACCTTCGCTGGCCATGATTGTACCCCTGTGTAGTTCTGGTGATCCCAGAACACTGTCAGAGTAACTGCTCCACCCACACCGTCCTAGCTCCCTAGGACTGGGTAACAAAGGAATGATCTTTCATTCTGGCAAGAATTTTTCCTCCCTCAAACACCTGCTTTTCCTGGGCACGGTATCGCATGCCTGTCCTAACACTGCGGAGGCTGAGGCAGGAAGATCCAAACCCACCCGGGTTTCCTAATGTCTCAACAAACAATAAAAACGTTTACTTCTCCACCTTCTGAGTTCATTCACAATTTCCATCCTGCTGCTTTAGTTGCCAGTGTTTCCTAAGCTTCTGTTATTTTGAGACAGGGTCCAAGACAGACGCAGCCAGCCTTGAACCCCTGACCCTCCTGTAACCACTTCCCAAGTGCTGGGGTCCCAGGCGTGTTCCACTCTGCCCTGAAAGTGTTAATTTATTTAGAACGTGATCTGATGCATCAAAGCCATTTAAAAAAAAAAAAACTAATAATCTATGCCAAATTATTTTTACATGCTGAACATCGCTGCCTTCTATATAAATAATTAGGTATCCCAGCAGATACGTCTCTTATTACAGAAGTTGACCCTGTGTTATCTCTTTCCTCCCCACAGACACTCCGCTGTTCGTGAACTTGTTGACTTAGAGTCCTTCCTCTTTGCCCTTCAGCTGTCCTACGGTTCCCAGAGCAGCATCGTGCATTGCCAGGTATGAGGGAGGCGTTTCCTTGGTGCTGGAGACTGAACTCAGATCCTCAGGTGTTCTGCTGCTGCGCTCCACTCCAGCCACGCGTGGAAAGTTTTAATCCTTTTATTTTATTTACATAAACATTAATTTTGTACATTAATAACATTGCATTTCTATTATACTATGTGTACAGCTATTTTGCCCGCGTGTCTGTGTACCGTATGCATGCAAAGGTCAGAAAAGGATGTTAGATCCTTAAGAGCTAGAGTTACAGGTGTTTGTAAGCCACTGTGTGGCTGCTGGGAATTCACCTGGGAGCGTCTGGAAAAGCAGCCGTGTTCTTAACCGCTGATTCATCTCTCCAGCCCCTCATATCTCATTGATGTTATACCTCATTTTAAAATATATATAAAAAGCTGGTGGGGGCGGTGCACTCCTTTAATCCCAGCACTCAGGTGGATCTCTTTGTGTTTGAGGCCACCCTGTCTACAGAGTGAGTTCCAGGACAGCCACGTTTACACAGAGATACGTCTCAAAACAAAGCAGAATTTTGCAACTGTGTATTTTATGTGATTTATTGTGTTCCCACTCCCTGTATGAAATGTTCATCACTCTGATGGTCTTGGTCAGTCCTCTCTGCTCACTTTTTTTTCCTTTTTTTCTTCTTGTGTACCTTTGTGCACGTTGCTTGTGTATGAATGTGGGCACGCATGAGGAGGTCAGAAGACAGCTTTTTTGGGTGTTGGTCCTCATCTTCCACCTTGCTTGAGACAGGGTCTCTTGTTTGCTGCTTCTGTGTATCAGGCTTGTGGGCCCCATGTTTCTGGGGTGTCTTCTGACTCTGCCTCCCATTCCACTAGAGCAACACTGGGGTTGTTGCTGGGGAAACTAAGGATCCCTTATGGATCCTTAGTCTCCTTAATACAGTTATTTAAAAATAGATTCAGAAGGAAATTTGAGGACCATTTTGTTAGAACTGGGAACAAAAACAACGGAGTAAGCAAGCTGTAAACCTTGGCAGCTGCCAGGAGGGGAGTAGTGGGGAGGGAGGGAGGGAGGGAGGGAGGGAAGGA
This sequence comes from Mus musculus, assembly GCF_000001635.26. Lineage (NCBI taxonomy): Eukaryota > Metazoa > Chordata > Mammalia > Rodentia > Muridae > Mus > Mus musculus. The sequence continues at coordinate 129,368,176 of NC_000070.6, read as the reverse complement.
AGGAAGGAAGGAAGGAAGGAAGGAAGGAAGGAAGAAAGAAGGAAAGAAGGATGAAAGCCTTTTGTGTTAGAGTCTAAGAAAGCCGGCAGGTTCAGCTGTATGGTGGAAAGGAAGTGGGTGTTTCAGAGAAAGAATGAGAATCCTAGAGTGACAGGAAAGATGCTTAGCTTGGGGGCAAGTATTCAAACGGAAAAGATAGGAAGGTAGGTAGGTAGTGAGAAATAGAAAGAACGCAGATAGTAGATGATAGATAGGAGGTAGATGATACATAGTTAGAAGATATCAGAGCTATCAGATAGCTTAGATAGAGAGATAGAGAGATAGACAGTAGATAGATAGCTTAGATAGATAGATTGATTGATTGATAGATGGATAGAAGATAGACGGTAGATAGCTAACCAGGGAGGCTGAGCCATGCTGAGTGGTGGAAGCTCTGTAATCTATATCAAGAGTGGCTTCTAGGAGGACTAAGCCCATGATCTCATTACGGGCTGATCAGTCCTCCCATCTGCTTAGCCTGCCTTCGCATGTCTTCTTCATCTGCTTTCCTGAGGGAACGAGGAAATGATCACCTACTCGGGGACTGAATGGTCCAACTGCATGGACTCGGGGCAAGGGTCAAGAGCATATAACGTTCCAATCTTCAGGTATTTCCGCCAAGGCTACTCAGACCCCATTCTTTTGACTAGGAGCAAATAGTGGGTCTCAAAACTCTGATGGCTCCATATTTTAATAGTGTATTCAAATCCCAAGTAGGGTCAGCATTGATGGTTCCCATTGTCATGTTTCCAGAAGCCCAAGGCGGTGGATCATAAGGAAGAAAGAAGTCCATGCTAGTGCCTTCTGCTCAGGACAGGACCAAAGACACTTAGACGTATCCTGTCCCTGAACTGCCTGATCGAGCGCAGGTGCATGCTACCACCACAGAGTTTATGGAAGCTCTGAGTCACAGCAGGTCTCCATCTTTGTGTGGCAACTATTTCACATCCTGGCTGCTTCCCAAGCCTCCAACTTACTGTCAAAATTCTTCTAATTTGTAATTTTCACTGCACATGTATTGGTATTTTCCTTGCATGTATGTCTCTGTGAGGGTATAGAAGCCCCTAAAACTGGTGTTACAGACACCTGTGAGCTGCCATGTCCTTGCTGGGAGTTGAACCTGGGTCCCTGGGACGACCAGCCAGTGCTCTTACCTGCTGAGCTCTCTCTCCAGCTCGTGTCAGAACTTTTATATAGCTCAGTGGTTAAGAGCACCGACTGCTCTTCCAGAGGCCCTGAGTTCATTCTTTTTTTTTTTTTTTTTTTTTAAGATTTATTTATTTATTATATGTAAGTACACTGTAGCTGTCTTCAGACATTCCAGAAGAGGGAGTCAGATCTTATTACAGATGGTTGTGAGCCACCATGTGGTTGCTGGGATTTGAACTCTGGACCTTCGAAAGAGCAGTCGGGTGCTCTTACCCACTGAGCCATCTCACCAGCCCCGAGGCCCTGAGTTCAATTCCCAGCAACCACATGGTGGCTCACAACCATCTATAATGGGGTCTAATACCCTCTTCTGGTGTGTCTGAAGACAGCTATAGTGTACTCATAAAATAAGTAAAAAAATTTTTTTCTCCCCAAGCAGGGTTTCTTGTATACTCCTGTCTGTTTTGGAACTCACTCTGTAGACCAGGCTAGCCTCAAACTCCTAAACCCGAGTGATTCTGTCTCCCGAATACCAGTACTACAGGCATGAGCCACCACCTCCTGCATGCCAGTATGGTTTTTTTTTTTTTTAAAGATTTATTTATTATTATATCTAAGTACACTGTAGCTGTCTTCAGGTGCACCAGAAGAGGGTGTCAGATCTCATTATGGATGGTTGTGAGCCACCATGTGGTTACTGGGATTTGAACTCGGGACCTTCGGAAGAACAGTTGGTGCTCTTACTCACTGAGCCATCATCTCTCCAACCCTTGTCAGTATGTTTTATCACCACAGCAGGAACTACATCTCCATTGTGAGTCCTTTTTAAAAAAAAAAAAAAATTTTTTTTTACAATTCTGCAGAGAGCTAGATTGGGGGGGGGGGCGTGTAGCATGTGAGCATAGCAAAGGTCACAAGAGGGCACTGGACCCCTGGAACTGGAGTTGTGGGTGCTTGTGACCCGCCTGATGTGGGTGCTGGTACGTGTTCCTAACTGGTGAACCCCCTCTCCAGCCCTGGGATCTTCATTTTTAACTGATACGGAGAGTGAAGAATCAGACTGTTACAGAGAACACTAAAGCATTTTAAGAATGTTTAGAACGGGAGGAATTTAGGCTGGAGATAAATATTTGGAAGTTATCATTGGAGTTGGGGCAGACAACCATAAGGAATGATTTAGTACCCAGGGACTCCGCTTGGTTTGGGTTATGTACACACACCCCTTCTAACAATGCATCTGGTAGCCTGGGACCTTCTCTCTGTATTGAGCTGCACTCACGCCACTTTAAGCAATAGAACGGGTTTTAGTCAACTTCATCAGTCTCCTGAGAATTGGGTAAAGTCCTTATGCCTAGTAGGCAATTGATCTGCCACTAAGCTATATCCCCAGCCTCATTTTTACTTTCTATTTTGAGGCAATATCTCACTAAATTTCCCAGGCCAGCTTACAAAAATGTAAATGAAAGTGTTCCTCCCCCAGAAGGGTACTGAAAATTCCGCTGAATCACAGTCCAATTTACTGGTACTGGTCGGTCTGTCTAAGGGGTGGGCATTCGCACCTCAAAAGCTAAGATCTCTGTAGAGACAGAGCAGAAGTGGCTGCAAACGCCACAGTTGCTTTCATTTTCGATTTGTGGTTTTGCTCTTGTTTTATTGGTGCTGAAGACTAAACCAGGGAACTCTTCCATGCTAATAGGAATCACTGGGCACACAGCCTCAGCCCTATTACTTCTTTTCTTCTTCTCCTCCTCCTCTTCCTTCTTCCCTTCTATGTATATGTGTGTGTATATGTTCCTTTGTGCGTGCGTGCATGTGTTGTGTGTGTGTGTGTGTGTGTATACATGTGTGTGCACGTGAGTATAGAGGCCAGAGGTTGAGGTTTTCATCAATCACTTTCCACAATATTATTTTTATTTTAAGACAGAGTCTCACTGTGTAGTCTTGGGTGGCTTAGAACTCTTTAAGTAGACCAGGCTGGCCTTGAACTTACTGGGATTCGCCAGCCTCTTCCTCTCAAGAGATGTGATTAAAGCCATGCACCTCTAAGTTTGGCTGCCACTTTAGTTTTTGAGACAGAGTCTTGCTGAACCTGGCTGGAGCTTGAGCAGAACAGGCCTCAGGAAGCCCCAAGCCCCGTCTCTTCCTCCCCTGACTTACAGGCACAGGCCAGCTGTAACCGGCTTGTCTCCTTCCATCCCTTCCTTCATTCCTTTTTTTTTGTACTCAGTGTTGGAGACCAAGCACAGCGCTTTGTGCATGGTAGACAAGGACTCTACCACTGAGCTATAGCCCCAGCCCTTTGGTTTCAAGACCTAAATATCACAGTTTTAGGAAAAAAAGATGGGGTCATATATTGCTCAGTTCCCCCCTCACCCCCATACAGTGCTTTTAATGCACACCACATCCTGTTGCCTAGCACCCAGGTTTTCAGAGCATCCTCTCTCTGATGGGATCATAATGGTAGCTCGCTCACTTGGCCTTCTTCTGCACTCTGCCAGAATTTTGGTATTTTAACCTAGTTGGAAATTACCTCCTCCTGGGTACCAGTTGCAGTCAAGGAGAGAAATACATTTTAGACTCCTCACCCCGACCCCCACCCCCCCACCTGGGACTTGTGATCCAGAATCTGATAACTGCATCCGGGTCAACAAAGTCAGCCTACTTAAACAGTGTATTCCTTAGTTAATACCAAATACTTCCCTAATTTGTGCTTAGGTCATTTAGTGAAATCTGACATCCTTTTTCTTTCCTCCTTTGAGGGCTTAGAACCTAGCACCTTGGCAAACCTTCTGTGGCTGGGAGCATGGTCCAGTAGTGCTGGCGAGGTGAGGGAGGTCTGAGGAAGTTTGCTAGGCACCCCCTACCGGTGAATATCTCAGGTCAGGAACCACAGGCACCATTATGAAGGGCAGCCCTGCCCCTTATCAGCTTATGGGGGGGCCATCCGGATTCAAGACTCCACATTCCACTCCCTGCCCCCACAGGCTTGTAGCCATAATCATGATGCAAAATGCATTCAGTCAAACTTCAAGCGTCCTCGCGGTCTTTCTGTTTCAACACCGTTTCAAGTTCCAGAGTCTTCTGAGACTCAAGGCAATCTCTTAACTGTAAGGTCATATAAAAGTAGAAGGCAAAGCATGTGCTTCCAACATACAGGCGTACAGACTAGGAGGAAAAACTGGGCCAAAGCTAGTCTGAACCCCAGCAGGGCAGACTCCCCGTTCCGCGCCTCCATGTCTGATGGCAAAGCACTGCTCAGCTCTCCAAGTCCTTTCAGCTCTGTTGACTGCAACAAACTTCTCTCTCTTGGGTTGGTTCCAGATCCAGTCCGCAACTCTCTTTGGCAGGTATGCCACAGCGCTGGCATCTCCAGGGCAAGCCAGGCTCCACCTTCATAGCTTCATGCAATGGCCTCTCTGAGCCTCCATGCGGGGACACCCCTGACACATGCCCATCCTTGGCGTTCCTTAGCCAACCGAGGAGATTCCACAACCCACCCCTTTCTTGTATCTTTGATTTTAAAGCCAGAACCCTGTGGCCGAGGCTGCCAAGGTCTCCTGCTTGCCTGGGACACACCCCATCCAATTACGTATTCACCAGCTTTCTGTTTTAGAAGGTTTCCTTCGCTGTGTAAAGCTTTTGCTTACTTCCTTCTCACAAATTGGAACATTAGCTGGGTGAGGTCTTTCCCCAAAGTCAACAATCCCTTCATTCCATTCAGCATCAGGCTGTCCTTATAGTTTTGGTTGTGAGCCTAGCCTTTGACGGCTGAGCCATCTCTCCAGCCCCATCTGGCTTTTATTTAAACTTTTTATCTCCTTGAGCACTGGGCTCACCTCCATCCTCCTTCCCGGTGTCTTTCTCTCCTTGAACTGTGTTTCCGTATTTGTCCTTGTCCAGCTTGCTTCTTTTCAGTATAGACCTGCGTAAGAGTGACACAGTTCTTGGTGGTGTCGCCAGACAAAGTCAATACTAGGCTGTCTTTGAAATCTCTGCCAATGACATAATCCAAAACTCTTCAATTTGGCCTCAGGCAGATTTTTAGGACAAGGGCAAAAAATTAGTCACATTCTCTGCCAAAATCTCTCAAGAATGGTCTCTAGGCCGGCTCACTAACATCCTCCCCCTCTGACACTGTTGTTATTTACATTGTTCTCAGCTCCATTGTCTTTCATGGCCTACTAGTAAGGCCAATTAAGTCCTGCTTAAAGCCTTCCTTCAATGCTTCCCTAATCCAAAATCCCCAAGTCCACTTTCCGCCAACAAGTAACATGGCCAGGGCTATCAGAGCAAGACCCAGCTGCCTAGTACCAACTTCTGTCTTAGTCACTGTCCCATTGCTGTGAAGATATACTCTGCCTCAGGCGACACTCATAAGATAAATTCAGCTGGTGACTTCCAGTTTCAGAGGTTTAGTCCCTTACCATGGTGGGGGGAGCATGGCTCCACTCGGGGTGCTGGAGCAGAAGCTGAAAGCTACGTCCTGATTTGCAGACAGACAGACAGAGACAGACAGACTGGGCCTGATATGGGCTTTTGAAACCTTGGAACCCAGCCCCAGACAGACAGAGACAGACAGACTGGGCCTGATATGGGCTTTTGAAACCTTGGAACCCAGCCCCAGTGACAACCTTCCTCCAACAAGGGCACACTTCCTAACCCTTCTTTTTTTTTTTTTTTTTTTTTTTTTGGTTTTTTGGTTTTTTGAGACAGGGTTTCTCTGTATAGCCCTGGATGTCCTGGAACTCACTTTGTAGACCAGGCTGGTCTCGAACTCAGAAATCCGCCTGCCTCTGCCTCCCAAGTGCTGGGATTAAAGGCGTGTGCCACCACGCCCGACTTCTATTTCTTTCCAAATAGTCCCTCAAATAGACAGCCCATGGGGCCCTGCTTATTCAGATCACTGCACCCCTACGTTTCTGAAAGCATGTAGAAGTAGAGATCATGACACACCCACCCCACCCCAGAGTCTAGCACTTGGGAGGCTGCAGCAGAAGGATCCCGAGTATGAGGCCCACCTGAGCTCTCTAGATTGTGGGGGGGCCGGGGAGGGGAGAGGAGTGGGGGAGGAGGAGGAGGAGAACAAGGTCAGTGAGGAGACTCATTTCAGGTACGTGGGGAGCCCGGGGCACTTCAGAGGAGCAAGGTTCTCTGATGGTCTGAATCGGTTCCAGAGCTCTCGCTCCAAGTTCCCAGGTCCTTCACCTTCATTATTAATCAATGGTTGTTACAGAAGAAATTTGGTCAAGGCGTAAGATCACTTCCCTTGTAACTTTGCAAGCCATCTGTACATCGTGATGTCTCCACCTCAGGCTGTGTGAGAAAACTCCCTTAGGGTAATGGTTCTCTGGTCAGTTGGGCTAAGAGTCTGAGTCCTGGAGCCTGCCCTTTCTCCTCTTAGGCACTCTGCACCATGGTCATAGCTACTGCGGTGAGCAGCCTTGCCTGCAGTATGGAAATGCAGCCTCGGTGACACCGTCTGACACACTGCTCCACAGATCACTTTTGCATCGGCACTGAGGTCATAAATCTATTCCACTGCAAACAGTTGGCAAATGAACCCCTGGGTTCTGATGTGCAGGGTTTATTTCCTGGGCTCTTGTCTGTCAAACAAGATAATATACTAAGACATCCTGTGCAGAGAACAGAAGGTATCTCTGTATATTTCAGACAGATAATTTACTTCAGGGACATAAGAGACTAACTAACCTGGAAACTCACTATTAATTCTATCTGGAAATTCTGTTGCCCGGTTTACGGCAGGGACTTAGAAGTGTGTGTACCCCCAAACTCAGGCTTAATCCCGTCTTGCAATTCTGCCTCCTTTTCAACGAACTGAGCAGTGGGTTGGAGTGTTTGCAATAGGAGACAAGTGTTGTTTGCTGTTTAAATGACACTTGGGGTCATTCTTCCCAGTGTCATTTAAACAGCAGACAACACTTCCTTCTGTTGCTCCTACCTCGTATCAGAGGCAGTGCCTGGAAGATAGTTTTCATTTTACTTTTTTTTTTTCTTTTGTTTTTTTGAGACAGGGTTTCTCTGTATATCCCTGGCTGTCCTGGAACTCACTTTGTAGACCAGGCTGGCCTCGAACTCAGAAATCCACCTGCCTCTGCCTCCTGAGTGCTGGGATTAAAGGCGTGTGCCACCACCGCCCAGCCTGGGGACTATTTTCTAAGAAAAGAGGTTTGGCTGGGAAACCAATCTTCTCATTTGTATTTTCACCGGCTCGATCCAGGCTTGTTTCTTAGGTCTCCTCTGGTACCCATGTGTGTCCTTTCCCTGCAGAATGGAGATCTCCTCTCACCAGTCTTACCTCCTGCAGCAACTGAATGAGCAGCGCAGGCAAGATGTGTTTTGTGACTGCAGTATTCTCGTGGAAGGCAAGGTCTTCAAAGCGCATCGGAATGTCTTGTTTGCAAGCAGCGGCTACTTTAAAATGCTGCTCTCTCAGAACTCAAGGGAGACGAGTCAGCCCACCACAGCCACGTTTCAGACCTTCTCCCCCGATACCTTCACAGTCATCCTGGACTTCGTATACTCCGGCAAACTCTCTCTTACGGGACAGAATGTTATAGAGGTGATGTCTGCCGCGAGCTTCCTTCAGATGACTGACGTCATTAGTGTGTGTAAGACTTTCATTAAGTCTTCCTTGGACATTAGCGAGAAAGAGAAAGATCGCTACTTCAGCCTCTCGGATAAGGACACTGGCTCTAATGGAGTAGAGCGTCCCCCTTTTTATAGTAGCAGCTGGCAGGAAGAAGGCGGGTCTCCCCACTCTCACGTGAGCCCAGACCCTGGAAAGCCGTGGAACAAGTACGGTTACCCCCCAGCCTCCCAGAGGAGTCCTCAGCGACCGTTGGCCAAGCATGAGCAAAGGAAGGAGCCCAGTAAAAAGGCCAAGCACGTGAGACTGCCACAACCGTCTGAAGTCGTTCATTTTAAGCCCGGCAAAGGAGAAGCTCAGACCGACTCCGGCAACCATGTTTCCCAGTCTGAAGAGCAGGTACCGGTGGATGCCGAAGTGGATCCTGCTCCTGCTGGCTTCCAGTACAGCCAAGGGCCTGATGGCATAGCCAGGAGCTTTCCAGGTACCCCAAGGACTCTAGGTCTCTCTCAAGCCCCAGATACCCTTCATTTTAAGTGCCAGGCAGTTTTAAAGAGATTTTTACATTTATTTATGTGTGTGTGTGTGTATGTGTATGTGTGTTTGAGCATGCCTGTATGGGCAGTGTTCACAGAGGCCAGTAAAGTATATTGGATGTCCTGGACTTGGAATTGATGTGGATGCTGTGAGCCTCTCTCAGGTCCGCTGGAGAAGCAGCTGTTGCCTGTACCCACTGAGTCGTAGTTCCAGGCTCTTATATGATTTTTTTTTTAAAGACATGTGGCATATGGAATCTTTAAATTTTGGAGATCCTATGTGGCTGGCCAGAGCAAGACATCAAGTGAGCTGCAGTCAGGGGTGGGAGTCCTGTCATGTGTCCTGTAGTGTCCCTGTCCAGTCCCATCCAGTCCTGTACCCCCTCTACTCCCACTTAAGTCCCTACTCATCACAAGTCTTTTTTTTAAGTATTTATTTATTATATATATGTAGACTGTAGCAGTCTTCAGACACTCCAGAAGATGGCATCAGATTTCATTATGGATGGTTGTGAGCCACCATGTGGTTGCTGGGATTTGAACTCAGGACCTTTGGAAGAGCAGTCAGTGCTCTTAACCGCTGAGCCATCTCACCAGCCCCCGATTTTTTTTTTAAGTCATACTTTTACCAAATTTATTTCATAGAACATGAATTTATAATTTTTAATTTAAAATATAATACTGAACACATTTAATGACAGTCAAAATAATAGAGTACTCAGAGAACACACACACACATCTATATGAAAAGAAGATGCCTCTCTCTGCCGGGCGTGGTGGCGCACGCCTTTAATCCCAGCACTTGGGAGGCAGAGGCAGGCGGATTTCTGAGTTGGAGGCCAGCCTGGTCTACAAAGTGAGCTCCAGGAAAGCCAGAGCTACACAGAGAAACCCTGTCTCGAAAAAAAAAAAAAAAAAAGAAAAAAAAAACTGCCTGAGGGTGTCTTGCGGCAGCAACACAATTTTGCATAATTTGGCCCTGGATTCTGTCCTTAGCACTACAAACCCAAAACCAACCAAACAAAAACCGGGATAGTGAGAGGTGGTGGTTAGGGGGAGGGGTGGTGAGCAGAATCTAAAGTGAATTAAAAAAAAGTAAGAGGAGGTGATTACATAAAATGTTTTCTTACATATAACATAAGAGAAAAGCATTAACAAGCATATTAAGGTATAAAAGATGTAAGTAGAACAAATTGAAGTTCTTTTACAGCTGGGCATGGTAGCCCACATCTGTAACCATGGTATGAAGGAGGCTGAGGCAGGGTGCTCACCCTGAGTTCTAGGACAGCCAGAGCTACTGAGCGAGATCCTGTCCTGAAAAACAATAAGTGGCTAAGAGATGGCCCACCGGGTAAAGGCACTTGTCCCTAAGCCTGGCAACATGAATTCTAACCCTGGACCGCATGGTGGAAGCAGAGAACAAGATGGCTCCTGTATGTTTTCCTGACTTCCACACTCTCAGTGTGGCATACATGTGTACCAACATATAACACACACACACACACACACGAAACAAAATACGTAAAAAATACAATCTTTAAAAATCTCTCTGAAGCAAAGTACACCCCTTTAATCCCGCACTTGGGAGGCCAGCCTAGTCTACAGAGTGAGTTCCAGGACAGCCAGGGCAACACAGAGAAACCCAGTCTCAAAAAAACAAAACTAAAACCAAACAAACAAAAAACTAATTTGCTTTATTCTTGGCTTGTGTGCGTGTTTTTACAGTCTGGTACTAGCTTTTCACATGTAAAGTCTGATGTGTAGGATTCGATTACAAAGGATGAGAGTGGTGGTCTTCATAGTCAGGTTTTCCTTCTGTGCCCAGGACTGCTCGACAGTCAGAGTGCGCTTAAATCAAGCGATGTGTCGGTACCTTTGCACGGCTGCACTCAGCAACTCCTCTGCATTCCTTGTGCTAATAAAATCGTTACTGTCATCTTGCAGTGATGTAATCCAACTGTCTCCTGACAGATGACCTGACCAGGCTTCGGTTCAAATGCCCATTCTGCACACATGTGGTGAAGCGGAAGGCAGACCTCAAGCGCCACTTGCGCTGCCACACCGGAGAGAGGCCCTACCCATGCCAGGCTTGTGGGAAACGGTTCAGCAGGCTAGACCATCTGAGTAGCCATTTCCGAACTGTATGTATACCAGTTTTTTGTCAGTTTGCTTCCTGTTCTCTCTCTCTCTCTCTCTCTCATTTTCTCTCTCTCTCCTTTCCTCCCTCCTCCCTCTCCCTCCCTCTGTTTTTTTCCCCCTTCTGGTACTGGGGATTGAATACTGCATGCTAAGCAAGGTCTCTACCACTTAGGTACAGCCCCAGCCCTGCATTTAACTACTTTAATAATCTGAGTTAGGGCCAGGCGTGGTGGCGCACGCCTTTAATCCCAGCACTTGGGGGGCAGAGGCAGGTGGATTTCTGAGTTTGAGGCCAACCTGGTCTACAGAGTGAGTTTCAGGACAGCCAGGGCTACACAGAGAAACCCTGTCTCAAAAAAAAAAAAAAGCTTTACTGTGTGGTTCAGTGGGTGAAGGCACTTCCATCACACCTGACAACTGAGTTCGATCCATCGACTCAACGTGATAGAGAGAACCAGTTCTTGAAAGTCGTCCTCTGACCTTCACATGTGCCCTGGGACACACATGTACACACAGACACACACTAAATAACATGGAAATGCATTCACTGGTCTAGAGCTCACAGAGGTGCAGCTGTCTCTGCCTCCAGGATTAAAGTCATGCCTCATCACAGGCTGCATATACATATTTCAATAATTTTATCCTCATTTGAGGCCCTGAAGTAGGAGATACTCTCTTGGTGCTACAGCTTTTCATATTTCCACATTAGTTCATACCGAATCTCATATGGTTTGATATATTTCTCTCCTAGGAGACAATAATTACCCTGTATAAACATTTTTTTTTGTTTTGTTTTGTTTTTAAGATTTATTTATTTATTATATGTAAGTACACTGTAGCTGTCTTCAGACACTCCAGAAGAAGGAGTCAGATCTCGTTACGGATGGTTGTGAGCCACCATGTGGTTGCTGGGATTTGAACTCCAGACCTTCGGAAGAGCAGTCGGGTGCTCTTACCCATTGAGCCATCTCACCAGCCCCCTGTATAAACGTTTTAAGTGTCAGATCAGAATCACCGTTTATCTGTATACTCAGCATCTATTATTGATAGCTGGAACCTGCTGAGACCTCTGTCAGGGGCTGGGTCTGACCTGTCTCCAGTGCACCTCCTTTCTAGTCTGTATCAGGTTCCCCCTAGTCTCCCTAAGGAAAGGAGCGTGAAGGCCAACAGACATTCCAATTCAGGGGCTATCAGGAAAGTGGCAGCTCAATGCCTTTAAGTTTAATAAGGTGTAACGATGGGATGGACTAGATGTAGCTCGTACCGCTAATCCCAGTGCTTATGAGCCTAAGGCAGGAGGATCACCATTAGTAGGAAGGCAGCCTGGTCTACTTCCAGGCCAGCCTGAATGTAAGATCCTGTCTCAAAAACAACCCAAAATGGGGCCAGGGAGATGACTCAGTTGGTAAAAGTCTTTGCTAGGCGAAAGCGATGTCCTAAGGTAGAGGCATTTGCAGTGCGACAGCAAACAGGAGAGATCCTGCCTCAAACAAAACGGAAGGTTAGGACTGACACCAGAGGGTGTCTGCTGACTTCTGTCTACACAATGACACATAAACACGCAGCCACACAGGAACACACACACGCACGCACGCACGCACGCACGCACGCACGCATGCACGCGAGCACACACACACTAAATAATAAAAGCAGATGGCTCAGTGATCAAGTAAGTGTACATTCTCCTAGCTGGGCTTGGGCACAGGCCTCTGGTCCCAGAAGAGATAAGCAGATCTCCAGGCCAGCCTGGTCTACAGAGCAAGTTCCAGAACAGAGAACCCCAGCCCCCCCCCACCAAAGAAAGAGTACACACTACTCTCATAGAGAGTCAGGCAGATTACAACCATCCCTAATTCCATCTCAAAGGGATCCAATACCCTTTCCTGACCTTCATGGAGACCCACACGTGTGGCATATACTCATACAGGCACACACACATGCACATAAATAAAAATAAATCATTTAGTTATGTATATGCCAATATATAATAGAGTACATACCAAAGAGGTGCCATTGTGGTGACTCATGAGGTAAAGGCTGCCAGGCCTGATGACCTGAGTTCATACCTCAGAACCACATGGTGGAAGGAGCAAACCGGTTCCTGAAATACCAAAATACCGAAAACTCTCCTATGATCTCCACACGCATGCCGTGGCACCCACGCACCTGCACCGTCACCCATGCACCTGCATCATTACCCACACTGCACCCACACCATCACCTGTGTACCCACACTCTCCGCACTGTCACCTGTGTACCTACACGGTCACCCTTGCATCATGGAAACACTAACGACAGTAACAGCCTTTTAAGATGAGTGTAGAGGGGCACGCCTATAGTCTGTTTATACTCCCCCAAACTCTTCCATGCATTTCTTTTACAAAAATAAGACCAGACTACACAGGTTCTTCTGCCGCCTGCATTCCCATGAATCTCTATCATGTTTAAGTTTACTCTGAGATACTTGGTTAATCAATGATCAAGACTGACCAAATGAGGATTAGGACACAAGCCCTCTCACACCCAAACCGCTTCCTAGCCAATCTTCGGTTAATAAAAATAGCCAGTAATCTTTGCAAAAATATTGATAAACTTATAATCAGGATTATATTTTTTCCTCTAGTAAGATAAAAATACATGAAGGGTGTTAGAGAGATGGCTCAGCAGGTAAGAGCACTGGCTTCTCTTCCAAAGGACCCACTCGGGTTCAGTTCCCAGCACCCACAAGGCAGCTTAAAACTGCCTGTAGCTTCAGTTCCAGGGGCTCTGACACCCACACATAGATAAACATGCAGGCAGAACACCAATGCACATAAAATATAAAGTAAAAAACAAACAAATCAAAAACATTATTCTCTGACCTCCATATGTTCACCAGAGCATCCATCTTCACCCTTCGTACACATTGATGATGATTCTTTAAAATCTTTAAAGCAGAACATGTTTGCAACTTTGACTCTGGGAAGGAATGGGTTAATGGATGTGTGGCAATATTAAGTGTATAATAGTAGTAAAACAAAAAACCCCATTACAGCCATTATTTAGAGAACGCCGGTATCTGACGTGTCACTGGCTCTTGGAATAATTAGATGTTCACTTGAGTTTAACGCTTTGAGCGTCTTAAGTGTATGAACTGGTCCCTAAAATAGCAAAGTGACCCAGTTTTGAACATTTATTTTTATCACTCTTTAAATCCCTGCAGATTCACCAGGCATGCAAACTCATCTGCAGGAAATGCAAACGCCACGTGACTGACCTCACGGGGCAAGTGGTGCAGGAAGGAACCAGGCGCTACAGACTATGTAACGAGTGTCTTGCTGATGTGGGCATGGAAAGTCTCCCTGCTGACCTGGAGGCTGAGCAACACCGCACAGCCCCGGCCGATGGAGACAAGGACTGCCGGTGGCACCTGAGCGAGGAAGAGAATAGATCCTATGTGGAGATCGTAGAGGACGGGTCTGCCGATCTGGTCATACAGCAGGTTGACGACAGCGAGGAGGAGGAAGAGAAAGAAATAAAACCCAACATTAGGTAGCCTGAAGTGTGACCTGTCAGAGCTGGCATGCCTGCAATTTACACAGACATGCTGTGTCTGTCTCTCCATGGGCAGAGCCCGGTGAATGGGTTTCTCCTACTGACTTAGAAGCAACCTGATGTAACTTGCATGCTTTCTGAAAAGGCCACCGTATCCATTCTGAACGTTGTTGCTGCACTGGGAAGACCTTGCTTGCTGTTGGCATGACAGATGATCAATTACCCTTTCTGTTATTACAGATACCATTTCCTTTCTTTCTTTCTTTCTTTCTTTCTTTCTTTTTTTTGTTTTGTTTTGTTTTGTTTTGTTTTGTTTTTTCAAGACAGGGTTTCTCTGTATGGCCCTGGCTGTCCTGGAACTCACTTTGTAGACCAGGCTGGCCTCAAATTCAGAAATCCACCTGCCTCTGCCTCCCAAGTCCTGGGATTAAAGGCGTGTGCCACCACCTCATGGCACCATTTTCTTTAAATATTGGAAAAATCTATTTAGTAAACTTTTTGGACTAAAGTATTTTAAATAAATGTATCACAAAACTTTAAGACAATCTTTTTCGTGACACTTTTATTTATTTGTTTTTGTTTGGGCGTGGGGTGTGTGCACGTGCTAGGACACTTGTAGACATCAGATGAGAATTAATTTGTATAAGTTGATTCTCTCCGTCTATCGTGTGGGATGGAATTCAGGGCATCAGTCTTGCTGTTTTACCTTCCCCTGTCAATAAGCCTGTCTGCAACATTTAAACTGTTCAGAAAGCACTTACCTATGTTGCGGATGGGCCGGGTGCTGTTCTTGTGAACCAATCACCTAGTGAATAGGGGAGCCAATCACTGGGCGAGTAGACGGGACTGCTGGGTTGGAGAGAGAAAAAAATAGGTAGCAGGGGGGGCGAGTTAGGTCCCGTTTGGAATGGGACAGCCGAGGGGTAAGATGTAGCTGCTAGAGTTTTCCTGTTTCATGGCGGATCCGCAAGGATTCACTAGAGGAATCAGTTTTTAATAAGGCTCACAAGATTAGGTTTTAGTTGTTGCACTCAGAGATTGAGTTACCATTGTTTCTGAACTGAGTTTGTGTTGTGTTTTCCTTCACGTAGTGGCTCGCCTGGGTTCAAGAAAGGTACAGTGGTAAAGTGCCGGGTCTGCCTGAGGTACACCACAAAGACTGTGGGGGGATTTGAAGCACGGTGCTGGCGTGGTAGCAACTGCCAGTGGGAACCTAGCAAGCTGGGTGGAGTTCTGAGTTAGAATCTCCACGAGATAAAAACAGGTCGGCCATTGCCCGCCAGTGCATGGCCAGCCAGGCTGCTGAGGCACACGGTTATAAGACTGCATTCAGGAGCCTGGCCATCCATCTGCAGGACCTAGCCTCAGGTCTGTGAGTCAGAGAGGCCCCCAGCAGTAAGAGTACTCACTGTCTACTCTTTAAAGGACGAAATATTTGAGTCCTTGCACTCACAACCTCCTGTAACTCCACAAACTCTGTATCTATGGGATCAAATACCTACTCTGGTCTCCACAGGCACCAGGCTCTGAAGTGTAGGCAAAACATGTATCACATTATGTATATCATACCCATAACCTTTAAATTTATGAGGTGGAAGCAGGCAGGGCTCTGAGTTTGGAGGCTGCCTGGTCAACAGAGTGAGTTCCAGGGCAGCCTCCAGAGAAACCCTGTCTTGAAAGAAAACAAACATTTTTTTGTAAGTCTGAAATAACTTATAACACAATTCCACTATTTTGAGTGGTTTAGGATTATGACTGAGAGGTAATAGGCCTGAATCAGCTCATAGCTCAGTTTTGCTTTGTTTCTTCTTTTGAGGCAGGTTTTTCCTGTGTGGCCCTGGCTATTCTGGAACTCGCTCTGTAGACTAGACTGTCCTCAAACTCAGAGATCCTCCTGCCTCCGCCTCTGCCTCCTGCATGCTGGGATTAAAGATGTGCACCACCACCACCTGGCCATAGTTGAATTGTCATAGAATTAATACTATTCTTGGAAAGTGGCTGGAAAGATCGCTCAGCAGTTAAGAGCACTGCCTAGTCTTTCAGAGGAGCCAGGTTGGTGACTCGAGTTCATCTTGTCTCTGGGCATTGCATGTATGTGGTACACAGACATATGAATGGAAAAAAAAACAAAACAAAACCAAAAAACCCATGCCTATACAAACAAATCTTTCTTAAATTATATTTTTTAAAAAAATTATGTAGGGGCTGGAGACATGCTCAGTGGTTAAGAGCAGTGACTGCTCTTCCAGAGGTCCTGGGTTCAATTCCCAGCAATCACATGGTGGCTCACAACCATCTGCAATGAGATCAGATGCCCTCTTCTGGTGTGTCTGAAGACAGTGTACTCATATACATAGACTGGATAATTCTTTTAAAATTCATGTTCATGAGCTCATCTTGATTGGTGGGACAGTGCAATTAGGTCAAGGTCAAGGTGACGGTGCAGAGATGACTCAGGAGGAAGCCAGTGCTTGCCATGCAGGTAGAAGGCCCAAATTTTGGTCCTCAGAACCCATGTAAGGATTCAGACATGGCTGCTCCATATGTACCCAGTGCTCCTTGGGGTGTGGAAATGAGCAGATCCCTAGAAGTAAGTCCCGGGTTCAGTGAAGAAACCCTGTCTCAAGAACTGAGGGAGAGAACGAGAAGCTAGCATTGAGCGCCATGCAGATGTGCATGTGTGAGCTTCTACACACGGGTGTATACACAAACTATGGCGCAGAGTGCTTGCTCTGTAAGCTTGAAACCCTGAGTCTGAATTCCTAGAACCCATAACAAAGCCAAGTGTGTGTGGGAGGGTGAATACATATGGAGCTGGAAGCTGTCTGGGCTATTCAGCCAAGCTAAAATGCGGTGCTTCCAGCTCCCCTAGAGCCGACAGGGCTGAGTTGGTGAGGAAGACTGGGCAAACTGTCCCAGCCTCCATACACCCACACAACCATGTACATACACTACTCGCATACATAACAAAAGTAGCCAGGAAACACACTGCTAAGAGCCATGTCAGCGGGTGAAGATGAAGATCCTTCAATATAACCCTTTTCCTCTTTAAAAGTAAACTGGAGTCGGGTGTGTGGTGATGTGTACCATAATCCCAGCACTTGGGAGGCAGAAGCACCCAGATGAGTTTGAAGCCAGCCTGGCTGAGATTACATGGAGAAACCTTGTCTCAGAAAGCCCAACAAACAAAAGCCCTAAAATTAAAAAGAAATAACCTGGAGGTGGAACTGAAGAAATAGCTCAGCAGTTGCTAACACTGGGTCAGAGCCCAGCCCTGACAAGGCCACTAACAACCATCTGCTACACAGGGTCTAGGGGACCCTGTGCCCTCTTGTGGCCTCTACTGGTACTGCATGGCACACTTACATGCAGGCAAAACACTCATTCACATAGAAACAACCATACAAAATAAAAATATTGAAAAAGGTTGCGTTTTGAATTTGAGGCTGGACCATGCACCACTGGCCTGGAACAGTATGTAGGCCAGGCTGACCTACCCTAAACTCAAGTTCTGCCTGCCTCTGGAGTGCTGGGATTAAAGCACACGTGTGTGCAGGGGACTTGTCAGCTTTTAAGAATAATTCCTAACCTTGTGTGGTGGTCCATACCTTTTTCCCTCTTAAAGATTTATTTTTTATTTTATGTTTGTGCTTTGCCTGCACTTATGACTGCTATATGTGTGCCATGCCTGTAGAGGACTGCAGTTGATCTCCCAGAAATGGAGTTTCAGTTGTTAGCCACCCGGTGGGTGTTAGGAATTGTACCAGATCTCCTCTACAAGATCAAGTGCTTGGTTGTTTTGTTGTTGTTTTCACTTTGTTTTTTGAGACAAGGTTTCTCGGTGTAACACCCTTGGCTATCCTGGAACTTGCTCAGAAGACCAGGCTGCCTCTCCTCCCAGCGCTGGGATTAAAGACATGAGCCTGGCTCAACCAGTGCTCAATTCTCTCTCCAGCCCCAGACTCATGCCTTTTAATCTCAGCACTCAAGGGAGGCAGGAAGATCTCTGTAAATTGGAGGCCAGCATGGTATACATATGGAGTTTTAGCCTAGCCAAGGCTACACAGTAAGATCCTGTGTAAAACAAGACACAAGGAATAATTTGTAACATTTATGTCATGAGGCGAGGTGATAGTGGTGGCACATGCCTTGAGTTCTAAGAACTTGGGGAACAGTGGCAGACAGATCTCTGAGTTCAAGGCCAGCCTGGTCTACAGAGTGAGTTCCAGGGCAGCCAGGCACCACCACCACCACCACCACAGAAACAAAATTTATGTCATGCTGTATTTTTTACGAAGTGCTTTTTCCTCAGTTCCTCGTTTAATCAGTGAGCTTACAATTACAACTTCATTTGTAGCTAGGGATGAATGGAAAATGGCTGACAGGAGCTCTGTCTGTGGAAAATGATGGATACCTGTGGGAATGAAGAGGTGCTTGCCTGGAATCCAAATGGTGTTTTACAGAGTTCCTTCTGCCTGAACACCAGCAGTCTGTCACAGTGCCACCAGCAGTTGAAATCGCCTCTTTACAAACAAGGCTTTCTTGTTGTCTATACAAAACTCCCTCCAGTTTACCTGCTAGAGCAGTTGTTCTCAACCTGTGGATCTCGATCTCTTTGGCGAATCTCCATCTCCAAAAATATTCGCTTGTAATTCGTAACAGTAGCAAAGTAACAAGTTATGAAGTTGTAATGAACCACAACGTGAGGGGAAGGGCTGTAGTAAGGATGCGATGGAGCATCTATCTATTCTGTCATTTCAGTGTCACAGAAGACCGTCTAAGGGCTGAGATGGCGTTAGGGATGGGGGTGTGCACTGTGTATTTCAGATGCTCACTTCTATGAGCCCCAGACCCCTCTTTGCAGTCAGGATGATGGCACGGTTATCTTAATGTTATGTAAAAACTGTTTGCCAACACCTCTGATTGGCTAATACAGAGCTGGGCAGGAGAAGAGAATAAATAGGGCAGGGTTTTGGATCATAGTTGGGGGTACTAAAAGAGGAGGAGACCAAGGAGAGAGGGAGTCAAGAGAGGGTGTGGGAAAAGGAGGGACAGAGGGAGGAAGCAGGGGAGGAAGAGACAAGAGAAAGGTGTAGAGAGACCTGGAAGAACCAGGAGGATTCACCATGAGGTTGCCATGAGAGAGCAGCCAGGAAGACACCCGTGGACCAGAGTAAGCCAGGACAAGATCTCCACTTGTCTCAGAGCTGGAGGTAGTGGTATGCAGACACTCAGCTTCTTATATAGGTGCTGGGATACAAACCCCCGCCCTGATTGCTCAGCAAGAGCTGCTAATCACTAAGCCATCTCTTCAACCCTAAATAGGTTAAAAACAGGTTTTTTGGGTGGTGGTGGTGGTGGTGGTGGTGGTGGTGGTGGTTGTTCTCTAACTGGATGCATAGACTGGATTAATAAAACCGCAGCATGTTGGGGCAGACCTTTAATCCCAGTACTTAGAAGGAGGAGGCAGGTACTTTGAGTTCAAGGCCAACCTGGTCTACACAGTGGAACCTTGTCTCAAAAAAGTAAAGAAATGAAATTTCAGGAGGGTGTGGTGGTACACGTTTTTAATCCTAGCACCCAGGAGGCAGAGGCAGGTAGATCTTTGAGCTCAAGGCCAGCCTGGTCTACAAATTGAGTCCAGGAGAGTCAGGGCTCTGTTATACAGAGAAACTTTATCTTAAAAAAACCAAAAGAGGGCTGGTGAGATGGCTCAGTGGGTAAGAGCACCCGACTGCTCTTCCGAAGGTCCAGAGTTCAAATCCCAGCAACCACATGGTGGCTTACAACCATCTGTAACAAGATCTGACTCCCTCTTCTGGTGTGTCTGAAGATAGCTACAGTGTACTTACTATAATAATAAATAAAATTAAAAAAAAAAACAAAAGATAAACAAAATAAAATTACATGTCAGAAAGGTCTATATGTAAGATATAATGTCAAATATTCATCCTAAGAAAATATTAAGTATTGCTGCTTAAAAAGAAGAGAGAAAATCAGGAGTCTTCTAAGAAGTCTTCTAGAGGGTTCTACTCAGAACCAACTGGAACAGAGGATGGCTCTGCCCCTTAGCAATGTAAAACCATGACCTCAGCCTACATGGTGAGCATGTTCTCTGCTCCACACTTGTCTCTACACCTGTCTTTTCTGAGACAGGGACATGTTCAATTGCCCAGGCTAGCTCTTAACTCATTCTATAGCCAAAGCTGGCCTTGAATTCAGGATCCTGAGTGTTGAGATCACAGGCATATAATATGTCTATCATACCCAGCTCAAATGACATTAAGTTGGATTCGGCCCTGGAGGCTGCTTACACCAGCAGGCAGTCCCTTCTGAGACACGCTGGAGCACCTGCATTCCAGGGAAGAACAAAGTAAGGCAACTAGAAGGAAGACCAATGCGTGGATACCTCATTCCTCCTTAGAACAGGGAACAAAGTACCCATGGAAGGAGTTACAGAGACAAAGTTTGGAGCTGAGATGAAAAGATGGACCATTCAGAGGCTGCCCCACCCAGGGATCCATCCCATAATCAGCCACCAAACACAGACACTATTGCATATGCCAGCAAGATTTTGCTGAAAGGACCTTGATATAGTTGTCTCTTGTGAGGCTATGCCAGTGCCTGGCAAACACAGAAGTGGATGCTCACAGTCAGCTATTGGATGGACCACAGGGCCCCCAATGGAGGAGCTAGAGAAAGTACCCAAGGAGCTAAAGGGATCTGCAACCCTATAGGTGGAACAACAATATGAACTAACCAGTACCCACAGAGTTCGTGTCTCTAGCTGCATATGTATAAGAAGATGGCCTAGTTGGCCATCATTGGGAAGAGAGGCCCCTTGGTCTTGCAAACTTTATATGCCTCAGTATAGGGGAACGCCAGGGCCAAGAAGTGGGAGTGGGTGGGTAGGGGAGCAGGGCAGTGGGGAGGGCACAGGGAACTTTCGGGATAGCATTTGAAATGTAAATGAAGAAAATACCAAATAAAAAATTGAAAAAAAAGAAAGAAAAATGGCATAACTCAAAAAACAAACAAACAATGTAAGGCACCTGCTGCTCCTGCTCAAATGACCAAGTACAAGACTGCTCCTCAAAAACCGAGGAATTCATTATCTAGAGACCACTGCTACACACTGGTTTTCCATTTCTGAAAGCCACACTTTAAATGTACAGTTCCGTATTTCCATTTAGCATAGATACTATAGAAAATGAGTCATCACATCCTCTCAAACGGAAGAAAACAAATCAGCTCTTCACGAGTCTTTTCCCTCTTTGGTATTTTAAATGTCGATGATCACAAACACTTCTGGCTTCTCTTCATTATAGACTTGCATTGCTGAGTACGTTATTGCCTTGACTTCTGTTCCCTAAAATTAGAGTTAAATGGAAAATGAAAATGGAATTAGGATATCTCCAGCAGGAGCTGGCAGGAAGTCAAACTGTAATTATGAAACAAGAGACTGGTGGTTATCAAGTCAGTGCGGCAGCATGTGCTGGAGACGTGAGCCGCAGGGAATGCTGCAGGGAGAGCACGGGACTGGAGTCGGTGCTAAAGAGGCTCGGGGCCCAGCTGGTCAGGGAAGCCATCTGACCTGGCTGGGCAAGGGTTTGTGTTTTAGCTATAAAATGTGTCAGATCAAACAACACAAGCTCGCCACGCTGGCCAAGGCTCGTCTTCTCCCTCTCTACTTCCTTATGTCTGGACCTCAGGCCGAGCCCTCAGCCTGTTCTTTGAGATTCTTCTCTTTAGTTTCCCAGGTCAGCTCTCCCAGGATTCTGATACATGATATACCCCACCCCTGTCCCAGTTTAGAACAAAAGTATTAGATGTCTTCTTAAGTTCCTTCCTACTCTAAAAAGAATCTGTAATAATTCTGAGTGCTACAAAATATGCCAGGTCATAGTGAATGGCACCTGCTGGCTCTAATGCCAACAGCATGAGAAGATGCACAGGGGTGACTGAGGTCACTGTCTTCCCTCTGCTATTATCACGTTCCTGACGGTATCACCATGTATGTCTATCCACATCTCAAACGGATGTTTCCTGACCAGTGAGCTACATGGGCAGCTTTTCTCCCCACAAGGACAATTCACATTTTCTCTGCAGGCATCTCCCCTCCATTCTCTCAGTCAACATGTTTCTTAGAGAATAAAAGCTATCAATAAGAACCAACTTGTGGCCAGGCGTGGTGGTGCACGCCTTTAATCCCAGCACTCGGGAGGCAGAGGCAGGCGTATCTCTGAGTTCGAGGCCAGCCTGGTCTACAAAGTAAGTGCCAGGACAGCCAAGGCTACACAGAGAAACCCTGTCTTGAAAAACCGAAAAACCAAAAAAAAAAAAAAAAAAAAAGAACCAACTTGTGTGGCCAGCCTGGTCTACATGGCAAGTTCCAGGACAGCCAGGGTACACAATGAAACCCTAACTTGAAGAAAGTACTAGGAGAAGTAGCTCATACATCCACAGCCACCTCGCCATCGCTCTGCCCTCACATCTGCCTTCCTGCAGTGGGAAGAGTGGCACCAATTCTATACCTACCAACTGAGTCCACATCACCATTCACCAATGCTCCACATCCTCTTCCTTTCCAGTGTACCAATATACCCCTCCCTTCTTACTCATTCCCATTTGCATATAAATAAGCTACAACCTCCTAACTAAAGCCACATGAAATAAAATCCTTCTCCTTTATTAACCACACCCTGACCCCAGCTACTACTGTGTTACCAATCTGTCCCCTTTTCTGTAGTCATTTCCAAAAGAATGTTTGTTTAAGATAGGTCTCTATACAGTCCTGTTTTTCCTGAAACTTGTTATATAGACCAAGCTATCCTTGAACTCAGATCTACCTGCCTCTGCCTCCTGTGTGCTGGGATTAAAGGTGTGTGCCACTAGGCCCCCGTGTTCCAAAAAGTTAAAAAGAGGCCTGGAGATGTATTTCGGTAGTGGAGCACCTGTGTAGCTTGCATAAAGCTCTAAATTAATTTCCCAGTGAGAGACAAAGAAAGAACATCTACCCCAGCCTCTTCATTGTAGGCGAAACTAAGCCTCTGGTGCCCATTACTTATAATTTCCATCATCTAGAGGAGAAAAGAAAGGAGATTCCGGGGCTGGTGTGGTGGCTCAGTGGAGGTTCTTAGTTCAAATCCCAGCAACCACATGGTGGCTCACAACCACCTATAATGAGATCTGATGCCCTCTTCTGGTGCATCTGAAAACAGCTACAGTGTACTTATTTATTATAATAAATAAATCTTAATAAAAAAAAAAAAAGAAAGAAAGAAAGAAAGGAGACTCCATGGGCTGGCAAGGTAGCTCAGTGGATAGGAGCACTGACTGCTCTTCCAAAGGTCCTGAGTTCAAATCCCAGCAACCACATGGTATCTCACAATCACCTGTAATGAGATCTGATGCCCTCTTTTGGCAGTGTCTGAAAACAGCTACAGTGTACTTATGTACAATAATAAATAAAGCTTAAAAAAAAAAAAAAAAAAAGGCCGGGTGTTGTGGCACACGCATTTAATCCCAGTACTCGGGAGGCAGAGGCAGGCGGATTTCTGAGTTCGAGGCCAGCCTGGTCTACAGAGGGAGTTCCAGGACAGCCAGGGCTACACAGAGAAACCCTGTCTCAAAAAACCAAAACAAAAAACAAACAAAAAAACCCCTAAGGTTTATGGAAGTGGAGAGATGGCTCAGCAGTTAAGAGCATTGACTGCTCTTCCAGAGGACCTGGGTTCAGTTCTCAACACCCACAGGACAGCTCACAACTGTCTGTAACTCAGTGATCAGACACCCTCACACAGACATACGTGCAAGCAAAACACCAATGTACATAAAATAAAAATAAATCATAAACAAACAAAGCCAAAGTTTACTTTCACGCATGTAGACGAAATGCTTTCTAGGTTGGCTGTGTGAACATACCTGAGGGTGCTTGGACAGTGAGAACTCTTCTCCCCACCTTGAGAAGGAAAGTCAAACATGGTTATTATTTCTACAATTTTCTCTTTTTATTTTATCCTGTACATTTTACAGTAAGGCTTGTAAGTGTGGTCTCACACTGGAGACCCTAAAGGAGATGGCAGGGTAGGGGTGGGGAATGAACTACACAGGCCTAATGGAGGAGAAAGCCATGACTCTAGACTACGATGCTTTCAATGCTGCTAGCAAACTGGGATCAAGCTGAGCATGGTAGCACACATTGAATCCCAGCACTGGGAGGCAGATGGCTCCTTGAGTTAAATGCTAGCAAGGACGACAGAGCAAATTCCAGGACAGCCAGAGCTACACAGGGAAATCCTGACTTGAAAAGCCAAATCAACCAACCAACCAAACAAACAAACTGGAATCATCTAGTTGAGTGCAGCTGCTAATTATAAATACAAAGTTTTTCATCATAAAAACAATTGACGGCTGGAGTGCTGCTGGTTCAGAGGTTACATGCACTGGCTGCTCTTCGAGAGAGCCCAGGTTCAATCGCCAGCAACCACATGGCAGCTCATAACTGTCTTTACTCTAATTACAGTAGACCCTCTGCAGGCACAAGACATGCATGTGGTACACATACATACAAGCAAACACCCATAGATAATACATTTTTCCCCCAAGACAGGGTTTCTCTGTGTAGCCCTGGCTGTCCTGGAACTCACTCTGTAGACCAGGCTGGCCTTGAACTCAGAAATCTGCCTGCCTCTGCCTCCTGAGTGCTGGGATTAAAGGCGTGCACCACGACTGCTTGGATTAAAATAAATTTTTAAAAATTCAAGCTTACAAATCTAGAGAGAAATTTATTTCCCTAGTTTCTGAGTTTGTAAAGCTCAGATTGGCTCCCACTCCTAGGGGTCTATGCAGGTCAACCTACCAAGCCTAAGTGCAATGCTCCCCTGACTCACCATTTATACAAGCCATATACACATATAGACATATATACGTACATTATATATATATATTTATTTATATAGTTTAACATCTTTTGTGACTAGCTAGTTTGAATACTTACCCAATGGATCGTAACTTGAAATTTTTCTGATCAATATTAAGTACTTTCACTTCCTAAAGAGGAAAAAATGTTATTTATCTTATTTTAAAATGTTTTTGAAACAAGGTCTTATATTACTCATGTTAGCCTCAAAATATAGCCAAGGAAAAGTATGCATTATGGACCCTCTGCCTTCATCTTTGCAGTGGTGGGATCACAAGCATGTGTCACCACGCCTGGTTTTATGGAGTGCTGGGGATTGAAACCAGGGCTTTTAGAACGCTAAGTCAGCATTCTTCCAAGTGAGCTACAACCACTGGACAGATAATTGTTACTTTCAACAAAGCAAACAAAAAACAGAAGAAACAGAGAAGCAATAGTGGCACAGAGAAACCCTGTCTGGGGTGGGGTAGGATCCATCTATAACACAACACTGCATACATCCAGTCTGTAGGATGAGTGACCCAGTGGATACATGTGATGGATGGAGCTGACAAATGAGAGACTGGAGGATTTCTGTAACACAAAGGGAATGTGTGTCAGGTGCTGGAGACGTGTCCTAGAGGTTGGCAGCAGTAAGCAATTTGCATTTGGCCTTTTCTGTTTGTTTTTATTAAGAAGTCTAAAATCATCAATTGTTGAACTTAGGACAGAGGCACGAAACTTCAAAGGCAACAGCTGGACATGTGGACCTGAACACAGCTCACAGGTGCACTGCCCAGCCCCCCCCCCCCCCTTTTTTTGTTTGGATCAGGCTCAATATGTAGTCCTGACAGACCTAGAACTGCTCTGTAAACCAGGCTGGCCTGGAACTCAGTTCCTCATGCCTCTGCTTCCTGAGTGGTATAATGAATGGCTTGCTGACCATGCTGGCTTAGTAAATGCTCTCTCCAGCCCTTCGTGATATCAAATACTTCACAGTCAGAGAGGGAGAGAGAAAGAGAGAATGAATATACCTAGGCAAACAGGTTAGTCAATAAGGACCTACATGGAGCTGGAGAAATCACTCAGCAGTTAACAGCACTGGCTGCTCTTGCAGAGGACCCAGAATTGCTTCTCAGCACCTCTATGGTAAGTCACATCTGTTTGTGATTACGGAAGCAGGGCTATGATGCCCTCTTCAGGCCTTCACTGACACTGCATGCACTTGGTGCACAGATGTGCATGCAGGCAAAACAACTATACATAAACTAAACAAAACTTCTTTTAAAAACCCTGTAAATTATATAACTCAACATTATCTCACTATCTCAATGGACTGGCTTTTGGACCCTATGTCTTACCTTGAATTACTTGTTCAATTTTAAAATGTGAACCAACAGCCTACTTGCTCAGCAAAAAAAACCCCAAAAAGCAAAGCCTTGCGCTTACCCGGGGTATGAAGTACTCATCAGCGCTGAACTTGTAAAGCCACTCGTCCAAAAAGTGAAACAGCAGAGACTGCAGGTCGTCCCCTACAGAGTGGAAAGGACCACAGCAGGCGACATTAGTAAAGTTCAGAATCCACCCTGAGGCTCTTCCTGCGACAATACACTCAGATCATGAAGAACAACGTCCACTCATGCCATAACTTTTCCTTGTGAATAGAGCAGTTACCTTGGGTTTCTACTTCCACGGTGCGGAGGGGCTCCACAGTCCCAGTATCTGTCATGTAACCAAACATGGCCATGGCACACTGTTCAAATGCTTCCTCCAGAGTGTCTCCCCATGCGTGTAACCTAAAAATTACAAAGTTTAAATTACAACAAATAAAAGAGGCCACAGTATGTGCATAATCAATTACAAGACAGAAAATCCCACAGTAAAGCAAAAGAAAATCAGCTTCATAAATATAAACTACATGTCTAATTTGACGACACCCATATAGGATGTTTGTAAATCATCATTTCAGATTTAAAACAACAAAATCAAAGGAAAAAAATGGAATTACGCTTGGGCCAGAAGGTAAAGATACTTGCCACCAAGCCTGACACTGCAGTGGAAGGAAAGAACTGACCTCTGACTTCTGCCCATACACCGTGGCACTCATGTCTTTTACACACATACCCCACAAAATAAAATGTAATTATATGCTCGGGCACACCTTTAATCCCAACACTCAGAAGGCAGAAAAAGGCATATCTCTACAAGTTTCAGGCTAGCCTGGCCTATATAACAAATTCCAGGCCAGCCAATGCTACACAGTAAGATCCTATCTCAAAAAAGAAAAGATGGAGGGGCTGGTGAGATGGCTCAGCAGTTAAGAGCACTGGCTGCTCTTCCAGAGGTCCTGAGTTCAAATCCCAGCAACCACATGGTGGCTCACATTTCTGATGCCTTCTTCTGGAGTGTCTGAAGACAGCTACAGTGTACTCATATACATAAAATAAATAAATCCTTAAAAAAATTAAAGCATTCATTCTATTTAAAGACAGTTCCAAAGAACAACTCTGGTGTACTCACTGGACATCAGCCGTATGATCCAAATCTGAGGGAGAGAGGGAAAGTGGGTAAGTCACTGACCTTGACTCTGAAACCATACAGAAGTAACTCTAGAGTACTGACAGGCAGCAAACACTCTCATTCACTGCTACTCACTAAGAACATCATCCTAGCTGGAGAGCAGGTTCATACTTAAGTGGCTAAGGCAGGTAGATATAGATTCCAGCCTAGCCTAGGCTACTAAGACAACCTGGGTACACAGTAACAGCCATATCCATTCACTCATTCATTCTGAGTTAGGGTTTCTCTGTGTAGCCCTGGCTGTCCTGGAACTCTCTCTGTGGGCCAGGCTGGCCTCATACTCAGAGATCTGCCTGCCTCTGCCTCCTGAGTGCTGGGATCAAAGAAGTGTGCTGCCACCGCCAGCAATGACACCACTTCTTTGACAGGGGTGGGGGGAAGGGGATGGCTCAGTGACTAAAAGCTTGTACTTGCTGTACTGGACCACATGTGGAAAGAGAAAATTGACTCTGAAAATTGTCCCTTGACTTCCATATGTATACTGTGGTGTATATATATATATATATATATATATATATATATATATATATATGCATCCTCATCCCCCTTCTTATACACAGTGAGTGTGAAAGAGAGAGAGAGACAGAGAGAGAGCGAGCTAGCTCAGTAGGTAAAGTGCATGCTACACAAGGCAGTATGATACAAGTTCTGATCTTGAGAACCCATGCTAACATCACACACAGCAGCACAAACATCCACCCTCCTAGCGCGCTGACAAGAACCTGGAGGAGGAGATAAGCAGCTACAGAACTGGTGGTTCTCAACCTGTGGGCCTCCTAAGACCATGGGAAACCACAGATATTTATTTACATTATGATTCATATCAGTAGCAAAATTACAGCTATGTAGTAGTAACAAATCATTTTATGGGTGGGGTCAGCACAACATAAAGAACTGAATTAAAAGGTTGTAGCCTCAGGAAGGCTGAGAACTGATTCTAGACATTCCTGGGCCAGCTAGCCAGGCTTACCAGCGCCCAAGAGATCTTGTCTCAAAGAACGCAGAAAAGGACTGACGCCCAAGGCTGTCTGACTTCTATGACATGTGCACACACACACTGACACATCACACCTAGGAAGTAAAGTTAAAGCAAACAAAAATGATAGCGATGGAGAGGTAGTCCACCAATTAGGAACACTTGCTGCTCTTGCAGAGAGTAGGGATTTGGTTTCTAGAACCGAATGGTGGCTCACAACCACATGGTGGCCCACAACCACTTTGTAACTCCAATTCCAGGGGATCTGTGGCCTTCATGGGTACGAGGCATGCATATGGTGCACATAGATACATCTCTCAAAACACTCCAACAGATAAAACATAAGCAAACCTTTTTTAAAAATTAGGAACCATTTCTTAAAAGTCGGAAAACATGAGGCAGTTAGGCCTTGTGCTCTGTACGTAATAAACTTAAACCTCTCCTAGTATTAGTTCAAAAACAAAGTCACCCAACTCTCAAGTTTATACTTAAATGAAGGATAACTTGTGGAAAGTACCAAGGCAGGAGGCTTTTGGTATTTTGTCTCATCGTGCTTTGGTTTTAGACACAGGGTCTCCCTATGCACTTCAGGCTAGTCTGATCCTCCTGCCCCAAGTGCTGGGGTACAAGCACGTACCACCATGCCCTGCTTCTTCTAGGTAGCCTAAAACATCTAAGTTGTGTACAGCAAGGGGTCCCTGCAGTCCCAGCTCGAGCTTGAAGCCAGATAATCACTGAGCACAGTTCAAGGCCCACCTGGGTGGTACTGCCAACCTCATGTTGGTCAGGTGTCTTTATCAATATATATATATATATATACATTGGCCTCTCAGAAAATATTTCCGATCATCAGTTACTTTTCCTGACTAACTAGTTGAATTCTGAACACAAAATAGTTCAGGAAAGCCAATTGCACAGGATGTACAATGAGCGTTCCTACAGGACGGACAGACCACAACAGCTCTACTACATGCCCGACTGCGTCTCCTCCTTTTCCGTCTGTCTGTTGCCTGTCCATGGTTTACATCAATTCTTTTCACTTGTTTTGCTTTGAGATGGGGTCTATGGCTGTAGTCCTGGCTGGCCTGCAATTCTCTATGTAGACCAGCCTGGAATAGATTGTCTTGCCTCTGTCTCCAGAGCTCCAGGATTAAGCATGTGTGCCACAGCAACCAGCAATTCTCCCCACTAGCAGGTATTCTCAGAGGTCACTTAACAGAAGCCCTGAATGCTGCTTGGGGATGTGGCTCAGTGATAGAGTACTTGCCTAATGTGTGCTATGTTCTTGATGTTATAGTGAGCATGAAACACAAAGTAAAGCAAAGAGATGAAAGAAGGGAGGGAGGGAGGGAGAGAGAGAGGCCTGGAGTCCATAGAGAACAGTAAAGCTGGTAGACCTGGTAGTGCAACTAAGGTTTTCAGTAGACTTAGACAGGGGGACCACAAGTTTGAGGCCAATCTGATATATGTATTGAGCTCACGTGTTGAGGTACATAGAACGCCATGCTTAAAAATACCACAAACCCCAATGAAACTAATTTTAAAAGGAGGAGGGAGCTAGGAATGGAGGTCACTGGCAGAGTGTTTTCCCTGCTACAACAAAATAAATAACTGATATAAGCATTATTATAAATCTGCAGAACTCTTAGTATAATGCCTGCATCAAAACACTGTAGTTAAGCAAACTCTAGCATGGCTTCTAATAGCATCGGGCCACATCTTTAGGAGAGAGCAGAAGCCTTCATTAAAATGCTTGCCTGAGGAAAGCCTGATGAAGGCTGTAGAATTCTCTCTTTGTTCTAGCCAATGCTTGATAAGAGGCTCTGAATCTCCCTATTTTACAGCAAGTACCAAAAAGCCTTAAAACTGTGACTCTGTATCCCTTCCAGATCTGAACAATCTTCCCTAAAGACCTGTTCTTTGAAATGTTATCATCCCCACAACCCGGGCCTCTTGTCTCTAGTCTGTGGGAGGCCAGGACTCAAGCTTCTAAAAGTGGCAGGGAGCAGGCATAAGTGGCCTTGGCCAGTGACTACAGTGACTAGCCCTTTGTACTCTGTCCCTCCCCTGACTGTAGGAGCCCTTGCTCTGTCCCCCCTCATTCTCCATGTAGAACAGTCTCTATGTGAACTGGAATGACTCTCAGCTCTTACGGCGCCTGTACTTAACCATACTCACTTCGACTTGTGTCTACCTGTGTGACCTTTGACTGGGATAAATGAGCTACACATAAAGGAACCAAGAGCATGAGTCCACTTATGTGAATCTCTAACACAGAAAACTCTACTCCAGAAATCCAAACTATAACAATGGTGGCTTCAGGGATAGGAGGCTGGAAAGGAACTGAGGAAGCTTTCTAAGATGGCAGAACTGGTCTATCTGGAAACTAGGGCTGCTTACACCGGGAGATCTGTTTAGCAACAATAATAATCTGGGCCAGGTGTGGTGGACCATGTCTGTGATTCCAGCACCAGGGAATCACCTAGTGAGTTCCAGGTCAGTGAGGGTTAGAGTGAAATCCTGTCACACACACAAAAAGGAAAGTACTTAACACTTTACTGGGGCATAGGTAAATTATACTCAATTCTTTCAACTTTTTAAAAAAGATGATACATTGCTATATAGGGTGGTTCTCAAATTTTTTAATCTCAGGAACCCTATACTCAAAGACTACTGTAGGGCAGAAGCCATTATAGCTCAGGGGTAGACTACTAGTCTAGGATGTCCATTAAAGACATAAGAAATTTCTTTATTTCTGAGACAGGGCCTTACTCTGTAGCTCTAGCTGTCCTGGAACTCACTATGCAGACCAGGCTGGCCTCGAACTTAGAAATCCGCCTGCCTCTGCCTCCCAAGTGCTGGGATTAAAGGCGTGCGCCACCACTACCCGGCTAAATTTTTTTTTTAAATATTTATTTATTTATTATATGTAAATACACTGTAGCTGTCCTCAGACACTCCAGAAGAGGGAGTCAGATCTTGTTGTGAGCCACCATGTGGTTGCTGGGATTTGAACTCCTGACCTTCGGAAGAGCAGTCGGGTGCTCTTACCCACTGAGTCATCTCACCAGCCCCCGGCTAAATTTTTATCTTTCAAAAAAATTTAACGTGATGCAAAAGTTGCAGTACGTAATAAGATCCAATCTTGGGCTGTGGACACACACGTACGCACGCACGCACGCACAGAAAAAGGTATGTCTTGATTACTCTAACCTGGTCACACTATTCCCTACTGGGAGAAACTCGAGGACAACCCAGAAATCACTTAAAAATACAACTAATGCACAAGTATAATTTACAATGATAAATGTTGGACCAGCGCCACACCATTTAACTCTATCCCCAAAGGTAAGTGTGATTCAGGCACACATGGACTTTTAGAATGGATGGGGGCAGGGGATACGGCCTCGGGTTTCTTCATTCTCTAGTAAGGTGATCTTTTTCTTCACTTTCCCCCTAAATTGGGTCCAAAGAGGGGCACACTGTGATCACGCCAGAGCACCTTTAGGGCAAAGAAGTGGGCGAAGCAGGAAGCCGCAGGTTGTCCGAATGCAAGAGATGTGGGCCACCTACTCACATTCATATTTTCGATTGACTGGAGGATACTTGTCCTTGGTCGCCTTCTGTTCCTCCGTCAAATTGTAATCTCTAACATCTTCCTCCTCTTGAGCCATGATTGCGGAGTTGGTACTCTTACTTCCGCCCTTCATCAGCCAGACTTCGGCCCCGCGCCATAACTTCCGCTCTACACCCCACCCCCTTGGCAGCGGGTCTAAAAGGACCAGGACTCCATTCTGCAAGCTCGCGGAAGGATATACCCGCTTGCGGCTGCCGGGCTGCCGGGCTGCCAGGCTCGGTCCTGCCGCTTTTATAACATGTTTTAGAGACCAGCATCTTATTTCCTGCACTCATCACTATTAGTACCGAGGGAGTCAGTTAAAAGACGCCACCTTGAATTAGGCACCTGTAAGTCTAAACGGTGATGCGTTTTCTCCTCGTCTGGCCCTCCGAGTTGCTAACCAGACCCGGAAACACTTCCAAATTCTTTCGCTACCCTGAGGGAGTTGTCAGCATAACGGCCTGCTAAGAAGATGGCTGCGCATGAGCGTGTAGGGTGTATGTCACGTGATCTGCACGGGCCTCATCCCGGCAGGCGGGGCGCGCGCGCAATCCGTGGAAGTCTCCGGACTGTGGTGGGGGGTGGGGGAGAGAGAAGGGGCGGAGCGCGCGCGCCTCGGGACTCTGGAGAAAACGACTCTCGAGCGTCTCCATAGGCCGCGAGGCGGATGCTCCGCCCACCCCTCAGACCCGCGCTTTCTCATTGGTCGGTGTTGGCGCGAAGGCACGCGAGCCGGCCCCCTACGCACGGGCCGCAGGAAACAATAGAGGCCGCGCGCGCGGAGTGGAGCGCTCGTAGCCTCCCCGCCCCTCCTGCAACGCACGACCCCGGGATCCCCCAACCCCTCCCGGCTCTCCTGCCGCCATGGCTGACAAGGAAGGTGAGTGTGCCGAGGCCGGCTCGGAAGGGACGGTGCTGGCTTGTAGGGCTGTGTCGTGGCCTGTTACGCGGCCTGAGACGGAGAGCAGGCCCGACTCTGGCGAGCCTCGTCCCAGCGACGCCGGCCTGAGGACTGAGCTCCCCGGCGGGGCGGGCTAACGGCGCAGCAGCTCCTCCGGAGCGGATGCGAGGCGACGCCAGGTCTCCGGCCTAGGCGACTACGAGGCTCCCTGCCGGTCCCTCTGCCTGCCGAGACTCGGGGCGCCGCTCTCCATCCCCAGGCTCGATGCGCAGGTCTCCTCCCCGGGTTTGGCGGACTTGGCGCGCGCCACCGTGCTTCGTTCGGGGTTGGACACCATCGGCCCCCGAAGGAGTAACGGAGTGTCCGGCTGGGGTGGCCCCAGGACTTCCGGCCCGCCGCGGCCGAGAGTGGCGTTGGTGCCCGCGACCTGGGAGATTAAGATGAATCTCCATTTCGTTGTCAAAATCCGGGCGCTACGCCGGTGGCTTGGAGAGGTTTGTGCCCTTTCCGTTTACGTTCGCTAACTTGATTTGTCTTTTAAAAACATTTTAGCGGCCTTTGACGACGCAGTGGAAGAACGGGTGATCAACGAGGAGTACAAAATATGGAAGAAGAACACCCCTTTTCTTTATGATTTGGTGATGACCCATGCCCTGGAGTGGCCCAGCTTAACTGCCCAGTGGCTTCCAGATGTGACCAGGTGACGCGAATCTTGAATATTTTTGATAGTTCATATATTTTAATTTTTTTGCCCTCCAGTCACTCAGGGGGGACATTATCAGAGCTTATGAGTACTATTTATTTTCCTCGACTAGAAATAATGTCAAAAACAGAAGATCATTTTGTAATTTACCCTGCAAAGAAAACATGCTCTGTTGTTGTGTTGTTGTTTGATTTTTTTTTTTCTTTTTCTTTTACTTTTTTTTTTTAAGTCATCTCTATTTGTATGAATACACTGAAGCCAGAAGAGGGCATTGGGTCCCATTACAGATTGTTGTGAGCCACCATGTGGTTGCTGGGATTTGAACTCAGGACCTTGGGAAGAGCAGTCAATGCTCTTAGCCGCTGAGCCAGCTCTCCAGCCCTGTTTTTGTTTTTTCCCTCAGCATGGAGTTGAATAGCCATTCTTAAGACTGGAGTTGGCCATGTAATATAAAACTTGACCGTTTTCAAAAGTTATTCTGGGTCCAGTTTATTCAACAAAACATTTGATTTCTCAAGTCATTTATAAGGTTAATAAATAGCAAGATAAATCTGGGGTCTGCCTAACTGAAGTGGGGGCGAGTGTTTTCAGCAGTAGTGTGAGGTTTTAGAGCTTGGTGGGAGGTGGGGCAGAAGGGTTGTAATGTTTAGTGATTGAGACCTACTGATGGGGACTTTGATCCTCAGCACAGAAAGGGGGGGGGGCTGGGACCCTACAGCGAATTGCATACACAAAATGAAGGGGAAAGTCTGTCAGCATGAACTACCAGACTGGCCTGCTGAAACAAGTGGCAATCCAAAGATGGTGGATGTGGGTAATTACTAATGTAAATTTGGCAAAAATGTACTGAATTCTTTGGAAACTCAAGAGTTAAGATACGTGCAGAATTCAATTATGAGGCTGATGGGGTTCAGCAGGTAATAGAAATTTGGAGTAAAGAGTTGTTTTGGTTTGAGGGCTAGGAATTGAACCTTGTGCATGGTAAGGAAGGCAGTACCATCTGCAATACATCTCTACTGTCATGGAAAGTTCATGTGCATTTTACTAGTAACTTAAGAATGAGGCTGCTGGGCTGGAGAGGTGGCTCAGCGGTTAAGAGCACTGGCTGATCTTCCAAAGGTCCTGAGTTCAAATCCCAGCAACCACATGGTGGCTCACAACCATCTGTAATGAGATCTGACACCCTCTCTGGTCTGTCTGAAGACAGCTACAGTGTACTTAAGATTTAATAACAAATAACTCTTAAAAAAAAAAAAGAATGAGGCTGCTACCTTTGCAGCAGTGTAGAGAGAGATGGAGACCTTTATCTGAAGGGTGTTGAGCAAATCCATGCAGGCACCCAGAAGTTTGGAGTTGGACTTTTTTTTTTCATACATAGGAGTCTTTGTTTTTCCTGCATGTTTGTCTGTAGCGTGTGAGTACAATGCCTGCAGAGGTCAGAAGAGGGCTGGAACACTCTGAAACTGGAGTTACACTGTTGGGAGCTGCCATAGAAGTGTTGGGAAACAATTTCTGAAAGAACAGTCAGTGTTCTTGCTGCTGAACTATCTCTCTTGCCTGTGGAATTGGGAATTTATTAGATTAAAAAACTAGTTGGGAGTTCAAGCTTAGTAGAGTTATCTCTATCTGTTCTCAGTGGTTGTTAAACAATTTGTGTTGAGAGGGTCTGTGGTGCTACATACCTGTAATCCCAGCACTTAAGAGGCAGAGCAGGAAGATCAGGAGGTGAAGGCTAGCCTATGACAGACCATAAGAAAAAAACTTGTATGGTGGTACAGGTCTGTATTCTAGCACTAGGCATAATGGCCAGCCTGGGTTACATAATACAACTCTGTCCTCTCCAAAATGTGTGTGTTGGAACAGCGAGTCTCAAATTTTAGCTATTACATGATAGTTCATTATAGGGTCCCCCTCCTTCTCCCACACTTTTTTAAAAACTGTGTTGGGGGGCAGGGAGACAGGCTATTTTTGGGGGGTTTTTTGTTTCTGTTTTTTCTTGGAGACAAGGTTTCTCTTTATAGTCCTGGCTGTCCTGGAAGTCACTCTGTAGACCAGGGGGACCCAAATTGAAGTTCCTGTTTCTTGGGCACTTAAAAGTACAATCTCTATCTAGAATGTTGTACTGGCTTCTCTTCCTTGATATGCTTAAAGTAGTTGGCTTTTGGCATTTCCTTGGTAGCTTATTTAATCCCTTTGGCAACAATTGTAAGCTTTCATTAATCCTGCTGGTATAGCATCTTTCCCATCTAGACGAAGGGTTTCAAGTTGTAATGTACAACATAGTGAGCTGCAGGTGCTGTAACGGTGTATCTCCTGCCCTCCGGGCTTCTGATGATAGAACTGAGAACTCGCACTCCTTCCACTTATCCAGTGGTCCTGGTACTGTTGGTCTAGGGCCATGCTTTCAGAAGCTCTGCTTTACCATGGAGATTAATTTTTACAGGAGAACACAAATGTTATTAAGCTATGGCTCTTATTTGAAACTTAATATTCCTTGTTTCTTACAGTATAAAATCTAGACTGCCTTAAGCTGACATTAAAGAAATTGCAGTGATTTTAATCCTCTTTCTAGGTTTCCACTTCCAGAACTAGAATTATCTCAGCCGCATTGCTTGATTTCCCCAAAATTCAGATGAACTAGTATTGTGGTGTTAAAATCTAGCCCAGCCCATAATGTATTAGGTTGTTTTTTGTTTTACTGAATTGAACCTGGGACCTCATGGATACCAGTTTCACACACTACCACTGTATTGTATTCCCCAGCTGTTAAGTTCCAGTGGTTTTGCTTTCTGTTGCTGTGATGAAACACCATGAACAAAAGAAGCTTGGGGAGAAAAGAGTTTGTTTCAGCTACAGTTTAATCCATTGTAGAAGTTCAGTGTGGGGGCTGGAACTGAAGTAGAGGCCATGGATGAACATGGCCTCTGTCTTGTTCAGTTTGCCTCTTAGATAACTCAGAATCACCTGCCCTGGGATGGCACTGCTCACTGTGGGCTAGGTCCTACATAAATCATTAATCCCAGAAAATGCTTCCACAGGGTTGCCTACAAGCCATTCAGATGACGGTACTTCTTCAGTTTGTATTGTTAATTTTGTTTGACTATGTGTACATCAGTGTGCCACTTTGTACCTGGTACCTTGTACTGGGTACCTGGAACCTGGGGAGGCTAGAAGAGGGTGTCGGGTCCTCTGGAACTGGAGTTCTACACACTCATGAGCCAGCATGTGGATGCTGGAAACTGAACCCAGGTCCTCTCCAAGAACAATAGCTCTTGATCACTGAACCATCTCCCCAGTTCCTGTTTCTAGCTCTTTAAGAAGAGTGCCTGTCGCTGGGCTGTTATGGCACACACCTTTAATCCCAGCACTTGGGAGGCAGAGGCAGGTGGATTTCTGAGTTCGAGGCCAGCCTGGTCTACAAAATGAGTTCCAGGACAGCCAGAGATACACAGAGAAACCCTGTCTGGGGGTGTGTGTGTGTGTGTGTGGAGAATGCCTGTCTTGTCTTTTATTTTGTTTTGAATTTAGGAGTATGTATATTTCGTCTGTATGCATATGCCATGTATGGGTTTCCTGAGGCCAGAAAATGGCATTGTGGGTCCCCCTCGGTCTGAATTACCTCCATATGGGTATTGGGAATTGAACCATGTCCTCTGGAAGAGCAGCCAGTTTTCTTAACTGCTAAAACATGTCTCCAGCTCCAGGGAGTCCTGTGTAGTCATCTGTTTTCAGATAGGAGTGCACGTAGCCCAGTGATAGAATGTTTGAGTTGAATGTATTAGGTTTGAGGATGTGGGCCAGTGGATAGAGCAATTGTGGAAGTGAGAGGATCCCAGTTCAAATCCTAGCACTGGTATAAATAGCACACTTGTAATTCCAAGAGGCAAACAGGCTCACTAGAATACCAGCAGAACTGGCAAACCCTAGGTTCAGGAGAGTTAGTTCTTCAGTCTGTCTGGAGTAAAAAGAGAAGCCAGAAGCCCATTGTCCAGTTCTGGCCTCCACATATGTAAGCACACTCATGATAGATGTGTACATACAGAAAGGGTGGTGAGAAAGACAACTCTAGGTTTAGGGAGAACTAAAATGAAAACAAAACTACTTCCAAAGTGTTTGGACAGTGTACTTAGTAATTAGGAACATAAACAATGTTTGGAGCAGTGTATTTAGTGTTTTTTGCTTATTTGAAAAAGGGTTTTTCTGTGTAGCCCTAGCTGTCCTGGAATTCAGAGCTCTACCTGCCTCTGCCCCTGAGTGCCTGGACTAAAGGCCTGCCACCACTGCCTGGCTAATGTTCTTTTTTTTTTGTGAAGTACAATAACTCTTGGTTTTATACCATAGTTTCTCCTCTCTTTCTGTCTCTCTCATCTCTGTTCAGAGTTCTTGGTAAACAAGAATATATTGGCTTTTAAACAAACAAACAAACAAACAAACAAAAAAGCCGGGCAGTGGTGGCACACACCTTTAATCCTGGCACTTGGGAGGCAGGGACAGGCGAATTTCTGAATTTGAGGCCAGCTTGGTCTACAGAGTGAGTTCCAGGAAAGCCAGGGCTACACAGAGAAACCTTGTCTGGGAAAAAAAAAAACAAAAGGGAATATATTGGCATATCTAACAGTTATTTTCTTTTCTTCTTACCCATTATAAAGAGTGTATAGTTAATTCACTTCTTTATTTCAATAAAGTGGGAAAAAAGTTTCCTTGGAGTAATTCTAAATTTTTGGCTAAGGTAAATAAAAATTGAGTGCTGTATTTGTGCCTTAGTAGAAGGCTACTAGAAGTAGGAAATAGACTGCCAAGTAGTCAGTGGGTAGAGGTAGGTGCGTACTGCCAAGCTTGCAACTTAAGTTTGATCACCTGAACCCATGGACGGAGAGAACTGCTTGCTTGCTTGCTTGCTTGCTTGCTTGCTTGCTTGCTTGCTTTCATTCATTCATTCATTCATTCATTCCATTGTGGGGAGGGAGTTATGCATATTGTAAGAGAATGAGCATGCTCAGGATCTGCCGGAGCTAGCCTTTCCAGTGGTTGTGGGGTTACTTGACATGGGAGCTGAACTCAAGTCCTATAAGAAGAGCAGCATCTACTGTTAACTGCTAAAACATGGTTTTGGTCCCACTTTTTTAAAAGTGGGAAATAAGGGCTTTGGTAGTGATTCAGTCAGTAAAGTACTTGCCTCATAGGCACTGGGGAGGTGAGGTCAGTCCCCAGCGCTCACAGGCAGGGAGATTCCAAGATGGGAAACAGGAGGATCCCTCAGTCTCACCAGCCAGGTTAACCTAATTGGTGAGCTCCAGGTCAATAAAGTAAGCCTTATCCTTTTTCTTTTTTTTTTTTTTAAGATTTATTTATTTATCATATGTAAGTACACTGTTGCTGTCTTCAGACACAACAGAAGAGGGCGTCAGATCTTATTATGGATGGTTGTGAGCCACCATGTGGTTGCTGGGATTTGAACTCGGGACTTTTGGAAGAGCAGTCAGTGCTCTTACCCGCTGAGCCATCTCGCCAGCCCCAAGCAGGCCTCATCTTAAAAGAGAGAGATAGAGGGCATCTTAAGAGTGATGACTAATTGTCCTCTGGGATCCACATGTTCCTGTGCTTGAACTTAAGGAGGGGTCTGTTGTGTTTGTTTTAAGTAGTTCTTACTATCTCAAGATGGAATTGTTTGGATTTTTGTTTTGTTGTTTTGTTATACATGTACATTGCTGACTGATATCCTGGGTTACCAACTTAAATAATGGTGATTTGTTTTTATAGGCCTGAAGGGAAAGATTTCAGCATTCATCGGCTTGTCCTGGGAACACACACATCTGATGAACAGAACCACCTGGTGATTGCCAGTGTCCAGCTCCCTAATGATGATGCTCAGTTTGATGCATCCCATTATGACAGTGAAAAAGGAGGTAGGACTCTTCCGGGATGGAAGAAGTAATGGTATATGGGTTATATCTTCATTAAGGAGGTATACAATTTGGTTAACCAGGAAGACATTGACCCAAAGACAGAAATTAGTTCATAGATGTGGGTTGCTACACCTTTTTTTTAATGTGTGCATGTTTTTTCTACATATATGTCTGCACTACTTGTGTGCTTGGTGCCTATGAAGGCCGGTAAGGGAGGGATATCAGATCCCCTGGAAGTGGGGTTATAGACATTTGTGAGCCGTTGGGAATTGAACCTGGGCCCTCTGGAAGAGCAGCTAGTGCTCTAAATCACTAAGCCATCCCCCTAGCACCATATTGAACTCAGGACCTCTGTAAGAGCAACCAGTGCTCTTAACCATTGAGCCATCTCTTCATCTCCCCTAGGTTTTTTCCAGGTACATGAGATGCAGACTAAATGTGTAGTGTGTGTTTCTTGCTCTTCTGACATCTCTTAAACTAAGGCACATGAGGCAGGAGGATCACAAGTTGTGGCCAGCCTGGGGCTAGTGATTCCCATCATAACAGAAAATGTTTACACAGCACCCAAAGTATACAATGTGTCTGTTGCTATAATTCCATGGGGTCTAGGGGCAGATTAATAAAAACATCTTAGAAGGTTAACTGATTAGGGTGGGGAGAAAAACACGAGATTATGGTTTGTTTTTGGAGACATGGTTTCTCTGTGTATGTAGCTCTGACTGTCCTTGTCACTCTAGACCAGGCTGGTCTCAAACTCAGAGATCTGCCTGCCTCTGCCTCCCAAGTGCTGGCTGGGATTGATTCTTAGGCATGTGCCACCACCTCTCAGCCACTCAGTGACTTAGGACAGTGGAAATGACTGTGGTACCTGTTACATGCATAAAAAGTTTCAGCAACCTGTTTTTTTAGGAGAATACCCTAACTGCTCACAAATACTTCTTTTTCTAGATAGGAATTGATACTTATGTCCCTGTAGAGAACTTGACTCCCAAAAGTTGTTCTTGTCACTATGTATGTTAGGAGCTTGTACATATCCACCTGAATGTGTGTGTGCAGTAAACTACAAACAGAAAAGAGAAGGGTTTTGTTTGTTTGGTTGGTTGGTTTTGGTTTTTCGAGACAGGGTTTCTCTGTGTAGACCAGGCTGTCCTGGAACTCACTCTATAGACCAGGCTGGCCTCGAACTCAGAAATCCGCCTGCCTTTGCCTCCCGAGTGCTTGGGTTAAAGGCGTGCGCCACCATGCCCAGCCAGAAAGGAGAAGTTGAGGATGGAGCTCAGTGGGTAAGTTGTTTGACATGCACAAGGCACTGGATTCTAAACCACATACAATGGTATGCATTTGCAAGGTAGGGGTAGAAGGCTGGGCATTCTAAGGGGGTTGAGTACTTACTACATACAGGACTCTTTCTCTCTTTCTTTCTTTCTTTCTTTCTTTCTTTCTTTCAAGATTTATTTATTATATGTAAGTACACTGTAGCTGTCTCAGACACACCAGAAAAGGGCGTCAGATCTCATTTCCGATGGTTGTGAGCCACCATGTGGTTGCTGGGATTTGAACTCAGGACTTTCGGAAGAGCAGTCAGTGCTCTTAACTGCAGAGCCATCTCTCCAGCCCCAGGACTTTTTCTTTTTAAGATTTATGTATATGGGTGCTCTGTCTGCATGTGCACCTACTGTTAGTAGAGGGCAGCAGAACTCATTACAGATTGAGAGCCACCATGTGGTTGCTGGGAATTGAACTCAGAACCTCTTCTCTCCTCAGGGTTTTTATTGGTACCTCAGAAAGAGGTAGTGTAGGTAGAATGTGTGGTGTGGGTTTCTTTGTTTTTCTGTAATTGGATTCAATAACTTGTAATCTCATTTTGCATGAGTGGTCTACGAGAGTGAAGGTGCGCATGTCCATGCCAGCACACTTGGAAGTCAGGGCCTTCCTCTGTCACTCTCTTGTTTAATCCTTTGACATGGTTTTGCTGAATTGGAGGCTTGCCCTGCCAGCTAGGCTGCATGTATGTCTTCATACTCTATTCCTGGGTTACAGGAAAACCTCAAGTTATACCTGGCCTTTTATGTTAGTGCCAAACTCAGGTCTTCATTCTTGCTGAATAGCAAACTTTGTACTCACTGGCCATCTCTCTGTCCTCCAAGGTCATTTAACTTGGGGTGTGTGTGTGTGTGTGTGTGTGTTGTATTTTACTTGGTTTTGAATAGGCTCTCATGTAACCCAGGCTGGCTTAAACTTGGAATCGTCATCCTTGCTTTGCCTCTGAGGTTCTGGGAGGGATTAGGCTAGCAAACCTGGCTTCTATTATTGTTTAAAAACTGTACAGTTATAAATTATTAACTTTTCCTCTAAAGTCCTCCAACTTTTTTGTCATTCTTTGAAATGCTTTCCTGTCCCAAAGAGCTCAAAATAATCTTTTTTTTTTAATACTTTAACTGATAAAACTTTGGTCTTTCTGTTTATTTTGCTGGTTGTTTATGATTAGAATTTAGTCCTGTTCCCTGAATGTTTATCTTGCTTTGGGGAGTTGGGGGTCAGCATGCTCTCTACCCCGTGAGCTGCTTCCTTTGACATCAGCTTTGTGTATTGGTGTAGGTGTGTGCCAGATGAGGAAGGATTATCATACATTAAAGGCAGTTGTCTGCATATTGAGTCCCTGAGTGAATTCTCAAAAGGGCTTCTCTGTCCTCCCCAAAAAAGAAGCAGTGATATGAATAACAGCTGTGGATTTTTTAATTTGATTATCACAATACCCCAGTGTTACATACATTATTTTTCTCTCCATTAAAGTGATACTTTACAGATCAGAGAATAAGCTTGGTATTTAAAAGGTGTGGGGGATGGTGACTTTGTTGATCTCATCAGCG
Source organism: Mus musculus (assembly GCF_000001635.26). Taxonomy (NCBI): domain Eukaryota; kingdom Metazoa; phylum Chordata; class Mammalia; order Rodentia; family Muridae; genus Mus; species Mus musculus. The sequence continues at coordinate 129,325,717 of NC_000070.6, read as the reverse complement.
ATGGGCAGAGTTATGTCTAATGTTTAAGACTTTGAGTGCTGGGTTGTATCTCAGTGGTAGAATTTACTAGTCTTGGATCTGTAAGACCCTGGGCTCTATACCTAGCACCACAGACACACAAAAAAAGTGTTTTTGAGAGATTATTAGGTAAGTAATCTCCTACCTAAAAGATGAACTACATTATAAAAATTCATTGATTGATTGTGGGAAAAATGATTTGATTATTTGGTTTGTGCTGTTAAAACACATTCTTTGAGATTCCACTAAATTTATTGCCTAGAAAAGTGACTCATTAGAAATCAGAGTGACAGAACCTTATGTGTGAATACTATTAGTTTAGAAAGATGCACATGTTCTATCTGGGGTATTGGAAATGTTCAGCGAGTTTTTCGTTGCTGTTTTTATTTTCTTTTTGTTGGTTTGTTTGATTTTAAACAGGACTTTGTGGTCTAGGCTGACCGGAAACTCCCTTAAGTACTCAAGGCTACTATGAACTTGTACTAATCAAATTAACCTTCACTTTACCTTTTTTTTTTTTTTTTTTTAAGGGTTGCTTTTATTGTTGTTACTATTAATGTATATGGGTGTTTCTCAGCATGCTTGTCAGTGTGCCATGTGTGTGCCTAGAACCTGTGGAGACGAGAACAAGGTATCAGATCCCTTGGAACTGAAGTTAGAGATGGTTATGGGCCACTGTGTGGGTGCTGAGTATCAAAACCTGGTTCCACTTGAAAAGCAGCTATTGCTCTCCACCAGTGAGTCATCTCCAGCCCACTGGAATGTTTTCATTGTGCTCTGAATAGTGCTTCTGGTATTCACAGAGATCTGTTAGATTCTGTTGTGTTGTGCTTTGGTTTAGTTTGAATGGTGTTTTGCCTTTGAATGTATGTTTTGAAAAAAAAAAAGTAGAAAGAATTTTTTTACTTTCAGTGAGCTTTTGTTACTATTTTAGACCTTTCCTGTTTTGAGTGGCCCTTTCACATACCTACTTTATTTATAGTGGCAATCTATAATTTTAAGTAGGTGTGGCTTGGGGTAGGGGTGCTAATGGCTCAGTGATGATATGTTTGTCTAGCATATGTGTGGCCTTAGGTTCCTTATGCAAAAAAAGAAAAGAAAGACACATCCTAACCTGTGTTAAAACTCAATCTGAGCACTGCATATGGTAGGGGTACCTTGTCATGTCATTGCTTGGAAGGCAGGAGGATCTTGAGCGTGAAACAAGCAGGACTATTGAGACATGGGCAGACAGTCTCCAAAACAAAATAATCTTTTTAAATTCTCTAAGCTGAATTTCTGCTACTGTATTTTAAGTATATGCCCTAAACTGAAATCATGCATTATATAATGTAATTGGTATTGATTTTTCACCTGTATATATCGCACTTTGATAGTTAAACTTTTTAGAAGGTCAGAGTTGTGTGTAGTTGTGTGCTTACTACCATGTGCTTTAACTGAAAATTTCTTGATCGCTTATTTATTTTCTGCTTTTACCTGTATGGGTGTTGGTGTTTTATGGAGGTCAGGGGCAACTTTACCTTCTACCTTGTTGAGGCAGTGTGTTGGCTATTCTGTAGCTGCAGGGGATGCTCCAGGCTAGCTGGCTCAAGAGCCTTCTTTCCTAGTTCTGTGTTAGATCTTGCATGTTGTACAGTCCAGGGTGTGTGTGAAGATCTAGTGGGGTTTTTTGTTTTTGTTTTCTCCGCCTTTTAGAGTCCTTTCAAAGCTAGGGTATCACAGTGTTCCCTCCACTGGCTGGCTGGCTGGCTGGTCTAAAACTCAAGAGATCTGCCTGCCTCTGCCACCCTAGTGCCAAGATTAAAGATGTGTTGCATTACAGGCAAAAATTGATAAATATGGTGGCTTGAGTCTTTGAGTACTTGAGGAGGCAGAGGTAGGTAGATCACTGTGTGTTCCTTGCCAGTCTGATCTATACAGCAAATTTTAGGCTAGCCAGGGCAACAGAGAAACATTGTCTCGAAATACATGAATGTATAATCATTTTGAGGCTGTAGATTGCCTAATAGGCCAACAGTATTATGCAATTACCCTTCCCTCTGAAAATAATTTTTGTTCTTTAATTAGCAACACTTCTCTAATAATATAGGTATTTATCTGTAATCCCAACACCAGAGGTGGAGATAGAATCAAGGTCATTCATGATTACCTGATTGTTGTTTTATATGTGTAAGTACACTGTAGCTGTCTTCAGACACACCAGAAGAGGGCTTTGGATTTCATTACAGATGGTTGTGAGCCACCATGTGGTTGCTGGGAATTGAACTCAGGACCTCTGGAAGAGCAGTCAGTGCTCTTAACCGCTGAGCCATCACTTTAGCCTTAAAGTAACACTTGAATAGTGGTGTTAGTGACAGGACATTTTCCTTTTTTTTTTTTTTTTCAGACATGGTTTCTCTGTGTTGTCCTGGAACTTTTCTCTGTGGACCAGGCTGGCCTCTAACTCAGATCCACCTGCCTCTGCCTCCTAAGTGTCAGGATTTAAAGTGTGCATTACCACACCTGACTTGACTCATGCAGTCATAATTTCATTTAGTAATGTAGTACTCATTACTAATCTGTTCTTACAAATTATGAACGTGTTTTTTTTTTTTTTTTTCCTCGAGACAGGGTTTCTCTGTATAGTCCTGGCTGTCCTGGAACTCACTTTGTAGACCAGGCTGGCCTCGAACTCAGAAATCCGCCTGCCTCTGCCTCCCGAGTGCTGGGATTAAAGGTGTGCGCCACCACAATGAACGTTCTTTAGTTCTGTAAATGCCTAGGTTCGGGCTTTTAAATATACGACTTGGTTGCTTAAGTACTTTGTGCTTTTATATATATATACACACAGAATTTGGAGGTTTTGGTTCTGTCAGTGGGAAAATTGAAATAGAAATCAAGATCAACCATGAAGGAGAAGTGAACAGGGCCCGGTACATGCCTCAGAACCCCTGCATCATTGCAACAAAGACTCCATCCAGTGATGTTCTTGTTTTTGACTACACAAAGCACCCTTCTAAACCAGGTACCTTCCTCTTTTTTTTAATCAATTTATTTATATTGACATGTGCGGGTGTTATACTTTTCAAGTGAAATAATGCTTTTGTGTAGAAGAAAATCGTGATTGCTCAGCTTTAGCGTTATATATCTGGTAAAGGGTCTGTGGTTTGTATAATAGATGTTTGTGACATTTTGCTTAATAAACCCAGAAAGACAGTAGATTGTCTATTTTTGATATATGTTATTTTGCAGACCCTTCTGGAGAATGCAACCCCGATTTGCGTCTCCGTGGACATCAGAAGGAAGGTTATGGGCTTTCTTGGAATCCAAATCTCAGTGGGCACTTACTTAGTGCTTCAGATGACCATGTATGTATCCTTGCAGTTCTGGAGCAAATCTGGGATTGTTACCAATTGGTTTCTTTTTTGGGATATGTGGGGAAGTGAGAATCTTTTATATAATGGTTAATTTTACATTTAAGACCATCTGCCTGTGGGACATCAGTGCAGTTCCAAAAGAAGGAAAGGTGGTGGATGCAAAGACCATCTTCACGGGGCATACAGCAGTAGTGGAGGACGTGTCCTGGCATCTGCTCCACGAGTCTCTATTTGGCTCAGTTGCTGATGACCAGAAGCTTATGATGTGAGTGCAGCCCATTGTTTATTCTTAATACTTGTATTTTCATAGTTTTGTGTTAGTCACAGTGTCAAATTTCTTCTGTTTTTTCTTTTTAAATTAAGTTGGGACACTCGTTCAAACAATACTTCCAAGCCAAGCCACTCGGTTGATGCTCACACAGCTGAAGTGAATTGCTTATCTTTCAATCCTTATAGTGAGTTCATTCTTGCCACAGGATCGGCTGACAAGGTAGGTTTGCCTCCTTTGGATTTTTTTTTTTTTTAAGATTTATTTATTATATATGAGTACAGTGCAGCTGTCTTCAGACACCCCATGTACTGACTAGTTTTGTGTCAACTTGACACAGCTGGAGTTATCACAGAGACAGGAGCTTCAGTTGAGAAAATGCCTCCATGAGATCCAGCTGTGGGGTATTTTCTCAATTAGTGATCAAGGGGGAAAGGCCCCTTGTGGGTGGGACCCTCTCTGGGCTGGCAGTCTTGGGTTTTATAAGAGAGCAGGCTGAGCAAGCCAGTAAAGAACATCCCTCCATGGCCTCTGCATCAGCTCCTGCTTCCTAACCTGCTTGAGTTCCAGTCCTGACTTCCTTGGTGATGAACAGCAGTATGGAAGTGTAAGCCGAATAAACCCTTTCCTTCCCAATTTGTTTCTTGGTCATGATGTTTGTGCAGGAATAGAAACCCTGACTAATACACCCCAGAAGAGGGCATCAGATCTCATTACAGATGGTTGTGAGCCACCATGTGGTTGCTGGGATTTAAACTCAGGACCTTCAGAAGAGCAGTCAGTGTTCTTAATCACTGAGCCATCTCTCCAGCCCCCTGTTTGGATTTTTGTTGTTGTTTGAGGTTTTAAATTTTTATAGGTATTGGTATTTTCACTTACATATATGTCTTGAGCATGGTGCCTGGTTCCTGTTGAAGTCAGATCTCCTGAGATTTAATTTTACAAATATTTGTGAGCCACCAAGTGGGTGCTGAGTTAATGTTTTATTTTAGTTAAAGATTTTCTTGTCTTTTCTTGTAAATTTTTAAAAAGTGCTTATTATATTGGCAGGATGCCTCAGTAAGCAAAGGCACTGACTGGAGCCTGAAGATCTAAATCTAAATTCAGTCCCTGAGACCCAAATGACTAAAGGAGAGGCCAACTCCACTCCTACAAGTTGGCCTCTGATCTTTGCATGGTTTTCATGGCACGTGTGTATACACTGAGTAGATAAAATATATGAGGGGCATAAACTGTAGATCAGGATTTTAAATAAAAATATATAAATAAATGAATGTAATTTTTAACTTAAAATTTTTTAAATTACATTTATGTATGTATTTGGCAGGGGTGGAGGGACATATGTGGTGACAACTGAAGAGGTCAAAGGACAGCTCTCCAACATCTGTTCTCTACTTTCACTATTTAGGTTCTGGAATCAAACTCATTTGACTCCTCAGCAAGCACCCTTAGCCGCTGAACCATCTTGTTACTTTAGGGTGTTCTTATCTGATAAATTAATAGTAATTTATTTTTATTTTTGCACATAGACTGTTGCCTTGTGGGATCTGAGGAATCTGAAACTCAAGTTGCACTCCTTTGAATCCCATAAGGATGAAATATTCCAAGTAAGAGAAATCAATGTGCCTACCCCTCACTTCCCTTTCTTTCATCTTCCTTTGTCTACAGGAAATCTGCTCAAGTTAGTAGTATTTGAGAGCTGAAAAAAATCTTTGCACCTCTTGGTTTCTTGGGATATTAAGAAACTAGTGCTGGATTATTGTGTCCATGCCTATAATTCCAGCACTTGGGGAACTGGGGGAAGGGAGGTACCTGTGTGTTCTCCTCAGACCAATCATTAAATTCCTTTTTTTTTTCTGGCTGTTTTGTTATTTTTTTGATTTGTTTTTAAAGATAGGATTTTTCTGTGTATTCCTGACTATACTGGAAGTTGCTTTATAGACTAGGCTGGTCTTGAACCCAGAGGTCTGCCGGCTGAGTGCTAGGATTAAAGGAGTGAACCAACATTGCTTGTCTCTTCGTTTTAAAATTATTTGCTGCTCAGTGGGAGTGGTGGTGCCCACCTATCTCCCAGCTTGGAGGCAGAGGCAGGTGGATCAAAATAAGAAAAATCCTGTCTCAAAATCTGTGTGTGTGTGTTTTGAATTGAACACTGGTCTTCTAGAAGTTTGGCCAGTACTCTGAGCCATATCTCCAGCCCCACCTTTTTTGAGATAATTTTACTATTTTAGCCATTGCTACTTAGACTCCTGTATGCCCCCTTTTTCATAGGGGTCCCCCTGACTCAATTAATTGTCTGCTGTTTTTTTTTTACATCTTTTTTTTTTTTTTTTTAAGATTTATTTATTTATTATATGTAAGTACACTGTAGCTGTCTTCAGACACTCCAGAAGAGGGAGTCAGATCTTGTTACAGATGGTTGTGAGCCACCATGTGGTTGCTGGGATTTGAACTCTGGACCTTCGGAAGAACAGTCGGGTGCTCTTACCCATTGAGCCATCTCACCAGCCCAATTGTCTGCTGTTTTAAAACACATGCTCTAAGGCATTGTGACAACCACTTTACAGCCTTTTCTCTCCAGCGTGAATTTGATAGTGAAGACAGGCATGATAATACAGGCCTCTAATCCCAACGCAGAAGAAGCTAACCAAGTAGTCACAAGTAGTTCATCCTGACTATCTAGGAAGAGACTCTACATTCATCAAGACTACTAATCCCAGCATGCAGAAAGAAGAGGCAGGAGAGTCAATACAAGGTCATCCTCACCTAAATAGACTTGAGTATTGGAGATATTTTATCTTTGTCTGGACTCCTTTTGGTGATCTTGCTTGAAAGAATAACTAAAGCCGGGCGGGCGTGGTGGCACACGCCTTTAATCCCACCACTCGGGAAGCAGAGGCAGGCAGATTTCTGAGTTCCAGGACAGCCAGGGCTACACAGAGAAACCCTGTCTCGAAAAACCAAAAAAAAAAAAAAAGAATAACTAAATTCTTCCCTAATCCATTAGTTAGTAATACCTTTCTTGTGCCATGAACCAGCATTTTCTTAATAAATAACACAGTTTGTGATTGTTGTTTGTATCTTTTATAGCTAACATGATTATCAGGAATCTTTGAGGAGAAAGATAGACACCTATCCTGTATTATGTGGTACATAATGAGCAGTTGAGAAAATAAGAGATTTATGCCACCTGTCGATATTTTAGTTTTATGTGTCAGAAATAAACTTCTTTTGACTAAAAGCTGGATTAGGTATAAATAAATAAGGTTTCAAAGATGTAAGTTGAAGCTAGGTTTGGTAACTTATGTTTCAGTGTGTGAGGTTAAGGCAAGAGGCACAGAAGTTTGAAGCCAATTTGAGCTGTATGCTCTGTGGCCCTGTTGAGCCACACTGTGGAACAAAGTAAAATACAACAGAAGCTGAGTTCTATCTTTAGTAATGAGTTCTTTTCATGTAAGCAGTATCTTTCAGCTTTAACCGTGTTCTCTGTTTTATTAATGAGGTTTTGTAAGGTATCTCTTCTATTCTCTAACTTTTTCTTCACTCTGGATATAGGTTCAGTGGTCACCTCACAATGAGACTATCTTAGCTTCCAGTGGTACCGATCGTAGGCTGAATGTCTGGGATCTAAGGTGAGTTTTATGTTAGTTACCCTATCCCTGAAGTTATTTGGGTCGGGGGTGTTTTGGGAACAGCTGTCCTCTGATCCCCTCTGTAGACCAGGTTGACTTCAAATTCAAAGAGATTTTCCTGCCTCTGCTTCCTGAGTGCCACCCAGCTTAGCAAAGTTACTGTCTACATTTTTCAATGACAGGTACTGAGTGTAATGATTTCTGACCTTTTCTTTTTAATTTATTTATTTTATGTGTATGGGTATACTTTAGCTGAACAGATGGTTGTGAGCCTTCATGTGGTTGTTGGGAATTGAGTTTTTAGGACCTCTGCTCGCTCCAGGCCAAAGATTTATTTATTATTATTATTACGTAAGTACATTGTAGCTGTCTTCAAATGCTCCAGAATCTCATTGCAGATGGTTGTGAGCCACCATGTGGTTGCTGGTTTGAACTCAGGACCTTCAGAAGAGCAATCAGTGCTCTTACCTGCTGAGCCATCTCACCAGCTCAATTTCTGACTTTTTTGGTTTTTTGTTTTAAAGTAAAATTGGAGAAGAGCAGTCCCCAGAAGATGCAGAGGATGGCCCACCAGAATTGTTGGTATGTTACAAGTCAGACACTTTGGGATCTTCAGTGTTTAAATAATGAGTGGGCTGTGACTTAAAGTGGTCTGTATTTAATGTCTTTGTTTTGGGCCTTCCAGTTTATTCATGGTGGTCACACTGCCAAGATATCTGACTTCTCCTGGAATCCCAATGAGCCTTGGGTGATTTGTTCTGTATCAGAAGACAATATCATGCAAGTGTGGCAGATGGTGAGTGGTTTATTTATTTACTATGGGAAACTAGATCTATGAGACAACATTATTTCTTTCATACCTATGTATGCATATATGATGATCGAGGTATACAAACATTTACACACACTTTGTGGATGCAGCTGTCAGCTGTGTTCAGATTTTTCTTTCAATGTGACTTCCATATTTGTGTCATTTTTCTTTCCTTTGGTCTTTTTTGAGACAGGGTTTCTCTGTGTAACCCTGGCTGTCCTTGAACTCAGAAATCTGCCTGCCTCTGCCTCCCAAGTGCTGGGGTTAAAGGCATGCGCCACCACTGCCCGGCTGGTTTAGTTTTTCAAGATAGGTTTTCTCTGTGTGACCCTGGCTATCCTAGAGCTCACTCTGTAGATCAGGCTGGGTCTACCTGCCTCTGCTTCCCGAGTGCTAGGATTAACAGTGTGCAACACCACCACCACCTGGCTCAACCTTTCTTTTCCTTCTTTTCCTTTATCTGATTGTGCCACTGGTTAGTTTAACTAAAAATTGATCTTTTCATGCCCAGCCTTTTTTAATTTTTTTTTTTCTTTTTTGGTTTTTCGAGATAGGCTTTCTCTGTGTAGCCCTGGCTGTCCTGGAACTCACTTTGTAGACCAGGCTGGCCTCGAACTCAGAAATCCGCCTGCCTCTGCCTCCCAAGTGCTGGGATTAAAGGCGTGTGCCACCACGCCCGGCTTTTTTTTTTTAATATGACTCCAGCCAGTGATAAGGCTGAAGTAGGTTTATTTTTTCCCAGTCTGCTTTTATACCGTTCTAAGTACATGCGAAGAATAAGGTCAGTTCTAGGTCAAGGAAAAAACAAGTCAATAAAAAAAGTCCCATGGCATTCAGGGACTTAATCAAGATAATCAAGATCTTGAGCCTACTCCTTCTCCTAGCCCAGTGTCAAATTCCTGCCAAATTTCTAGAAGTGGCCCCAAGAGCTCTCCACATCTCCCTCTTTTTGATTTTATAAACAAGACTTAGGTTGTTTTGACAAGAAGCATTATCAAAAGCAATGCATTTCTGTCTTAGGTTGATGAGACTTGGTGCAGAATCTTACCTGACTTTGATTGACAGCCTCTTAATGTCTCTGTCTGGGGATCCAGTATTAGTTTCAAGCTGTGTAGGTTGGTCACCAACATTGTTATTGTTAAACACACCCAGCTTACATGTTGATCTTAAGATTCTTTTTTTTTTTTTTTTTTTTTTTTGGTTTTTCGAGACAGGGTTTTTCTGTGTAGCCCTTGGCTGTCCTGGAACTCACTCTGTAGACCAGGCTGGCCTCGAACTCAGAAATCCGCCTGCCTCTGCCTTCCAAGTGCTGGGATTAAAGGCGTGCGCCACCACTCCCGGCTTAAGATTCTTTATATACTTTGCTGTCCCACATCCCACTTGAGAGTTGTATTCCCAAAAATTGTACCTCAGGGCTGAAAGATGATTACATTTCTATAATTTCATTCATTCAGCACTGATAAGGGCCATAGTGTCTGTTTAAGACATGTTACACTGCATAGGTCTATTTGTAGTTACAAAGGAAGCTTTAGACTCCCTGTAGTACAAATTGATTGGGATGCCTGCATCATATGTGTAGCTTGAAGTTGTCTTAGTGTGATGCAAGATTAAAAATACAAGATTTAGGTGGGGTATAGTGGCACATTATGTCAGAAGACAACAAATCTCTTGAGTTTTAGCCTAGACTATGTAGCAAGTTCCAGGACAGCCAGGACTACACAACTACATACAGAGAAACCCTCTAGGATGGGAGGTTACAATAATGATGTGATTATATCAGCTTGTATACCTGAGTGTACAAAAGCCAGGAGAGTCTGGCCGTGCTTGTCTTGAGAGCTATTCTTGGGTGTGCTTGTAGGGTATGATGTTGGACTATTTAAAATATTATATATGCTTTCTGGTGCTTTTCTACTGAGAATGTGGTGAAATAACAATTTTAAAAAGGAATCCAGTGGTAGATTGTATTGTATTAAGTGATAATAGTGAAGGTGTAACCATTAAAGAAAAATAAGGAAAACCAAAACATAAAGTAAAGGCTACAACTACTGATAGAGTCATAGAGCTTTGGGTGTGTTGCTCTGTTTGGGTTTTTTGTTGTTTGTTTCAAGACAGGGTTTCTCTGGTGGCCGTGGATGTCCTAGAACTAGTTCTGTAGACCAGACTGGCCTTGAACTCACAGAGATCTGCCTTTGCCTCCCAAGTGCTGGGCTAAAGGCATAAACCACTATGCCTGACTTTTAGAGCTTTGTTTAAGATGTTAAGATGTACTTATTTCTTTAGTATATGTGCTGCCGAGATCAGCACAAGATGTTATTTCTTTAAAGAGAATTTTAAAATCTTTTAGCAGTTTGTGATGTCACAGCCTTGTATTTAAGATAGTCTTGAGACCATAAAGACCTAACAGGTTTTGTTTTGGATTTATTTACCTGATTGAGTGTTCTTCCTGCTTTTTTTATGTGCCCCATTTGCATGCAGTGCCTTTGGAGGCCGAAGTGAGGGCATCAGATCCCCTTGGCGTGCAGATACTGATGATAGTGGGTGCTTAGAACTGTACCTGGGTTCTTTACCACTGTCCCCCAGTAAAGAATTGTGTTGCTTTGTGGTTTTTTTGTTTTTGTTTTTTGAGATAGGATTTCACTGTGTGAAGCAGGCTGGATTTAATTCATAGCTATCTACCTGCCTCAGCTTTCCAAATGCCAGGGCTTAAGGACTAGAGGAGAGGACAAGCTGGCTTATTGGTGCTCCCTTTTTCTTACTATGTAGCTCTGGCCATCCATCCTCGAACTCACTCTTGTGGACCAGCCTGGCCTTGAATTCATCATCTGCCTCTGCCTCCCCAGTGCTAGGAGTTAAGGCATGCACCACCATCCCCAGGTTATAGAACCCACAGTCTTGTGCATGATCGACAAACTCTACCACTGAGCCAAATTTTAGTAAACATCAGATGATCCATCGGAGGTTCAACCGTCAGCTTTGCATTAGCTTTAAAGTCTAGACTTGTTCTAGATATTTGCATGTTGACATTTAAGCTGGAAAAGAAAGCTGTAAACTTAGGTGAAGTTTTCTTATTGGGCCATGTATATGTTAATTCACTTCCCCAAGACTGACATTGACAACAAATTTCCTTTGGCTTTGGGCATTCTCTTTATCATTGGCTACTAGCCAGGCTCATTTATAAAGGGTCCTACATTATCCAGAAAAAGACTAAACCCCTGTTAGATGTTTGTCCTGTTAACCATCCAGGGTACACCTGGTCATTACCTAAAATTGTTTTGAGTGAAACTTTATTAGGCCATTTGAACCCTACTAGTGTTTGAGGGCAGCTGTCATTAGTACTCAAGGCCTATCCTTTCCTTAGAGGATAGGACACTATACTTGACTGTGGTCTAGGTGGGTGTGAGTCTGTTTCTTAGAACCTGGCTAAGGAGCAATTCATTTCTGGTCTCTTGGTTTTCATAGTTTTGGCAAGTGTCGTCCTATATATAATCTTCAATCTGAGGTTTCTCAGAAGCAGCAGGAAAATCAATTGGGCTTATTTTGTTTGCTTTCTCTGGACCCTTTGAACTGTCTTTGTTTAAAAATCTCAAAAGAAAAATTAAAATTTAACTGACTCACTCGGCCCTTCTGCTGCATTACTGCCTGTTTAAGAAATGGCCCTTAGGATGGAGAGCAAACCCAGCAGGAACTCCCAGTTCAGTAGCTTGTGAACCATAGAAAGACAGACGTGTGTAAGTGTTGTTTTTGTTTTTTTCCATTTGTAATGCTTATCAGTTTTAAAGTCTGATTATTTTTTTCATAGGAGTAAGCAGTCTTTAACTGTGCTTCTGAGACTTCTCAAAGACACAGAGCTAACCCTTGGTGTCTCCAAGTGGGCTGAGTGGATGGCGGCAGCTTGTTTTTTAGATGATGATTGTTGGGTTTGGTGAGAGTTTATTTTGTTTACTTCAAGACAGTGTTTCTTGGTGTAGCCATCTTCTGTCCTGGAATTCACATTGTAGATCAGATTGGCTTCAAACTCAGAAATCCTCTGTCTCTGCCTCCCAAGTACTGGGATTAAAGGTGTCCACCAACACTGCCTAAATCTAAGCCCTGGTTTTTCAAAAGAAGAAAACACCAGTAGACAGGCAGTAGATCTTTATGTATAAATATCATAGCTGCAAGTTAAATCTTACCTTAAAGTGTAAGATTAGTTTAAAGATTTCATAACATAGCCATTTTTATTACATAGGCCAAGCCACCCTAGCCTAGGAATGGAACTATCGAGGTTGTGTCTCTGGCATTTGAATTATACATGGAAATTCTAACAAGATTTTTCATAAGCATGTTTTTTGTTTTACATCATACCTTTAGTATAAATCTTATCTTCGGGCTAGTGAGATGGCTCGACAGGTAAAGGACACTGACTGCTCTTCCGAAAGTCCTGAGTTCAAATCCCAGCAACCACATGGTGGCTCACAACCACCCATAATGAGATCTGACACCCTCTTCTGGTGTGTCTGAAGTCAGCTACAGTGAACTTAGGTATAATAATAAATAATCTTTTTTTAAAAAAAAATCTTATCTTCATCACTTGTGAGAGTATTCTTGGAAAGGGAGCACAGAAAATAATAAATTTTAAGTGTACAATAGTTATTTTGATTACTACAAACTGGTTTTATGTCCTGTGTTACCTGTGGCTATTTATTTTTTAAAAATTTGAGACGGGGGTGGGGGCAATGAATGAATGAATGAATATGTGAATGTGCACAGGCCACAAGCGTGCTGGTGTCAGAGGCTTCTTTGGAGCTGCAGTTACAGGCAGTTGTAAGCCGTCTGACATGAGTGCTGGGAGCTGAACTATGGTCCTTTAGAAGAGCAACAAGCATTCTTAACCACTGGGACATTTCTCTAACCTTGATACATTATATTTTAAAAGTTTTATTCCTTGTCATACACCTGTCTAAAATTATATGCAGTGCTATTTCTGAAAATGTGGTGCGAGGTATACAGTTTGAGTCCCAGAACTCGGGTAACTCTGTGGTTCCAAGACAGCTGGGCCTGTGTAGAGACCCTGTCTCAAAAAAAAAAAAAAAAAAAAAAAAGAAGAAGAAGGCTGGCAGTGGTGGTGTCTTGCATGCCCTGGCTTGCCAGCAAGAACGACTTAGCAACAGGATCCTTCTGCACATGTTTATTGCGAGAGCTTGATTGCAGAGGTGAAGAGACCCCAAGCCCAGAACTGGTGCTGCTTATATAGGCCTAGGAGAGGCGTGTCTCACACCCGGATTGGTTGTGCTTGGGTTATGCTTACCACCTCATTTGCATGCCTGCATTTGATTGGTTAACTTCTCTTTCATCTGATTGGTTAATTTTGGTTAATTCTCAAAACCTCATCTTGGCAAAAAAAAAAAAAAAAACTTTACTGCCTATGTATGTGTGGTGGCAAGCAGAAGCCAGCGCCACCCTGCAACGACACATGTGGCTTCCCACAGTGGCGCACACCTTTCGTCCCAGTAGCACCCGGGAAGCAGAGGCATTTGGAATCTCTGGGTTTGAGGGCAGCCAGGGTTACACAGAGAAACCCTGTCTCAGAGGAAGAGAAAAGGTTATGGGGTAAACTAGATCCTTCCAGGCTTACTGTTCCATTGTGGGTTCTATCCGGATAAGAAGGAGTACATGCTTAGGCTGTGTTCTATTATTGGCATAGGACTGCCAAGAAAGCAATGGGATTTCCAGCTCAGTGTGTCCTGTTGGTGATGATGCTCCCTTGTGGTCGTGCCGAGACCCGTTAGTAAGGCAATTTTGGTGGAACTCTAGGTAGCCTTGCAGTTGGGCTAGTCAGCAAAATTGCTGACAAACATTTGGAACTCTCAGCCTCCCCTGTGGGGATGGGAGAAGTTTGAGCTTCTAGAGTTCTGTGTTCACACTGATTTGCTTGGAAAGCAGCGTGAGAAGCAACCCTGTCTGCTCCCTATTGTATTTATCTCTTTCATTTGGTCTCTCAGTTATATCCCAATATAATAAACAAGGTGTATGTATGGTAGCCCTGTATTCCTAGTTCTTGGAGAAACTGAACCAAGAGGGATTTGTACGCGCACAATACATAAATGTCAAAATCTCTTGTTCTGTGGAATCAGAACATTTTCAAACCAAGTGAAGAAGTTTCTTGCAAGACCTCCAAATTTTATAGCAATGATGAATAGAAAGAATTCTATAAATTGGAGCTTGCAGTGACCCTCTGAGATGGTATCTGTTAAGTCTATTGATGAGTATAACATGAAATACTATCCCCTCCCTCTATTTAGTTATGGGGTTTTTGTTGTTGTTATTGGGGGAGGGAGTTTGAGACAGTTTTCTCTGTGTAGCCCAGGCTGGCCTCAAACTCAGAGATACCTGCCTCAGCCTCTGCCTCTGGACTGCTGGTGTTAAGGCATTTATCACCACCACATGGCTTGGTTTTAGCCTTATTATATATTCATTGTCTCTTTGGCCAGACCACATAAGATTGTCTCATCTTCTGCATCACCCAGTATGATAAACTTACAGATAGTAGCTGCTAAGAATAAATTTTGCCCAGGTGGTTTGGGTATTTAAGACTAATCTGGCCGGGCGTGGTGGCGCACGCCTTTGATCCCAGCACTCAGGAGGCAGAGGCAGGCGGATTTCTGAGTCCGAGGGCAGCCAGGGCTATACAGAGAAACCCTGTCTCGAAAAACTTAAAAAAAAAAAAAGATTAATCTGTTTCATCACCTTGTAGAGGTAGGGGTTAGTTTATGTAAAAGTTTTTTTTGTTTGTTTGTTTTTTTATTTTGTTTTTTCTTTTTCTTTTTTTTTTTTCCAAAAGATTTAAAAATTGGGGTTTAGGCTGGGCAGTGGTGGCGCGTGCCTTTGATCCCAGCACTGGGGAGGCAGAACAGGCGGAACTGGAGGCTAGCCTGGTCTACAGAGTGAGTTCCAGAACAGCCAGGGCTACACAGAGGAACCCTGTCTCAAAAACCCCTCCCAGAAAACGAAAAATTGAGGTTTGGATAGAAAGCTTTACCATTCAGTGAGTTTTATCATGCACCAGAATTGCACATCACAAAAATTAAAAAAAAAAACAAAAACACTTCTATCTTTCCAAAAAGAAATTCTTTACTCATAAACATTACTTTCTGTGTATTTCATAGAGACATTTATGGTTTTTATTTTAGCAATTAGCAATAATCCATCTGGTTAAAGGGCTTGGGAATGATGATCATCCATATTCATGTAAAAGTGCCCGGTACAGGAGGCTGTGGCCTCTCCTGTTTTTATTGACACACCAATTGACCGTACCAATTTGTGATTGATACTATTTGCATGTTGTTGCTGTTTTTATTCAACAGTAGTTATTAAGTAGTTAGAAATGTATGGCCGTCCTTGAAATGTTATCAGGCGCCTTGGCATAATATTTTATAAAAACTTGTCTTCATGCTAAATACCTTCTTCTTTCTTTCTTTCTTATTTCTTTATGGCAGGCGGAGAACATTTACAATGATGAAGATCCTGAAGGAAGTGTGGATCCAGAGGGACAAGGGTCCTAGACGTGTCTGCACCTGTGATCCTAGACTCTCCTTGTTTTCCTCTGAACCCCGAGATGGATTTAACATTGGTTTGAGGCACAGACTTTGTTCAGCTACCCAGCTACAATAGGTGCCACCAACAATGCTACAAGCCCAAACCACCGGTGTTTTCTAAATCTTAACTGGGGGTTTAAGTCAGCAAAGCCTCGTTGGTGGCTCCAATTGTGGCTGGGTAGCTGAACAAAGTCTGGTTTTTGTTGTGTGTGGTTTTTCCTTCCTTCCTTTCTTTTTCTTTCTTTCCTTTTTTCTTTCTTTCTTTTTTTAAACTTGGGACCACCAAGTTGTAAAGATGTATGTTTTTACCTGGCAGTTGTTCCACTGGTGAACTGTCAAGTTGAGAAAGAGTGGATTGCTAGTTTGTGTTTGTTTTTAAGATTAAATTAATCCTTGATAAAAGTTGCTTTTTTAGGGGTTAGTCTTTGACCACTATAGTTTGATGCCATCTCCATTTTGGTTGACCTGTCTCACCATCAGGCCTGTTACTCTCCATGACTAACTGTGTAAGTGCTTATAATGGAATAAATTGCTTTTCTATATAGCCCCATGCTGGTGGGTTTTATTTAGTATCCATCAGACAACAGTCTATGGCTTCTGGAAGAGTTTGTTCGATGACAGTTGTTTTCTGTAGTTTTGACTATCAAGATTGTAATAAACATAATAGACCAATAACCATAGATAAAAGAGAGCTTTACTCCAGTCAGGGAAATTGAAGACATTACTGAATAGAGTACACAAACTAGCCTTGGTAAAATTACATATTCTTGAAGTCTTCTCCCGAGAGCTACATAGGTTTCCAAGAATCTCAAAGGCAGTGTGATAGACAGCTTAAGGCAGAGTTTAAATTTAAAACACACTTGAACTGTTTACAGAGAGCTTGTATCTGATGAGTGTTTTTCATTGGAACCCCTACTTTTAAAGTATAGACTTAAGAGTCAGTGCCTTTATTACCACTTGGTGATAACTGGCGAAAGGGGAAAAAAAAAAAAAAAAAACAAGCAAACCTGCTTTTGCTTGGACTGACTAGATGACTCTCACCTCAGAACCATTTATGGCTTTGGGAAAGTTTGGGTAATGAAGTGTCTGGTCCAGATCTGAAGTGATGCCTAGAACTTGTGATTACGCTGGCATGTAGTACAAATTATCAAGCTGGATATGGGATGTGCACTTTTAATCCTAGAGCTTGTAGGTTTCCGTGAGTTAGGTCCAGGACAGGAGGGGTGGGGTGTGTCTTGGGTCATGGCTGACAGTGCACACACACCTGGAGTCTCAGCAGTTGGGAGGTAGAGGCAAGACCAGAAGTTCAAGGTCATCCTGACCCACAGAAGTTAGAGACCAGCCTAGACGACTTGAGACCTGGTCTCAAAAAAAAGCATGCCATTCCTTTAATCCCAGCAGAGTTCAGGGCCAACGTTGTCTAAAGAGTGAGTTCTAGGCCACTTGGGGCTATATATAAGTGGGGTCTGGTGGTGGTGGTGGTAGTGGTTTGTTTTTTTGGTGTTTTTTAATTTGACACTATTTTAAGAGTAAAATACGAGTGTAGACTTGAAGGGGAAGATGGCTTTGTGAGCAGAGTCTTAAAATCTAATACCTGTAGCACAAAGTTGTGGATCCATATAGCAGAAATTGGCTGCCCTTTGACCCCAACATTTTCCCTCAGACGTTCTTGGTTTGGGTCAGCACAAAGCACTCCATAACATTCTTCACGATAGTTCAGGGTATGGTGATGCATCCATCACTCAGGGTTCTGCTGGAAGATAAAAGGCTCTTTTTCCCTTCCATAGTACACTGAAATCAGTACCAGCAGCCTACAAAAAAAGTTGACTGGGATTCTGCTTCCAGCCAACCTAAAATATTTTTAGGCAAAACAGCCAGTGTTTGTACTTTTACAGGGTGAATTGCTTGCCAGTGCTGGTACTCTTATCTGTTGGGGGAAAGTCCATCCTAGTGATCCTTTAATAAATGTTTTCTTGTTTCTGGGCTACAGGTCCGACCATATATTTCTAAACAGTCCCTGTAAGATTGAAAGAAATAACAGTTAAGTTTGTACTTTCTACAATCTGAAATACAGCTTTTATAACAGTGAACTTCAAAGGTTTTTTTAGAACAATGTGGTTTTGGTTGATTACATAGCTTTGACTGGACTGAAGTTGACTGTGTAAAACTTGGGCCTTTAACTCCCAGAGATCCACTTGCCTCCTGAGTGTTGATTAAGTCATGTGTCACCACACCTGCCTGTTTTCAGGCAGCATGTTTTCATGGGACCAGAAATGACATTCCAGTAGCAGATACTTAAGTGGAAAGTGGATCTTGTTTGCAAAACTGAATAATGACAGTGAGGCGAAAGAGTCGAGCAGACAGATATGGTGGCATACATACAGTTAGAGTTAAAGCTTTTGAGTTTATGATGCTCCTGCCTCAGCTTCCTAAGTGGATTTGTGTGATTTGGTTGAAAGGTACTAGGCTCTATATCCTCCCAACTACTGAAACCACAGCCTTTGTGTTTATTACCCAAGAAAATGGGGACAGGAGAGATGGCTTAGCAGCTAAGGGGATGTCATCTCCAGAGGACTTCAGTTTAGTTCCCTGTACTCACAGACCCACCCTGACACAGGAATGGACAAGCTTGTTCATTGTTTTATACATTGACTAAGCAGTACATTTGGGCTCTATTCTCTTTTTTTCTTTTTCTAATGAGTAATTTAGCCCTCTTTTATCATTCTGAAGTTGGTGATAGGGTTGCCTTTTGATCTTTACCAAGGGAACTTGAGTGCCTGAGAAGTGTGTATGTAGAACCTGGATTTAGGGTGTTTAAAATATTTTATGGGGCTGGTGAGATGGCTCAGTGGTTAAGAGCACTGACTGCTCTCCAGAAGTTCTGAATTCAATTCCCAGCAACCACATGGTGGTTCACAACCATCTGTAATGGGGATCCATATACATAAATAAACCTTTTAAAAAATATTTTATGTTTGAGTGAATGTTTTGCTTGCATGTATGTGTGTGTATCACATATGTGTCTGGAGTCTCTACAAAGGCCAGAAGGAAGCATCAGATGATGGAGGGCTGGAGTTACAGACTTGTGGCTTCTGTGTCCTCAGCAACTGTTCCTGACCACAGCCATGACCAGCCAGTAGATGATGTAGCTATAATCTAAAAGTTCTTAGCTGGGCAGTGGTGGTTCAAGCCTTTAATCCCCACCCTCCAGAGGCAGGCAGTGTAACTACTCAGAATGGGGTAAGAGGATCCCAAGCCAGGGTAACAGTAAGACCCTCCAGAGCAAGGCATTAGTGTTGTTAGGGAAGCAGTATTGACGAACACACACCACTGTCATCTACCCACAAAGATCACCTGGGGATTGTGCCTCGACTCCACCTGCCTGAGAAGTGGGTGCATCAGCCTGTTCCAGACTCTTGGGTAGCATAGCCCTTTAAAGAGAGAGAGCTGTTTGCCATCTGTGGGTCAGCACAACGTGAAAGTCGTTTATCCAAATGGTTTGTTTTCTCTCTTTAAATGAAATATTCCCTGGACCCTCCCACCATCCTCTGAGTTTTAGATTTGAGAGACTTGGGAAGCAGAGAACACTGACTTATATGTGGAAAGCTCTTCAGCAAGGCTCATCCTCAGCCGCTCCATCTCCTTGTTCTTCTGTTGCTGAACTTGCACCCCACTGCGCAACTGCCTCTGTCTCTCCTCCATCTCCTCCAGCTGCTCCTGCACGGGATGGCCAAACATTTGTGAGCCAGACAACACCTGACATCGGCTAATACAGCGCTTGGCTTGCATGCTGCACTTTGTGTTAGCATTTGGGCTTGTTGGTTGGTTTTTTTTGTTTTTTAGGTTTTGTTTTGTTTTTTTTTTTTTTTTTTTAAGATTTATTATTGGGGCTGGTGAGATGGCTCAGTGGGTAAGAGCACCCGACTGCTCTTCCGAAGGTCCAGAGTTCAAATCCCAGCAACCACATGGTGGCTCACAACCATCTGTAATGAGATCTGACTCCCTCTTCTGGAATGTCTGAAGACAGCTACAGTGTACTTACATGTAATAAATAAATAAATCTTTAAAAAAAAAAAGATTTATTATTATGTGTAAGTACACTGTAGCTGTCTTCAGATGCACCAGAAAAAGTCAGATCTCATTACGGATGGTTGTGAGCCACCATGTGGTTGCTGGGACTTGAACTCAGGACCTTCAGAAGAGCAGTCGGTGCTCTTAACCACTGAGGCATCTCTCCAGCCCCCTGTTTTAGTTTTTAAACAAGATCTCACTATGTATCATCTGGCCAGCATGGAACTCTATGTGTAGGACATGCTGGCCTCCAACTCTGATCTGCCTCCTCAGTACTGGGATTAAAGGCATACACCACTGCGCCCTCCCTGAATATAGCACTGGTGACAGGCACCTTTAATCCTAGCACTTGGGAGGCAGAGGCAAGCAGATCTCTTGAGTTTTAGAACAGCCAGGGCTACACAGAGAAACCTGTCTTGAAAAAAAAACAAATACACTTCCAAAACTTCATTACCAATCACTTGATGACTTAAATCTTGACAAGGGTGAAAAGGTGAGCAGGGAGATGACTCAGCTGTTAGAGGCACTTGTTGCTCTTGCAGAGGAGACCCAGGTTTGATTCTTAGCACCCACATGACTCAACCATTGGGAACTAGTTCTAGGCTCCTATTCTGAGTCTCTCCTCACCTCTCAGTACCAAGAATACATGAAGTGCACATACAAACATACAGGCAAGACAAAGTAAGTTAAAGAAATAGAAAGGTGGGGGGAGGGTATGGGGGACTTTTGGGATAGCATTGGAAATGTAATTGAGGAAAATACTTAATAAAAAAATATTAAAAAAAAAAAAGAAATAGAAAGGTGTATTCAGCTGGGCGTGGTGGCGCATGCCTTTAATCCCAGACTTGGGAGGCGGAGGCAGATAGATTTCTGAGTTCGAGGCCAGCCTGGTCTACAAATTGAGTTCCAGGACAGCCAGGGGTACACAGAGAAACCCTGTCTTGAAAAACCAAAAAAAAAAAAAAAAAAAAAGAAAGAAAAGAAAGATGTATTCAGGGGTTTGGTGTTCTTAGTGCTTCATCAGTTGCTGACATTCCTCATAATATTTTAGCATAATATATTTTTAGCTTATGGATTGGAAGTTTTGTTTTTTAAAAGGATTTATCTGCATTTCACAAATTGCTGAGATTCTTTAAGGTTTGAAAATCATTTCACAACTAAAACCAAAGGTAAACCTGAACAAAGGGGCTAGAGTTATGGTTCAGGGAAAAGCACATGCCTACACAATAATGAATGACCCAGCACTGGAAGGAGAAATGATCAAGACGTGGTCATGGTGGTGCACACTGGCACTCTGAAGGTGGAAGGTAGAGGGCCTGAAGTTCAATCCTTGGTGATGTAATTTTTGACCAGCTTGCACTACATAAAACACTGCCTTTAAAAAAAAAAAAAAAGTACAGGATAACCACTTGTATGTGGTGCTGAGCATATCAGCTGAGTACCGTGTGAGTCTTCTGATGATAAGGAAGGGGTCAGCATGTCTGCCTTGGCTGCTAGCTGGCTTGGATCCTTGTTAATTGGGGTGAGACAGCTGTAGGTGCAGCTCACTTGGCAGACTTCACAAAGAAGTGGGTATGTGCTATTATTAGAGGACTTTGCAGATTTGAGGCAGTTTTGGTATTGTACTGACCCCTAAGTCTGTGATACTGGACACACTTATTTTTTTTAGTGCCCACCCATGCCTTGGGGACCACAGATATGGACCACCTTATCACCTAAGAATGTGGCATTTGAAGGGAGGCATCACAGTTTTTTTTGTGTTTGTTTGGTTGGTTGGTTTTGGTTTGATTTTTCGAAACAGGGTTTCTCTGTGTAGCCCTGGCTGTCCCGGAACTCACTGTAGACCAGGCTGGCCTCGAACTCAGAAATCCATCCGCCTCTGCCTCTGCTGGGATTAAAGGCGTGCGCGCCAGCACTGCCCCAGTTTTGATTACGGCACAAAAGTACATGGGAGGAGGTGCTACTGCACAGTACAGAAAGACAGTGACTGACTATGCTTGCCTGGAATCCCAGGACTCTGCCCAGATTCAGAGTCGAGGTCATCCTTCACTACAGTGAGTTAAGAGGCCAGCCTGGGTCTATCAGAAAGTGAGGAAGGAAAAAAGAAAAGAAAATGGCTTGATGTGATGACACCCACCTTTAACCCTCCCCCCCCCCCCAACAGATTTCTGAGTCCAAGACTAGCTTGTTCCACATACTGAGTTCCAGGGCAGAGCTATGTGGAAGACCTGTCTCGAGAACACTTTAAAAAAATAAAATAATTGTCTGGGGAAATTGCTTAGTCATTAAAGTGTAATAGGAGAACCTCAGTTAATCCCCAGAGTCCATGGGGGAAAACACTGGTGACATATGCTCACACTAGGAATTCAGAAACACAAGGAACTGGCTCTCGACAGTCTAGCAGAGCCAGTCAACCATCACCGGGCACATGAGAAAAAGCCGGCTTCTTTAAGGGAAAATGGACAGGCAGATGGAAGAAGCCACTTGAGTCACAGTGAATTCCTAGCCAAGGCTAAGTAGGATCTGTTATTAAAGGGAGGCGGGGACTGCTGGAGAAAGATCTTAGCAGTTAACAGCACTGACTGATCTTCCAGAGATCCTGAGTTCAATTCCCCGAAACCACTTGGTGGCTCACAACTATCTGTAATGGGACCCAATATCTTATGGTGTCTGAAGAGTGACAATGTACTCACATATAAATGAATCTAATATATAGAAGGGAAAGGGGTGTTGACTAGAGAGATGACTCAAGGTTTAGGTTGGTTGGGTTGGGTTTTTGTTAGGTTGGTTGGTTTGTTAGATAGGGTTACTCTGTATTCCTTACTGTTCTAGAGCTCACTTTGCAGGCCAGGCTGGTCAGGAATTCAAGAGATCTACCTGCCTTTGCCTCCTGAGTGCTGGCATTTAAGGCATGTACCACCACTGCCCCTTAAACACTGAGATGGCTCAGTGTTTAAAGCAAGAGCCACAATGTTCAAAGGACCCAGAAGCATCTGTACCTCCAGTTCCAAGGGATCTGAGGCTGCCTTCTGGCCACCATGGTACAGGCAAAACACCCAAACACACAAAAATTAAAAATTAAAAAGCACACGGTGCTCTTACAAGGAATCCAAGTTCAGTTCCCAGCCCTCACCTCAAACAACTTGTAACTGCTGGTCACTCCAGCTCCCAGGGATCCAGTGACTGACATCTGTAGCCTCCTGCACCAACGTGTATAAATGCCCACCCAGACTTACACACTCAATTAATTAAAATAATATTTAAAAGAATCTAAGACTACTCCAGGTGCAGTGGTGCATGCTTTTAATCCCAACACTCAGGAGGCAGAGGCAGATAAATTCAAGACTGACCTGGTTAATCTACAAAGCCAGAAACAAAATAATAAACTCCAGGTCTGCCGGGCAATGGTGGTGCAAGCCTTTAATCCCAGCACTTGGGAGGCAGAGGCAGGTGGATCTCTGAGGCCAGCCTGGTCTACAAAGTGAGTACCAGGGCAGCCAGGGCTACACAGAGAAACCCTGTCTTGAAAAACCATAAATAAACAAACAAGCAAACTCCAGGTCTGCCTCCAAAGGAAAATGACAGCGTTGAATAGGGAAAGGAAAAGAAAGCTGGCTATTGTAGCCTGAGCATGGGCCTATGGGAAAGTAGCTCACCGGGAAGGTAGGCGTGTGTGTGTGGGGGGTTATATTAGTTTATGTCTGAGTCCCAACCAGATGGGACTGATAATGTTCTCAGAAAATCCTTTGCCCCTCCTACTGTCTCAGAAATCTTTTTCCACCTATGGTCTAAGCAATGACAGGCACTTTCAGCCCACCATCCAGGCTGCCACATAAAGAATGGACAACAGAGATGAGATGAGGCAGCGGTGGTGAGGCCGGATCCTTCGAACATAACTGTACCCATTTTGTATTCCATCTCCATTTTGCTCATAAGGTGAAATTAAGTTCAGGTTCTCAGACCCCGCTTTCCAGAAGTAATTATCCATAGCTGACGCTGAAATATTCTCCTAAGAGGTCATAACACTGTGATTGTAAATACTCAGTCTCTAATCTCAGTGCTCTGAAACTCCCCAGTTCACCACCTGTTCACCATACCGCTTACCTCCTGCAGTCCCAGTCAGCTTAAAAGTCAGCTGATAATACTGTCTACTTAGCAAAACTGTACATAGTAATGCCTCCACCCTTGCCTTCTGAATTTCTTTTTTTGGGAGGGGGCGTGGTTTTTTGTTTATTTGTTTGGTTTTGGTTTTTTGAGACAGGGTTTCTCTGCAAAGCCCTGGCTGTCCTGGAACTCACTTTGTAGACCAGGCTGGCCTTGAACTCAGAAATCCGCCTGCCTCTGCCTCCCGAGTGCTGGGCTTAAAGGTGTGTGTCACCACGCCTGCTGCCCTCTGAATTTCTGAACTTGGTTTTTCCTATTTAATAAACCTGCCCTAAGAACAGACTTGTACCACTGTTAGGTTCCCAAGTCCTTTTTGTGGCCCTGATTGAGTAGTCTTGGGTGCCTTCAGTAAAGTATTCTTGCTTAGCTGGGATCAGTGTTCATATGGTTTGTGTAGCGATTCCTGAACAACAGAAGCTGGTAATCCCAGAGGCTAGGGCAGCAGGATCAGGAGTTCCAGACTAGCCTGAATACATTAAAAAACAAAAACAAAAACAAAACAGCCGGGCGTGGTGGTGAACGCCTTTAATCCCAGCACTCGGGAGGCAGAGGCAGGTGGATTTCTGAGTTCGAGGCCAGCCTCGTCTACAAAGTGAGTTCCAGGACAGCCACGGCTATAGAGAAACCCTGTCTCGAAAAAAAAAAAAATCTTCTTTAAAAGAAATAAATGTAGCCAGGCCACAGTGAAGTGGTGGCACACACTCTTGATCCCAGCATTCAGGAGGCAGAGGCAGGAAGAACTCTGAACTTGAGGCCAACCTGATCCCTGGTCCATGGAGTAAATTCTGGAATGACCAGGGGTACACAGAGAAACCTTGTCTACCAAAGAAAAAATGTATATAGTAGCAAGTGGGTCTTTAGGTCAGTCTGATCTACATAGTTCCAGATTAGTCAGACTAGAGAGAGAGAGAGAGAGACCCTGTCTCAAAAAATAAAGAGTACATAGGTATTAGCCTGGCACTACAGCAAGAGCTTTTCAAATAATACCTAGCTCATTCAATGCAACCCTATGAAGGGCCTATCAATTCCATTTTTTAAAAAAATTATATGAATTCACCTGTACCTCAGAGTATATATGTATATATGTACCATGTGCCTGCAGTGCCTAGGGAGGTCAGAAGAGATCATGGAACGCTTGGAGCTGGAGTTAACAGGAATGTTGCAGGATATCTGATCACACTGTAAACCCTAAAATTGTGTTATATACTGAAAAAAAAAAACCTGTTTTTAGTTGTGGTGTGGCTCAACCCTTAGCACACACCTTTAATCCCAAACAATGCATAGAAGAAAGAACTCATGTTTGAAATTGATCGTTGAGTGGCGGACAAAGTGACAAATCAAAGAAAGACTCAACAGAATGAGTGAGACATAGGATGTGCCCAACTCTCATGAGGAAAGAGAAGCTACTTAAGAGAGCAACACAAAGGGACTGAAGAGATGGCTCAGTGGTTAAGAGCACTGACTTCTCTTCTGAAGGTCCAGAGTTCAAATCACAGCAACCACAAGGTGGCTAACAACCACCCATAATGAGATCTGATGCCCTCTTCTGGTGTGTCTGAAGTCAGCTACAGTGTACTTACATATAATAATAAATAAATCTTTAAAAGAGAGAGCAGCACAGAGACAGAAAAAGAGAAGGAGGAGACAGGTTTTTTGGTTTTTGGTGTGGTTTTTTTTTTTTGCGGGGGGGGGGGGGGTGTTTGGTTGGTTGGTTTTTTTTTTTTTTTTTTTTTCGGTTTTTTCGAGACAGGGTTTCTCTGTATAGCCCTGGCTGTCCTGGAACTCACTTTGTAGACCAGGTTGGTCTCGAACTCAGAAATTCGCCTGCCTCTGCCTCCCAAGTACTAGGATTAAAAGTATGTGCCACCACTGCCCGGCCGAGGAGACAGTTATACCAGGTCAGTTTAGAGAAATAGGTTGCAAGAGAAAACAAGCTAAACCCAGGTGAATGAGTCAGAGAAGGAGATGGAGTCAGAAGATTAGAACAGACTGAAGTAGTTTGAGGCCAAGCAGAGCAAATCAATCAGAAGCCAAGAGAAGCCAGGTTGAATCAGTCGGAGCCAGAGCAGCTGATGAGAAAGATGAGAAAGAACTAGGGTGAGGTGCTTCTTCAGCAGCAAGTCTCAGAGGCTGGAGATATTCTGGGCCTGGATTAGATTGTACAGAGGTTACAAGCTTCCAGGACTAGGCTTAGGTTAGCAGATAGAAAGCTGTAAGCCTCCCAGACAACACTTACTACAGGCAAGTCAAAACAGTATTTACACAGGAAGGTGTAAACTGCCCTCTGTCTCTCCAGAGAATGACCTCTGCAAAAGCAGCAGCCACCAGACATCTCTCCAGCCGGAAGTCCCATTTCCTCTGCTTCTTGGCCTCTTAGTTAAAATCAGGTGTGATCCCATTTTACCTGTGAGGAGGCAGAGCCGGTGGGATTTGCCTTGGCTCCGAGCTCACACTCCGCATCACTCTGCTACAGACTCTTATGACCTCTCTGCGAAACCTGAGAAGGCCACACTGAAGTACCCTGGCACTCTGCAGTCAGAGAATGACAGCACGGCCGTTCCAAGTAGACATTTACACGTTCTAAATAGACATTCACAAAAACAAAAGCATGAATGGGGGTGGTGGGGCGCTTGCTGGAAAGAGGGAGGGGTTGGCAGAGGTTGGGGAAAGAAGAGCGGGGAAGATGGTTGTGATCAGAATATATTATATACATGAAACTGTCAAAATAATTTTTAGCATTATCTGGAGTGGAGGAGGAGGGGGGTCTGTGGCTTTAGTGAAAACTTGGGTTCAGCAGTTGAATACTTGGTACAAATGCATGAATTTGAAGTGAGTCCAAAGTTTCATAACAAGCTCAAATGTGACCACACACACATCTTTGGTCCCAAATCTGGGGGGGCAGAGAGGAGTACTGACATAACTCCATGCTATTAGAGACCTCTCACGGGTGTAAGGCCAAGAGTGACAGAGCAGGACAGCCATTCAGCACGTGCAGGTGAACATAGCTACACACAGGCATACACACAAAGAAAAAGAAACCCTTACGTAAACTCCAGCCAGCCCTGCCTGCCTGCCTGCCCATTCATTCCTTACGGCTCAGCCCCACTGAGCTTGCTTTCCGTGCTCTCAGATGAGCTGTCCCCTCTGCCTGGAATACTTTTACCTAACTGGTCAGTGAACCCATTCAAGGCCCAACCGAAACACTTCGTGGAGGGAAGGAGCGTGCTGTCACTCGGGATTACACGCTCAGGCCAGTGCTCCAGGACAGTGGGACGCTGGACCAAGAGCTTCTCTGTTGCCCCTCTCTGCACACCGTTCAAACATTTCGTACCCTGCAGGGGTATAAAGTAAATGAACTCTGTAGAGAACTTGCTAGTACATATTAGCTATGGTTACCCCTCTGCAGTCCCCCTGGTTTCCTTAGGCAGGATTAAGCCCCTACAGGCGCTACTTCCTTGCATGGTTCTGGGTTTAGCACACTGAAGCTCACAGTTATCCATCTCAGGTCAAGCAACGCCCCCCTTTTTTTCTCTCTTTTCTTTCTTCCTTCTCGCCTCCCCTCCCCCGCCACCTGGAGTTCACCATACCGACCAGGCTGACCTTCAATTCAGAGCTCCACCTGCCCTTGCATCCTGGATGCTGATATTAAGGTGCACGCCACCACGTCAGGCCTTTTTCTTTTTGGGTGTGCAGTGCCAGAGGTCAAACCCAGGGGCCTTGTGCATGCTAAGCAAGCACCCTAGCCCTGAGCTACATCCTCAACTCAGAAAGCTTCAGTGATGTTTGGATTATCTGAAAATGTTCACTGTGTCTGGCATCCCTCCCAGACTGCAGACTCTGAGAACAGCAACACCTCATCCTTGACTGTTTCCTGCCTTTTCTTGCCAGCACCTTAGCCTCTACCATACTAGACGCGTAGAAACTGTGAATGGATGGATAATGGAGGTGGTAGTGATGACAAACAGACTCTAAGAGCGCAGGCGCAACCTAAGAAGCTCAGAGCAGCCTTGAAAAGTAACCAGAGTGAAGCAGGGTGAGTCACCTGCAAACACCACTTAGGAGCCCTCTCAGAAAAAAAGAGTTGGGTTAGTCATGGTGACACAGGCCTTGAAACCTCAGCACTCAGGAGGCTGAGGCAGGAGAATCAAGAGTTTAAGGCACTCTACACTCAACAGTGAGGTCCCGCTTCAGAAACAGCATACATGGCTTTTGCAGAGCGCCTGAATTCGATTGATCCCCATTAGGCAGCTCTCACTCGCCTCTGCGCTCATCTTCCATAGATCCCACACCTCTAGCCTCTGAGGGTACCAGTGCTCCTGTGCACTTACCCAAAGGACACACATGATTGAAAATAAAATCTGAAGCCAGTGGCAGGTGGTGCATGCCTTTAATCTCAGCACTCAAGATTGTGAGTTCAAGGCCAGCCTGGTATACAGAGCTAGAGGACAGCCAAGGCCATGCAAAGAATCTCTATTTCAAAAACAAAAATAAAAAATAATTTTAGGGCTGGAGAGATGGCTCAGTGGTTAAGAGCACAGACTGCTCTTCCAAAGATCCTAAGTTCAATTCCCAGCCACCACATGGTAGTTCACATCCATCCGTAATGGGCTCCAATGCCCTCTTCTGGTGTGTCTGAAGATAGCTAGTATACTCACATGCATAAAATAAATAAAAAATTTTAAAAATAATAATAATGATGGGGGCTGGTGAGATGGCTCAGTGGGTAAGAGCACCGGACTGCTCTTCTGAAGGTCCAGAGTTCAAATCCCAGCAACCACATGAGGGTTCACAACCATCCCTAACAAGATCTGACTCCCTCTTCTGGTGTGTCTGAAGACAGCTATAGTGTACTTACATATAATAATAAATAAATCTTTTAAAAAAAGAAAAAATAATAATAATGGGGGCTGGTGAGATGGCTCAGTGTGTAAGAGCACTGACTGTTCTACCAAAGGTCCTGAGTTCAAATCCCAGCAACCACATGGTGGCTCACAACCACCTGTAATGAGAGCTGACAACTTCTTCTGGTGTGTCTGAAGTCAGCTACAGTGTACTTATGTATACTAATAAATAAATCTTTTTAAAATAATAATAATAATTTTTAAAAATCATAAATACTATAATAAGATCAGCAAAGTGAACGGAACCATTTTCAAGGCTTCTCTTAAGGGAAGACATACAACTTTAAAGTTTATCCAACACTGGGCGGTGGTGGCACACACCTTTAATCCCAGCACTCGGGAGGCAGAGGCAGGTGGATTTCTGAGTTCGAGGCCAGCCTGGTCTACAGAGTGAGTTCCAGGACAGCCAGGGCTACACAGAGAAACCCTGTCTCGAAAAACTCCCCAAAAAATAAAAAATAAGGTTTATCCAAGGAAATATGTTTTGAAAACCAAAACTACCAAGTTAGCCATGATGCTGAGTGATACTCCCAGGATTTGGGAGGCTGAGGCAGGAGAAGGGTGAATTGAAGGCCTGCACACAGGAGGTAGGCAGACAGGGATAGCAGGAGCGCCTGGTCACATGTAACTTTGAGAAGACCAATCTGAGCCACTTGAGACCCTGTCTGCAAATAGAACAACCCGGTGGCTGTAAAAGGTCCCACAGCAAAGTTTCCTCAGTGTGCCTAGCAACATCTGACATTGGCCTGCTGTGTCCCCTAAGCTCCGTGGCAGACCAGGAGACAAGTAAAGATAGCTGCTGCCTCCTGTCCACCCAGCCTGCCGCGGCACACGCAAATGTTTATCCACTCCGTATTTATATCCTACTCTGTTCTAAAACGGGGTTAGAACTGGCTCACACTTAATCAGAAATAACAGGAATACAGGGATATGGTGACATGTGCAAAAATGGAAAACGCCGAGAAAGAGATTCCATCCCAGAGTCCGCACAGCTTCAAGGTGGAGGCTGGATCAGTGGTTCCAAGGTCAGTGTGCCTGGCAGAGCATGGTATGAGCTCCTGTGCTGGGCCGTTCTAACCCTCTCTATAGCCAAGCACGAGTCACAGGTCAGTTAGACTTGAAGATGAAGCACAGAAACACCTAGGGCTGGTCAGGCCCAACCTCAAAGGACTGCGCTGAGCCTCCAGTTCATTGTCTATAAAAAAAAGAATATAAGAATCCAAGCCAGGTATGGCAGCCCATTTTACCCAGGTAGCATAGGTCTGTAATCCCAGCTACATGGGAGGCTGAAGCAGAAAGATCTCAAACTCAGGGCCTGCCCGAGCTACTGGGTGAGTTCAAGACTAGGCTAGACAACTTAGACCCTGTCTCAAGTCTAAAGAGGACTATGAGTAAAGCTATTTATTGTTTGACTAGCCTGTGTGAAGCCCTGGGCTCAACCCCCAGAGTCCCTACACCTCAACAAACTGCACTAATGCACACACACACACACACACACACACACACACACACACACACACACACGACTGTGTAAACCAACAGTCAACATAACTGGCAAGAGGCTGGGGTAGATAAGATAAGAGCTGGGCTCAGCAGATAAGAGCACTTGCTGTTCTCGCAGAAGACCCCAGCACCAGCACTCTCATGGTAGCTCACAGTCACCTCTAACCCCAGATTCAAAGCATTCAATGCCCTTTTCTGGCTTTCTTGGGCACTGCATGCACACAGGTACACAAACATACACGTAAGCAAAAGACCCATATGCATAAAGCAAAAATAAAATTTTAAATTAAAGAAAGGCTGGCCAGGAGTGGTGGCACACTCCTTTAATCTCAGCACTTGGGAGGCAGAAGCAGGTGGATCTCTGAGTTCGAGGCCAGCCTGGTCTACAGAGTGAGTTCCAGGACAGCCAGGGCTACCTACACAGAGAAACCCTGTCTCGAAAAAACAAACAAACAAAAAAACAAAAACAAAACAAAAAATCCTAATCCTAACCCTACCCTAACTAAAGGAAAAAAAGAATGAGTTGGGGGGTGGGGGGTAGACTAGGAGGAATGGAGAGAATGGGAGGCTGTGGTATGGATATAGTATATGAAATAATTAATAATAATAATAATAGAATTAATAATGATAATAATAATAGAATGAATGGGCCCAAAGAACAGGTTTTTCTGTAGTACTGGATGGTAAGTAACCCCTAGCCCCAAAGACATTATTAGACCTATCTGGGTGTGGTATGCCCCACCTCTAGTCCCAACACTCAGGAAACAGAGGCAGGTGGATCTGGAAGTCTGAGTTCAGCCTGGTCTACAGAGTGAGTTCCAGGACAGCCAGGGCTACACAGAGAGACCCTGTCTCAGAAGGAGAAAAGAAGGACATCAGACTTCCCTTGAGCTAAAATATGTCCCTTCAGCTGGGTGTGGTGGCACACACCTATGGTCCCAGCACTCAGAGGGCTGAGGCAGGAAGGTCTCAAGTTTCTCAAGGTCTCCAGGCCAACCTGAACTACATAATAAAACTTGTCTGTTGCACAGCCAAGGGCCTACCCTGTACTGTTGAACCTCTTCATCGCGTTTTTGCCTCACGAGCGTGATCTGGTCCTCCAGGTTCCTGTTCTGAAGTTGGAGCTGCCGGGCCTCTGCTTCCAGGGGTCGCAGAGCCTCCCTCATCTCCTGGATCTCCGCCTGGGTGTCCTGTAGAGCTTTGGTCCCGGCCTCTTTCCTTTCCAGGAGCCGGAGCAGCTGAGGCTCATACTCCTCCTCCAGGCCCTGGCGGCTCTCGGCCATGAGATTTTCAAACTGTGTCGACAGCCGTCGGCTCTCCTGGAGAAAGTGCCCATCGCTCTGGGTCGGGGGTGCTTCTAGTTGTTGCTGTAACTGCTCCTTCTGCTTCTGACAGGCATCTCGGAGCTGGGTCAGTTCTTCCGAGAGCTGGGCTGCCCGAGTGGTCAGCGCTTCCCTGCAGTCGGCAAACTGAGCCACATCCTGCTGACGGCACTCCAGCTGGTATTGGTAAGCCACGCATTCCTTGGTCACCTTGAACAGCTTCTGCTTCACCGTCCGGATCTCCTCCCTGAGCCCGTCCCTCTCCAGCTCTGCCTGTGCGTGGAGCTTGTAGGCAGCCAGGATGTCCTGGTGGACTTGCTGCACCTCCTGCAGGGCTGGCTCCCGGAGTAGCACGAGCTCGTGGATTAGCTGGTCCCTCTCCTCTTCCAGCTGGGACACGGCTTGTACACACTGCTGGAAACGAGCTTCCAGCCGCTCCAGGTCCTCCACGCTGAGGGGATCCTCCTCGGTGTTGGGAATCGGTTGAGCAGGCAGGCTTCCCTCCGTGGCCACCATTTCTCCCTCACAAGCAGTTGGGCTCTTAGCTGGCTCCACAGGCTGCTCTGAAATTTGCACCTCATCTGGCGTCACGGATTCCTCCACAGACAGCATCTCCTCTGGGCGCACGGGCTCTTCTAGGCCCAGCGCCTCGTCTGGCTGCCTCGATTCGTCGATAAACAGTGTCAGTGCTGGCTTCTCATATTCTTCCTCATAAAAACTCTCTTCAAAGTCCCCCGATGCCCCCAGATAGAGAATGTCCTCTAGGTTCACAGTCCCCTCCAAAGACAGAGTGGCCTCTGGGTTAAAGGTCTTGGCCTCCTTCGGGGATTCTGACTCCTGAAGAGGAAAACTCGCCTCGGTGTGTGGTTCCCTGCAAGAGAGATGATGGCCGTGAAAGAGCAGCCTGTGCTCCACTGAGTGTCAACAGGGCCTCTGTCTCACGGTTAGCTGCAGCAGGTTCTCTTAGCTACTTATGGGGAATTGAATATGCTTGGCCCTTGGGGCATTATTAATTAGAGGGTGTGGCCTTATTGGAGGAGGTGTGGCCATGTTAAAGGAAGTGTGTGTAGGGGTGGGTTTTGAGCTATGTAGAAGAGGAAGAGACCCGCCATCTGCCCCACCTCGAATCAAAAAGGAGAACTCTCAGCTCTTCCAGCACCCTGCCTGCCTGGATGCTGCCGTGCTTCCCGCCATGATGATAAATGGACTGAACCTCTGAAACTGTAAGCCAGCCCTGGTTAAACGTATTCCTTTATGAGAGTTGCCATGGTTCACAGCAATGAAACCCTAAGGCACTACTCCCCTCCCCAGTCTGCCTCTTCCACACACTGCCCACCATTCGAATTCCCTGACACCACAGCATCACTGGCTAGTCTCTGCTTACATCACTTCATGGAGAGGACGCTATTCTCAGACACAGCTGGGTGTTCCACAGTTCTACACATGTTCAGGGGCAATTGGGACCACATAGAGAGACTGTGCCCGTAAAACAAGGAAAGACAACCGTGCTGGTGCCTGCCTGTAATCCCAACAGGCTGAGGGAGGGGGGTCAGAAATGCAAGGCCAGCCTCAGCTACTTAGTGAGCTGAAGGCCAACCTGGTTTTGTGAGAATCTGCCACTCCCTGACAAAATAGGGGGGATTCAGTGAGTGGCTCAGCAGATAAGGGCACTTGCCACCAAATCTGATAAACTGAGTTCAATCCCTGGCTTCCAAATGGAGAGAACTGATTTCTACAGGTTGTCCCAGAAACACACACACACAATAAATGAGTAGGCATTAAAGTGGCAGGGTTGAGACTGGAGAGGTGACTTAGTGGTAAAAAAGCACTGGCTGCCCCTGCAAAGGACCAGAGTTCGGGTCCCAGCACAACCACCTGCAACTCTGTCTTCTAACTCCAGGCATCCCTCCCTGCATACATGCAAAAAACAAATTTAAAAAATTAAATCTAGTTTGAGGCCAGCCTGGTCTACAGAGTGAGTTCCAGGACAGCCAGGGCTATAGAGGGAAACTCTGTCTGAAAAGAACAAACAAACAGGGCTGGAGAGATGGCTCAGTGGTTAAGAGCACCGACTGCTCTTCCAGAGGTTCTGAGTTCAAATCCCAGCAACCACATGGTGGCTCACAACCACCCGTAATGAGATATGACACCCTTTTCTGGTGCATCTGAAGACAGCTACAGTGTACTTAGATATAATAATAAATAAACCTTTAAATAAATAAAATCTAAAAGCAAACAAAACCAACCAACCAAAAACCGCAAAGGGAGGAGAAGACGGTTCAGTAAAGTACCTGCTTTCCACACACAAACACGAGAGCCTGAGTGTGGGCCCCCACAGCCCTGGGGTAACACCTGTAAGCCTGGCACTGAATGGCAGTGGCAGGAGAACCTGTAGCTTAACTGGTGAACTCCAGACCCAGCGAGGGATCCTATGAAAAACCGTTGAGGACATACAAAATTGACCTCTGGCCTCTACACACGCGCACACATTGTGCAAACACACAAACACACACAGGTAATAGCTGAGGCCGCAGCTCAGTGGGTAGAGTGCTCATGGAACATGTCGGAGGTCTTGGCCTTGATCCCTAGCACCACATAAAACCTGCTGTGGTAGATAGTACGCGCCTATTCCTGTAACCTCAACACTCAGGAGGTAGAGGCAGGAGAATCAGAGGTTCCGGGTCATTCTCACCAGCAGAGAGAGTTCAGAATCAGTCTGTATGTGTACAGAATCATATGTGTGTGCACACATACAATCTATGCGTATGGACTCCAAACACTAATGTTGCGAATCTTGCTGAATAGCTTTTCTCCATCATTCACATTCAGATGAAGATAATCAAAATCTACATCCTCTCTGATGCATGCCTTTAATCCCATGCAGAAGCAAGGGGGGTCCCTGTAGGTTCTAAGCCAGTCTGATCTACATAGCAAGTTCCCAGGCCAGCCAGGGCAACATTGAGTCCTTTTATTAAAACAAACAAACAAAACAACAAATGAATAAATGACATGATTGTTGAGATCAGCTTCAAATGTATATTCTTTTTGCATTTTATTTAATGTGTACATGTGTGTGTGTTGTGATGGAGGCGTTCGTGCCACAGTAGAGGTCAGAGAGCGGCTTGTAAGAGGCACTTCTCTCCTTCCAGTGCAGGTTCTGGGGTTGGAACTCAGGTCATCATACTTGACCGTAGCTCAGCTGCCCTACACTATAGCTCTCCTCACCTTGAGACAGGTCAGTTAGCTAGAAGCCTGCCGCAAACTGACCTGTACCACAGGAAGTCTTCTCCATTCCACCATTAGGACCCTAGTCCAAGCTGTGGTCTGTTTACTCTGTTTATATCAGCCTTTTTGGTTTGTTTATTTGTTTGTTTGTATTGTTGTCTTTTTTCTTTTCTTTCTTCCTTTCTTTCTTTCTTTCTTTCTTTCTTTTTTTTTTTTTTTTTTTTTTTTTTTCGAGACAGTTTCTCTGTATAGCCTTGACTGTCCTGGAACTCACTCTGTAGACCAGGCTGGCCTCAAACTCACAAAGATCTGCCTGCCTCAGCCTCTCAAGTGCTGGGATGAAAGGCTTGCTCCACCATGGCTTGGCTGTGCCAGCCTTCTAACAGGCCTCCTTGCCTCTCTGTAGCTAAGCCTGGCCATAATTTGCTGCCTACAACACGGTTGCTCCATGCCACAGTTGTAAAACCTTTGTGACAGTGTCTTGCTATAAAGCCCTGGCTGGCCTGATGGCCCAAGTCTTGCTATAAAGCCCTGGCTGGCCTATGGCACTCACTATGGCACAAGCTGATCCTGGACTCTCTTTTTTTAATGTTTTATATCTATGGATGTTTTGCCTGCGTACATGTCTGTGCCCCACATGTATGCCTGCTGCCCTCAGAGGTTAAAAGAAGGCATCAGATCCCCTGCAGTTATGAATGGTTGTGAGACACCATGTGGGTGCTGTGAACCCAACCTAGGTCCTCTACAAGAGCCACAAGTGCCCTTATCAGTTGAGCCATCTCTCCAATCTGTGGCCTGGAACTCTTAACGATCCTCCCAAGGATCACTGACCTCAGTCTCCCAAGTGCTTCGATTACAGGCACAAGCCATCCATGCCTGGCTCTCGGAATCTCAGAGATGTGACCCTAACCTAGAGTTTTTAGCCTCAGCTCACATTCCTCTTGCCATCCTCCTAGTGCCTGGCAGCCCAGAACTTGTGGCAACTCTTCACACCTCCTACTCCTCCGAGCCCGTAATATCTAAAGGAGCTAGCTGAAAAATGCAACTTCTTGAATACCAAGCTGCCTAAAAACACCAACCTGAACTACCAGAGAAGGTAAAATTGCCGGCACCGGGAAGGTGCAGCTGCTTGCTCGGGCAGAGTCCCTGCTTTCCCTCCTCATTATGTTCCTGCCTTGGAGTGACTTAACCTCTAGTCTAAGCACTTACATGAATACTCTCTTGTAGGCTGCTCATCTATAACGCCCAATGCAGGGGCCAGCAAGCCAAAGGGCGAAGCACCTAAGGCTCGCCTGAGTCCTGTAAGTGGAGGGAGCCTAAAGACCACCGTTCCCAGCCCACTTAACACAAGCCTAAAAGCCTCTGAAATATCATAGTCAAAGCACCTTTCTAGGGTTAGGGCTGAGACTGAGGGGCGAGCCCTTGCCTAGCAGGCAGAAAGTACTAGGTTCATTTCCCAGCCAGAATAAGTAATCTGGGCTGCTGAGATGGCTCAGTGGGTAAGAGCACCTGACTGCTCTTCCGAAGGTCCAGAGTTCAAATCCCAGCAACCACATGGTGGCTCACAACCATCCGTAACGAGATCTGACGCCCTCTTCTGGAGTGTCTGAAGACAGCTACAGTGTACTTACATATAAATAAATAAATCTTTAAAAAAAAAAAAAGTAATCTGTTGCTGGGCAGTGGTGGCGCATGTCTTTAATCCCAGCACTTGGGAGGCAGAAGCAGGTGGATTTCAGTGAGTTAAAGGCCAGCCTGATCTACAGAGTGATTTCCAGGATGGCCAGGGCTAAAAGAAATATTTTTTTAAAAAATCTGTTTACTTAACAAATGTCTAAACATGCTGCAACTCCATCTCCTTGGTACCGTATCCCAACAATACCAACTTGTGTCTTCAGGACATTCTGAATGGAATGCAGTTTCATCATCAGGAGGAGTGACTTTAAGTTATACAGGTACGTTTGTCCACTGGATGAGAGCGGATGTCCTGAGGACAGGGCTACTTGTGGGGCCCTTGGAAGGCAAGAAGAAAACAACTGAACTTCCAGGGGAAGTTGTGCCCAAGGTCAAGTGGCAGGTCTGTGGTATAGAACCCAGGCCTCCTGAGTTACAGGCTGCCACACCACCCTGGGTACCAGAGGTTGTCCTCGGCTAACTGCCTCTCTACTGAGCTGGCATAGAAGCAGATTACAGGAGGCCAAGCAAGAGAGGGACAGGGCCCAGCTGGGGTCCCTGACCTCAACACCTCTGCCACTCTGTCTCTGTCCCAGAGGACTTGGGCAACTCCTTTATGCTGTCCATCAGACTGTGACTTGGACGTGTGTATTACATGTCATGCAAACAAAGGTTCGTGCCTGGCTTCAAGCTTATTAGTGTGTGTGTAGGGAATACAGGCAAAATGTGTTAAGAACCCAGCTTAGGGTTGTCTTCTCATGTGACAACAGGGTTTACCAGGAAGTATTCCCATAATTTGATACACTGGGAAGTCCCTGGGCCACAATGTGACCTGAGGCAAAATGACTCCACAATCCCCAGTGGTAAAGTTCCAGTGTGGACAGCTGTTGGGCTCAGCCAGGGCCCAGTGCTAGGCCAGGAGAACAACTGCCTCTCTAGGCCACCACCCTGAGCCACACCAGGGAGAGAGAGCTGACCGAACAGACTCAACTTCAAGCTGGCAGGTGCCCAACCCTGCACCAAGTGGCTCAAATGCAGTGAATTCTCAAATGGTTTCTCCCTAGCCCCGCTAACAAGTGAATAAGAAACGGGAAAAATAAGACTTTAAAAAAAAAAAAAAGACCCAAAACTTATACTCTTTAGTCAGTTAGGCCAACTACATTTTGACAGGTTGCTAGCCTGAAAGGATTAATCGCACTCAGCCTGTGGAAGGAGTGACACAGACCCCCGGAGGTGTCAGGTCCCCAAGCCAGGGCCTCCCATCTCCCTTCCCCGGTGGCTCCGCCCCGTGCCACACCCGGGCATGACCACTACCCACAGCCAAGGGAAAAGGGCCGCGGGTCGGGGATGGGAGCCCACCCAGCACCCCCTGTCCTACTGGGCGGCGACACGAGCCCTAGAGGATCCTACCTCGAGGCCCGGGCGCCGTCCCCGCCGCGCAGGGGTTCCGGGCTGGCCATGGCTGCGCGACCCCGGGCTCGCCCGGAGTGTTATTAATAGCCAACGCCGTCGGCGATTGTGCCGGTGCCGGCGCCCGCCGCACTGCCAGCTGCAGCGGACACCAGATCCCGGCGGCCCGGGCGGGACGCGCCCACTTGGCCGGACGATTACCCGCGGGAGGAGGGCGCGGGCCCCGCGGCCCTGGGGGCGGGGAGAGGGTGGGAGGGGATGGGGTGGGGTGGGATGAGGGGGCGGCCCAGCGGCACTTCGCGAACCTTCCTTTCATCTCTCCACCTTTCCTTCTGGCCCTGGTTGCATGGTGAGGAGAGGAGGGGGCTGTTCGGTCCCAGGGGAGCTGCCCCCCGAGTTCAATGAAGGCGGGAGGAAGATTTACTGGTGGGGTACCCAGAGGGATCCAGCGCCCCTCGTGTCGGCGCCTTGCGATCCCCACCCACGCAAGGGCTTGGAGCCGGGTCATCTTCTTGGTGGCCTGCAGCTGTCATGAGGGGGTGGGGCAAGGCGCCTGCTGGAGAGGGGGGGGGGTGGTTAACTGCCACACCCCATGCGTCTGGGGACAGCTGGGGGCCACGGCTGAGGAAGAACGGCTTAAGGCAATAAAGTTGAGTCTGTTTAATTCAGGTTTCTTCCCCTCGCCCTGGAAGGTTTCTTGGGGTCTTCTGAGAGGTCGATTTGTCGCTCCTGCTCAGTCACTTCTGTTGTGTTTCAAGGCACGCACCCACCCCTAAGTCTTCGACCCTCCGGTGTCCTAGTTAGACTTCCACACTGAAGGCACCCTCCCCCTCCCCCCAGGACGAGCTGCTGGACCCCTTCCCAAACCTGAGCCCCAGGCATTCTTTCTCTGAATACTTTTTCCCACTCAGTCCCCGAGTCAGGGAGGGAGGAGGGCTTTGATTCAATCGCAGAAGAATGCTGTGCACCTAGCGGCCAGGGCCAGAAGGCTGTACTCCGTTTAATCAGATCTTAGAGCATCCTATGGGATGGCGAATGAGGACTGATGCCCGGGTGTTGTTGACTGGGTAGCTTGTGCGTTGTGATCCTTGTGCCCACAGCTGGGAACATCTGGCGAAGGTTCTGTGTGTGCAGCAAGAGATGGGTCTAAGGTTGTATCCCCAGTGTGACTTCCTTCCAGTCCTGGTCCTGGGTGGTCGTGTGGAAGTGCAGCTCTATGATGTGAGAGCAGGGTGATTGTGCCAGGTGTGATCATCCTGAGGGGAAGTGGGTGCTGGCTGCAGACTACGGAGCAGGTGTATAACCATGTGTGACTGTATGCCTGACTGGGCTGCCATGTGCCAGTGTGGCAGCTGAGGGGTAGGGGTGGCTGTGGCTGTGCACACTCTGGGAGTGTCTCCCGGAGCTGTGTTTTTTGCATCTTTTTGTAGACTGCAAGAGGGAGGAATCCAAAAGCCCAGAGCAACCCAATATACCCATGTAAGGTCTATAGAAGAGGAGATTTGGAGGCAGCTGGTCATTTTCTGACTTAGCCCTGAAATATTCCAGGGGAGGATGTTGGCAGACCTCCGGGCTTCTTGCTGGACAGCTGTTGCCAGTCACAGAGAAGGAAGGGAGCAAGGGCAAGGCCTGCCAGCCTGCTGTTTACCCAAGGTGCTAGGCAACAGGCAGCAAGGGTGGTAGTCACAGGGGCTGGCTGCCTCTTCCCTCCCAGCCCCCTTGCCCAGGAGCTGGCAGGGATGTCCCCAAGGCCACATCTCTAACTCCTGGCAGCTCCCACTAAGCTCCTTAGTGTGAAAAACCGATTCCCTACTAAGTCCAGAAACCCCTTCAAGCTTGGACCTTTGTCCTTGCTGCTGTCTATGTCAGATTCTGCCGTCCCTCAGAGCTCAGCTCCCATGTGGTCTCCTGAGAGGAGCACCCCTCATAGGATTCACATATCCACTGCTCCATCACCTTGCTTATCCTTTGCACCGCAGGTAGCACAGTGGGAAACACTAGGGTTTATCTGGGACTAGAATGATGGATGGTCCAGCGGTTAGGGGTGAGGGCTTGTAGGACTTACACTAGGCAGCTCACAATGGCCTGTAACTACAGTTCCAGAGGGACACCACACTTCTTGCCTCCTCAGGCCCCTGTACTCTCACACATAGACATACAAACATATAATTAAGAAAAATGAATCTCAAGCCAGACATGGTAGCCTTTAATCCTAGCATAGGGAGGGAGAGGCAAGCAGATCTCTGAGTTCGAGGCCAGTCTGGTCTACAGAATGAGTTCCAGGACAGCCAGGGCTACACAGAGAAACCCTATCAAGAAAGAAAGAAAGAAAGAAAGAAAGAAAGAAAGAAAGAAAGAAAGAAAGAAAGAAAGAAAGAAAGAGGGAGGGAGGGAGGGAGGGAGGGAGGGAGAGAGAGAGAGAGAGAGAGAGAGAGAGAGAGAGAGAGAGAGAGAGAGAGAGAGAAAGAAAGAAAGAAAGAAAGAAAGAAAGAAAGAAAGAAAGATAGATCTCAAAAACAAAACAAACAACCCAACCGGGCATGGAGGCACACGCCTTTAATCCCAGCACTTGGGAGACAGAGGCAGGCAGATTTCTGAGTTTGAGGCCAGCCTGATCTACAAAGTGAGTTCCAGGACAGCCAGGGCTATACAGAGGAACCTTGTTTCCAAAAAACAAACAACCAACCAACCCAACTCAGTGTGTTCATTTGCTTTGTTTTGTGTAGAGAGCCTTTGGGGGCAGCTTGGAAGAATTTGACATTGGCCAATGACAAGGAAATGGGCTTCGGGCAGGAATCTGACCTTATGCCATGACGAGGAAGTAAGCTCAGGTAGGAATCTAATTTTAGGCTAGAACAGGGAAACAAATTCTTGCAGGAATCTTAATCTTAGGGTGGAACAAAAGAAGTAGGCTTCAGGCAAGAATCTGATTTGGGGCTTGGACAAGGATGTGGGCTCAGGTATTTTGGTCATTCTGACAAGCCCTTGGAAACAGCTGTCTTGGGAGACATCAAGGGACTTTGCTTACTGCCTTGCTAATTCCTTATTGTACTGCTTGCCCTTAATACTTGCATATAATTAAATGGTATAAAAGCAGATTGGGAAAAGCTAAACCTGCCTCAGCCTCAGAACTGGCTGGGGTCATGCTACAATGTTGTCTAATTGTCTTTTTTCTTTTTAATCCTCACTCCTGCGCTGGAGAACCTGTTGACTGACTGGGCTGGCTTGGTCAGTTTTGGTTTGTTTTTTTTTTTTTTTAAGATTTATTTATTTATTATATGTAAGTACATTGTAGCTGTCTTCAGACACTCCAGAAGAGGGAGTCAGATCTCGTTACGGATGGTTGTGAGCCACCATGTGGTTGCTGGGATTTGAACTCTGGACCTTTGGAAGTGCAGTCGGGTGCTCTTACCCACTGAGCCATCTCACCAGCCCCTGGTTTGGTTTTTTGCCCTTGTTTGTTTTCTGTTCTTTTGTTGTTGTTTCATTTATTTATTTTTTGTTTTTATTTTTTGGGTTTTTTTGTTTGTTTGTTTTGCTTTTTGGGGTTTTTTTTTTTCGAGACAGGGTGTCTCTGTATAGACCTGGCTGTCCTGGAACTCACTTTGTAGACCAGGCTGGCCTTGAACTCAGAAATCTGCCTGCCTCTACCTCCCAAGTGCTGGGATTAAAGGTGTGGGCCACCACTCCTGGCAAAAGCACAATAGAACCAGGCTCTGGGCTTTGTTCCTGCCTTTTTTTTTTTTTTTGGTTTTTCGAGACAGATGTGTCTCTGTATAGCCCTGGCTGCCCTGGAACTTACTTTGTAGACCAGGCTGGCCTCAGACTCAGGGATCTGCCTGCCTCTGCCTCCCCAGTGCTGGGATTAAAGCCCTGCAAGACCACCACCTGGCAATAGCATTCGTTTGTAATTCCTAACTGTTCTGCTTTCTCTACTAGCATGAAAGGCCCACAGGGGGAGGGCCTGTGTAATGTACTCACTCAGTGCTGTGTCCTCAAAGGCTAACAGGTCTGGCATGTAATAGAAATCTCAGTTAGATGGTCTCAGTGCAGGGACACTTTGCTGAGCCAGCCTAGCTACGGAATTTAATTCCAGAACCCACAGAAAGATGGAAGAAGGGAACCAACTTCACACAAGTGGCACACATGTAATGTATATGTGCAAATACACATATAATGTACACACACGTGCACACACATGATAATGAATACTAACAAATTCTCATTGAATGAAGGAAGAACAAGAAGGATGGATGATACTATGGAAATCAATTCAGGCAACGAGTTATACTGGGTGCATGCCAGGCTCATACTGCCCACCACTGCTGAGTTCTTGTGGACCAGGGCAGACAGACACACACCCTGTCCAGATTGCATCCACCTAGGGGGCATTTGGTGAGCAAGGTCACGGGACTCGGTCACTTGGTGCACATGGACATTTGGCCTGTGCTGAGTCTGTATCAATGCAAATGGCTTTATTGGCCCAGGTCTGAAAGAAGCTCATTGTGTAGAAGATGCCAGAATCTTCACCTGGGACTGCAAGCAGGCATCGAGAGCAATGCCTGAGCACTAGGCTAAGCAATGTAGCGATACATCCTGACACCCAGCGGCCCAGGGGTGGGAGAAGTCCTTCTGTTCTGGGACTGCCTCAGGGACAGGGTAGTCTGGGCCTGGAAGGATTTAAAAAAAAAAAAAAAAAAGGATTTTCAGAGCCAGACACAGAAGGTGCTTTCAAAAATAAATGTATCCACAGAGCCGAACCCAACAAGAGGAGCGCAGTCATTCTCTGCCCAGCCCCCAGGAGCTGATTCCTGCCAGTCTCACTGAGGGCCTTCTGCCCTCGGCTGAGTTTGCCAGGAGGAGATGCGGCAGAATAAGATGGGGGAGAGAGCTGGGCAGTGGTGGCACATGCCTTTAATCCCAGCACTCTGAACTCTGTGAGTTCAAGGTCAGCCTGGTTGACAGAGTGAGTTCCAGAACAGCCAGGGCTACACAGAGAAACTCTTGAAGAAAAGAAAGAAAGGAGAGGGAGAGAGAGAGAGAGAGAGAGAGAGAGAGAGAGAGAGAGAGAGAGAGAGAGAGAGAGAGAGACCAGAACAGTCCCAACTCTCCTACCTATTCTGAGGACTGGACTCAGGGCCTGGCATGTGCCAGGTGTCGCTCCACCACTGAGTTATAGCCAGAACCTGAGATGGGTCTGTTTATGAAGCTTTTGTCCCTCCGTGAGGTCCTCCTGAGTAAGGACCACAAGTCTTCTACCCAAGGCTACAGCTAATGTGTGTGTCTCACCCATGGATTTGCCTACCCTTCGGTTTCCTGGCAAGACCGCCTGCCCCTAACTCCTCTGGCTCAGGGTAGTGTCTGTTCCAAGGCTGTGGGGACTTCTGTATTCCTGTACATTCCTCTGTAAACAGTCCGTTCATGAACCCTCTTTCAGCAAAGGTCTCAAGTGTGCCTCTTTACTGCTAAAACCCCAAGTCAAGAACTGTATTCTAGGCTGGGTGTGGTGGTTCACGCCTTTAATCCCAGCACTCGGGAGGCAGAGGCAGGCGGATTTCTGAGTTTGAGGCCAGCCTGGTCTACAGAGTTCCATTACAGCCAGGGCTATACAGAGAAACCCTGTCTTGAAAAAACAACAACAAAAAACTGTATTCTAGGAAGCCCTGGCCACAGAGGTTGGGGGTGGGGTTGGGGGGACCAAACACCCAAAGAGAAGAGTAGGGAGATATTTAGCTGAGTGATAGTGACATAGACTATAGACTATATATGTGTGGATATATATATATATATATATATATATATATATATATACATCATATATCATATAATATATGTGTGTGTGTATATATATATATGAATGACTCAGTGTGTGGATGACTCGGTGCCAAGACCTTTAATTCAATTTTCTCTCTCTTTTAGATAATTTATTTATTTTTATTTGATATACATTGGTGTTTTGTCTGCATGTGTGTCTGTCAGGTTCCCTGGAACTGAAGTTACAGAGAGTTGTGAGCCACCATGTGGTGGCTGGGAATTGAACTCAGGACCTCTGGAAGAGCATCCAGTGCTCTTAACCTCTGAACCATCTCTCCAGCCCCTTGAATTCAATTCTCAGGAAAGGCAAAAACAAAAGGAAGATGGGATTGGGATTTAGCTCAGTAGTAGAGCAGTTGCCTAGAAAAACAAGCAAATAGAAAAAAAAAAAAAACTAGAGAGAGGGACAGAAGAGAAGAAAGGAAAGGAGAAGAGATGGAGAGATGGCTCAGCAGCTAGGAGCGCCTGCTGCTCTTACAGGGCAGAGTTTAGTTCTTTCGTCTTCTTCTTTTTTTTTTAAAAGATTTTTATTTATTTATTTCAGATAGATAGATAAATAGATAGATAGATAGATAGATAGATAGATAGATAGATAGATAGATAGATAGATAGATAGTGAGTACACTTTAGGTGTCTTCGGACACCCCAGAAGAGGGCATCAGATCTCATTACAGATGTTTGTGAGCCACCATGTGGTTGCTGGG
Organism: Mus musculus; assembly: GCF_000001635.26. Lineage (NCBI taxonomy): Eukaryota > Metazoa > Chordata > Mammalia > Rodentia > Muridae > Mus > Mus musculus. Next base: position 129,281,270 of record NC_000070.6, on the reverse strand, counting down.
AATTGAACTCAGGTCCTCTGGAAGAGCAGTTGGTGCTCTTAACCACTGAGCCATCTCTCCAGCCCCAGAGTTCAGTTCTTAACGTAGCTCAAATATTTCACAACCACCTGTCGCTCGACCTGCAGGGATTCTGACATTCTTTTTTGACCCTCCATGGGCACCCACATGTGGCATACTTTGACTTGCTTGCTTGTTTGTTTCAAGATAGGGTTTCTCTGTGTAACCCTGGCTGTCTTAGAACCCACTCTGTAGACCAGGCTGGCCTGGAACTCACAGAGCTCCACCTGCCTCTGCCTTCCGGGTGCTGGGATTAAGGGTGTGTGCCACCTCCCAGCACACAGGTGGCATATGACCACACAGACGTATATATTATGATAGTTTGAATGAGAATGGCCCCTGTAGACTCATATTCGAATGCTTGATCCCAGGTGGTGGAACTATTTGGGAAGGATTAGGGGTGTGTCAGTGGAGGTGGGCTTTGAGGCAACATCAGGAAACGCCAAAGCCCTCACCGTTCCCAGTCATTTTCCTCTGCCTTGTGGTTGTTGTCTCAGCATAAGTTCTCCGTTACTGTTCCATGGTTATAGATAGTTATAGACTAGCCCTCTGGAACTGTAACCAAACTTTATTTATTTATTTATTTATTTATTTATTTATGTAAGTCACCTTGGTCATGATGTCTCAATAGAACAGTATCTAAGACCTATATATACACATAAATAAAGATAAAGAAAAAGGAAGAGAGACATGAGCATTCTTACTCAGTCTTGGTTGTGGAAGATGGGGGACATGAGACTATGGTTGTCACAGAGGTGACCTAGGAAGTGGGGAGCACTCGGGAGCAGCATGGGAGACATTAATAACTGTGCCCCCCCCAAGCTGTAGAGCCTGCCCTAAATAATTATGGGAGCAATGTTCCCTAGGCCCTGGCTCTCTGAGAGTAAAATGCACCCTCCAACGCCCTCTTTACAGGACTGTTGTGACTGGATGAGAGGCTCTGTCATGAGTTGGTGGTGTGAAGTTGCTCTGAAAACCCTGTCACCTAACCCAAGGGGAAGCCATTCTGCTCAGCTTTCCTGTAGTGACACTGTCCTGAAACTGTCCCAAGGAGGAAGAAAATAAATGGGTCTGAGGTGCCCTCCAGGACTCTCAGGGTCACTGTGTCTTGAAGCAGGATATGAATCCAGGCTTGGAAAGCGAGAGGCTAGGTGGAGCCTGACTCTGTGCTGCATTCACTGGGTGCTCGTGGGAAGCTACCTCACTCACTGGCTCTGGTCTCCACAGAACTGGGCAACCCAACTCATAGCAAAGGTTTATTGTGAGAATGAACTCAAAAAGAGTTTCATCATGGGCCCAAGAATTTTAGCCATCATTGTCTATTTAGAAACTTTGAGCCAGGAAGTGGTGGCACATGCTTTTAATCTCAGCACTTGAGGCAGAGAGGCAGAGAGGCAGAGGAGGCAGGTGGATTTCTGAGTTCGAGGATAGCCTGGTCTACAGAGTGAATTCCAGGACAGCCAGGGTTACACAGAGAAACCCTGTCTTGAAAAAAAAAAAAAAAAAAAAAAAAAAAAAGAGCATGGACTGTTCTTCCAGAGATCCTGAGTTTAATTCCCAGCAACTACATGGTGGCTCACAACCATCTGTAATGAGATCTGATGCCCTCTTCTGGTGTGTCTGAAGACAAGGACAGTGAACTCACATACATGAAATAATTAAATAAATCTTTTTTAAAAAAAAATCTTTGAAAACTTCGAAGCCCTCAGTAATAGCACATGGTAATAGCACATGCCTTTAATCCTCGCACTCAGGAGGAGCAGGCAGATCTCTATGAGTTTGAGTCCAGCCTGGTCTACAAAGCAAGTTCTAGGACAGCTGAGGCTACATAGAGAAACCCTGTTTCTTTTTTTTTTTTTGTTAAAGATTTATTTATTATTATATGTAAGTACACTGTAGCTGTGTACATGTGTTTATTATTATTATTATTATATGTAAATACACTGTAGCTATCTTCAGACACTCCAGAAGAGGGAGTCAGATCTCATTACAGATGGTTGTGAGCCACCATGTGGTTGCTGGGATTTGAACTTCGGATCTTTGGAAGAGCAGTCGGGTGCTCTTACCCACTGAGCCATTTCAGCAGCCCTGTAGTGTGTGTTTTTAACTGCTGAGCCATCACTCCAGCCCCTATATAGATACTTTTAAATCTTTCTTTCTTTTTTTTCTTTCAAGCTGAAAATGGAACCCAGTCTTCTTAGATGCTAAGCACATTCTCTAATTTTTCTTTTTTAAAAACATATTTTTGGGGCTGGTGAGATGGCTCAGGTGGTTAATAGCACTTATTGCTCTTCCACAGATTCTGAGTTCAATTCCCAGCATCCACATGGTGGCTCACCATCTGATGCCCTCTTCTGGTTTATCTGAAGACAGTGACAATATACTCACATAAAATAAACAAATCTTTCAAGCAAACAAACAAACAAAACCCATATTTTTATAGCTGGACAGTGTCGGTGCCTGCCTTTAATAATCCCTGTACTCTAGAGGCAGGAGCAGGCATATCTCTGTGAGTTCAAAGCCAGCCTGGTCTACAGAGGGAAGTCCAGCATAGCCAGGGTTACACAGAGGATCCCTGTGTAGATAGATAGATAGATAGATAGATAGATAGATAGATAGATAGATAGATGATAGATAGATAGATGATAGATAGTTAGATAGATACTTTAAAATGTTTCTAGTCCTATTAAGTAACTCATGCTGTCCTTGAACTTGAGATCCCCTGCTTCAGTCGTCTAAGTGCAGGCATTACAGGTACCAAGAACAGTACTTATATTAGTTCATAGTTGCATCCCTAGCCTGCAGCTTTTCAATAAAACAGTGGTTGGAGCTGGAGGAGTAAGTCTGTGCACAGCCTTTGCCTAACAGGCAGAGCGCTTACCCAGCATGTGTGGGTTCAAGCCCCAGCAGTGCACAGCATGCAGATAAACAATTAAGCAATACTCCATGCCGGATGCAAAGTAGACACTTTACCTGCATCATTACAGCGAATCCTCAGAACTCTCCTGACCGGTGAAGCCTGCCGAAGTCCCTTTGTCCATAAGAAAATAAGTTTGGAGGCTGGAGAGATGGCTCAATGGTTAAGAGCACTGCTTGCTTGCTCTTCCAGAGGTCCCAGGTTCAATTCCCAGCACCCACATGGTAGCTCACCACTGCAACTCCAGTTCCAGGGAACCTGACACCCTCACACAGATATACATGCAGATGAAACACCAATGCGCATAAAATAAAAACAAATTAATTATTAGAAAAAGAAAACACAGCCGGGTGTGGTGGCGCACGCCTTTAATCCCAGCACTCGGGAGGCAGAGGCAGGCAGATTTCTGAGTTCGAGGCCAGCCTGGTCTACAAAGTGAGTTCCAGGACAGCCAGGGCTCTACAGAGAAACCCTGTCTCGAAAAACCAAAAAAAAACAAACAAAAAAAAAAAAAAAAAGAAAGAAAGAAAAAAAAGAAAAGAAAAAAAGAAAAGAAAAACACTCGAAAAATAAACCAAAACCAAAAACAACAACAACAAAAGAAAACAAAAAAGAGTCACACTTGCAGGATTGATAGCACCTAGCATCCGATACCTCCTCCCCCACCCCTGTCTTCTACTTAGGTGTCATTATCCTGGACCCCGGGAGGCTTATGGTCAGGGTGGCGGGAACCACAGACTCGACTCTCTCAAGCATACTCCCCAGGAACTGTATCATGGCCACAGGCAGATTTCTGTACAGATTACAGACAACTCTCTTGAGCTGGGTGGTGGTGGCGTAAGCCTTTGATCCCAGCACTTGGGAGGCAGAGGCAGGCAGATTTCTGAGTTCGAGGCCACCTGGTCTACAGTGTGAGTTCCAGGACAGCCAGGGCGATACAGAGAAACCTGTCTCGAAAAAAAAACAAAAACAAAAACAAACAAACAAAGCAACCAACCAGACAACTCTCTTGATAGATCACTTAATCTCCCTCGAGGTCAGGTTTTGCTTCCTTTTTTCTTTCTTTTTTGTCCTTGGAACTCACTTTGTAGACCAGGCTGGCCTCGAACTCAGAAATCTGCCTGCCTCTGCCTCCTGAGTGCTGAGATTAAAGGCGTGTGCCACCATTCCTGGCTCAGGTTTTGCTTCTATGTTAGATGTGTATGTTAAATGGAAAAACAGCTGGGTGGTGCACGGCTTTAGCCTCAGTGCCTGAGAGGTAGAGGCAGGCAGATCTCTGTGAGTTGAAGGCCTGGTCTACAGAGAGAGTTCCAGGACAGCCAAGGCTACACAGAGAAACCCTGTCTCAAAAAAACCAAACCAAACAATCAAAATCTCAGAAATAAAGGGGGAGAGGGGATACTGACCTCTTTTCGTAGTTTACAAGAGACGATGTTATTCCCTGCCTTTCCTTTGTCCTCCTTGCTCCCACTGTTGTGTACCATGATTCAGCTGATTGTCTAACAAGGCACCAGGTGAGTGAGCGAGTCACCCGCGGCGTCCACAGATTAACTCGCCTGCGATGTCTAGCGCAGCCTACAGGGGACGCCACACAGACCTCACCTTTCCCACTCAGGCGCCTGCCACAGCAGGACGTGTGTTTCCTTTAGTGACCGCGCGGGGGCGCACCGGACTTGTCTTTTCTGAACCGACTGTGCAAATAGCCTGGAGGGAGGAGCCTGGTCATCAAAGCAGTAATTAGTAATAAAGAGGCCTGGGATATCACTCAGTGGGCAGAGTGCTTATCTAACATGCAAGAGGCTGTATAGTGTGCGTCCAATTCCAGCATTCGGTTGAGGCAGGAAGATGACTTGTTCGAGGTCATCCTTAGTTCCATAGCTGAGCTAGATAGAAGCCAGCTTGGGTTACATAGGACGTTGTGTTAACACACACACACACACACACACACACACACACACACACACACACACACACATACACACGAATGATTAGAAATTAATGAGGGCTATGTAGCTCTGTATACATGAGATCCTATGTCCAATCCCCAGTACCACAATAAATAAATAAGTAAACACACAATAGCAATAGCTCCACCCGTTTGAAAGGAACACTGGAAAGCCATGGGTGTGGACGCCAGGGAAAGAGCCAGGCATTAGACTCAGGAGACTGGAGTATAAAGCCAGCCTCCTCACCCTCCTGTGTCTCTGGACTCTTGGGACTGTATTTCCTGGGCTTTAACATGGAGAATGCAATCCTATAGCTTAGGAGGGATACAGGGATCCCTAGAGAACAGCCCGGCAGTCTTTGCGGTTCTTACCTGGACCCCGAGTGGAAAGCTGAAGTTAAATCTCGTTTCCTGGTGAGGGTGACAGGGACCTTCTCTCAGACTCTGTGGGACTCCCACCCAGCTGCTTAGTTCTAAAACAGACATCGGCAGGCCACCATAGGCAGACCCCCAACTCAGCAGTTTCTTCTGTCCTTCTTGGAGTGTCCCTTCTGACAGTCCCGTAGGCTGCTCTAGACGCCGCGGCGGTGCCTCTGTTCCCAGTGCACATATGATCTGTACGTTTCTTCGTCCCTCTTCCACTCCCACATTCTCCTCACTTGAAGCTCTGCCTCCTGCTGGAGTCCATCCACTTCCTCTAGATTTTTGTTGTAAAAAAAAACAAAAAACAAAACAAAAAAATATGGTTTTTTGAGACAGTCTTTCACTATGCAGCTCTGGCTATCCTAGAACTCACTATTCAAACCAGGCTGGCCTCAAACTCACAGAGATCAGACTGCCTCTGCCTCCTGAGTACTAGGATTAAAGGTGTGTGCCATTACAGCTGGCTTTGTTTTTGTAGTTTTTTTATTTTGTGAGACAAAGTCTCACTGTGTACCCCTGGCTAGCCTGGAACTCTGTGTAGACCAGGCTGCCCTCAGATTCACCAAGGTCATCCTGCCTATGCCTCCCAAGTGTCTGTATTAGTCATGAGCCTCCTAAATTTTTTTTTAAGATTTTTTTTTTTTTTTTTTTTTTGGTTTTTCGAGACAGGGTTTCTCTGTGTAGCCCTGGCTATTCTGGAACTCACTTTGTAGACCAGGCTGGCCTCAAACTCAGAAATCCTCCTGCCTCTGCCTCCCAAGTGCTGGGATTAAAGGCATGTGCCACCATGCCTGGCCAATTTATTTATTATATGTAAGTACACTGTAGCTGTCTTCAGACACCCCGGAAGAAGGCATCAGATCTCATTATGAGTGGTTGTGAGCCACCATGTAGTTGCTGGGATTTGAACTCAGGACCTTCAGAAGAGCAGTCAACCACTGAGCCATCTCTCCAGCCTGAGCCTCCTAAATTTATTCATGTGCTCTGGTGGGAGCTGATTTTCTCCTGTTGTGTTGGATCTGGGGCTCGAACTCAGATCGTCAGTCTTGGCAGAAATACCTTTATTCATCAACCCTATGTGTTTTGTTTGTTTTCTTACTTTTGAAAAAATTTTAAATTATTTTGTATGTATGAGTGCCTTTGCCTGCATATGTGTGTGTGTGTGTATGTATGTATGTATGTATGTATTTATTTTGGTTTTTCAAGACAGGGTTTCTCTGTGTAGCCCTGGCTGTCCTGGAACTCACTGTGTAGACCAGGCTGGCTTTGAACTCAAAAATCGGCCTGCCTCTGCCTCCCAAGTGCTGGGATTAAAGGCGTGAGCCACCATGCCCAGCGTGTATGTATTTATATATGAGTATGTAAGCATGTATACCTGCATATCTATCGCCCTCAGAGTCTGTAGAATCCCTTGGGTCTAGAGTTATAAGTGATTGTGAGACAGCATGTGGGTGCTAGGAATGAAATCCTGGTTCTTTGGGACAGCAATCAGTGCTCTTAACCACCCGAACCGCCAGTCCAGCCCCTCCACAGTGTCTCTCTCAGAGACAAATTGGGTCTCATTATGTCGGCCAGAATGGCCCTGAACTCCTCATCCCCCTGTTGTAGCTCTCGAGTGCTGGGATTACGAGCTCACTCCACCATGACTTGACTGACTCCAGGTTTCTTGCTGAATATAAACTCCCTCTGATTACACAGTCATGGCCTTGAGGGCATGTGTGTCTTCTATTAAAGGCTTCAAGGCATCCTCCTAGGTTACTCCAGTGCCTGGAGCAGTCCACGCACGTCCCAGGAATGAGCATTTTTGCCTGCAACTGCTGCGATGTATGCCTTTGAAGCTTGGGTGCTGGTGATGTGGGCCGTGTGCACCCTGCCTCGCCATGTGAGATGGTTGCGTAGCCGGCACATTCACGCCATGCCTTTTAACTTGCTGACCCCTGAAACTCTATTTCGTTCCTTTAAATATTACTTGTTTTTTATTTGTGTGTATGGGTGTGTGTGTGTATTTGTGCGCGGGGGGGGGGGGGGGGCACGAGTAAGCGCCTGTGAAGACAGGAAGAGGATGTTGGATCCCTTGAAGCTGGAGTTACAGGTGTTTGTGAGCCTCTTGATTGATACGGGGGCTGGAAATGGAACTCAGGTCCCTGAGAAAGGAGATTGTGTCTCCAGCTGGTAACCCCAAGAGAGGGTGAATCTCCCCAGCAGATCTTGTATCCCAAAGCAACTATTATGTGGTAGTTTAGGGGCCTTGGGACTGAGTGTACCTCCCTATAGCACAAAAACTCTTGGATCTGACTGCCTCTGCCATCAGAAGTGGGGTGCTTGGGGCACAACGTATCTCTCTAGTTCAGGAGTTCTGAAACTTCAGGGGATAAATTGCCCCCCCCCCATAAGCCAGAAACCCAGGCTGGGGTGCTGTTCAATGCAGAGCTCTCGCCCAGCGAGTTCAGGATTCCGAGTTCCATCTCTAGCACTGTGGGGTGAAAGAGCAAAGGCCAAGCATTCCAGGAGCAGACCAGGCTAGCTCTTCTCCATCAAACTGGTGACTTCCGAGGATATGGCTGGGTCTCCCTGACACCTCTCCATCTCTACCACCTGCCCATCTCCTAGACACTCCTCCCACTACAGTGACCATCAAAGCCAGGCTGGGCTGTCACAGCTTTGGGAGCAGTGGGAACCTCACAGTAGACCATACTGAATTAAGGCAGCGGCTAAGGGATCACTAATCACTAGAGGTGGTGTGTGGAAGGGCAAGGTCCAACAGGATGACCTTCTCAGTATGTCCCTGCAACTCTGAGACTCCCTAGCTGTGCCAGTCTCAAGTCTCTGGTCTTGGCCCTGCTGCACTTTACCCGCATGTAACTCACCAATCCCGGTAGAAGAAATGGAGGACCTGAGGAGTGCCTTGCCCTGTTACGTGACTGGGAAGAAGGCAGCCGGGATGCCCACTGTGCAGGCACACCTTACCCAGTTTTGCAAAAGCAACAAGAGACAGATTCTGCAGGGGGAAGTGTAGAGCGGGACACCCAGGTTTCTGGCAGGGAGCCCAGATGGTGTTGGCTTCCTAGACAAGGCCTGCCAGAAGGTGGAGTGCCTGCTAGGGAGGTTGGAAAAAGAAGAGAAGCAGGCACTGATGCCCACCGCTAGGAAAAAAAGAAAGGCGAACCTTGGTTCCAGCTTCTTGCCCTGGTATAGCCATCTCTTCCTACTAGGCACTAGGTTCAAATCCCACGTATACTCTAAGCCCTTTCTAGGTCTGTCAAACGCAGGCTACTGACCAAGCCACGTAAGTAGTAAGGGGTGCTGTTCCTTTAAACCTCGCCCTGTGGAGGGTGTGGCCTAGGTTGCAGGTGAGCTGCGTTGCCACATCAGCAGGGCTAACCCTGCCCTGTCCCCTCCCTCCCGGGCTCTGAAGGGAGGCTCTGGAGGCCCCAGAGGATGGTGGGAAATAGGTGGGGAGAAAGCCAATCAAGTTGGTAGTTGGCAGGAACTCTGATGGAGGAGATGGCCGCAGGGGTGGATGAGGAAGCTGTGTATGTGAGTGGAGTGTCCCTGACCCAACAAGTCACCGTGTGTCTTAAGGGTGGCTGTGAATGTTCCAGAATGTCCAGAACTGTGTGCAAAATACACGTGTGTCTCAATGGTCCAGTTACAATCTGGTTTAAGTATGAAGCTTGTGTGTAAGAGTATGTGAATGTCAATTAGGTCATCTGCACCTGTGATCCCAGCACAGGGACGGGAATGGAGGGGGCGGGGTAGGGTGGGGGTGGGGGTGGGAGTGCGGCAGAGATGGAAACTGTGGAAGTCTGAGGCCATCTTGGTCTACACAGTGAATTTCAGGAGGATAGTGAGGAGGCTTGTCTCTAAACGAAAACAAAAAGTAAATGTCACCATATACTTTTTGTGTGGGTGTGTGGACGTCTTTTCCTGTGCGTGTTTTTTTTTTTTTTTTTTTTTTTTTTTAGTTTTTTTCGAGACAGGGTTTCTCTGTGTAGCCCTGACTGTCCTGGAACTCACTGTGTAGACCAGGCTGGCCTCGAACTCAGAATTCCGCCTGCCTTTGCCTCCCGAGTGCTGGGATTAAAGGAGTGCACCACCACGCCCAGCTTCTGTGCCTGATTTTAATCCCTGCACTCCGTAGAGGCAGGAGGGTTAGGAGTTCAAAGTCACCCTCACCTACAATTGGGGGTCCGCCTAAGTTTTGTGTGACCCTGTTTGAAAGCTACAGCCAAATGGATGAGGGGTGTGTCCATGTGTGCAGTGGATGTGTGTATGCGAGTATGTGTGTCTGCCTGCTCTTGACTGTGTTTATATGCCAGAGTGAGTATGTCAGAGGATGTGCCTTTGTGTGGACAGAACTGAGTGTAACAATGTGTGTGGCCGGGAATGGGGGTGCACCATTTCCTTACTCCCAGGACTCAGAGGCCACAGGCAGGCAGATCTCTGAGTCTGAGGCCAGCTTGGTCTAATATATGGTGAGTTCCAGGACAGCCAAGGCTAAACAGTGGAACCTGTCTAAATAAACAAGTAGACAGACAGACAGACAGGTGTATAGATGGGTGGATTTATGAGTGTGCCTAGCTATCTGTGGCTGACAGTGTGAACACCCCTGAGCATGAAAGAGAATGTGAATGTGGCTTTTTGTGACCAACTAACTGAACCAGTCAGTGTGTGTGTGAATGTGCATGTGTATGTGTGAATATATATATATGTACATGTGACAGAGTCTGTGTGTGAATATGTGTATTCGAGAGAACATGCATGAAGATGTTTGTGTTTAAGACTGTATATGAATATGTGTGTATTTGTGTGAGAGTGTGTTCATGTGTGTAGTCATGTGTGTAACAGAGTGTGTGTGAATGCATCTGTACTCAAGAGTGTGTGTGTGTATGAGAGAATGCACGTGTGTATGAAGGTGTGTGTGTGAGCATGTGTGTGTGAGTGTGAGAGAGCATGCATATATACGTGTGTGTGTGTGCGTGCGTACTTGTGTACGTGCATGCCTGCGTGCTGCAGATGGAACCTAGGGCATGAGGCATGGTAGACATGCACGCTGCCACTGAGCTATGTGGTCGTCCCAAGGATTCTGCTCAGGTCTCTAACTAATGATGCTCCTGCCTCAGTGGAGTGCTTATAACTTTTTTTTTTTTTTTTTTGGAGACAGGGTTTCTCTGTGTTGAACTCAGAAATCCTCCTGCCTCTGCCTTCCAAATGCTGGGATTAAAGGCGTGCACCACCACGCCTGGCCATGGGAGTGCTGAAATTACAGGTGTGAGCTGCCATTCCAGGCTGCTCATTCACTCTACTCCTTTCTGGAAAATATTTATTTTTAAATTTATTTGTTTATATACTTTTCATATATGGGTGTGGTGTCTGCATGTACTTCTGCATACCAGAAGAGGACATCAGATCCTGTCGTGGTTGCTGGGTGTTGGATGCCAGACCTCTAGAGCAGCAGCCAGTGGTTTTTTTTTTTTTTAATGTATTAATTTTATGTATATGACTACACTGTAGCTGTCTTCAGACACACCAGAAGAGGACATCGGATCCCATTACAGATGGCTGTAATACACTATGTGGTTGCTGGGAGTTAACTCCAAATTTCTGGAAGACCAATCTGTGCTCTTTTTTGTTTGTTTTGTTTTGGTTTTGGTTTTGGTTTTTCGAGACAGGGTTTCTCTGTGTAGCCCTGGCTGTCCTGGAACTCACTTTGTAGACCAGGCTGGCCTCGAACTCAGAAATGTGCCTGGCTTTGCCTCCCGAGTGCTGGGATTAAAGGCAAAGGCGTGCGCCACCACGCCAGGGCTCAGTCTGTGCTCTTAACCCCTGAGCCATCTCGCCAGAACCAAACTCTTTTTACTTCTAATTATGTATGTGTGTATATACACATGCCGGTACGTGCAAGTGAATGATGACTGACTGCAGGATCCCATGTTGACCAGAAGTGTCAGGTCCCCCTGCCCCCGGGCCCCTGCCTCCCACCCCAACTGTAGTTACAGTTGTAGTTGTGAGCTGCCTGACATGGTGCTGGGAATCGAACACAGGCCCTACAGCAGAACAGCAGGCAATGATAACCACTGAGCCATCTTTCCACCCTTGGTAGTCTCTTTTTATTTAATTACATTTCCTTTGTTTATTGTTTGTGCAGATGGCACACTCATGCACGATCAGGGGATAGTTTGAGGGAGTCAGCTCTCATGCTACCCTGTGCATCCTGGAGACTGAACTGATGGCCTGTCATTTTCCAGCTGTACCCTCTTTCCCTCATTTAGAGATAATTTGGGATGAGTTGGGGGTTGAGACAGAATGTTGTTGTGTAGCCCTTACTGACCTCAAGGTCTTTTTTTTTTTTTTTTTTTTTTTTGGTTTCTCTGTGTAGCCCCGGCTGTCTTGCATTGCAACTCACTCTGTAGACCAGACTGACCTCGAACTCAGAAATCCGCCTGCCTCTGCCTCCCAAGTGCTGGGATTAAAGGCATGAGCCACCACTGGTCTACAGAGTGAGTTCCAGGACAGCCAGGGCTATACAGAGAAACCCTGTCTCGAAAAACCAAAAAAAAAAAAAAAAAAGGTCTTAATTCCTAGAAGAGGGTGGGAGCAGCACTGGAGACTAAACCTCCGGGCCTCTGGAATATGAAGTGTGTGATTGACTTCTGAGCCACAGCCCTAACCTTCCAGCTCCACGCTTGCTGAGACAGATAGAGCAGCCTTGGGCATAGGCAGTGACTAAGCTAGGATTTGAACCCAGTCCTCTCCCTGTCTCTGGAGCTCGTGCTACTAAGGAACCATCAGTCCCCTGCTGCCTTGCCTGTCCTGTCCTCAAGAGAAGGCAGGAGAGCTTGAGGAGATAGGAAAGACATGGGGATGAACACCCCAGACACTCAGTGCTCTGCTGCACCCAGAACTGGAGTGACACAGTCTCATGTGACTCTCAACAGGAGTCTCCAAAGGACCTCTTGTCCTAACCACTGCCTAGCTCCCTGCCCCTGTTCTTGTCCCCTTAAGCTTGGAGGGGGTGGGGTGGGGGGAACCCATGACTAAGTGAGCCCAGCCTTGAGTAACCACCCTGCTGACTGCTCACGAGTATCTGAAGTTCACTGGGGCCACAGACCTCTGCTTCCTCCAAGTCTGTATGTTGAAGCAGAACCCTTAGCTGGGCAGTGGTGGCACAGGCCTTTAATCCCAGAACTCAGGGGCAGAGGCAAGTGGATTTCTGAGTTCAAGGCCAGCCTGTTCTACAGAGTGAGTTTTAGGACAGCCAGAGCTACACAGAGAAATAAAAAGAAAGAAAGAAAGAAAGAAAGAAAGAAAGAAAGAAAGAAAGAAACAAACAAACAAACAAACAAACAAACAAAACAAAAAATAACCCCAGAACCCCTTTGCAGTAGAAATGGAAGCAGGAACACCAGACAGAAGAGCAAGGGAAGTGTAGGAGTGTGAAGGGTGAAGCTCTTATGGAGCCTGCTCTGCCCATATATTGCTGCATCCTGGCAGCCTCTGGGATGGCAGACATTTCTCTTTTATTTTGTTTTCCCCTTCCTTCCTTCCTTCCTTCCTTCCTTCCTTCCTTCCTCCCTCCCTCCCTCCCTCCCTCCCTCCCTCCCTCCCTCCCTCCCTTCCTTCTTTCCTTCCTTCCTTCCTTCTCCTGAGAGAGTCATCTCATACATCTTGGCCAGGCCTCACACTGCAGCTCCCCCGGGCTCCTGCGTGCTGGGTTACCGACATTCGCTTCCACTCGGGGCTCCTCCTTGATCTCTGCTGAGCAACTGGAGGCTCTGAGGCAGACACACAGAGAAGGCAAGGCCTTGGCTTTAGCTCTTAAGGCCAGGGCTCCACCATCTCTGGCATCTGTGGTTCTGGGAGGTGGGTTAGGATGTAGAGGCTTGTAGAGCTTCTGGGTGGAGAGGACCAGGCAGGTGCTGATACAGGTGTTTAAGAAAACACATTTATTTAAGACTACATGGGAAGGAAGACAGGTGGTGCCCTTGCCTCTGGGCCTCCTGGAGAATGCATGGTGTTCTAGAAGCCTGGGAGCTCTAGTCTTGCTCTCTGAGTATCTAACACCCTGACTCTGGGCACAGTAACTCCAGTATACATGGTCTTTGCTTCTGTCGGTCCTCTGGGTCCCACCAGCCTTGAGTTCTTCTGTCCTATGGCCCCTGCTTCCTCCTAGTACTGATAACAGCCCTCTCTAGTCGCTGCCTTCCCCACAGGAAGATTTTCTTGGTCCAGCAAATCTGATTCCTCAAGCAGAGCTTCAGGCTACGTCATGGGCATCAGCGCCTGAGTCAGGCTTGCCTTTAGTCCAGTGAGTTCAGAAGATGACCACCCCTCCCTTGCAGCTGGACCCTGATTCTAATCACTTCCATGAAAGCGGGAGAGCTGTGTTACTTTGTCTTGTTGCTGTGACAACATAGGGAAGAAAAACAACCTGTGGAGTTGAGCAATGGTGACTCACACCTTGGCTCCCAGCTTTGAGGGGGCAGAGGCAGGCAGATCTCTCTCTGAGCTCAAGCCTGGTCTACAGAGTGAGTTCCACAACAGCCAGGGCTACACAGAGAAACTCTCTCAAACAAACAAACAAACAAACAAACAAACAAACAAACATTCAGCAACTATGGAAGGAAGGGGTGACTTTGGCTTAGGCCTAGGGTACTGGCCATCATGGTGGGAGCTATGGCCTTGGGGCAGTGAGGCAAGTGCTCTCTCTGTGTCTGCTGGCAGGGAGCTGGGAGAGATGGGATGCCTGGGGCTCAGCTCACTTTCCCTTTATTTTTTAGTCAGTCCAGGTCCCCAGCCAATGGGATGAAGCTGCCTGCGTTCAGGTTGGGCCTTCACTATCCTATTGAAACTCTTCTAGAAACACTCAAATAGAGGCACTCAGAAGTGCGTTTCCATGGTGACTCGAAATCCCATCAAGACTGCAACAAACATTAGCCACCGCAGAGTCTTTCCTCTTTGCCCTGAAGGGTCCAGCACAAGACTACCAGAGTAGAATTTCAGACAGAGTGAGTGTGGTCAGCCAGGAACCCAAGGGCAAAAGGCCACAGCCCCGCAGTGTGACCTATGCTTAGAACCCTTGAGAATTCCCATCACCTGAACCTGCTGTCGGCTGTGCCTGGGTTTGGCTCTCTTACACATGAGTCTATTTTTCCATTATTTTGGCTTTTTGAGACAGGGTTTCTCTATGTAGCCCTGGCTGTCCTGAAACTCTGTAGACCAGGCTGGCCTCAGAGATCTGCCTGCCTCTGTCTCCCAAGTACTGGTGTGCGCCACCACCTCCCAGTGGGCCTGCTTTTTCAAGTCCTGAGGTATCAAGAGCACTTGGAACTCTCTGGTACTGCCTGTAATCCCTGACCCCATGTGCACACACACACACACACACACACACACACACACACACACACAGCCTCTGCCTGCAAGCTGTTCCTCACCGGAGCCTTCTCCCTTGCTCTCTCCCTCCCAGAGTATCTCATATCCAGCTCCATGGTGGCTGCCCTCCCCTGACCGTGGTCTGGCCTGAAGGGTGGGGTAGAGGTTGAGGGTGTGTACCCTGAGTCTCTTGTTCAGGGGACCTGGGTGGAGCCTGTCCTGCTCTCTGCTCCAGCCTCTGGCTCCAGTCTTGAAAGGCCTCTGCCTGCTGCAGCAGCCTGGGGTGAGTGAGCTCTCCGCGCTACCTGACTGTCATGGATCTGCCTCCCAAGTTTTCACTAATCTCTCTGTCTCTGGCTCCTCCATCTTATAGTATGTGCCTGAAGAGAGGGCAAAGCAGTTGGCATGCCATAGCAAAGACTGGTGAATTTCTGAGCTGAACCCAGGGCTGCTCTTCCAAGTGTCTTATCTGGGACGGGAGAAGCTAAGGGAGACAGGGCTTGATCTGGGAGCTAGGGAAGCTGCAAGGGATGAGGCTGGAGGGGGTGGGGCTCTGGTGGGGGGTGGATCTCTGGTGGGGGTGGGGCTCTGAAAAGGCTGGGGTTGGGGTCGGGTGGATAGGGACTCAGAGAGATCCTAAGTAAGAAATAAGATAGGCCAAGCTAGGTGGGATGTTCTAGTCATACTCCATCTTGGATTCCAGAGGGTACTCCCCTACTCAGCCTGACTGTGAGGAACAAGACTGGGTTCCCTGGTGTCAAGCAGTCCTCCAAACAACTCGGGGAGTAGGGGTTGGGGTGGGGGACAATGAGAAACCAGGATTGCTGGCATAGGATATGACAGGCCACACCAAACAGGCCTGAGCACAGCATCTAACTATGGGGCCTTAGGAGCTAGAACAGAGGCCTGGAGTCATCCCTGGAGATGGAGAAGGCCTGGGAGGCCAAGGAGGACGTGAAGCCCTGCCCTGGGTTTCCCTGCTCTCCTGATGGTTGGGAGGGGACAAGCAGCTCTGTCACTACAGATTCCTGGGACAAGGCTTCATTATTAAGGCAAAGCTTCCCTCTTGTTAAATGTCTCCTCTCAGGGCCTTCCTCCTTCTGGGAGCCTTCTGAAGCCAGCATCTCACTTAGGACTAAATCCCTTCTTATTGGTTATCTCCCTTTGAGTCTACCCAAGCCAGGGTTCCCTTCTGTCAAGAGTCTCTATCCTCTTAGGGAGTCCCAGGTCCCCTCACAGAGTCTTGTCACCAGAACTGGAAGCACCCCTGAGCTGAGATGTGCAGGCGCCATGCTGATTCACCTGTGCAGAGATCTGGCTCAGTCCACTCTTCCCATTGCCTGCAACCACTGCTCATTTGCATTCATTTGCATAGGGTAATTTAATATTCAAATGCTCATGTGTGCTGTTTGCATATTTCCCATATATTTTTTTACTGGGAAAACACACAGACACAGACACACAGACACACACACCCTCCCTTTCTAGCTCCCCAAGGTGTGATTCTAACTTGTAGAAAACCTTGATTGACACCTGCAGAAAAGACTTTTTATTTATATTTATTTATTTTATTTATATGAGTACACTGTCGCTGTCTTCAGACACACCAGAAGAGGGCATCAGATCCCATTACAGATGGTTGTGAGCCACCATGTGGTTGCTGGGAATTGAACTCAGGACCTCTGGAAAAGCAGTCAGTGCTCTTAACCACTGAGCCATCTCTCCAGCCCTCAGTTCTCTCTTGACTCAGAAAATGCTACAGAATCATGTGAGTCGAGGGTTCGAATGTTCTTTTTCACTTTTCAAATATCTGTGAAATAACAAAACAAAACAAAAAAAAAATGAAAAAGGAAAAGAGAAAATCATGACTCAGGCAAGTCTCAGAATATGTCTGAAGGTCACACAGCGAGGGTACATTTGTGACTACTTTATATACAATTAGATCAGTCCAAAGTTAATGTTCTGGATGGGTTGGTCCTAGGGAAGAAGAGAGATCTGCAGAGACTGATGTATGTGTGTGGGACAGCTTTACTGGGAGAAGGGCAGTGACATGGCCACTGTCTGGCTGGATGTTATGTCCAAGCACAGCTGAGGCCCCTAGAGAAGGCTGTTGTGCAGCCTAGAGAGGAGTCAGAGACCCTGGTGTGATGCCTTCCTGTCTCCAGGACCTGGACACATCTTTCCATGCAGGACAATGAGAACACTATGTCCCCGTGCCTCCTTCAGAGGACAGGATGGTGGGAAACCTCTGCCAAGGCTCTTCTCAGCATGGGGGGATAGAGGGAGGACAAAAATGATGTCAAATAATCAACCTGTGTGTGTGAGAGAGAGAAAGAGAGAGAGAGAGAGAGAGAGAGAGAGAGAGAGAGAGAGAGAGAGAGAGAGAGAGAAAGCCAAAAATCAGGAGAGTCAGAGGAATAGAGGGGTAACCCACTGGCCAGGGGCTTGGGTTTCATGTCTCCCTGCACACAGAGAAAAGCCTTCTGGTCCCTGCAGTGTTGAGATGGAATCCATGGTCCTCATCTACATTTCCATCCATCTGTCTTGAGCCCTTCAGACGATGCCCACTGTCTCTGAGTTACCCTAAATACTACTTCCTCTTTTATAGCCACGTGGGAGAGGGCACACTCACAGGCTGGCTCTCCAAAATGCTGTGCTCTTGAGCAAGCCACTCTGTCACCTGCACCATGGAGACAATCCACCCAAGTGTTCCCAGGCTTTTCCCGAACGAACATTAACGGCAATCACAGCAGCAAAGGACCCAGGCAAGTGGGCGAGGCAGCCTGGCCAAGGTTGTTGCTACCACGCCAGCAGCATCTCCCAGCCTGCCCCACACAGTTGGCAAAACCCTAGGATTCAGTCAGGAGAGTTTGTGGGGGAGGTGGCCTCTTCCTTCCTGCCCCTTCCAGCTGGGTATCAAGATCTGAGACCAGATGTGCCACCGAGTGACTCAGCTCTTTCCTGCCTGGAAACTCCTCCCTCCTGCCTCACTGGTCTGGGCCAGGGAGAGTGAGACTGCAGACAGGAGTGGGAGGGGCCGGTCCTGGATAACCTCAGGGGAGCCGTGGGCTGGGGACAGTGGAGACCGGGGCTGAGGCCTGAGGACAGCGTAGTTAGAGGCCTGCGTGTTGGGGTAGAGGAGATAGGATGGACGCTTTCCAAAGATGAAGCTGTTCCTGTCCACCTGTGCAAAACAAGAATATTCGAGCGCATTACCTCCTACTCCTGCCTGCGCACATCCACGCCAGTCTTTTCCAAACCAGTCCAGACCATCTGTCCTGCTCTCCAGAGCCCACGTAGTCACAGGGCACTTCCTTCCTTCAGGTCCTTTCCCAGCCAACAGCCTCTACTTCCTAGTTTCCCACAGCACAGGTCCCTGATGAAGGCTGCTGCTGTGCTAAAGAGGGTTGTTCCCTAATGTCCGGCTCTCCTGCCACACCCCAGATCCCTCAGGGGCCCAGAGACCTCTGATCTGGCCCTTCTCTGAGCTCATCTCCCCCATCACCTCCCACTTTCCCTCTTTAAGGTATACGTTTTCTATTCCAGTCTTTTCCTTGACTACCATATGCAGACAGGATTAGGGATGTGGTACCTTCCAGATGGAACTGAGTTCAAGTCCTGAGCATGTTCCTTTGGATCTCCTATAGCCCAGGCTGGTTGGTTTTGAATTTGCTATATTGCCAGGACTGGCCTTGAATTCTAGATCGTCATATTTCTGCCTTCCAAGTATTGGCTTTTTTTTTTTAAAGATTTATTTATTTATTATATGTAAGTACGCTGTAGCTGTCTTCAGACACTCCAGAAGAGGGAGTCAGATCTCCTTACGGATGGTTGTGAGCCACCATGTGGTTGCTGGGATTTGAACTCTGGACCTTCGGAAGAGCAGTCGGGTGCTCTTACCCACTGAGCCATCTCACCAGCCCCCAAGTATTGGCTTTAAAGATGCACACTCCCACATCTAGCTAAAGAACCCCATAAGAGAGGAGATTTTTGTTTGTTTGTTTGTTTGTTTGTTTTAGATGTAGTCTCATGTATCTCAAGATGACTCAGGACTTACTATGGAGTCAAGGCTGCCCCTGAACTTCTGACCCTCTTGCCTCCACCTGCTGAGTGCTGCCATTACACGGACTAGGCCCAGGCCCAGTTTATATGGTCCTATTATTCCACCCCAGGGCCCTGTGCATGCCATTGCCTCTGCTGTTTCTAGCTATGTAAGTTTGAGGAGTTAGTTTAATCTCGGAGACTCAGTTTCTTCCTCCATCGAATGGGTTGATGCTTTCTGCCTCCTGGGGACTCGGTGCCACAGAGCACATTCAGCTATACACAGACATTGCCTGAGCCTGGGCACACAGTAGGTCACCAGTGAGTGGGAATTGCAGAAACACTCTGCTCCTTTTTTCCTTCCTATCCATTTTTTCTGGCCCTGCCTCAGACAGACTCTTACCTATGGGGAGTGCTCCGCTGGATGTCTCAGTGACACATCAGATTCTAAATGCCCCAAAGCACTTAAAACACTTCAGCTTCTTTTAATGGCTCAGGCCTGCTAGTGCTCCGCCATCTTCAGCCCCATCCAGCCCTCAGGGATGTTAGATGTTCCTTCAGCAAGCACTCGGTGAAGAATCACAACTAGGTACAGGGGAAGACAGGTGTCGGAAATCATTATCCCTGCCCTTAAGGAACTCAGTCTGATGAGAGAGGCAGACAGACAAACAATATAATAAGATAATTGGTCCATTAAAAATTTATAAGGAGGATTGGGCCAGGTGTGGTGGTGCGAACCAGTAATTCCAGCACTCAGGAGGCAGAGGCAGGCAGATCTTGGAGAGTTTAAGGCTAACCTGGTCTACATAATGAGTTCCAGCCTAGTCAGGGATGTATGGTAAGACCCTGTTTAAATGGGGGTGGGGGTGGGGGGATTGCAGCTGGGCATGGTGGTGCATGCCCTAAGTCCCAGCACTTGGAAGGCAGAGATTCAAAGCTAACCTGGGCTACATAGTTCCAGGCTAGCCAGGGCTACACAGAGAAACTGTCTCAAAGGGGGAAACAAAACAAAAGCAATCAATCCTACAGAGGACATTGTGCCTTAGGAGGAGTGTCTAAGACTGGCTGAGTCAATCCAGGAAGCCTTTTCAGGGAAGGCAGGAGGTGCCCTGGCACTTGCAGGAAGAATTGAAGCTGGACAAGTCGGGGCGAGGCAGAGAAAACATCCCCAGGCATCTCTGTGAGGTCTGAGAGAGCAGGGATTAGCTGCTCACTTTCATTCTCTAGCGAGCTCTGGTGGGGTGGCATGGGGGAGGGGGGAGGCATAGGGGAGGGGGAGACACGGGGGAGGGGGAGGCATGGGGGAGGGGGAGAGACAGGGGAGGGGGGAGGGGACAGCAGCAGCAGCAGCAGCAGCAAGCCGGCAGAGATGCAGGGGGAGAGTTTTGCTCCTTTGCTTTAGAGGAACAGAGAACCTCCTGCATCCTGGTTAAGTACTCGCTGAGTGAGTCGTGAGATGCAGCTCTAGCCTGCCAGTGTAAACTGAGGGCCCCAAGGTGCGTTCTCGCTCTGCTGTGCCTAGGCTGTGCAACCCTGGGAAGGTCAGTCAACCACACTGAGCTTCCATGCTCCATTTGTCAAATGGAGATAATAATAGGCCCCCTTGGGACGCTGGGGAGGGTTGGATGAGCTAATGGGAGGGAGAGTGCTGGATAAAGACAAGCTGTTGTTATTGTAGAAAGTCCACCAGGGCAGGCTGTGTTCCAGCCACAGCCCCACCTCGAAAATGGCTTCCCTGAGCCTCCTCCAAGTCTGGCCCACATCCTCCCTGGCTGTGGGCTGGGATGCAGGATGCAGAGGAAGGATGCACATACACACCTGTCTTGTGGATCCTGGCTACTGGCTGTGCGGCCTGGAGCCAGTGGCTTTTCCCTCTGAACACCATTTTCCCCAAGGACAAAACAGAGCTGGAAACTCAACCCGCAGGGCTTTGGGGAGGGGAAGGGTTCTGTAGTAACTCTGTGTGACCAGTAACTATGGACCATTTCCTGAGTCCTGTCTCCAGTCACCACCTTTAGGTCTAAGGACCACACTGAGCAGACTGGGAAATGGTAAATATTTAATGATGCATTGGCTGAGAGATTCTACTGAGGGGTGATGCTGCAGAACCAGAAGGCATTTGCCTCCCCCAGCAGGGACAGCAAGTTTTCTTAGGACCTAGGGACAGCCTCAGCCAATTCCTTAAGGGACCGCACTCTATGACTTTCTGAAGGTGTCAGCTAGCAGGGACCTCAGGACATCCTACCTTCCAACATGTCCTCCAATTCTCTCTCCTTCTGACACTCAAGGGAGAGGAAATAGATGGATATTCTGTCAACAACCATTCTCTGAGCTCTCACCACTGTGCCAGGCCTAGCTGTCACAGCAGACGCAGAGACAAAAGACATGAGACATTGGAACTTCAGGCCCTGGGGCCTACCTGAGAGAACAATAAAAAAACATGCTTGCTCATTATGATTGCGAGTGTCTTGACCAAGGACCTGGGAAAAAGGGACTCCTGCTCTCTCCAGGCCTTCATTTAACTGCCTGGAAAATGGGAACAATACCTCTACAGTGCCACTTGGAGATTAAGGGAAGCAGTTCTACGGGGCAAGATCTTGACTGAAATCAGAGGGCTCGGCAGGCACCAGAGGGGCTGGGGATGTAGTTCAGTTAGTTGGTAGAGTATTTGCCAATCATTTGAGCATGCCATGCGTGAAGCTCTGGGCTCCATCCTCAACCTTGTATAACGGGGCATATCTACAATCTGAACACTCAGAAAGTGGAGGTCCTGAGGGTTAGAAACCCAAGGGTTATAAACTCCACTACCATGAGTTCTAGGTTCAAGGCCAGTCCTGAGTACCGGAGAATTTGTCTTAAAAAAAAAAAGAGATATGTGATCCCAAAGGATGAGAAATGCCAATCAAAAAGCAAAGCTAACTGAGTGATGCGGCTAAATTGTGAAGAATTCTGTGTACCCAGAAGACTTGGAAAAATGCTACAAAGAGCAAGAAGAGGCTCAGGCAGGCAGCAGAGGAGCAAGCTCTAGTTTGACTAAAGCCCCTCTGGGGCAGGGTAGAGAATGGATGGAGGAAGACAGGGGTTAGGACACAGAGGTGACTGGTGTAATGGTCCTGGGGGGTTGGAGCTGTGCATGTCATTCCTTAGTCATCTGAATGCTGCGCACCTACAAGGCAGTGTGATTCAAAGATTCCCTTCCGGGGGATGCGTCACTGCTTAATAGGAATGGACAGGAAGGGACAATGGCACTGGCCAAAAGAACCCTCCCGAGGGATCAGATCCAGGGCTCCAGGCCTCAGAGGGATCCTGCAGACTGGGAGGCTGTAGGGAGCTTCCTTTCCAGCTCAGAGATTTTGCCCCTCCCTCCCCATGGCCCTGCAGGCCTGCATCCCCTCCCCTCTGTGCATTTGTATCTCTGTGGCTGGCTGCTGGCTGAGGCAGCAGAAACAGCATTTTGAAGTGAACCAGATCCAGATAAATCCAAACCCTGATTCTACTACTCACTAACTAACCTTGGTCAAGTTTCTCATCCTCTCTGAGTCAAGTTTTGTGCAATACGTTCAGATTTGCATGTATCTTTACGTGGTAAGGAGGGTGTACAGGGGAAGGCTGTGAATAGAAACTGCCTGGTAACACTAATAGTGGACAGGCTGCAGTGGGCAACTGTATCAAAGAAGCATTTCTAAAGTTAGCCATCTTTAATTCTGCAGTGTGTGTGTGTGTGTTGTAGGCACGTGTGTTCAGGTATGGTACATGTGCCTATGCATGTTGAGGCCAGAGGCCAATGTTGGTGTCTTCTTCAATTGCTCTCCTCTCCACTGTGTTTTTGGACACATATATGATCTATCACTGAACCTACAGGACAAACTGGTCACAGAGTAGATGAATTGGCTGGCTAGAGAGTCCCACCACCTACCTCTTATCCCTAACACTAGGATTACAGGAACACCTCTGGGCCTTGACTTTAAAACAAAATCAAAAACTTTTTGTTTTTGTTTGTTTATTTTTATTTTTTTAAAGATTTATTGCCAGGCAGTGGTGGCACATGCTTTTAATCCTAGCACTTGGGAGGCAGAGGCAGGCAAATTTCTGAGTTCGAGGCCAGTCTGGCCTATAGAGTAAGTTCCAGGACAGCCAGGGCTATTCAGAGAAACCCTGTCTCAAAAAAACCAAAATAATAATAATAATAATAATAATAATAAATAAAATTAAATTAAAAATATGTTTATTTATTTTATGTAAGTACACTGTAGCTTCAGACACACCAGAAAAGGGAATCTGATCTCATTACGGATGGTTGTGGGCCACCATGTAGTTGCTGAGATTTGAACTCAGGACCTTTGGAAGAACAGTCAATGCTCTTGTTTGTTTGTTTATTTATTTATTTTGTTTTTCCAGACAGGGTTTTTTTGTATAACCCTAGCTGTCCTGGAACTCACTTTGTAGACCAGGCTGGCCTTGAACTCAGAAATCTGCCTCCCGAGTGCTTAGATTAAAGGCGGGTGCCACCATGCCCGGCTTTAGTCAGTGCTCTTAACCTCTGAGCCATCTCTCCATTCCAACCAAAAACTTTTTAATGATTTATTTTTATTTTATGTGCATTGGTATTTTGCCTGCATGTGCATCTGTGTGAGGGTGTCAGATCCCCTGGAACCGGAGTTACAATTTAACCTACCATGTGTGTGCTAGGAATTGAACCCAGGTCCTCTGGAAGAACAGTCAGATTTTTGAACTGCTGAGCCATCTCTTCAGCTCCCTGGCTTTCTTACACGGGAGCTGGGGATTTGAACTCACGTCTTCACTCTTGTGCAGCAAGTGCTTTACCTCAAGTCAGCTTCTTAGCCCTTCGGCATTTCTTCTGCCTTCCTTCCTTTTCTCCCTCACTCTCTTCCTTTCACCTCCCTTTTTCTGTTCTTCGTTACACTAGGCAAGCTCTCTACTCTGTAGCCCAAGTCTGGATGTTTTACACAATCATAGTTGTATAAAATAGGGATGAGACTACCAACCACACAGCTTGCTGGAAGAGTTTTAAAAAGATCTGACAGATAAACATCCTTTCATGCTGTCTGCTGAAAAACTGGCGCTCGCTCACTAAGGATTAGCCCTTTCCTTCCCTTCCTGGACCTGAGTTTTCACTTGTTAACTGTTTGCATCTTTGTGTCTGTGTTTGTATAATCAGCCCATGAATGTCTCTGTGTGATGTTTATGGGCTACTGAACATGTGAATGTATGTATTCAAGATTTATCAATGAATATCTATACATCTGGGGATGTGATGTGTGCGATTATGTCATCTGGGAGTGCCTGTGTCAGTAGATGGAGTGGGTGTGCTGGCAATGTGTGTGTGTGTGTGTGTGTGTGTGTGTGTGTGTGTGTGTGCATCCGAGTGTTTCAGAATGTTTCTGTTGTGTTTACACATGTTTAGATGTCTGTCTTAGCATATCATGTGTCTGGATGTGCCAGTCTGAATCACTTTGTATGTGGGTGTGTCCCACAGTGTTTATCTCCCACTGTGTTTGTCTAAGTCTCACTGTAGATGGAAGGCTGAGGAGGTCTCTGAGTATCCTCCTTGATCTCTCTCCCTGTGGTGATGGGCAGGAATCTTTGCTCCCAATAGCCCAGCTTAGAGAAAGCCATGTGGAGGTGTTGCCCTCCTAGCCTTGCCCTTGGGCACAGGGCCAGCAGTGGAGTGGTGTCAGCAAACACCTAGAGAGGGGCTCCTCCCACACTCCCTACAGGAAGCATTTCCAGCTGACAGCTGCTCACAGCCCTGTGTCCGAAAGTGCTGACCCCTGTCCATGGAGAGCAGAGAGCAGAGCCAAGCCGGTCTGCTCCGCAGTTCAGGAAATCCCTGCTCTCCCAGGCCGGGTCATCATCCATCTGCCTGAGCTTCGTGTGCTTCTCAGATAGTGTCAGACAGTTGGGGGAAACAAAGCCTATCTCCATGGCAACACGCCTCTGCCTTCCAACTTGGGCAGTTTGGTGGTTTCATGGGGCCCTAGTTGGGCCCAGCTCTGGGATGGGGGTGAGTGGAGGATGAGTTGAGAAGGCTTCTGTACATGAGCTGCACCCTCACACCGACATATCCAGACACTTCCAGCAGGGAAAAATGTCCAGACAAGGCAAGCTCCACGCTAAGGACACGAGCAATTAGCAATTTGGATGTGTGTGTGTGTGTGTGTGTGTAAGTGTGTGAGTGTGTGTGTGTTGAAAACAAGGTTGGCAACAAGCTCCTTTTGTGACACTTGGTTTCATTCAACCATTTGAGACCACACACACACACACACACACACACACACACACACACACACACGTGCACACTCAGTTTGTTTGGAGGACACCAAATTGACTTGGCAGGTAAAGGTGCTTGCTCTGAAGCCCGAGAGCCAGAGCTCCAAAACAAGAAGCCACAGAGGAAGGAGGGAACCAACTGACTCCCCGAAGTTGTCATCTATCATTCCACTCTGTGCTCCTCCACCTCAACACTAAATATGAAGAAATAAAATAAAATCAAGGGGGCTGGCGAGATGGCTCAGTGGGTAAGAGCACCGACTGTTCTTCCAAAGGTCCTGAGTTCAATTCCCAGCAACCACATGATAGCTCACAACCATCTATAGAATGGGATCCAATGTCTTCTTCTGGTGTGTCTGAAGACAGCTACAGTGTACTCATATACATTAAATGAACGAATAAATCTTAAAAAAAAAAGAAAAGAAAAAATACCTCGCTCTCCAGCCCGCCTTTCTTTTTTCCTTTTCTTTCTGTTTTACTTCCTTTTTAAAAAACTTTTTTTATTATTTCAGGCCCCACTTGCTCTGGCCCTGCTCCGGCCATATTTATTTCATATATGTGGGTACACTGTCACTGTCCCCTAACACAGCAGAAGACGGCATAGGATACCCATTACAGATGGTTGTGAGTCACCATGCAGCCACTGGGAACCAAACTTAGGACCTATGGAAGAGCGGCCAGTGCTCCCAACTGCTGAGCCATCTCTCCATCCCCTTCCTTCCTTCCTTTACAAACATCTTTTAATTTTAGGGGCTGGACAAATGGCTTAGTAGTTAAGAGCACTTGTTGCTCTTGCAGAAGACCCAGGTTCAGTTCCTAGCATTCACACGGTAAATTGCAGCCATCTGTAACTGTAGCTCCAGGATATCCCCTTGCCTATGCCTATGCCCTGAACAGCTACAACATCCAACATTTCTTTCAACTTTCCTGAGCACGAATGTGGTGCGTTACACACGTGCAAGCAGCAGAACACCCATGTCACAGGCTCAAGATAAATTTTATAAAATGTTTTATCTTTAATTGTGTGTGTGTGTGGCATGTGAGCACTAAGGCCAGTGACCTCAGAGGTCAGAAGGGGCATCGGAGCCTTCTGAAGCTAGAGTTCCAGGCAGTTGTGAAGCATCCAGTTTGGCTCTGGTCCCTGTGAGGACGATGCATATTCTTTTTTTTTTTTTTTCCGAGACAGGGTTTCTCTGTATAGCCCTGGCTGTCCTGGAACTCACTCTGTAGACCAAGCTGACCTCGAACTCTAAAATCTGCCTGCCTCTGCCTCCCAAGTGCTGGGATTAAAGGTGTGGGCCACCACGCCCGGTGCATATTCTTAACAGTACAAAAAAAAAAAAAAGATATTTTATGTATGTGAAGGAATGTGTGCTTTGTGGTCCCTGTCAGGGTCAGAAGAGAGTGTTTGGCTCCTTGGAACTGGAGTTACAGATGGTTATGAGTCACCATGTGGATGCTGGGAATCAAATTAAGGTCTTCTGAAAAAGCAAGTTGCAGAGTGTGGTGGCTCATGCCTTTTTAGCCTCAGAACAGGTCTCTCTCTCTCTCTCTCTCTCTCTCTCTCTCTCTTTTCTCTTTTTGAGAAAGTGTTTCTTTGTGTAGTTCTGGTTGTCCTGGAACTAGCTCTGTAGACCAGGCTGGCCCCGAACTCACAGAGATTCAAGTCCTATGTTACCACACCCAGCTTTAAACTTGGCTGGTCAGATGACAAGATTCTGGGCAGAACCCAGAATAAAGCTGACATTTCTACTGTTCCTGCTTGTCTCGGAGACTCAGCATTTCCTAATTACTGGCTAACACAAACTGTTGCGGAGATAAATTAAATACTGACACTCATTTAAAACCGTAACTACCACCTATAACTCATAGAGTGTGGGATCTTTAGGACATTAAAATGCCATTGCTGCCCCTGCTGACTCACAGTATGGCCAGCTGATATTATAAGGTGGTCTCTCCTCTTTCCCGACAGGGTGGTTCTGATTCAGCTGGCCTTGGGTTCCTGAGCTGCCTGCCTTTGTTCTCAAGGCCTGAGGATAGGATACAAGCATGTGTTACTACACCCAGACAAGGCTAGAAAGTCTAGGTTTTTTAAAGTGTGTGTGTGTGTGTGTGTGTGTGTTGCGCAGGCACATATGTACCCTGGCACCTCTGTGGAGGCCAAAGCACAGCCTCAAGTGTCATCCTTGCCCTTTACCTTGTCTGAGGCAGGGTCTCTTCTCCACCAATGCATCTTTGCCAAGGCTGTCTGGCTCAAGATCTTCTGTGGATTCCCCTGTCTCTATTGCCCTTTCTCTTGTAGCTTCCAGACTCTCTACACTGTATCTGGCTTCACGTGGGTTCTGGGGAATCCAGGCTCAGATCTGCATCCTTGTACAGGAGGCTCCTTACTCCCAGAACGAACTCCCTACCCCTAGCATTTTGATTTACTAAATAAAATTGATTCATATAGAGTATTTTTTAACCGATTTTATCCATCAGAAATGTGGGAGTAGGCTGATTGTGGAGGCAGGGGGACCACAAGTTTGAGGATAACCTGAGCTACACAATGAGACTATGTCTCCAAAAATAATAGGGGCTAGGCAAGGTGGGTCAGCAGGCCTGAGAAGTTCTGTCTCTACAACTCACAGTGTGAAAAGAAAAAACCAAGTTCTGAAAGTTGTATTCTGACCACACACGCTATGGTATGCATACTCCTGCACGCGCACACACACACACAATAAATAAATAAAATTAATTAAAAAGTAAGGAAGTCAGGTATGGTGGAACATGTTTGTGACTCCAGCATTCAGGAGGCTGAAGTGGGAGGATTGAGGGTAGCCTAGGATATAAAGTAAGTTCTAGGCTAGCCTGAGCTACAAAATCAAACAAAAAGCAAGAGCTGCGAGGGCTGGAGAGCTGGCTCAGTGTTGTTCTGGTAGAGAACCTGAGTTTACTTTCAAGAATTCACAAGGGACAGCTCACAACCCACACATTCACAAGGGACAGCTCACAACCCACACATGACTGTAGCTTCCAGGCATCGACACCCTCTCTGGGCTCCCTGGGCAGATGTACATACATTCATATGGATAAATACACATAAATAAACATAAAACAATTATTGAGGACCCCGTAAGTGCTGGGTGGTGGCGATGTACACCTTTAATCCTAGCACTCAGGAGGCAGAGGCAGGTGGCTGAGTTAGGGATCAGCCTCATCTACAGAGGGAATTCCAGGACAGCCAGGGCTAGACAGAGTAACCCTGTCTCAAAAACACAGAAACAAACAAACAAACAAACAAACAAAAACAAACAAACAAAAAACAAACTAGAACAACAACAGGAGAAGAAAAAGAAGAAGAGAAAGAAAGAGAGAAAGAAAAGAAAAGAAAACACATAAAAACAAAACCCTACAAGGCCTGAGGGATACAGCTCAGCTGACAGAGTACCTACCTAGAACTTTCAGGTGGGAGGGTGGCTGTTGGTTTTCTCTTCAGTACCAGGGGAACCAAGAGGGACCGCAGACACCTGTAATTCTAGCACTTGGGAGGTGGAGTCAGGAGCATCAGGAATTCAAGTTGAGTCAGGAACTCAAGGTCATTTTCCTCAGCTACATAATGATGTGTGTGTGTGTGTGTGTGTGTGTAGGGGGAGGTGTAGAAATCATAGATCTTTTTTTTTTTTTTTTTTGGTTTTATGAGACAGGATTTCTCTGTGTAGCCCTGGAACTCACTCTGTAGACCAGGCCGGCCTCGAACTCAGAAATCCACCTGCCTCTGCCTCCCCAGTGCTGGGATTAAAGGCGTGCGCCACCACGCCCGGCCATAGATTTTGAAAGAGGAAAAATGTTGTATTTCTAAAAGAAAGGAATCCTTGAGCGCTCGCGCACGCGCACACACACACACACACACACACACACACACACACACACAGTATGGATTGAGACTTGAACTCAGGGCCTTGGTAGGCTGACAGAGCTGTATCCTTCCACACCCAGCTTTTCTTTTTTGAGACAGGCCTCCTTAGGGTGACCTCATCTTAAGTCATGTTCCTTCCAAGGAGAATAGCTGGATTACAGGTGCCAGACAGAACACCAACGAGACCAATAATTACTCTCTGTACTAAGGGAATGAAAGTCGGTGGTTGTGGAACCCAGAGCAGGTGTGCAAGAGATAGCCACCTCAACAATAAAGGGAACCACTACCCATTCCTCAAAGGCGCAGCAGAGACTTCCTCTTCTCTCTCTGCTCTTAAATCTTCTTCCTCCTTTCCCTCAGCTTCTTGCCAGCCGGCACCAACTGGGAGCTGGGCACACCTCCTTTGGGCCTCGTACCGCTGACCAAGGGCAGTTACTCCACCTCTTATCCCAGAAAGGGGTGGGAGGGGCTGAATGGGTGGAATTAGTTTGGGGCTCTGATTCTAAGAGATGCAGGGAAGATCAAAGAAGACCTCAGCGGGGAGTTTGTTTGAAATGTTAACAAAGCCGCTCGAAGCCAGAAGCCTAGGAGTAAAGGACACGGGAACGTTGGTGGAGGGAGGGACTCTGCGGGGTTCCCTTTCCCACGGTTTACTGGGGGTCCGCAATTTAGCAGGACTTCTTTGCCCTGCACTAAGACCTCAGCCCTTCCCATTGGTCCAAAAGCCAACAGGGGAGGGGGCAGGCACTGGAGCGCCCTCCCCTTTTCTTAGTGTCCCACTGAAAAGACGGAGGGCTCAGTCACACCATGGCCTGGCTGAGGAGTCTGTCCTGGAGGAAGAAGCCGGGCCCAGACAGAGACAAAGCGGGTGCCTTTGGGAGACAGCTCTTCCAAGCAACTGTCTTGAGCTTTCCAAACGTGTTAGAGCAAAGTTAGAGGGCCCTTGGGCTGCGGGCCCTGAGTCTGGTTATTGCAAGTTCCTCTCTAGGGACAGGCTGGCAACTTCCTGCTGGGTCAGGTGACAGCCTGGCTCCAGGTTGGACTTTGTGCTGGCATTACAGGGACTTCTGGGAAGTCAGTGCCAGGTCCTGCCGATGAAGGGAGCTCAGCTGAGCAATCCCAAGTGCAGGGGAAGCGCGGAGTTCCCGCTGGGGCGCAGGCTGGCTCCAAGACTGGGGAGGCTGTGTACTGCAATGAGGAGGGGGGAAGGGAAGGAACACAACCTTGACTTTCCTGTACTCGTTCCTTTCCCTAGGAATCGGGGCTCCGTCCGATCTGTGGGTTAATTCCTGGGGACTCTGGTGTGAGAGGAGCCTTACCTGGATTTATGGAGTCACACATGACCCTGAACTCTCAAAGGTCCTGGGCTAGTTAGAACACCCTGTTGTCGCCCCACCCACCGGGGTTCTCCTAAAGTTCAGGCTGGGCCTCAAACTCACTCTGTAGCCCAGGATGATCTTGAACTGACCCTTCTGCTTCCATCTTGTGAATGCTGGGGTGACACGCCACACTACCACACTGGCTTATAAAGAGCTGGAGAGCTGGGGCTGGAGAGCAGGGCTCTGTGCTTAGCAGCAAGTACTCTGACTGCGCTACTAGCCCCATTATTTTCCTGAAGCCTTTTCTTTCTCTTCCATTTGTGCAGTGGTGAACCCAGGGCCTCAGACATGAGAGGCCAGCACTCTACCATTGTTCTATAACCCCAGCTACAAACTCATGGAGAACACTGATTCCCTTTTTAAAAAATCATATGTGTTTATTATTATTATTATTATTTTATATCCCGACTGCAGTCTCTCCTCCTTCCCTCTCTCCCTCCCTTCCTCCCCTCAGACCCTCCCCCCTCCATCCATTCTTCCTCCATTTCTATCCAGAAAAGGACGGGCCTCCCGTGGACATGAACCAAATATGGCTCATCAAGTTGTAGTAAGACTAACCGTCTCTCCTTATATTAAAGCTGGACAACTCGATATGAAGGAAAGAATCTCAAAAGCAGGCAAAAGAAAGAGTCAGAGGCAGCCCCTGCTCCCAGCTGTGCCCTTGCTCCCACTGTTAGGGGTCCCACAAGAAGATCAAGCTGAGCGACTGTAACATATCTTCAGAGAGCCTGGGTCAGTCTCATGCAGGCTCCCTGGTTGCTGGATCCAGTCTCTGTGAGCCCTTACAAGCCCAGGTCAGCAGCTTTTTTTTTTTTTTTTTTTTAATGTACATTGGTGTTTTGTCTGCATGTATCTGTATAAGGGTGTCAGAGCCTCTGGAACCACAGTTACAGATTTGTGAGTTGCCACGAGGGTGCTAGGAATTGAACTTGGGTCCTCTAGGACAGCAGCCTGTGCTCCTAACCACGGGGAGCAATCTCTCAAGCCCGAGAGCAACACTTTTTGCAGCCAGGCATGTTGGTAGTGGTAGCAGCTTACATAGGTCCACCATACGATGACACGAGGATAGTATGATGGCCTTAAAGATTATACAGCCAAACTCTGCCACAGGAAAGAGAGTACTGAAAGAGTGGGTACTGGTGGTTAGGAATAAAGAACACTCTCCTGACCACACTTTCCAAAGGCCAGGGCAAGGACAGCCGCCTTTAGATCTCCAATCCAACTTCCTCTCCTCCTGCTGGGAGCAGCTGGCATTCAGAAAAGACTTGTTTATACATGTAAACAAACAAACAAAAAGCCAGAGTATTTGTCTTCCCACTTCTGAATGCATGCAGACTTATTTTATTTATCCCTTTGCCTGAGGCTCAGCATGGGTAGTAGGTGATCTGCCTTAGGGCCCAGGTTCACCACTGCTGGGAGCCTTGGGGCCGTTCAGGGACTGGAGCAGGTCAGATCACTCTGCACTGAGGTCCGCTTACAACCTTAGAGTGAGGTCTACTGCGTGCCAGGGCAGATTAGGCTGGGTGATCAGGTCCTGTTCCTGTCCTAATGCAGACTAGGGCCCCGGGAGAAAGCTGTGTGACAAAAGTCAAGTTGATGATGCTAGACAACTCTCAACTCTAACTGCGGGACGTATGAACAAGACTCTTCTGGGGGCCGCGGAGGTTTGCTAGCCTCGAGGCAGAGATGAGCATCAGAATGCTGGCTTTGATTCCCTCCTGGCCTCACTCTCCCTTCTGTCCTAAGGGGGAAACATTCCCTACCTTGCTTTCCTCGCAGCTTATAAAATCAGAGATATAAAAGGGCTTGGTCAGCTATAATACAGCACGAGAGGCCGGCAAGGAAATGAACACAGCATTTTCCAGACTTCTAAAGGCTTTCCCTTAACCAGCTTCTCCAGGCACACACTTAGTCGCCTACCTCAAGATCCACCCTTATTTATCGTAGTTGAGCATCTCAGTAGGAAAGCCCGAGTCTTACTATAAGTGCCCTGGGGGAATCACAGCCTCGTTAAGGGTAAACTGAGGCCTGAACATCCCACTCTAGGTACTCAGGAATGAATCAGAAACAACCAAGAACAGAGCAATTGCTGGAGGCTTCCCCCCCACCCCCCTCCGGTGGTCCTGAGCCAGGGGAATACCTGCCACAGGTCCCAGGTGTCTGGGAAAAAAAGTCTTTCCCCAACCATAGGAGACACCGGGTGATCCAAAGGCCAGTACCTCGCTGCCCTACGAATCCCGAACACCCTCGGGGTTTTTCGAGAGACAGACCCTCGAGGATCAAGGAGGGGCGGGGCGAGGAACCTCTACTCTGCAGCCGGACCTCGCCCTCGGGGCAAGGCCGGCGGGGAGGGGCGCCTTGCCGCTGCGCTGCTACCGTCCCCCCCCCCCCCGCCCCCGACGGCCGCTCCCGCCGCTCGAGCCCCGCCCGCCCGGCGGCCCCGCCCGCGCTGCCCCCGCCCCCGCAGCGATCGCTCAGCCTCCGCCGCCCAAACTTTTTTCTCCGGGCGCGTCTCCGGCGGCGGCCGCCCCCGCGCATGGGCGCCGCGCTGCAGGGGGCCTGACCCCCGCCGCGGGCACCGCGCCTCCCCAGCCCCGCGCCATGGCGGCCCGCGCGCCCCCCGCCGCACCTGCGGCCGACGAGCCTGGGAGCCCCGGCGGCCCCCCGCGCAGGAAGAAGTCCCGCTCCGGCCTCCGCCGTGCCTTCAGCTGGCTGAGGGGCAAACGGCGCAAGAAGAAGGCGGCCGGGGCCGAGGGCGCCGAGTCCACAGCCTCGCGGGCTAAGAAAGCGGACGACAAGGCCAAGCGGGCCAAGGGCAAAAGCCGAGGTGAGCTGGCCTGGCACCTGGGTCGAGCGCGCCCATGGGTGTGGCAGGGTGGGTCCCTCTGGTGGGGTCGGCTGTAATGTGGACGGCTTGTCTCCTAGGCAATGGTTTTGGGGGAAGTGAAGAGCCCAGGGCACCCCAAGATAGGTCCTGCGCCGCTCCAGGGGCACAACCTATCCAACTGTGAGAGGCAGAGACCCCCATCTGGGCAGGGATCCCCTAGTTTACGCAGGAAGTG
The DNA here is from genome assembly GCF_000001635.26 of Mus musculus. Taxonomy (NCBI): domain Eukaryota; kingdom Metazoa; phylum Chordata; class Mammalia; order Rodentia; family Muridae; genus Mus; species Mus musculus. The sequence continues at coordinate 129,247,885 of NC_000070.6, read as the reverse complement.
CTGGCTGGCTGGCCCTCCTGGTGGAAAGACACTTTCCTTCTCCTAAGTTGTGCCCTCTGCTGAGTCAAGGGGTCAGAGATTTGACACTGGCCCAGGGCCAATGGGAGAGGCAGGTGGCCTTGGGTCTTGGGGTGTCGGTCTCTTTGGGTCTTTAAGGTCAGCCTACTCAAAAGGAGTTCTTTTTGCCCTCCAGGTAGATCCTGGTTCCAGCTCCCCAAAGTACTCAGCTTGGAGTCCTTTGCTTGAGGTTGTTACCAGTGTTAGCTTTTCCCATCTCCACACCCCGCACCCCCCCTCCCCTCCCTTACCTGGGCCAAACCACAAACATCCACCTCCTGAGGTGGTGAGATCACCTTCCTGAACCAGAGTCCTCTCCTCATCACTCACCACTCTCCCTAGTCCCTTGTCCCCCGTAGTAACCTGCTTGTGTTGAAAATGGAGAAACTGAGGCTCAAGTGAGGTGGAGAGCCTTTGCCTGTGCTGCTGTGCCAGGAGAAGTCAGCAGCTGCTTCCTAGTGTTTGGAAGTTTTGAGCCCATGGCTCTCCCTGGACTCTAAGGGGTGGGAAGCCTGAGAGATGGGGGAGATGGGGAAGGAAGAAACTGGGAGCCTTATATCCCTGTTAAGGTCACTGTACTTTTGGCCACTTGTTTGGCTTCTCCCCCATCTCCTGTTTCTGTCATCAGTTTGGTGGGGAGACCTTTAGTCTCTGCTGGGGCGGGGGGGGGGGGTAGAGGCCAGCGGCTGCTGGAAGTTTATCTTCCTATACTGCCAAGCTAAAGTGCTGAAGGTGAGGGAATGGCCTGGGTCAGGGCCCATCCCACCTAGCTGTGTTTACCTTCAGTGTCCTTTAACTGCCTCTGGCGAATTAGAAGGAACTTTAGGGGTCAGGAAGAGGGTGGAAAGCCTCTTGTACGATTGCATCCGGCAGATCTTCCTTTTGGATAAGGGCCCTGCTCCCTTGCGGCCCAGCCACAAATAGAAATTTGGGCGCTGGGACTGAGATGAGTGGGCCAAGCCCCGAGGGAAGATTTGCTGGAGGCGTGTTTTCCAGGGTTCTGCAGCCCCTAACTGGAGGGGAGTGTGTCCCAGGGTTTCCCACTGGCATTCAGGGTGAAGTCATTCCCTTCCGCCTTAAGAGAGCTTGTGTCAGAAAGACAGCAATACAGGTTGTGGTGGTGGTCGGATGGTCAGGCAGGATAGTGGCCCAGTGGGATACCTTATGGGAGTGGATTCTCTTTTTCAGGCGAGCAGGCTGCAGGTACTGAGTGGTAGGTTAGCACTGAACCTCCTGGGGTTGGCAGGTCAGTGGCCTCGCCTCCTTCTCTCTTGTGTTGGGTATTGAGTGGCACTGGGCTTTCTGGGCAGCAGGTCGGCCTCACAGAGTCCACGTGCATGGGTGACACCCTCTGCCCTGAGCTGTTGTCTTTCCAAGTGTGCAGGTGGCCCCAGGTCCTTCTGAGGGCAGCCTTGTTCCCTTTTGCTTCAGCCTCCAATTGTTCAGATTGTGTCCCTGTCACCTGCCTGGCCCAACTTCTTTTCTGTTTATTAAGAGAAATAAATCCGATCTCTCTAATCTCCACCGGCCAGGAAGGGGAGGCTGGAGGCTTAACTCTTTCAGGGCAGATGACCATCAGAATGGATCTGGGGCGGGGGGGGGGATGGGGGAAGGAGGGATAGACCAGGAGCCTTTCTGGAAGGACCGAAAGGCCTCTGTGGGAAGCTCATCGGGTCCATTACACCCTCAGAGCCAGAGATCTAGAGACACAGGTCTCCACTTCCCTTGCTGCTGCAGTCTACCCCCCCCCCCCCAATTCTTCCTCTCACAGCTCTAACAGAAAGGAGGAAACCTGACATTGATGGATTACTCTAAATGTGTCAGGAGACTTACATCCATTCCTTCACTAGATCCCATTTGCAGAGCCGGGCATGGTGGCAGCACGCCACCAGCATTGGAGTTGCTGAGGCAGGGGAATAAATTTGAGGCCAGCCTAGGCTACATATCAATGCTTGGTCTCAAACTGAGGGGTTGGGGTTGGGGAGGGGGAGGGGGGGATCCCATGGAAAAAAACTCTGAGGCTTAGCGAAGGTGAATGAGTGATTTGACCAAACTCAGATTTAAATTCAGAGTCAGATGCCTCAGGAAGGAGCTGATCTCTCCAGAAGACAGAGAGGAGAGTCTTGAAGATCTCCTGCAGCCCACTCTCCGGAGAGGCAGCCCAGAGAGAATCGAGAGAACAGGGTAGAGTGGGCAAGGATCAAGAGGCAGGCAAATGAGTTTAATTCTGGTCTCACTGTGAGCTCACAGCGTCTGTCGGTGCCTCCTAGGAACGAGAGGGGACCTTTCCCTGGACACAGCCATGATGCCCTGGGAACTTTTCCCGAGGTTCTCATTAGGGATGATATGAAACTCACAGCAAAGAGAAGTCACCGTGGAACACAAGGGATTGGTAGATTGTGCTTATAAGCTTAGTCCAGTCTGGCAAGAGTGGGTTCGAGTCTGGCAGGAGTCTGGCCCATGGGAACAGTTCTTCTGTCCCTCTCAAGTTACAGGGCACAGGCTGCCCACTCACCCATCCATGCCCGCCCTTCCTTATCTGTAAAAACAGGGCGTTCGAGAATCCAATTAGATAACGGACATTCGAACCCTTCGTGAGCTGTGGAGCTCGTTGGGTGGTGGTGGGCTTCCCATGTGTGGTGCCCAAGACTCGGGAGTTAGTTCAATTCATTTTAATCCATGTTTTAGTCACACCCGCATGCCGAGATTCTGACTGATGTGGAGTCAAAGAAGGTGGAGTCTCCCCTTGTCTCACAGGAGGAGGCAGACAAAAGAGGAAGTTGAAAAAGCAAAAGCAAACAGGAGTCTATATTTTCTGTAAAGATCACTTGGACAAGTAGGTAGGGATGAAGTGTTTCTGGGACTGATGCCAGAAAAGGTCCAGTGGCCAACCAGGGAAGACTTCCTGGAGGTAGTGAGCAGTTTGTGGAAGAAGGGAGTTAGCAGGACAGCTGACCTGAGTCAGTCAGGCCCGGCTTTTCCCTGTGTTTGGAGGAACAGTGGAAAAAGTCCTCAGGATGCAAAACAGTTGCTCAAGGTGATGGGTATACTGAGGCCAAGACAGGTAGCGTGGGGTTAGTGATGCGTTCACGCAGCATGCATGAAGCCCTGGTTCTGATCTCTGTGTCCCTGTGTCCCTGGCACAGAATGAACTGGGTGTGGTAGCACACACCTACAAGCCTAGAACTTGGTAGGTATGGGCAGGAGGTGTTAGGAGTTCAAGGTCATTTCAGCTACGTAGGGAGGTACATAGGCCAGCCTGGGGTACAGCAAACCCTGCCCCTGTCTGTGGAAGTGATGTCTGTAGAAAGGCCATACTTTCCAAAGTCATGTGACGGCAGATGAGTTTCTAACTGGAAAGTCTGTGAAAGAGCTTTGCAAAGGACCAGCTTTGGGGAAGAGGTGTGTGGGCCTTCTGGGTCCCTTGGGCAGTGATAGGCTTTGACACTGAGGATTCAAGAACTCCTTTTCCCTGCCAAGCCTAACAGAGGTCACCCTAGGAACGCCATGCCTTCCACTTGACCACTCACTTCCAGAGGGCTGTCCTCGGTATGAGTTTGTAGAGTCTAGGGTGGGCTTTTGTTTGTTTATTTTTATCTATTTACCTAAAAAAGATTATTTATTTATTTATTTATTTATTTATTTATTTATTTATCTATTTTTGGTTTTTCGAGTCAGGGTTCCTCTGTGTAGCCCTGGCTGTCCTGGAACTCACTCTGTAGACCAGGCTGGCCTCGAACTCAGAAATCCGCCTGCCTCTGCCTCCCGAGTGCTGGGATTGAAGGCGTGTGTCGCCACTGCCTGGCTTGTGCTTGCCTTTACTTTTCTACCCAGTGAGCTCCTCTTCATCCTTTACGGCCCCACTGTCCTCATCTTTGATGCTCCTAGACTTTAAAGCACTCTGCTTAGGAGACTTCAGTTTAGGAGAATTTGGTTTTGTGATCCTCTTTCCTTTGGGTAGGTGCCTCTGCCCAGTGTTTTAGCTTGGGGCCTGGCCCATGTAATGGGCACAGGGTTCTGTCTGCTATAGTAGAGTGGTTTTTCACAGAGGAGGCAGGCAGTTCTTCTATGTATCCTCTAGTCCTTGTGATGTGATAGGTATTGCCTGCCTTGAGTTTAGACAGAAAAGGAAGGCTTCACTAACTCTCTTTTCTTTTCTTTTCTCTATATATTTATTTATTTATTTAATGTAAGTACACTGTAGCTGTCTTTAAGCACTCCAGAAGAGTGAGTGAGATTATTTATTTATTTATTTATTATATGTAAGTACACTGTAGCTGTCTTCAGACACTCCAAAAGAGTGAGTCAGATCTTGTTATGGATGTTTGTGAGCCACCATGTGGTTGCTGGGATTTGAACTCAGGACCTTCAGAAGAGCAGTCTTAAACACTGAGCCATCTCTCCAGGGGCATGCCAGCCACTGAATGGGGTTGAAGACAGGAGAAGTCTCATTCTTGAGCCTCAGAATCTGAGTGTGCGAGCTGGGAACGAAGAGTCATGGAACAAATAAGGAAGGGTTGGGAATCCAGATGAGAGGCCTGGTGGCATAGGACTGCAGTCCCCGCACTTGGTTGGTTAGAGGCCGGGGTGTGTGTGTGTGTGTGGGGGGGAATGTGTGTGTGTGTGTGTGGGGGGTGGGATCAGGAGTTTGAAGTCATCTTCACTACAGGGCAAGTTGGAGGCCAGCCTGGGCCACATAAGATCTCCCTCCTCCCTCTTTTGATAAAAACTGAACCAAAACAAAAAGGCACTACAGAGATGCTTTGGGGAGATCAAGGGCAGCTTCCTGGAGGTGCCATGCGCAGTAGTATTGAGGGGTGAGAGGAAGGGGGAGTCACTGGGCAGATGGGCGTGGCTGGGGTTGGGGCCAGCTGATTGGCTGGAGTTCTGGGGGTGGGGGCGATATCTGAATCTCTATACTTTACTATCCAGGGTCCCTGAGGACAGAGCCTGGGTTAAATGGTTCTGCCCTTGGCCCTGCCCAGCATAGGGTCTGGCACTATGTGACTTCAGGTCATAGGTGATCCAGCATGGGCAGCTTTAATCCTACACAGTCAAAACCGATACCATAGGGAACATGTTCATGGTACTTAGAGACAGGCCCAGAGAAGGGGTGACTTGTTCAAGGTCCCGCTTCTCGGGGAAGCTGACCTGAGCTGACTGGATGCTTTCGTGGGACTGGAGCCCACCCCAGCTGGGGCCAGGCTGACTTTAGCTTCCCCCACTCCTTTGTTCAGACTTCAAACAGAAAAGCCCTTCCCAGAGAGGTGCCTCTAGCAGGGTGGGAAGAGCAGGAAGGAAGCCAGGAGGAGCTGAGGGAACCTCCCCTTCCCTCTTTCAAGACACCTTCAGGCCTTGTTCCAGGTCTCTTGCCTCCTGCATGCATGCAGCCTTCTGCTGCAACCTCCCTCAGGCCTGGGAAGAGCCTGCAGTCTATGGTGGGCTGCCCCCTTCCTGAATTCCCTGTGGAAGCAACACTAGCCACAGGATCTGCGCAACTGGGGTAGCCTGAGCTGTGACCAGGAAAATCCACACCCTCCCACCCCCCCCCCCATGAGGCTCTTGTCAGCAGCAAGCAGAGCAGGGCACCCTTCCACACCCCTGGAAATCCCCTCTCCCCGAATACTCAAAGCCTCTCAGCTGCTCCCGGCTTGTCACATGCTGAAGGACTGAAATGAGAGGGAGCATTGTATAGTGTTTGGCCCGAAAGGAGCATGGTGGGGTGGGGAAAGTGGGGACAAGTCCCCAAGGCCACCTCCAGCTGCTTGGCTGAATTCGGGAAGGAAGGAGGTGAAGGCAGCTGCCTTGGGCTGGGGGAGTGAAATCTTTCCCCCTTGCCTCCTGTTAGAGCGTGCACCGTGTGTGTGTGTGTGTGTGTGTGTGTGTGTGTGTGTGTGTGTGTGTTCCCACTGTTCCCGGGGCTGCTCTGCAAAGGACTCCTTGCTCCTCTCACAGGGACCATAGAGGCACAGGGACAGCTCTGCCTGCACGGGCACTGAACCTGAATCTTGTGGCAGAGCACATGATACATACTAGGTCCCAGGGAGTGGGAGGAGACAACTGGGCTCTGCCTTCTGCCTGGTTATCCTGTTCTCTCCTGCAGGGTTCTAGCTAGGTGGAAACTTCACCACTGTTCTGTAAGCAGGGGTGGTGTCACAAGGTACCCAAGGCTAACCATGCGGTGCACATGTCACATCTGCCTGTACAAATGCATAGCCATATTAATGCCCACCATACTGGTCCCCTCTTACTCCCAGATCACCCTGCCTCTCCCATAGTTGGCATCCGGGGGCCAAATCTCTTCTCCAGGGTCCTGCAGCAGGTGCAGCCTTTGAAACAAAAAGCACCTACATGCACGTGCCATTACCACTACCCCCACCAGTGCCACCACTCTCACTTCCAGACAGATGCAAGAGCTGTTACTGCTTCTGCACAGGCCTCGCCATCTCCATCTTCATCTGATTCAGCAGCACACAGGGCACGTCTGCTAGGCTGAGCCTCGGTCGCCCAGGGTGATGCATACACACACAGTTCTTATCCTTGTTGGTATTTTTGTGGTTAATAAGGCAGACACCCAAATAACTCAATGTCTTAAGAAAAGTGCAGGGGCTGGAGAGGTGGCTCAGGGGTTAAGAGCACTGACTGCTCTTCCAGTGGTCCTGAGATCAAATCCCAGCAACCACATGGTGGCTCACAACCATCTGTAAGGGGGATCTGATGCCCTCTTCTGGTGTGTCTGAAGGCAGCTACAGTGTACTTATATAGAATAAATAGATAAATCTAAAAAAAAGAAAGAAAGAAAGAAAGAAAGAAAGAAAGAAAGAAAGAAAGAAAGAAAGAAAGAAAGAAAAGTGCTAGGCTAGGGTACTGGGCAGTCCTGAGGTGTGATCAGCAAATCACAGGGCAGCATTAATGTCTGTGGAAGAACAGAGAACTGGGCCAGAGAGAAGGGCACATGGAGGAGCAGAGGGTCAAGCAAAGCTTTGGAGATGAGAAGGAATCTTCCAGGCAAAGACAGGAGTCAGCAGATGTATGTGGAGGTCAGAGGTCACCCAGTGGGAGTTGGTCCCCTTCTCCCATGTGGATCTTGGGAGTCGGACTCAGTTGGCAAAGCATGTCTGTCAGCTAGTGCTTTTGCCCGCCTGCCCGCCCGCCCGCTCTCCTAGCGTTGATACAAGATTCTATTCTCTATGCAGATCGGTGCATACTGCTTGGTACACAGAGCATGTCATGTCAGCTCTTCAGGGACAGCACTGTTGTTAGCTTTAGGTTCTTAGTAAGAGAAGGGCCTCAGGGAAGGTTGAGTGTCCTGGAATTACTGGGCACTCCAGCAGGGTGGTGCCATAGAGAGAGAGGCTTGCTCAGCTGGTAGTGAGAATAAGCCATTCCACTAGGAACCAGAACCAAGGGCTTCTGGACTCTCAGCCTAGTCTGAGGGGCCAGGCAAAGGGCCTTGGGCAGCCTAGAAGTCTTTGAGAAGTGGTAAGGCTTAGTGAGGGTCTTGGAAAAAATAGAGACTTGCATGAAGGGCACACAGCTCTACAATGCGATACATGGGTGGCTTCAGGAGTTAATACCTCCATGCGCACACAAACAGCAAACAATTATAGTCATACTCAAACACAAAAGCATAGTCTTATTGATAAACATTATGCATATATATGTATATTTATATACACAGACACACACAGAGAGACAGATGGTTACAAACTTAAATACAAACAAATCAGTGATATTCTGCTATCCTGAGTGCAACAGTCACAATGCTAACTAAATATGCAAAAGTACACATGCGGACATGAAAACAGGCTCAGTAACACGAACACGCGCTCAACACACGATTATACTAGTCAGAGACCACCCAGATGTTTAGACTGGAGTGTATACGTCATGTCCACCTATACAAATACATAGGCATGGTAATGCTCAAAGTTACACAGGCATTCATCCTTCAAGGTCACACAGAGACCGATAAACAGAAAGGCAAGGGAAAATGTGGGTACAGGTGAGTCCGGGTGTGACTCCTAGCTCCTTGAATATGGGTCGGTCAACCTGACATCAAGGGACTCTAGTTTTCCCACTGGTAAAATGGATATGACAGAAGTACCTACCTTGTGGAATTATTTTGTGGATGAAGTGAAACACCGCATGAAAGCAGGTAGCTCAGTGTGCCGTACACATTGAGCACTTAGTGAAAAGATGCTACTATTATTTTCAACTCCCCGGGTTCAGAGATACAGTTAGTTCAATATATGTGCAGGTAATAGTCAAGAGAGAGGCGATACACAAACACGTGACACTCACGGGGTGGTGGCCGGTGGGCCCAGCAGCAGCAGGGTCCTGCCTGTCTGGAGGCCAGTCCCTTAGCCTCCCAGTTTCACTGCAGTCCTCCTTGAGATTCAGGCAGCTGGGCTGGGAGATTTCCCGACCCGCCTACCCAACCTGGACCATCTGAGCCCTACCCAGAGCGCTCAGGGCGGGGCGGCTCAGCAGGTCTCCCTGGTCTCTCGGAGGGGTGGAGCGGGCAGGCCTTGCGCCAGGCCCCGCCCCTCCTCTGGCCCCACCCCCGGCATGACCATTGGCCGCAGTGCTAGGGGGCGTGGCCGGACTGGGGCTGGGGGCGCCCGCGGTGGCCGCCCGCGCGTCTTGCTGCCTCCCTGCCGGGGCTGCGGGCCCGGCGGCCGGGCTGGCTGGGCCGCGCTTGGGTGCTTGTGCCGGCTCCCGCACTCATCATGGGCAACTCACACCACAAGAGGAAGGCCCCCAGCGGCCCCCGGACCCGCAGCTTCTGGCGCTTCGGGCGATCGGCGAAGCGGCCCGCAGGTAGGGGTGGGGGCGGGGCAGGCGGGGAGGAGGGTCCCTGCAGTCGCTGCCCGTGCTGCGCAGTCCTCCTCCCGGGGCCTGGTGGGCGTGAGAGTGGGGGGCCGGGAATCCGCTCAGATCCCACCCCTCACATGCGCATGGACACACACGTACCCACTCATACCCGCGGGCGGGCACGCGTACATTTTCACATCTTGCACACAACACCCATTCTTATGTATGTCAGTGCAGAGACCAAAACCCGCATACACAGTCACACCCACACACTGGCACCGGGACACACATCCGGAGGCACAGGTACATATACCTGTGCATACGGTTTACATGGCCACATGAGCTACACCCACGCCTAGGTTGACAAACAGGCACACATATGAGTCATGTAGGTACAGTTGTCCAGTGTCTTAGGCACCCAGCTGTACACACAGGGCAGATTCTAAGGCGCTGTGTACAGCACACATGGATGTGCATACACAACACACACACACTTGTTCTCCAAACCTTTACCCCCAACAGTCTGAAAGTTTGCAGGAGGGAGGGAAAACAAAGGTAGGGGGAAAGAAGCAGGAAACCAGAGCTGAAGGCTGGGGACCTACCCCCGTGCGCGAGCCAGAGTCCAACTGTTTCCTTGAACCCACCCCCACTGCACCGCTGCACCTTCTCTCGCACCCCCCCCAGACCCCCGCAGTTTCCGAGGTGGCCGCTCCATCTTCCCCCATTCAATGCAGCCAGCGGGCTGGAACGTTGTTGCAGCCCTTCCCGGCGTGCTGCGGGATCCCTCCGCGGGTCACATTCCAGTCTCCAAGGGTGGGGGCTAGGGAATGAGGAAGGCCTCCAATCCCAAGGCTGAGATGGCGTTCCTGGTGTTCCCTTGTCAGTGCGACAGTTCTGGGTATCCCAGAGAGTCCCAAGGGGTTCTGGAGGGAGGGCCTGGTTGTCTCACCTTGTAAATGCAGAGACTGGGGAGGGGGAAGGTGGATTTAAAACGGCACCCCACCAAAAACGGGGGCTCCAACCGAGGCAGGTCTTCTAAGTATGGTGCCTGCAGGTCTGGGTTAAGGAGAGAATCCAGGAGGAAGTGGGATGGTGGGGGGCCCTTGTGGGAAAATCCGCCTCTGTTCTCAGGATGGCCCACATTTTTGGAGAACTGGGAGTCTGATGATCTCATTTTTCTCCCCGCTCCCCACATAAGGGTGATGGGAAGCCAGGAGAGAGAGAAGAGGGGTCTGTGCTTAGTGCCACTGCCAGAGGCACTGGTGACCTTGGTCAGGTTTATTTATTTATTTATTTATTTTTGGTTTCCTGGACCTCCATGGCTCCTACACTGGGCCTGTCTGAAAGGAGGAGACCTCAGCACGGTTGACCCGGGACCCACAGAGTTGTGGCTAGCCATTTGAAGGATGAAGAGATTGGGGTCTAGAGAGGAGGGCCTTGTTCAAGGTCGTTTGCATTGGATGGTTTTGAGCTGTGGTGGTGGTGATCAGACAGGAGGAGGGGTTAGTCGTGTTCAGGTGGACTCTTGACGATCTCTCCGAAGGTGGGCGTTGATAAGAAATTCCAGTAGTTTCCTTGCCTGTCAACTGTGAAGTCCTGGCTGTGGTTCTCCCTCCCTCCAAGCAGGGCTGGGCTAGGGCAGGGCTGTTCCTTTGCTCTCTGATGGCTCATTGCATGTGTTTGTTTCCTGAGAACCAAGTGTGGGTGCAAACTTAGGAGTGAAGGAACGAGTAAGAAGGCGGTGGTTGGGGCCAGGCATGACAGTCAGCCTGAAGGCTGAGGACAGAGAAGGAAGATGAGCGGGAGGTCTCACCTAACTCCTGATTGCTGGGATTATGGGCATGTGCCCCTAGGCCTGGCTCTGACATTGACTTCCCTCTGGGGCGCTCAGTGACTCTTCTGACCATTGCTGCAACTCCACGGCCACTCAGACTCCAAGGTGTTGCTAAGAGGCCGTGGGCATTGTCAAGGCAACACAGGGCCAGGGCTGGGAACTGTCCCAGGCTGTACATCAAAAGCTGTTGTCCTGGGGTCAGTTTTAGAAAACCGAGGCAATGTTCTTAACTCAGTCTTTGGAGGAGCCACAGGATTAGCCCTGGAGTGTTGACAGGCTAGAGGGCACAGCTGGGGCTTTTTTTTTTTTTTAACTGTGAAATATGGCGTGGCATAGAATTGGGACTCGGCATGGAGGTTAGGGAGAAGTCATTTGTTTGTTTGAGACGGGGTCTCACTATAATTTTGGTTGTCCTGGAACTCGCTCTGTAGATCAGGTTGGCCTTGAACTCACTGAGATCCACTTGCTTCTGCCTCCCAAGTGTTGGGATTAAAGGCTTGGGCCACTGGTTTCAGTCCCTCTATCCTGCAGATTCAAGGTCTCTCTCAGTCTCCCGGGCCCCGGTGTAGGCCTGGAGTTTTTGAGTGCTTGCTCACTTTATTAGTCTGTGGGATTGAGGAAGTACAAGGCGGCGGCCAGAGAGGGCTGAAGGATCCAGGTCACTGGAAGCCAGTGAAGGTGTTTGAGAAAAGGGAGGAGCCCACAGAACTGGTGTGCTAGGGAAGATGGCTCCAGGGCCTGGGCAGGTGCAGGTAGGGCAGGTTAGGGTAGGGGGTGGGGCTGGCGAGAGTGGAAGCTCAGAGCCTGTTGCAGTAATTCAGGGGAGAGGTGATGAACTGAGGGCTCCCGGCAGGGTGGGGGCTGTGGGAGCAGAGGGAGGAAGCAGCAGAATTGACAAAGACCTGGGATTATTGGGATGTTGGGAGCTGTGGCTAGGGAGGCCTGCCTGGGTGTGGGCTGGTATCAGTAGTTAGAGTAGAGTGATCAGGCCCAGTGCACACTCCCTTCACTTGTCAAGTGACAAGAGCTGTGCTGTTGTCTTCCATTTTACACATGGATAAAGGGGAGCTCACTCAGCCAAGGGAGGTCACTTGCTCAGTGCTACAGAGAAGGTAGCTAAACTGTGACCTGTGCCCAAGTCTGTGCCCCTAACCAGCCATTCACGGGTGGATGGGCTTCACGTCATAACTGTGTGGTCCACAGGTCTGAGATAGGCAGCCTGAATGAAACCTGGACCCTACGGGCAAGCCCAAGAGTAAGAAGCGCCATGGGAGAGGGGCAGGAGTTAGGTATTGAGGCCCTCAGGGCTTAGAGCGGGAACAGGTAGAAAGGGAAGCAGGGATCCAAGGAAGGATGGAGTCCTGTCTTCATCAGATGCCCTTAAAGGGGTCTGAGTGAGGAAGGCAAAGCATCCCTGGGCTGAAAAGACATCGCATCCTGCTGGTATCGCTGTTTGGTGGCCAGCCCAGCACATCCTCCCAGGCCAGCAGGGTGTATGGTCCTGGACAGTCTGGGGGATGAACACTGCCAACTGGTTCAGGAGAGCCATCCGCCTTACCCTCTCTTCCACTCCCTCACCCTGTCCTGTCAGGCAACAGGCCTGATGGGGTTCCATTCCCCTCTTTAGGTGGCGAAACTGAGGGAAGGGGCTGAGGGGTCAGACTGCCTGGGGTTCCTTCTTTGTGTCCTCTCCTTGTTTCTAAAGCTGGAGGGCCTGAAGTCTTCCAAGTTCCAAGACAGGAAGGAGGTCTGAGGCCTCCCATTCCCTCTGTCCCGCCTCTTCTTTTGGGGGAGACTTGTGACCAACTTGTGATAATCTGAACTTGGCTGTGGAAGTGCTGGGCTTTCTAGATAAGGGGCTTATCCAGCTGTCATGGATCCGAGGTGTCTGTGATAAGCTGAGTCTTCTTTTTTTCTTTTTTTCTACTTTATTTATTTATTTATTTATTTTTTATTTTATCTGTACTGGTGTTTTGCCTGCATGTATGCACATGTAAGGAGGTTAAATTCCCTGGAGCTGTCATGTGGGTGCTGGGGAATGAACCTGGGTGTTCTGGAAGAGTGGACCATGCATGTGCCTAACAATTGAGTCATTTCCCCAGCTCCTGAACCACCTTTCTAGCTCATGAATGATTCTAAATGGGTGTGTGTGTGTGTGTGTGTGTGTGTGTGTGTGTGTGTGTGTGAGAGAGAGAGACAGAGACAGAGACAGAGACAGAGACAGACAGACGCATGAAACAGGACAGATGCTTGGACCACCATCCAGGGGCAGAGTTATACATGCAAAGGACTTCTTAGAGATTATCTTCTCCACACCACAATTAGAGAAACTGAGGCCTACAGATAGTGATTAAGTGGTGGTTGAGGGCCAGCCAGAGAGCAGCGAGGTTGGACTCAGGCCTGTTCCTGGGCCTGGACCGCCAGATAAGGCGAGGTCACTGAAGAGAGGTACAGAGCTGATGTTAAGTGTGCTTTATCAGACTTTATCTTAATGGCCATTAACTCCACTCGAGATTGGAGGAGAGCTCCGGAAGTGGGCAGGGGCAGGAAGTGGTTGCATGCGAAGACCAGGGTTTTACAGCTAGTCAGAGCTGGCTCAAAGCGTGACTTTCCTGTCTTTACTAGCCATATGACTTTGAGAAAGTCACTGACCCTTGAGCCTTAGTGAGATTGGAATCTCCTCAGCTGCTCGTCAGGAACTCGAGTCTCTGCTGTGTTATGTATAAGTGGAAGGCCCTTTCTATACTGCCCATGCCCCGACTGGCCAAGGCCGGCTTTGATCCAGTACTGTGTATTTATGCTGGGTTATGTAGCTTTCTTTTCTCTTTGTCTTTTTGGACAGGGTTTCACACAGTACAGGATGGCCTCAGATCCTTTAGGAATTGCAGACATAGGCCACTGTGCCCAGTTTTATGGGGTACTGCGGGGGGGGGGGTCAAACCCAGGGCTTTCTGCAAGCACTCTACCAATTGAGCTACATCTCCAGCCCAATTAATTTTCTTTCTTTCAGATTTATTTATTTATTTTATGTACATGAGTACACTGTAGCTGTCTTCAGACACATCAGAAGAGGGCATTAGATCCCATTACAGATGGTTGTGAGCCACCATGTGGTTGTTGGGATTTGAACTCAGGACCTCTGGAAGAGCAGTCAGTGCTCTTAACTGCTGAGCCATCTCTCCAGCTCCCGTTTTTTGTCTTTCTTTCTTTCTTTCTTTCTTTCTTTCTTTCTTTCTTTCTTTCTTTCTTTCTTTCTTTCTTTCTTTCTTTCTGTTTTTCGAGACAGGGTTTCTCTTTATAGCCCTGGCTGTCCTGGAACTCACTTTGTAGACCAGGCTGGCCTCAAACTCAGAAATCTGCCTGCCTCTGCCTCCCGAGTGCTGGGATTAAAGGTGTGTGCCACCATGCCTGGCGTTTGTTTTCTTTCTTTATGGACAGTGTTGTGTGTCAGACCCAGAGCCTCTTATGCATGCTGGGCCAGACTCTTAGAGCCTTGAGCCACATCCTCAACATAGCTTGCTCTCTGTCTCTCAGATTATTAATTCACTTATTTTATGTTTAGGGGTGTTTTGACTGTAGGTAGACAGGGACATGCTTGTATAGGTCTGTTTACCATTATGTGTATTGTGTCCCCAGAAGATCCTCTGGGGTCTGGGGTTACAGATGGTTGTGAGTCTCCATGTGGGTACTGCACCCCAGTTCTCTGGAAGAGCAGTCAGTGTTCTTAGCCACAGAGCCATCTCTTTGAGACAGGATCAAACATGTAGAAGTCCTCCTGCCTCTGTCTAAAGTGTTGAGATTATAGATGTCATCACTCCGCAGGCTAGTTGAGTGACTTTCTCCAGTGTCCTCAGGTGCGCTGAGGTGAGGCAGACATTAGTCCTATTTCACAGAAGGGCAGACAGAGGCTGTGGGAGACCAGGTTTGTTTGCCTCAAGCCTGGGATTGAGTTCTTCTGATTCTTACCCCTTCCCCCAACCCCCTCAATTCATGCTGGCTGCTTCTCTGGCATCCATAAAATGGGGCTAATCATGCTTAGAAGGAACAAAGGAAAGGGCTTGAAAAATTCAGAATTCCCTGGCCTAAAGGGGTTACTATGTCATTGTTGGGGCAAATGCTGACCTGGAAACTCCTTAGGTTATGGTACTGATTCCTCCCTGCCTTACAGCCTGTCCCCCTAGGGCAGGCACCCCCTGGGATGGGATCCTCCCCTCCGCTCCAGGCGATCCCGGCCTGCCCCCCCAATATTTACATTAGAACCTGCCTGGCCTGTCAGCTCTGCCTCTGTTGAGGTGGGGCTGGACATGGGGAGAAAGGAAGTAGATTTCTCATCTTCAGGGTGGGGTGAACCTTTTTTTGGTCAGGGAGGGGCGGAGGCTCCCACTACCTTTACCCATTAACAGAGTTGGGACAGCCCTGTGATTTTATGTGAGATCCAGATTTAAATGGGGACCCGATACTTCCTGGTTGGGTGACCTTCAGCAAGGGAAGTCTCTTTCCCCTGAGTCTCCTCATTCTCCTTTGTAAGAAAGCAGACTTCACCTTGCCCATGGGCACCTCCTTCTGAGTTAGTGATGCTCCGTGCGTCCCTCTGTTGTCTTGCTTTTACAGAAAGAGCATCTACTGACACGTCCGTCCGTCCGTCCGTTCTGCCTCTGCCGTGTAGAAGCCTCCTTTCACCCCCTCTTCATCTTGTTTATTTGTATAAAGTGGAGTTGATACCAAGAGTCTCTAAACACCCTGAATCCTGGATGGAGAGCTGGCCAAGGGCAGAAGAGACAGGAGCAGAGGGTTGGCCAGAGGGTGCCAGCCCCTGAGCAAGGCCACCTGGCCAGCTGTGCCCTCCCCCCTCATTCTTCTCCCCTGAGTCAGGCCTGTTCACTTGTGGGTGCGCCACCCCCGCCCCTTGCTCTGGAATGGGGCAGGTTGAGGCCTCACCCCATAGGGGATGTTGCCAAGAGAGTCTGCACGCATGCGCACAAGTGAATGTGGCTCTGGAGGGAGACAGGCTCATGTCCCTATCCCCAGGCTCAGGAAAGCCCCTGGGTAGTACGTACACACACCTGCCTTCCTGTGTGTGCAGCCACTTGGCAGACTTTGTGTGGGCTTGCAGTCCTGCCAGTAGGTGAGGTGGCTGTAGGCTGGGGTGGCTTGTGTATGCTTTGTTGGTGTTGTCCTGGCTGTATCTATCCGTCGGAGGAGGTGGCCACAGTGGAACGATCTCAGGGCACATGCCTCTTTCTCTGGCCACGGGCCCTGTCCGAGTTCCAGAGCTTGCTTGTGTGCTTCCTAGTGTACTATGCTTGGTGGGCCATGCCAAAGAGCAGGATGTCTTCTTAGAGCCAGAGGCCTCCTCCCTCAGCCTGGAGCTGGAGGCCTTGGATGCAGAAGCCCCTCCCTCAGGCAGGTGGGGGTGGGGTGGGGCCTTTACCGAAAGGTCTTTGCCCAGGCAGCACCTCTGGACTGTGAGACCAGCCCTGAACTGGGGACTATTTAAGTGTGGCCTTGGAGAGCTCCTCCCTCTTCTGGTTATCTTCTGCTTCAGAGGCGTTCCTCCCTATCAGATACTCAGGTTGCAGAGCCCTTCCCTAATTAAGCCCCTGGTCTATAGACCTATTCCTGGGGTAGCTCGGCAGGTTCTGGGTAGGGGGAGAGAGGTATTGAGGTGGGAGAAGCAGATGTTGTCAGGTGATAGTCTTGGCTGTGGCTGGGGATTTTGCAGCCAGGACCTTGAGTGCCAGTGGAGGGTCTGGGTCCTCTGGGCTAAATTCACCCTACCCCCAACTCAGCAGGAGCCCGGCCCTTTCTGTGTAGGGGAAGCCAAGGGCGACTGTGCTGCACTGAAAGACTCAGGAAGCAGCTGAAGGCCTGGGAAATCTCCTAGCTCCCAAGCCTCCTGGGTCCTTCAGTTACTAGGAGCGTTCCTGCCTCCCAGGACTGTGTCACATCCACGGGGAAGAAGCAGCGTTTGCCCTCCACCAATACCTGCTATGCAGTAGTCACCACACCCCACCGGTGTCTGGATAGGAGAGGCTGATGGTCCCGCCTAGAGGCAGAGGATGAGCGCATGCTTCAAGGCCTCCAGTTTATTGAGATGATGAAGTCTGCCCCATCCCCCACCCCCAAGCAGGGAGGTCAGGTTTGTAGCTGACATAGTCAATAGAACGTGACTGCTCGATTCAGATTGTTCTCAGTGAAAAGGCTCCTGCCACTTACACAGTGGAGGCCAGCAGGTGCAGTTTCAGACTATTCGTCCTTCCTCACCATCTCATTTCCTCATCTGTAAAATGGGATGAAAGTGCCAACACTGGCCAGGGGGTGGAGCTCACTACCCTGGGCAGGTTGGTAGAGTGCTCTCTAGTGTGCAGTGATCTCTGGGTCTGCTCTCTGGCAGCACATAAATTGGGTGTTGCAGTACAAGTCTGTAATCCCAGGGAGGTGCAGGCAGGAGAAGAAGTTCGGGGTCAGGTCAGAGTCAGGTTAGGCAGAGTGCTGCAGTCACACAGCTACCTGTGTTGGGTCCCCAGAGTCCACTCGGTGAAAGGAGAGAACCAACTCCCGATGGTTGTCTTCTGACCACCACACGTGTGCAGTGGTGCGTGCACACACCCACCCACACCCACACACAAAATAATGGAATTAAAAGATGAGTTCAAAGTCATCCTTGGCTAGCTAGCATGTTCGAGGTCAGCCTGGGTTACAAAGACCTTGTCTAAATAATAATTAATAATAATAATAAAGCTGGGTGGTAGTAGCACATACTTTAATCCCAGCATTCAGGTGAATCTCGTAGTCTGAGGCCAGCCTGGTCTACAGAGGGAGTTCCAGGCTAGCCAGGGCTATATAGAGAGACCCTGTCTTGAAAAAACAAAACAGAACCAAAAAAAAAAAAAAGGAAAAAGAAATGTCTATTTCTCCTAGGTGGGATGGCATATACCTGTAATCCTAGCACTTGAGAGGTTGATGCAGGAGGATTGCCATAAGTTTGGCGCCAGCCTCAGCTAATATATATATATCAGGTCAGCCAGGCCTACTTTATTTGTTTAAAAAGCAGTCAGAAGTACCTGTCTCTGAGAGTGCTGTGGAGGCGCTGCTGATTCAGTGCTGCGGATCCTGCCCCACGCATGTTTGTTTGGTTTTTTTGAGACAGGGTTTCTCTGTGCAGCCCAGGCTGTCCTGGACCTCACTCTGTAGACCAGGCTGGCCTGGAGCTCACAAAGGTCTGCCTGCCTGGCTAAATGTCTGTTTTCTAGAGTAAGGTTCTAGTTGCTGCTTGAGCAGTCTCTTGAGAGACCAGAGCTAATGGAGGAGATGCAAAGAGGTCTTGCAACTTTAGAGCCACTGAGTTCTTGGCTCTTCAGGGATGGATGCAGTGATGGAGGGGTGCAGCTTCGCAGGAGTGTGGGTTGCAGCTTGACACAAGTCACAGACCCTTTATTCTCAGCAACTGGGGACTTCCCTGGTCCCTGCCCAGCTGAAACTCCCGAGGGTAATGTCCAGGGGTCACCTGACATGGCGCCTGTGTTCCTGATTTCTTCCCCTGCCAGCCCTCCCCACAGTTTACTGTTTATCAGCTCTGCTAGCTCCCATGGTGGAGAAACTCACTTTACCTCAAGCCCTTTGCATTGGCTGTGCCTGCCTGGCTAGAGCCTTGCGATTCAGGAACCAGAGTTACAGAGGGTTGTGAGTTGCCAGGTGGGTGCTGGGAACGGAACCTGTGTCCTCTGCAAGAACAGCCAGTGCTCTGAAGTGCTCAGCATCACCACCTCAGCGACTTTTATTGTGGTTGTTTTTGTGTTTTTTGTGGTTTTTTTTTTTTTTTTTTTTTTTTTTTTTTTTGGTTTTTCGAGACAGGGTTTCTCTGCATAGCCCTGGCTGTCCTGGAACTCACTCTGTAGACCAGGCTGGCTTCGAACTCAGAAATCCGCCTGCCTCTGCCTCCCGAGTGCTGGGATTAAAGGCGTGTGCCATCACGCCCAGCTTTTTTGCTTTTTTAAAAAGACGGTTTCATTTTGTAGTCTAGAACTTGTTACCAGATGTCTGTCTGTCGTATGCTGAGGAACCAGGTATGCGTCACCACACCTGGCTTGTTTCTTCATTTTATTTTTGCGTGTGCATTTGTGTCTGCCCCTCAAGCGCTGGTGCCTGAGCAGGCTAGAAGAGGGTTTGGGTCCTGGAGGGAGTTACAAGTTGGTTATGAGCTACCCAGTGTGAGTGAGTTCTAGAAGCCAACTCCCGAGGAGTAGGAAGCATTTTAATCACGGAGCCATCTTCCCAGCAACCTCTACTTCTCCCTCCTTGTGAGACAGGTTCTTGCTGTGTAGCCCAGACTAGCCTGGAAGTCACTATGTAGCCTGAGCTGGCCTTGAATTTACCACTTCTGAGATTACAGGTGTGTGCCACCAAGCCATGCCAGGTCAGAGGGTCAGGGCTTGTGTGATGGATTTAAGGTGCATCTGAACCTGACTCCTTCCCCTCACTCCCCCCCCCCCCCCGCACACCCCGCCCCCAGTCTTCTCCTCCTCCTCCCTCTCTTCCTTTCCCCTCCCCTGACTTTTTTGAATTCCACATATGGGTTGTTTCTGGGCCAATTCTTTTTCCAGTGCATGGTGAGCACGTATTCAGGATGGCTTCTGGGAAGCGTTCTGGGCTGAAAGAACAGGTCTGTGTTGAATCCCCCTGCCTCTGCTGTTTCTCAGCCTTTCCGATGTCACATTGCTGAGGTGGGAAGAAAGTTCTTTAGAAAGTGTGGGACTGAAGTCTGTGAATGGGGTGACTGTTGTCATCGGCCACTTTGATTCTCTAGGTATCCCACCTGCCAGCCTCAGTTATGTGCCCTGTTCTGAGGCCTGCTCTGTCCCTGTCATCCTCACAGGCAGCCCTGGGTTCCTGCCTGCTTGTTCCGTGAGCTGAACTCTTTCCTCGGGAAATTACCTTAATTAGCCGTGACGGCTGGGTGTTGGGCATGGGCATCGTGCCAGGTCTGGTCTGGTGGCTCTTCCAGCCACCATCTGGCAGCTGGGACCCTTTCGTTAGCTCCGGCACCCAAATGTTTGGGCAAGAACTTGGGAGCAGAGTCAGAGACCCACAGCTAGCTAGCATTGTGTCTTCTCTTTGGTACCTCCAGTCACACTCAGCAGCAAAGCGCCCAGTCTCTGGGCCTCAGTTTCCCTGTATTCTGCTTGGGGGTGGGGTAGGGGTGGGGTTAGCGGATGGGCGGGCTCTATGGCAAAGGTGGGAGGAGAACCTGGAGCAGCCCCTCCCCCTCCTGCCCGAACTCTGCCAGGCAGCTGACTGCCAGCTTGCTTTGCATCCGAGTCCCTTTGGGGCTGCGCTGTATCGAAGGTGTTGTCTGATGTTCTGGGGAGGTTAAGGTGGTGACCATCTGCTGCAGACATGGTAGTGTTCCTGGGGCGACATCTCCCAGCGCTTCTTGAGGTCTTTAAGAAGGGTGAGTGGGTGTGGCTGTGGGGGTAGCCAAGGGTGACAGCCCCCTTTGCCAGACCCTTAGGTTGGTGGGGGTCAAGGCTAGGAAGAGCGATGAGGTGGGGGAGCTGGTTCCCAGGCTGGCTGCAGTCTGAGTCGGCAGCCGCGCTTTTGTCCGGCGGCTTTGTCCCTGCTTTTGTTTGAGTGCCGCTTGTTATCCTGGAGGGTGGACCTAGGTGTCTCTGACCTTGGAGTCTGTTGTCCTAGGGTCAGATTGCCTTACTGCTGGGATACCAACTCATTACTGGGTATAGCTCAGTTTAGAGAGAGGACACCCCTCTCCGGAGTCATCTCCTCGGTGGGAGGATCTGCAGGAGCGGGGAAAGCGTGCCCTGGGGACCTCGCTTGGAGAGGGCAGTTTTGAAGGTAGAGACCAGGTGCACGCCTTTGCCCAGGAGCCTGGCTTTTAGACTTAGGTTCTAACTGTGGGAGCTTTCGTTTCTTGTGCTCTTGGAGGGCAGGGGTCCCTTCTGGGAATGCAGAGTTTAGCCCTGGCTGTCTGAGCCATTTGCTGTGACTGTAGTAGGAAAACATTTTCCACTTGAGCTTGTTTCTCCACTTGTAAAATCGTGGGATGGAGTGGGAAACACCCAAGATCTCCGGGGGCACCTCTTAGCTCTCTCTGCCTTGGTGGGATTCCTGTGGCTTCTTGGGGGCCGGTCCTCTGGTTCTGAGGAATACTGAAGAAAAGAGATGGCAGGTGTCTGAGTTGGAGACCTAGTTCCTGGGGTGGGGCCCTTTAAAGGGCTTATTTTGTTCCTGCTTCTCTACAGGGGACTGCCAAGGTCACATGACCTTCCCAGCGCTTTTGCTTATGTTGTGGGATTCATTTAAAGAGGGGCTGGGACTGCAAAGTGCTGACACAGCCCCCATCCTCAGGATTAGATGACCAGCCCCTCTGTGGGCAGAGCCTGTAACAGGATCCTCTGTAATGGAGCTCTGGCTCCTCTGTACCTGGAACCAGGCCAGGGCCTCCAGGAGAGGCCATACCTGGCCTGTTCCCTCAGGAGAGGCTAAGTTCCCAGCGGGAGTTGAGGGGCCTGATCCCTCTTCTCCCCGTCCCTGTGGATCCTTCTAGAGAGTAGCCATATGAGTAAGTAGGTGTCCCTGGCCTATTCCTCCCTTAGGGCTTTCTGGAAATCTGACTGTGACTGACAGCTCTGGGTTTTCATGGCATCTTCTTGGACTCGGGCCAAGGGGCTATTTAAAGAGGGTGGTTTGTTTTCCTTTAAAGTGAAGCATCAGGTCTCGAGACAAGAAATGGATTTGCCATGGGGATGTCTGTGTGGAACCCTGAGTGACCTGTGGGTGCAGTTTTAAGTGTGCTTTGGGGTGTCTGCAGCACGGTGTCAGGTGGATCTGTGGAAGCTGGTGGAGCCACGTTTGCCGGTTTATGCTTGGGTATTGTTTGTGTGTATACACTGCTGAAGCCTGTAAATGCCTCATGGATGTAAAGGGCCTGTGTGTTGACCTTGTGTGGTCCTATTATGTGATGTGATGACTCAGATATATGTGCCCTCCGGTGTAGTTCGTGTGTGTACATGGGATAAGAATGTGTCTAGGCGGTATGGCAGAGGTAGACATCAAAGGGATGTGCTCTGTATGCCTGTGTGGCTGTGCTTGTGAGTCTCCAGCGCCCACATGCCTTCGGGCCTCACTTCCTTCTCCGTCCCATCAGGCTCTGCTAAGGCCGAGAGTGACAACCGTCAGGGCGCAGGGCCCAGCCAGGGGCCAGGATCTGTAGGAGATGAACTTCAGGACAACGTTTTCTTCCCCAGTGGGAGACCTCCTCATCTGGAAGAGCTGCACACACAGGCCCAGGAGGGGCTCCGCTCCCTCCAGCACCAAGGTAAGTCCTGCCCTGTTAGAGTGCTGTTCCCAGCTCCTGGGTCAGGGGCTTGGCCAACAGACCCTTCTGGTGTCTTCCAGAAAGACAGAAGCTGAGCAAGGGCGGCTGGGACCATGGAGACACCCAGAGCATCCAGGTGAGCCCTGTCCCAGCTCCGCCCTGCTCTTCCCTTCTGACTTAGCCTCTGGCATGCATGGCTTTGGGCCTTTCTGGACTAGTTTCTTCTGTATGTTGAAGAGGTAGATGAAATGACTTCTGACAGCTAGTCCAGGCTTGCTCCATCTGGTACCTGCACAGTGCTGGCTGATGCTGGGGGAATCCAGCGGGAGCCCAGAGTAGCTCATCCAAGCTGCTCTTATCCCCCCAACAGTCCTCCCAGACGGGGCCGGATGAAGATACCATCTCCATCTACAGCCAGAAGTCATACATGACGGAGAGCTCCACCGCGGAGGATGCGCTCTCCGTCCGCTCGGAGATGATTCAGCGCAGAGGTGTGTTGTCATCTGCTGGGCTTTCTAGGTAGCAGGGAGAGGTGACAGGCACCATCACATCGCTTTATGTCCTGGTATCTGTGGCTTCCCCTTTTCCTCCTAATCCCAGGCTATGTGATTCAGTGAATTTACCAGACAGTACCCTTTATCTTCTTGGAGGTTCATGGTGGACACTGACCCAAAGCAAGATCGTGAAGGGTTTGGGAACCCTGACTTGTGGTAACTTAGCTGCAGCGTGACCAGGAGTCTAAACCCTTTACTTCTTCAAGTGTCTACTGATGTTCTATAGAAGCTAAAGTGATTGACTTTCAGTATAGCTTAGCTGGTATCATGCTTGCTTTCGCAAGCAGGAAAGCCTGTGTCCAGTCCCTTGCACTGTATGCAACAGTGCGGTGGTACACACCTGGAATCCTAGCGCTTGGGAAATAGAGGTAGGAAGATCAGAAATTCAAAGTCTTCCTCAGCTCCATAGTGGGTTAGAGGCTGACCTGGATTGTATGATATCCCTATTTCAAAACAAAAGCCAAAGGATTGGCTAGGGACAGCCTCAGAGGGCCTAGGGAAGGCATGTCTAACCCCTTGCTCCAAGAAAGTCAGGAGATTACAAATATTTACATCATTGGAATGAGTATCAACCGTTTAACATGGTGATACAATTTGCTCACTAAGTAGTAAGAATCGCTTGCTTAATGGAAAGGTCATTGTTGAATCAGTGAGGGGATTTTTCAGGAGTCTTAAAGAAAGCACGCACGAGTACTTTATTAGTACTGAGCCATGTCTCTAGAGTGCTCAGAGGCCTTCTGCTCTAACGGGTTTTCCCCCTCTGGACTGACTCCTTAGGCTCCACCTTCAGACCCCATGACTCATTTCCCAAATCTGGGAAGTCAGGAAGGCGACGGAGGGAGCGAAGGAGCACGGTGCTGGGGCTGCCTCAGCACGTGCAGAAGGAGCTCGGTGAGCCTTGGTCGGTGAGCAGTGGTGGTGGATGCCCGGGAGCCTGGCCAAGCCCCTCCGCTGACCCCATGTCTGTTTCAGGCCTGCGGAACAACCGTGAGGCACCGGGCACTCCACAGCCTCCTGGTTCACGGGACGCTGTCCGCATCCCCACGGTGGATGGTCGCCCCGGTCTGGCCTTAGGGACAGGGGTCCGAGTGTCCCTGCAGGCTCTGGAAGCAGAAACAGAGGCCGGCACAGATGCAGAGGCTGTCATCCAGCGCCACATCGACCGTGTTTACCACGATGACACGCTTGTTGGCCGATCCACGGGAGCCCGGCCACCGCCACTGACGAGGCCAATGTCTCTCGCAGTGCCTGGACTGACAGGAGGAGCAGGATCTCCAGAGCCACTGAGCCCAGCCATGTCAATCTCACCCCAGGCCACCTACTTGTCGAAGCTGATCCCGCACGCCGTGCTGCCGCCCACCGTGGATGTGGTGGCCCTGGGCCGCAGCAGCCTGCGCACTCTGAGCCGTTGCAGCCTGCTCTCTGCCAGCCCAGCTTCGGTTCGCTCCCTGGGCCGCTTCTCCTCGGCTTCCAGTCCACGGCCCCGCAGCCGCAACGCTTCCTCGTCCAGTGACAACTGGAGCCACTCTCAGTCCTCCGAGACCATTGTGTCTGATGGTTCCACTCTTTCCTCTAAGGGGGGCTCTGAGGGCCAGCCAGAAGGCTCTGTAGCTAGCAATAATGTGGCGCCCCCTCCTCCAGGCGGTAGTGGGCGGGGCTCCCCCAGCGGGGGTAGCACTGCGGAGACCTCAGACACGGCCAGCATCCGAAGCAGTGGGCAGCTGTCTGGCAGGAGTGTGTCCCTGCGTAAGATGAAACGGCCTCCCCCGCCTCCCCGCCGGACCTACTCCCTCCATCAGCGCGGCTCCGCAGTGCCTGATGGGCCCTTAGGGTTGCCGCCCAAACCTGAGCGAAAGCAGCAGCCACAGCTGCCTCGGCCGCCCACTGCGGGTGGCTCTTCAGGGGTGGGGGCAGTATCTTGTCCACCCAGCTCAGCAGGCACCTGGGGCTCTGGCTTGTCCCCAGGTGGCTCCAGGCGTCCCCCACGTTCCCCAGAACGGACACTTTCACCTTCAAGTGGCTACTCGAGCCAGAGCGGTACCCCAACTCTCCCTC
The DNA here is from genome assembly GCF_000001635.26 of Mus musculus. NCBI lineage: Eukaryota > Metazoa > Chordata > Mammalia > Rodentia > Muridae > Mus > Mus musculus. Next base: position 129,223,233 of record NC_000070.6, on the reverse strand, counting down.
CCAAGGGTCTGGCAGTTGCCCCTGCTTCCCCAGGCAAGGCTCAGCCCCCCAAACCAGATCGAGTGACATCCCTTCGATCTCCTGGGGCCTCTGTATCCTCTTCCCTTACATCTCTGTGTTCCTCTTCTTCAGACCCTACTCCTTTAGACCGCTCTGGCCCACAAATGTCTACCCCCTTGAGTGACAGGTTCGTCATACCTCCTCATCCCAAGGTGCCTGCTCCTTTCTCTCCACCACCTTCCAAGTCCAAGAGCTCGAACCAAGCTGCTCCTGTTCTGGCTGCCCCTGCTGTGGCTCCTGGGCAGGTGTCCACCATCGACACCAGTCCTGCATCCCCTTCCATGCCCCAGACAACCTTGACTCCAGCCCAGGAGTCTCCTGTTGCCTCCAAAGATGAGTCACCCCCACCATCCCCACCCCCATCTTACCATCCACCCCCACCACCTACTAAGAAGCCGGAGGTGCTGGAGGAGGCCCCACCTCCTCCGGAAGCTGCTGTGGAGATCCTTCCAGATCCCAGCTGGCCGCCGCCACCACCACCTGCACCTGAGGAACAGGACCTGTCGATGGCTGACTTCCCCCCTCCTGAGGAGGTCTTCTTCAATGCAGGCCCTGAGCTTGGCCCTCTGGAGTCCTGCAGCTCTGAGGCTGCCGTCCCCCCAGCTGCTAGCTTGTCCCAGACTCCTCCGCCAGCTCCACCTCCTAGTTCTGGATCAGAACCTCTGGCCAGGCTCCCACAGAAGGACTCAGTGGGCAAGCACAGCGGGGCTCCCAGGGAGGATTCGGGCACGCCTCTGGTCACACCCTCGCTCCTGCAGATGGTCCGGCTTCGCTCTGTGGGTGCTTCCACAGGGATTCCGAACCCTTCTCCGGGTTCATCGGCCCCTCAGAAGCCTCTGCGAAGAGCCCTGTCTGGGCGCGCCAGCCCAGTGACTGCTCCCTCCTCTGGGCTCCATGCTGCCGTCCGACTCAAGGCCTCTAGCCTGGCTGCCAGTGAGAGTCCTGCGAGTGCTCTGCCCACTGGAATACCCGAGGCAGAGCCACGGTCGCCACAGTCTCCTGCCTCCAAGGCCAGCTTCATCTTCTCCAAGGGCACCAAAAAACTGCAGCTGGAGAGGCCCGTGTCCCCCGAGGCCCAGGCTGACCTCCAGCGGAATCTGGTGGCTGAACTTCGGAGCATTTCAGAGCATCGGCCACCTCCCCAGGCCCAGAAGAAGCCTTCCAAGGCTCCCCCACCAGTGGCCCGCAAACCCTCAGTGGGAGTCCCTCCTCCGTCCCCCAGTCTTCCCAGGACGGAGTCTCTTACTGCTCCATCCACCAATGGGCTCCCTCACGCTGAGGACAGGACTAACGGGGAGCTGGCGGAGAATGGAGGTGTGCAGCTGGCTGCTACAGAGAAGATGGGCTCCCCTGGTTCAGGTACTGTAGGCACTGGTGCAAAATCCGTTCTCAGAGGGCCCACCATAGGTGGGCATGCTCTTGGATCTACAAAAACTGATAGCAGTCTGAGCCTGGAGGGATAGTCGGGTCATGTGCTCTGGCAGCCGCCCGGAATAAATTTCAGTTTTGTCACATTATCTCCTATCTCACTTAGGTTTAAAATGGGGCGGAGACACCCACGATACCGGCTGTCTATAAGTGTCTAGCCTAGTGTCAGTGAAGGGACGGGATATAGGAAGGTTGGGTGAGGAGCGTTTTGGGGGTTTTGTCAGACCCCAGCTGGAAGGCCTGCTGAACCAATGTCCTTTTCTCACAGATCCACAGAAGAAACTGGTCTGACCGTCATCACTCAACTGGCCCTGCTGACCCATCCCAGGGATACAGTCTCTCAGGGACCCGAGCAGCTCCAAGGAACAGAGGATTTGGCAGACACAACCTAAGACAGGATGCCTGCGGCCTTAATCTCCACAGCCTCCATGTTTATGCAAGCCTGGTGTTGCCCATCCTCCAAGTGACCCCTCCCCTCATGCCTTTGCCTGAAAGGATTCACCTCCAGCAGCCCTTCAGCCTCGGCCTTAGCCTCCACTTGAAGAAGGTAGCTGGAGGGAGGGGGTGGCTGTGCCCCACCCCGGCCCCCAAGGCCACAGCGGTGGGAGGGGAGCAGAATACGCGTTTATTTTGTTTCATGTCTGGAATCATGTTTATTGCAATCTAGAATCAAAGCACTTTGCAAAGTGGCTGCATGTCCATCCTCCAGGGCTCACGAACCCACATTCCAAGAGCCTGTTTACACGGTGGTAGCGCCAGTGCTTGGTAGCCAGCCCCCAGCTGGGACCAGTCTGTCCACTCTGCCAGTCCAGTCCACTCCTTTCCTTAGTTCTCGGAGATGGGCAAGTCTCTCATGCCCACAGGCTCCCCAGGCTGCTGGCAGGAGTGGGGCTGTGGAATTCCAAAGCACAAAAGGTGCAGTCGAGGCTAGCCTTCCTGTGCCTCAACTCACCACCAACCACTCTCCTGCCTTCCAGTTCTGTCAGGTGCTCCTTCTAGGGGACTCATGGTGAGGAGAGAGAAGCCAGAGGAGGCCTGTGGGCACTACACTAAGAAACCAAAAACCAGACTAGGGAGCCATCTGGGATGTTGGCATGTTGGGTACCTGTCCTGTGACACTTGATTGTGCTTGGGTGGATGGGCACAGCCTCAGAGCCAGGAGCTCATGGGATGTGTCCATTTCGGCTTGGCAGGAAATCCTGCCAAGGTGTGGGGAGGGTCTGGCAGGGACTTCCTGGGCAGTGGGCCCAGGCCTATTCCTCAGAATCTTTCTCTGACCTGTCTCCACTCTCCGGTGCATGTCCTTTCTGCAGCTGCCTTTCTGCCAGGTGGAGGGAGCTGAGGGTTTGTGGCCAGGATGGGGAGCCAAAGGCTTATGTTACTACCCCAGGCTCTTCTCTAGAAGAGGGGATAAGCTGTGATCTTTCCAGCAGGCCGGTGGCTATCCCCAGAGAGCAGCCTCTGCTTTCTCTTCCTAGAATCTCATGACTTGTACCACCTCGAGGTGAGCCGGAGTTCCTGTAGGCTCCATGGCTGTGCCTCCTTCAGGGCCACCCTTTGAGTCTTTTCAACGGGGGCTCCAGCCTGGCAAGAGAGCCTGCCAGTAGCTTCTCCACTACCAAGACGGGAGCAGCACGCTACCCCATTACTGACCTTGCTGTCAAGAGCTGGGGAGATGGGGTGGAGTCCAGGCCCCCTAAGCCCTCCTGTTCGGGCTGCTTGTGTTCTCTGTCTTTCCCTGGTCCGTGTGTGATGGGGAGCTGCTGCTGGGAGGGAGGACAATCAAAGTAAGCACTGTTCTGCCCCACGATGCAGGATGCAGGGTCGCCAGGGTCGCTGGAGCTCTTGCCCTGGCTTGGGTTCTTCTCTGTGTTTCCCCACCGGGTGGGCCACAGTACAAAGAAGGAAGGAGAGTCTACAAGAGACATCTCTGTCCTCTGGGGTAAATGAGCTTGACCTTGTGCAAATGGAGAGACCAAAAGCCTCTGATTTTTAATTTGCATAAAAATATTAGAAGAGAGAAATATATATCTATATTTCCTTACTTTGAGTCTTTGATATGTCTCTATAAACAATCCTTTCCCTATGCCTCCTCCTCTGAAGCTTGAGTGAGACACATGACAAAGCTGTGTTTCATTAAAAGGTATTAATTAAATGATTGAAACTTGGCTGTGACTGCTGTTTTCCAGACATCGGCAGCAGGTGATACTGGTAATACGTGGTAACAAGGTTTGAGGAATGCACACCTCATGCTAGCGTGAACCTAATGCTAATGAACCACAGAAGGACCTGGCTGTGGTAGGCAGGCCAGTGCTCTGGCCCACGTGAGATGGTGTCCTGCCTACTGACACAAGCCAAGGGGACACTCGGGATGTCCGTTACTTGTCCCTGCCTGTCTCATCCCAATGTGTGGCTAAAGTCAGTGATCCCAGGTTAGGTAAGCGTAGCAGCTGCCCTGCACTCACACTGTCTCCTGAGATGATGCAGCTCACGAGACTCCGTGCAGAAAGCCTTTTCAGACACTTTATTTGAACTTGACAGTGGCGGTTAGGGATTTGCTTGAGATGCTTTATGGAGTATCTCACATTCTGAAGAAAGCTCCACAGTTTCAGTCCATCTCCATCCTGCTGCTAACACAGCTGGCTTGTTTAGGGAGTGTCCAATCTAGCCAGATCAAGGGAACCCCAAGAGAGCCAGGGCAAGTCCTGCCTCTGGTGCCAAGCCTCAGGTTTGGAAGCCTGGAGAATGCTGCCAGCCCTGGAGAGCTTGGGAGACCTCTAGGCTCTCTTTCCCTTCTTTTCAAATCCCACAATTTCCTGACGGGGAGAAGCTGTAATTAGCTCAGACCAGGCACTCGATCTCAGCTAGTACAGCTGCAGGGAAAACCCCATGGAAACTTGGGAACCAGTGTTTTTCCAATTACAGGGACCATGGAATAAACTTTTTCTGTGGGTTCTATTGAAACCAGATTTCTCAAGTCAGCTGCCAAGGGAAGAAGGTAGGGCCAGTCTGCCGCTGGGCAGCATCTCCTTAGCCCAGGCACTCCGTTTCCTTTCAGCCAGGCTGGGTGATCCCACACAGTAGGAAGGTGAGCTGTCCCTTTCCAAGTCCTGCACCTTGTCAGCAGTTCAGACCTGGTGGGAGCGGGTGAGAGATGCAACAAGTCGAGCCGGCAGACGGGATGGTGGGAGGGCACAGAGCTGGCTAGCTGATGTTACCCCCTTTTAGTGATTTACAGGAGACGAATCCCAGCTTGGTCATGAAGTTGGTTTGCTTCCACTGTGCGATGCACTCCTCAGAAATTTTAAAGTCGGCCTGAATAAGACAGACAAAAAAATAATTAAAATAAAGGCATGATGGCGGGATACAACATTCTTACATTATTAGAATAAGCTGGCCCAACTTTTCCATTTGTCCTGGAACTCGCTATGTAGACCACACTGGTCTCGAAACTCAGAGCTCTGCCCGCCCATGCTGGGTTAAAGGTGTGCACCATCACAGCTGGGCCCGGCTTCTCAGCACAGTTCCCAAAGGCTTCTGTGTTCTTACCTTCTGATAAGCACATTTATATCCATGAGTAAGGAGGACAAAGACCTCTGGATCACTGATACCCAGCGCAGTACCAGGGTGTGCACTGAAATGCTACAGATCAAACCTACAGCCTTGCTTCATACCTATGCTGAGGGTCCTGCTGCTGAGCGTCCCCCAGGCTGCCTGCAGCAGGCTAACGGTGAATACATCGCACCATGAGCATGATCCCTGCCGCTGTTTAATGTGAGGAGATGGCTTCAAGCATAAGAAGCAGATGAACATGAATGCCCCTTGATCCAGCAAAAGACCAGAAGGAAACACTTGCGGATTTGTCTAGCAGCTTTGAGACAGGCCATTGTGTAGCCCAGGCTGGACTAGACCTCCTTATATAAGTCAGTCTGTCTCTAAGTACTGGAATTACAATGTAGGCACCAACACACCCAGCAGGACTATGGATAGTCTCATTTTTGGCCCTGTATTTAAGACAGTTTCTATGGTGTCTGTTCCATGGAGAGAGCAAATGTGCTATATGGATGCAATCTAGGCATGTAGGGCAGGGCCTGACACATGAGTAGGCGACTCCAGGACCACCTTTGTGTGCACTGGTGCGTGCTCTAAGTTAAGGTAGGTAAGAGGGTCTGCTTCCTTTTCTTCATTCATGTGCTGTGGGATGGAGGGTCAAACCTGAGCCCTTTGCCACACTTGCCCTTGGCTCCATGATTTCTGGTGACCCTGAGTGTCTTAGCAGGCATCTTGCCAGGTAAGATGTGGATAACATCCCGTCTGCTGCTCTCTCACACTGGATCAAATGGACAAGAAAGTGTCTCAAGTCCCTCCCTCACCTCAGTGCTCCATGTCAGTACTCAGCATGAGTGGGGTCCTGAGACTAAGCTCCTCACACTCAGATCTGAATGAGGGCAGATGCAGGAGAGAGGGAAAGACGCAGCTGCTGGTTTCAGTAACAGCACACTGCCCGGGGCAGCCTGGGCAAGGAGGGACAGCACACTGGGGCAGGCTGGGCAGAGGAGGACAGCACACTGGGGCAGGCTGTGTAGAGGAGGACAACACCCTGGGGCAGCCTGGGCAGAGGAGGACTGCAGTGGGTTGGACTGATGCTGCATGTGTCCTATAGCTAACATTGGTTTCTCAAGGTGTGGGTCACCCTTGAGAAGAAGATGCAAACACGCACTCAGGTGAGCCACGTGACCCTTCTCCCCATTGTAACTGTCAGTAAGACTAGAGCCAGTGACTGGGCAGTGGAGCGAGTAAGGTGGCACCGGAGGTTTGAGAGGAGGTTGCCTGGCGGGGGGTGGGGTGGGGATGAAGAAGCAGAGGAAAAGGAAGAAGGAGGAAGAAGAGGAGGATTTTTCCAACAAGAGGGCACTAGCGTTTTACCTGCAGCTTCTCAAAGACTTTCTTCTTGGGCTTGAGCTCCTCATCTGGCTGGCCCTTCTCATAGCCCTGTACGAACACTCGTTCACCAGGAGCAGAGCCAGCAGGAGGGTCCAGAGGTTCAACCTGGCGGCTCACCCCTTCTCTGGAGAGACAAGAAAAGGCAAGGTTACGGATTCCCCTCCCAACAGCTGTGGATGCTAAAGTGAGCTGGAACCTAAAGGGATTTAGGACGCGCTCAGCGCTGTAGCCCAGAAGGTCCCCATCACCTTTCCACATCCCTGAGCATGTAACCAGGACTTTCCTTCTCCTGCAAGGACTCTGTGCACAGTTACAACATGCCTGCATCCTGGCTCCACCTCTTCCTAGTAGTGAGACATCTTCAGTTACGTTTGTGTGTTTGGAGAGTCTCATGTAGCCCAGGCTATACTTGAACTTACTATGTAGCTGAACTGATTCTCAGGCTACTTCTTCCCCAGTGCTAGACTGTGGTGTGGATCACCATGCTCACATTTATGAGGTGCTGGAGATCCACCCTGCTCCATGCCAACTAAGCCTGAGCCCCACCAACTGAGCTTCATCCTTGTATCTGGTGATACAGGCTCTCACTGTGTAGCTCAGCCTGGCCTGGACCTTGAGATGCAAACCAGGCTTATTAAAGAGATGCCCCTCTCCCTTTGTCTCCCACGTGTTATGATTAAGGTGGGTGCTGCCCAGCCCAGCATCCACTAATTTTTATTTTACTCTTAATTATGTAATCAATTCTTCCCCCTTTTCCCCAAGACAGGATTTCTTTGTTGCCCTGGCTCTCCTGGAACTTGCCCTATAGACCAGACCCTATGAGACTCAAACTCATCCTGCCTCTGCTTCCTCTGCTAGGATTACAGGTGTGCGCCACCACCGCCTGGCAATTTTCTTTTCTTTTCTTCTTTTTTTTCCCCCCGAGACAGGGTTTCTCTGTGTAGCCCTGGCTGTCCTGGAACTCACTGTAGACCAGGCTGGCCTCAAACTCAGAAATCCACCTGCCTCTGCCTCCCAAGTGCTGGGACTAAAGGTGTGCCCACCACCGCCCGGCTTCTTTTTTTTTTTTTTTCTTCCTATGTAACTCTGGAACTCACTATGTAGACCAGACCTGCCTCTGCCTGTGCCTCCCAAGTGCTGGGACTAAAGGCATGTGCCCCCTCACCTGACTACCCATGTAATTTTACTTTAACAGTCTATCTGGACACAGATGTCTTACTCACAGAACTTGTATAGCAGCCCCTTTATGCCTCATCTTTTAGCATCATCAGGAAGGGAGCTGTTTTCTCAGGGCTTGCACGCGGCATACAGGAAGACATCCTACAGACCAATCCTCGGTCTCTCGCCCTCCCCTGGGCCTGGCCCACCAAATCCTCACTCACACAGAAGCACACAGTAGCATGCCCTGCGAGTCCACGCCTCTCATCTTCTGGGGTTTCAGATTGCACAGCACCACCACCAGCCTGTCCTGCAGTTCTTCTTTGGGCACAAACTGTACGAGGCCGCTCACCACAGTCCTGGGTTCAGCTTCCCCCACATCAATCTTCTCCACATAAAGGCTATCTGCATCTGGGTGCTGCCAGCAAGAGATTCTTGTCAGAGGGCCAGAGAGGGCTCCGTGGGTACAGGTGCTTGCTACCAAGCCTGACCACTGAGTTAGATCCCCAGAATAGTCCTCCCAACCCCCAATGTACAAATAGATAAACGGGGGATGCCCACAGTGGAGTGGATTAAATGCTGGTGAATGACTGGGAGACATGACCTGTCTGCAAAAGGGAAGCCCCCTCCTCCCCACAGATCCACAACCCCACTGTAAGAGGCCAACCTAAGGTAAGACCTAAAGCTGGTCCAGGCAAGCTGGTCCATCCTAGCTGGGCATCATGATGGCCAAGTTCCCTCTGTTCCTGGCTGTGTACTAGGTTCAGAGGCCACCTGCAATTAGACCCCAGGGACACTACTTCCCATCTCCAGCTAGGTTTCCTACAGATGGAAACATACAAACCTAACCCTTCTCTGCCTCTCTGGGATGTGGTGAGGAGTGACTACCTTCTCCACGCTGAGGATTTTGCCCACACGGATATCCAGCCGGGATGGGATGACTTCCTCTGGTTCTGAGTTCTTGGCAGGGCCTTTGGCAGGAGGCTCTGGGAATGAGAAGAACTCCATGGAGTCAGACTCTCCCAAGACTTCCCCCATCCCAATGGCAGGCCAATACTGACAGCACCAGATGAGGATACTGAAGAGTCCAGATCCTATCCACTGAGTCATACTTTAACACGGGCTCAGCAACCCTGCAGAAGGGACTTCATCCCTCCCCCCCCCCCCCCATCTTTTCTCCATCATTAGGCCAGAGGGCAGGACCTGTAGTGGTCTGGCCACCTCGGGGTATTTCTACTTATAAAATCCAGGCAGAATTTGCGGAGTCTATTCTGGAAAGGTCACATGAAGTATCTATGGCAGTACCTAAGTGTCACGGGTAACTGTATGGCTAACTCATGAGACAGAAGCGGAGAAAGGAGCCCGGAGCCTGTGAAGGTGAGCTTTGCCGTGAACAGACGGCCATTGTGAATACCAACTGTAGACAAGTTCACTGAACCCGAGGCAGGCTTCTAAGCGTGGTCCCTCCCACACTAGCCTCTTAGCAGTGCTGGAGTAAGAGCAGGCAACCAGCTCAGTGTCAGGCAAAGCCAGCCTCAGGCTTTCCAAGCTGGACTTACTCTGCTTTGAAGGATCTGGGTAGGCAGCACTGGCCAGCTTCTTCAGGGCTGGAGTATTAAACTTCTCTCTAATGGGGTCCAGCAACTTGTTCAGGGCGACTTCAACAGAATTCTTTAGGTCTCCAGGGTGTACGACCTGCAGAAGTAAACAAGGCCCGGTGAGAAGAGGCCTGGACCCCCGAGTATTAAAGAGGTGACATGGCAGACAGAAGTACGTTCCCAGCAGTCTTGAGCCTCACAACACTCTTATGACAGCGTAGGACAGAGAAGGGTAACTGGTCTCTCTCAGGCGGGTCTCACTATGTAGCCTAGGTTACCCTCCAACACACAGGCTTCCTGCTTAGCCCCATGGAATGCTGGAATCACAAATGTTTGCCGCTGCATTCAGCCTGACCCAGGTCCTCTGACCTTGAACTCTGTTCTAGCTTATGGGCTGTGTAGGCAGAGTGTGCTCATTATTCTGATTCTCTTAGTCTGTTTCCGTCATTCTCTGAGGTATAAACCAAACATCAGCCACTGAAAATGTTCACACAGGAAAGCCTGAGCCTAAAGACTGAGTTACACATACAAGCTGCAGTTAGAGGTGTGATTGGACCCCTAACCCTTTTGTAGGTTTTATGTGCATTGGTGTTTTGTCTGCATGTCTGTCTGTGTGACTGGGCATCTCTCACCTGCAAGGCTGGTCTAAATGCTCTAAAGTCTGCGCATCGATGGGATAACAAAAGAAATTCCACATGGGACCTGGTATGAAATGCCACAGTCAAAGCACAGGTACAGGAAGGCTGGAGAGACTGCTCAGTGCTTAGAAGGGCACTTACTGCCCTTGCAGAGAACCCAGGTTCAATCGCCAGCACTCCCAGGGTGGATCACAATACCATCCATGACTCCAATTTCAGAGGACCCTCCCACATCCTCTTCTCATTTCTGTGGGCATCAAGTGTGCTTGTGGTATACATACATACTTGTAGGCAAAACATGCATGACATGCAATTAAGGAAAAAAAAACTTTAAAGGTGCAGACACACTAAAAATTCTCTACAAAAATCACCTCTGTGCATATGTATCAAAAGATGGCCTAGGCGGCCATCACTGGAAAGAGAGGCCCATTGGACACGCAAACTTTATATGCCCCAGTACAGGGGAACGCCAGGGCCAAAAAAGGGGAGTGGGTGGGTAGGGGAGTGGGGGTGGGTGGCTATGGGGGACTTTTGGTATAGCATTGGAAATGTAAATGAGCTAAATACATAATAAAAAATGGAAAAAAAAATCACCTCTGGGGGCTGGAGAGATGGCTCAGCAGTTAAGAGCACTGACGACTCTTCTGAAGGTCCTGAGTTCAAATCCCAGAAACCACATGGTGGCTCACAGCCATCCATAATGAGATCTGGCGCCCTCTTCTGGGGTATCTGAAGACAGCTACAGTGTACTTACATATAATAATAAATACATTATTATATTAGCTGGAGCAAGCAGAGCTAGAGCCGAGCAGAGGTCCTGAGTTCAATTCCCAGGAACAACATGAAGGCTCACAACCATCTGTACAGCTACAGTGTACTCATATACATAAAATAAATAAATAAATCTTTAAAAAGAAATCACCTCTGGGTGTGTAAAATGTATATGAAACAATGGACTGTGTCTGGCCACATGTCCCAGATCTCACACTGTTTGTGTAAACATCCCCAGACCTGAAGAAATGTGAGATCTAAACCACTTCTGGGTTTTCCTTTTTTGAGACAGAGTTTTTCTGTCCTGGAACTGTGGACCAGGCTGGCCTTGAACTCAAGAGATCTGCCTGCTTCTGCCTCCAAGTGCTGGGATTAAAGGCGTGCACTGCATCTGCCCCCCCCCCACCCCCCCCCCAGTTTTTTTTTATGGATTTTGGATAAGGGATAGTAATTCAACCAGGGATTCAGAAACTCCTATTTTACTGTGTGTCCTTCAGTTACTGTTTTGGACCTAAATCTAGCCTGGAAGGCCTTAGATAGGATCGCTGTGACATTAATGACATTTCTGTTTCTGATGCTACTCCTTCACTTCCTGGGGACTAGTTAATTTTGGACAAAAGCTTTAGGCCTACAACTCTGCAGATGTGAATTAAGATTTAGTTTATTGGTTGCAGTATCCATGCCATAAGTGCTCCACAGCCACTTGTCACTAGGGAGTGACTTCTGTCTCAGAGAGTGAAGATCAAAAATACTGAACACACTCGACTGAAATTCTACTATGGCAAGTGCTATGGGAAAAGGCGACTGCAGAGTTTTCCAGAAGCGTCCTTCTGATTCTGCTCAGCATTCCCACAAAGAACTGCTTCCAGGGGTGTGCTACGGTGGCCTGCTTCAGACAGCAGAGAAGGATTTCAGAGCCATGTTTCTGACACATTCCCTAATGGGCCACATGCCAGACCTCAGGGATTAGTCTCCTCCAGCTGCTGCTCAAACCGACTTACATCCAGTATTGTCTCCAAGCTGGCTCTCCAGCTGCTGACCCTGAGCTCTAAGGGAAAGGATGGCAAAGTCAAGGGAGTCAGGCTGCCTTCACCAACTACTGAGATTATTAGAAAGTTTCTCTTAGGTGGTTCATGGTGGTGCCCACCTTCTGTTTTGTTTTGTTTTGTTTTGTTTTTTCGAGGCAGAGTTTCTCTGTGGAGCCCTTGCTGTCCTGGAACTCACTTTGTAGACCAGGCTGGCCTCGAACTCAGAAATCCGCCTGCCTCTGCCTCCCGAGTGCTGGGGTTAAAGGCGTGCGCCACCACTCCCGGTCGGTGTGCCCACTTTTAATCCCAGCACTGAGGAGGTAGACACAGGCAGATCTCTGTGAGTTCCAGGGCAGCCAGGGATACATAAAGACCTTTTATTAAAGATCCAATATATGTATATAAATCTTTTTCAATTTTTAAAAGTTACATGTATATTTGTGTGCCTGGTACATGTACACTACTGCCTTTGGAAGGCAAGAAGATGGCATTGGAGTCTCTTGAGGTGGTGTCCCAGGCAGTGTAAGCTGCCTAATGTGGGTACTGGTAACTGAACCCCAGTTCTCTGCAAGAGCAGTAAGTGCTCTTAACAACTGAGCTGTCTCTCTCCTCCTCTTCCCCAATCCTGTCTTGCATTAGCCCTCTGGAGCCATGAGAAGAGAGCCCAGCTCTTCTTATACCCCAAGACAGAATATATACTGACATTCTGGCTAAACGTGACTACTTCTGTTTTCAAAGACTTCTTTTAAAATATTATGTGTATGAACATGTCTGGGTGTGAGTCTATCCTGAGCGTGGCCACGGAGAAGCACTCTTTATTGCATCGCCCCTTGGAGAGGACTGCGGATCAGTAACTTAGCTGTGTGCTCTTCGCCCATCTACTTAATAAAGTACTCGATTCTGCATCTAAGTCATTAACAAAACACAGCCTCCGTGGCTACCAAGACAGAGCTGTATGTTCACACAGGCTGGCAGCCGAGAGGGAGAGAGCTACCGGACTCCAGAGGTCTTCATCTTTCTCTAGCATTACCTCAGCAGCGAAGTCCTTCTCCAGCTCTAGGTAAACGGTGTAGGTCTTGTTTCCACCCCACTTCTCATCTCTCAGGATCACAAACTCTACAACATAGCAACAAACAAGTCAGGAACTGCCTGTTGTAACTCCTCAACCCAATGCAGAAGTGTGTGTGTGTGGTATTTAATGCCTTTTACTTTTACCAGGTGAGTCACCTCACCAGCCCTGGCGTTTGACTTTTTATTTCTTGGTGCTAGGACTAGCCCTAGGCTGATGCATGTTAAACATGGCCTCTCAGCTGAGTGTTTTTGTTCTCTAATAGATAAGCAGCCACACTGTGTATCCATCAAAAATCATTGCTTAGGAGCTGGGCGTGGTGGCGCACGCCTTTAATCCCAGCACTTGGGAGGCAGAGGCAGGCAGATTTCTGAGTTCGAGGCCAGCCTGGTCTACAAAGTGAGTTCCAGGACAGCCAGGGCTATACAGAGAAACCCTGTCTCGAAAAGCCAAAAAAAAAAAAAAAAAAAAAAAAAAAAAAATCATTGCTTAGAACTCTTTTGTATTCTAGTTTGACACGTCTGCCTCTAGTCTCATTTTGGATTCACCTCTTCAGCCTGACAACCCTCTAAAACTCCACCTGGTAGTGAACACAACTAAGGGACAGCCCAGTCTCACAGCACACATTTTGTATATGAAACCAGGGCAGCCAGTCCCTGCAGGAAGAACCTATGACAATTTTAAGTACAGTCACAGCAGGACCTGGATCTTTGAGCCCCGCCCCTAAGCACCACGTGGGGGGAGACTCTTACCAGACTTGAGGGGAAAGAGGACATGCTTGATGAAGGACAGAACCCCGTTGTTCTCCACATTGCCGGGCTCACAGAAGGCCTTCTTCAGCTTTTTCTTCACGTCCTCCTTCCGATCAAGGAGGTCGATTTTGGACTCCTAGAAGTCAGGAGGGAAGAGACCTCTTGTGGTAGAAAATGAGAACACACTCAACTAATATTAACACACACAGTATATAATTTTTAAAAGTTTACTTTAATGAAGTCTAATCTATCCATTTTTTCCTTGATGGATTATACACCTTTTCTCTTCTTTTGAGCTAGGACTGCACGTAACCCAGATTGATGTCAAACCTGCTACGGATGTTCGTGAACTGATCTTCCCGTCTTTACCTCTCCAGTGTTAGACATGCAGGTAGGTACTGTTAGGCCTGCTTCATGCAGTGCTGAGTTAATCCCAGGGCTTCATGCATGCTGGGTGAGCACACTACCAACTAAACTATGTGTATGTCCTACCTACCCACCCACCCACCCACCCATCCTGAGTGTATGTATGTGTACACATGTATGCAGGGGACTATAGGACCAGAAGATGGTGGCTCCCCTGAAACTGGAATGGCAAGTGGTCTTGAGCCACCTGTTGTCGGTGCTGGGAACTGAACCTGGGTCCTCTACAAGAATGTGTGCTCCTAACCACTGAACTATCTCTTTAGTTTCATATAAATTCTTAAAATGGTGTTTATTTGTTTGTTTGTTTGAGACAGGGTTTCTCTGTGCAGCCCTGGCTGTCCTGGAACTCACTCTGTAGACCAGGCTGGCCTAAACTCAGAGATCTGCTCTACCCCCCAAGTGTGTAGTGTGTGCTACCACTGCTCAGCAAAACAAAATTTATTTATTTATTTTTCCCCAGAGTTGAGGACCGAACCCAGGGCCTTGCGCTTGCTAGGTAAGCGCTCTACCACTGAGCTAAATCCCGAACACAAAATTTTTAAATAAAGATTTTAGTTATGTGAGGTGGCACAACACTCATTAACAGTTTGAAGCCAGGACTGGTGAGATGGCTAAGCAGGTAAAGGTGCCACCAAGGCTGACTTATAGTGTCCATATCCCTGCCCCAGTCTCCAGAGTGCTGAGAGTACAGTATCACCAAGCCCAGCACAGTAGGGCCGAACTTTATCACAGCCCCAGGAAGAAAGAAATGCGCTCGTTCTGGTCAGCAGCAGCACCGGTGACAAGATGGCTGCTGCCTGGCTGCTGATGTGCTGAGTGACATAAGGTCATCCTTACAGCACAGCCATTTGGACTCTCCAGCTGGCTAGGTTACTGTTCTTTGCAGTCTTCAATCCATCTTTTGCTGGCGTCTTCTAGATTCAAGAAACAGTTGTGTGTGTGGAGGGGCCAGCAAGATGGCTCAGTGGGTCCAAGTGCCTGATGCCTTGAGTTCAATCCCTGGTCCCCTCATGGCAGAGAACCAGCTTCCCTAAGTAGTCCTTTGACCTAGACACATGGGCCACCGCAGGTGTGGATCCACACATACACACAGGTCAATGTCTGAGGATGCAGCTGTGGATGTATGCTTGCCTCACACGGGAGAGGCCTCCAGTTCAATGCCCAAGACCAAATGAATGGGAAGGGAGCAGCACCATCTTTGGCCTGGTGAAGTGCCTCACTGGGAAAAGAACTTATAGATGCAGGCACACAGGCATGCACGCATACACACATACAGACACACACAAAATAAATAAATGAAAAGTGTAAAGAAATGGTTAGCAATTTACCTCTTCTGACGAGCTCATTTTGCTCCCAGTTAACCCAGGGACCATGGGATTCATCAGGTGGACCCGTTTTGAGTAGCCAAGTGCAGGAAGATACTAGAATGAAAAACACAATAAAAAATAAAGCACTAAATATAAGCTAGCCAGGGGTGAGACGCTGTCTCAAAGATAAAGCTAAAGGGCTGGAAACATAGCTCAGCTGGCAGGCGCTTGCCTAGCATGTTCAAAGTGCTGGGCTTGACCCCTAGGACCTCATACCTGGGCACGGGGTCTGTAACCCCAGTTTTTGGGAGGTAGAAGCAATTAGATGCTCAAGGGCATCCTTGGTTACACAGCAAATTAGAGGCTAACCTAGGCTACAAGAAGTCCTGTGTCAGAAAAGCCAACCTGCTATGCCAGGTATGGTGACATCTGCCTTTAATCCCAGCACTGGGAAGGTGTAGGCAGAGGCAGGAGAATCTATAATTATAAGGCAAACTGAACTTGATAGGAAGTTCTAGCCATCTACGGTTATATAGTAGCAACCCACTTTAACTCTTTTTCCCCCCAAAAAACCTAAATGGTGTCACCCTACCCAAGAGACACTGTACACACTTCATTAAATAAATCTGAAAACTATTTCAATATAGTGTGTGTGCATGTGCATGCATGCGCATGCTTATATGAGGGTGCACGTGCCCGGGTGAGTACGAGGCCAGGGACTGACATTGGATGTCGTTTTTCAATTGCTTTCCCACTGTATTTGTTTTGAGACAGTGTTTCGCCCTGACCTGGAGCTCCATGTTTTGACTGCACTGGCTGGCTAGTGAGCCCCAGCATCCGTGGGTCTTTGCCTCTGCTAGACTGTCACTGTGGGCACACGCCTCAGAGCAGGCGTTTAAGTGATAGGTGGTGATTCAGACTCACTGTCCCCTGATTGCAAAGCAAGCACTTTACCCACTGAAGCCTCCTCAGCCCTCAGGACGCCCCTGTCTCTACCACTGGATATGCTTATCTCTAAATATTTGCCTTATAACGCAGTGAGCACTCGCTCGCGTGGCTCAAGCTTTATTTACTTGTTCTTGCTCTCTTAGGTCATGTTTACCGGAGCAGATTTAGGTCCAAGGACAGGAACATCTGAGAGTTGTGAAAGCATCCTAGGAATTTATATTTCTGCTTGAGTTGTTTTCTTTACACCTTGCCCAAGTCAGGTTTCAAGAAGCTTTGAAAAATTACCAACTACAGAGGCTGGAGAGATGGCTCAGTGGTTAACACCACTGGTTGCTCTTCTAGAAGACCTAGGTTCAGATGCTCAGAAGCCCCCGTGACTTCAGGCCCAAGAGACCTGACACCGTCTTCTGGTACATAGACATATATGCAAATGAAATACCCATAATCATTAAGAATAAGAAAAAAAAAGATCTGAAACCCAAAACCACACCAACAGCCTTCTCAATGTACTCAAGCTCTTTCCAGGCAAAGAACTAGGTGCTTGTGCCGACTTCCTCCGAAACCCTGGTGAGCTTCATTTCCCGGACCAGCAGATTCTACAAAACTCAGGGCAGTGCAAATCAAAAGCTGGAGGAGAGAATAGTCCTCCTGACTGGTAGCAACAGGATGGAACCGAATCCAGCAGCGCAGCTTCCTGCGGGTCGGTACCAAGAGTGTGTGGGCTGCTGAGGCAGACAGAGTGGGCTCAGCCACACCTGGTTAGCATGGACATTGTTTTCTCATCTGCAGAGCAAGGACAGCCACCATCCAGCGCACTGAGGACCAGTGTGACCATACTATAGTTGAGTCAATGTCAGCTGTACACCTCAGAGGTGTGAATGAGGAGTGGACACTCACCTTCTCTGCAAAGGTAAAAATCTTCCTCTGATCAACACCGCCGAACTGGGCGTCTACTTTTAAGTACTCTTCATCCAAAGCCTGTGGGAAGAAACACAGGGTGTGAACACCTATGGTCTTGGTCCCCCATGGGTCTGAGCCACAAAATTTTGAATCACATGAGTTCTCATAGGGTGGAGCCAGGAGAGAAACAAGCAACACAGAGCCTCCCTGGTGGCTCAGAAACAGCTGTGGAGTTCATGTGCGATCATTACTGCACATGGAGTAGGCTCTGCTTTCAGGATGCTCAGAGTCTAATTCAGTGCGGGAGGAAGTGATGTCGAAGGTCTCCCACTGAATAAGGCATGTCACATTGAAGATGCCATGGAGCAGTGACTCCTGCCAGCCTGCCAGCCAGCCAGTCACTATGAGTACTTGGGAGGTAGAAGCAGGAGGTTTTACTGAGGTCATGAGTTCAAGACCAACCTGGACAACACAATAAGACACTCTAGGGAAAAAAAGGCCCTCAAAGTTGGGTGTGTGTGTAGTAAGCACATATGCTTACCTTGCATAAGGTCCCGGGTTCAGTCATGGACACCAAACCCCCAATAAAAATGCTTATGACTACTTAGCTAAGAGTTTGTAAAGCAGGTTCTTTACCCAGGAGGCCCAGAGCTCTTCTGCAATGTACAAGAACTGATTCTCTCTTTTCACTACGTGGGTCTTAGGAGATGGAAGTCAGGGCAGCAGGCTAGGTGGCAAGTGCCTTAACTGTCCAAGCCATCTTGCTGGCTGAGATTCAGGTCTTTTCTATTGCTTTGTTTTTTTTTTTTTTTTTTTTGGTTTTATGAGACAGGGTTTCTCTGTGTATCCCTGGCTGTCCTGGAACTCACTCTGTAGACCAGGCTGGCCTCGAACTCAGAAATCCACCTGCCTCTGCCTCCCAAGTGCTAGGATTAAAGGCGTACGCCACCACGCCCGGCTTATTGCTTTGTTTTTTAATAGTTTCCTTGATACTTTGGAGGCATGGGGAGGGCAATACTGAACTGCACATAGCGCTCATGCCTATAATTCCAGCAATTGAGAGGCTGGAACAGAGACTGCTATGAGGTTTAGAGCAATCTATTGCTATACAGTGAGCTGCAGACCAATTGCCCCCATTTCCCCAATACCAAAACCGAAATAAAACAAAACCCCAAAAACCAAACCAGTAAACTAGGAGCACTAACTGAACACTTGCCAGGCCTGGTGCCAGCCCTGTGGATTCAGGGATGAATCAGACCCGCTTCCTCCCTGCAAGCTCAATTATCTACTTGGGGAGAGACACGCAAACAGATCATTTCAGCCCAGCATTTAAGGGCTGACTACATGCTCATGTTAGGAACCGGGCCAATACCCGTAGTCTAGTCAGCTGGGTGTGGGAAAGTCTTCCTAGAACCAGACTGTGGGTTGGACTTGAGGTTTTCGACTACAAACAGGAGACAGAGTGAGAAGGCAGAGAGTGTGAAGTGTTTAGGAAACGTAAGTGACTCAGTCAGGAGAAGCCGACTTCCAGCGACGTGGTGCTGCTGAGTGGAGAGGTTAGGCAAGGAGGCGAGGGCCAGGTCTGATGGTTGTGACTGACTGCAGCCTCAGTCCTGCCAAGGCAGAAGCAGGCAGATTCCCATGAGTTCAAGGCCAGCCTACTCTACTTAGTGGGTTCTAATCCAGAGAGAGCTACAAAGACTGTCTCAAAAATTAAAGTAGCTGGAGGAGGTGGTATACACCTTTAATTCTAGCACCGAGGGCAGAGGTAGGAATTCAAAGCCAGCCCCCTTCACATAATGAGTTCTAGTCCAGTCAAGGCCATAAAGTGAGAACTTGTCCAAAATAAATAAATAAATAATAAAAAGAAAAAAAGTTGGGCCAGGCAGTGGTGGCGCATGCCTTTAATCCCAGCACTTGGGAGGCAGAAGCAGGTGGATTTCTGAGTTCGAGGCCAGCCTGGTCTACAGAGTGAGATCCAGGACAGCCAGGGCTACACAGAGAAACCCTGTCTCAATAAAACCAAAAAAAAAAAAAAAAAAGAAAAGTTGGTAAGACCATGAGTGTCATATTAGTACTGCCTGAATGCCTTAGTTAGTACTACCTTACCACTGGACAGTTTTAAGGAAACATGTGACCAGCACTGAAGAAAGATACCAGTTACAGACAGAGCAGGGCACGGACTGGAGGCCTGTGTAGGCTAGAGACAGAGAGGCTTACAACAGCACTAACAGGCTGTTGTAAGAGTCTAGGTGAAAACACCCATGACCCAAAGCAACGGAGATGTGGAACAAGAACAAGTTCAAGAGGCTGGAAGATGGCTCAGCGGTTAGGAGCACTGGCTACTCTTTCAGAAGACCCAGGTTCAATTCCCAGCATCCACACAATAGCTCACAAATGTCTGTAATTATAGTTCCAGGGGATCTGACACCCTTAAACAGACAATACACCAATGTACATAGAATAAAATAAATTAAAATCTTAAGGAAACAGTAACTAGTTTAAGAGCTGACAGTGTGTGTAAGTGTGCGTGCCCACATGTATGTGGAGACCAGGGATGGGTGTTGAGTGTTTCTGTTGCTCCCCACCAGAGGCAGTATCTCTCACTGAATTTGGAGCTCACTAACTTGGCTAGTCTTGTTAGTTAGGGATGGACCAGCCTGTCTCTATCGTTAGATTAGAAGTTATCTTATTACAAGGTCAAAACAAATTCATTGCAGTTTTCTGTAGGTTTTGACCCATTTTTTGAAATTTGACATGTTCCACACCCCATACTCTGACCTCAACTTTGACCTGCTAATTAATTGTGAGATGTTCTACCAAGTTCCTATGTAACCAAAACCCTTGGGAGACCCCTGGCCTTCTAGTTTGGAGCCATAAGAACCCCATTCCTCGAGGCTGGAGAGATGGCTCAGCAAGCAGTTAAGAGCACTGACTGCTCTTCCAGAGGTCCTGAGTTCAATTCCCAGCAACCACATGGTGGCTCACAACCATCTAATGCTCTCTTCTGGTGTGTGTGTGAAGGCAGCTACAGTGCACTCACATTAAATAAGTAAATAAATAAATCTTAAAAAAAAAAAAGGTGTGTATTACCACACCCAGTTAAGCTTAAAAACAAACAAACAAACAACAACAACAACAAAACCCAAAAAACAAAACCAAAAACCATTCCTCCTGCAGGGGCTCTTCTCTCAACTGCAGCTTTAGGGAGACAGCCCTGAGAGAAAATAAAGCTTGTTTAATTCGAGGGAAAAAAATGGTTTGGTGTTCTTTCCTCTCCTTTGATGAGATCAACAGTCACCTTGCCTGGGATTCCCTGTCTCTACCTCCCAAGGGCAGGGATTCCAGGCAGGCTCCATACCTGCTCGCCTTTTTAAATTTCACGTGGGTGCGGAAGCAGCAAGCGCCTTATGCATGGAACCATCTCCTGAATTTAAAAAGCACAATTGGTAAAACAGGGTAGAGAGGAAGAAAGGGGAACACAAAGGCTGAGTAAAAATTTGTCCAACAGAACTCTGTGGGCTGTAGAGATGGCTCAGTGGTTAAGAGCACTGACTGCTCTTCCAGAGGTCCTGAGTTCAAATCCCAGCAACCACATGGTGGCTCACAACCACCTGTAATGGGATCTGATGCCCTCTCCTGGTGTGTCTGATGATAGCTACAGTGTACTCAGATAAATAAAATAAATGAATATTAAAATCCAAAACCAAAACCAAAAAACCCCTCTCTGTAATGATTACACTCCACGTTGGTGCTGCCCGAGCTCGTAGCCATTAGTAGCCATTAGTAGCCACACATGGTTACCATGAACTAGAAAACGACTCAAGAACTAAATGTTTTGTTTGCTTTCCGAGATGGAGTTTCTGTGTAACAGCTCTGGCCATCCTGGAACTCACTTTGTAGGCGAGGCTGGCTTCAAACTCACAAGAGTTCTGCATACCTCTGCCTCCCAAATGCTGGGATGAAAAGTGTGCACCATCATATTGGTCAGAAGAGACTAATTAAAACAAACAATAAAACCCAGGCAGAAGTTCATGTCATGACATCATCTCAAAAGAACCAAAACCAAATACTCCTTAGCAACGGGGGTGGGGTGGAGTGGGGGTTTAGAGAAATGAATGGCTCAGCAGTTGGGAACACTGAATGTTCCTTTAGAGGACCTGGGTTTGATTCCTAGGACTCATGGCAGCTCACAACTGTCTGTAGTGACAAGGGGAGACTGGCTTTTCACCCTGAACTCATGATGATCCCCCTGCTTCTCCGTTTCTAGTGCTCAGATTACAGGCCCAGGATGAGCAGTGCGCAGATGCACACTTTTTCATCTGGAAACTGGAGATCAAAGTCATAGCCTGTGGAAGCTAGGCAAACACCCAGTAAGCTGACCTATGGTCATTAAAATTGTGCTCATTATATTGCCCAGGCTTGCCTGAACGCCTAGGCTTACGTGGTTCTCCTGTCCCCGTCCCCCCCCCCCCCCCTTGGTTGTTTATTTGAGAAAGAGGCTTTCTATGTAGCTTTGGCTGTCTTAGAACTCATGATGTAGCCCAAGCTGGACTTGAACTCACAGAAGTCCATCTGCCTCTGCCTCCTGAGTGCTGGGGTTAAAGGTGTTCGCCTCCACACCCATCTTCTTCTCTAGGAGCTGGGTCCAACAAAGCTGTCTCACCCTGCACAGCTAACATTTTAATGTTTTCCCTCCTTGTAGTGCTGGGGGCCAAATCTAGGCAAGCATTCTACCACTGTGATGTTTGAAACCCTTTAGTTTTCCCCACTGAAACAGTGTTTACTATTTGCTCTGGCTATCCTTGTCTTGGAATTTGCTACATAGTCTAGGATGGCCTTGTACTCACAGAGATCCATCAGGCTCTTTTTTTTTTTGTTTGTTTTTTGAGAGACAGACTCTAGCTATGTAACCTTGGCCAATCTTGAACCCACAACCGAGCAGCCTTAAAGAACAGAAAGGAAATAGGGGAGATAGGAACTTACAACTGAAGAAGTATCCAGGAAGGAAAAGAACCAGGAAAAAAGGCATTGTGTTACCTGGGTATGCACAGTCAGTGCCGAGAGGCTTGCACCCTGCCCTTAGAAACAGGGCAGAGGGCTGGAGAGATAGCTCAGTGGTTAAGAGCCCTGGCTGTTCTTCCAGAAGACCCAGGTTTAATTCACAGCGCTCATATGGTTGTTCTTAACTATCTGTAATTCCAGTTCCAAGGGATCCAACATACTCATACAGACACATAAGTAGGCAAGACAGCAATACACAGAAAAAAAAATAAAAAAAGTAGAAAGAGAAAGTGCAGAATGAGAAGGGAAAGGTAGAGGGGCGGGGGGCGGGGGCACCCTCTTCCTACCTGCAGACCGGGGTACAGCAGACCACTCAGCAAAGGGTGTTCCACCTGCTTCACAACCTCAGCCCCCGCTTTCTTGGCGTCGTGTTGTGTGACCACAGAGGACAGTCGGTACACATCCAGTGTGTACTCTCTGAAGAAGAGCAGGAGGAGAGAGCTGGGAGGCAGGCCTCAGTGCCCCAGCAGAATCCTGAGGCACATTCCCTGCCCGACCTTAGCACACTGGGAAGATGGCGGAGTCACAGTGTTTCTACAACATCAGATCCACCCACTTAGCCAAGCTATTATTTTATGTTTCGAGTATTTCTTTTGCTTCTGAACAACATGCAGCTATTATCTTGTGGCACACTGCATCTTTTCCACCCACCTTTCTCTTCTGGAACCCCTAATCAAAAAAATACAATTTCCCAATCTTCCTTTAAGACCTTACATTTAAAAAAAATTTTTTTTTAAAGTATGTGTAAGGAATAATAAACTGGCTGGAGAGGTGGCTCAGTGGTTAAGAGCACTTTGACCTGGGTTTGGTTCCCAGTATCTACACAGAAGCTCACAACCATATATGTAACTCCAGTTCCAGGGGCACTGATGCCCTCTTCTGACTTCTGTGGGCACCAGTCACATGCAGACCAAACGCTCATAAAACAAACCTAAAGAGATAAAGTAACAACCGACACAAAGGACAGCGCCTAGCTTACAGTAGTCACCTCGGCAGCACCCGGTGTGCTCTGCGGATTCGCCGTCTTCAGAGGAACCCTTATCGTGAGCCTGCTGCTGCTTTCCAGCTTGGCACTTGTGTCTGTAAGCCGTGTGCCTATATTTGCATACATGGGCACACAATCTGGGTGCCAGGAGAATACGGATTTACATCTCAAACTGCAGTCAACAATGCCAAACCATTCCCCAAAGTGATTTTTGTCAATTTTATTACCTAGTTTTGCTATTTAAAATTTTGTCCATTCAGTCATTGCATTGTGATTTCTCACTAGCATTTTAACCTCCACTTCTTTGACTAATAACCAGGGGCTATTACTTTTTTCCCCCCATATGATTACTAGTCACTTGAGAATTCTAAGAAATACATAACTGAACTTTTTTTTCCTGGATTGCCTCAATTAAAAAAAAATGGACTGTAATTTTCATTTAATTAATTAATTAATTTAATTATTGTGGTATGGTCTTTCACAAAAAAGGTCTGGCTAGCCTAGAACTATGTAGATCAGACTAATCTTGAACTCATAAAAATTAGCCTGTTTTTGGCTCGAGTTTAAAGGTGTATACTACTATGCCCCACTGATTCTATAATTTTTGAAATACTAGATATTAATCTTTGGCCAACTGTAGTGTGTGCGCACACATGTATAAGATGAAACCAAGACCTTCTGTGTGCTAATTACACCTCGGCCTATGGCTTGATATTTTTTAAATTTTACTTCTGATGTGGAGGTCTTAATTTGAAATGGGAAGATGCTGGAAATTCTACCCAGGGCTTCATAAATGGCAAGTGTATGCTCTACCATCATCCTTTGAGCGTCTGCCTCCCTAGTGGTGGGGTCAGACCATGCATCGCCATGCCTGGCTTACAGCTTGTGCTTTTTAACTACTAAAGAGTAGTAAGTGCTCTTTTTCTTTTTTCTTTCTTCCTTTCTTCCTTTCTTCCTTTCTTCCTTTCTTCCTTTCTTCCTTTCTTCCTTTCTTCCTTTCTTCCTTTCTTCCTTTCTTCCTTTCTTCCTTTCTTCCTTTCTTCCTTTCTTCCTTTCTTCCTTTCTTCCTTTCTTCCTTTCTTCCTTTCTTCCTTTCTTCCTTTCTTCCTTTCTTCCTTTCTTCCTTTCTTCCTTTCTTCCTTTCTTTCTTTCTTTCTTTCTTTCTTTCTTTCTTTCTTTCTTTCTTTCTTTCCGAGACAGGGTTTCTCTGTGTAGCCCAGGCTGTCCTGGAACTCACTTTGTAGACCAGGCTGTTTTCAAACTCAGAAATCCGCCTGCCTCTGCCTCCCAAGTGCTGGGATTAAAGGCGTGTGCCACCACTGTCCAGCTAGTAAGTGCTCTTAACTATAGATTATTTTTCTGGTCCAGAAAAATTTTCCTTTTTTAAAGATTTATTTTATCTTAGTGTATGAGTATTCTGACTGCATATATGTATGAATATGTACCACATGTTTACCTGGTGCCATAGAAGTCAGAAAAGGGCACCAGATCTCTGAACCAGATGGTTGTGAACCACCACGTAGGTGCTGGGAATTAAACCTAGGTCCTCTGCAAAAACAAGTGCTTTACCCAAGGAGCCATATCTACACCCCCAGAAGCCTGCTGGAAATTGCTCTGTAGACCAGGCTGTCCCTGAGCTCAAAATCCTCCAACCTCTGCCTCCCAACTGCTGGGGTTAAAGGCGGGTGCCACCGTCTGGCTTAGGAAGCCTTCATTTTAAAGCAGTTTATTCTTTTTTTTTTAAGATTTATTTATTTTATGTATGTGAGTACACACTATAGTTGTACAGATGGTTGTGATTGTTGGGAATTGAATTTAGGACCTCTGCTTGCTCTGGCCAACCCCACTTGCTCCGGCCCAAAGATTTATTTATTATTATAAGTTCACTGTAGCTGTCTTCAAACGCACCAGAAGAGGGCATCAGATCTCGTTATGGGTGGTTGTGAGCCACCATGTTGTTGCTGGGATTTGAACTCGGTACCTTTGGAAGAGCAGTCGGTGTTTTTACCCACTGAGCCATCTCACCAGCCCAAAGCAGTTCACTCTTTACCTTCTGTGACTGTGCTTTGGTATATACCTTGTCTCACTGCACCTCCTGAGACTCAACTCTCCCAAAGCCAAGCAGTCACCTGTGCTCCACTTCTCAGTCCCTGTCATACACACCCCAAGAGCATATTTTAACATTCAATATTTATGTCTTTAAAACTGACTCTTGCAAGTAATGGTGTGCACATGACAGCGGTTATTTTAAGGTATAGACACCCCTTGGTATCTCAGGATGCCTTCCTCTTTATCAAAAGCCACCAATGTCCAAATCTGTCCCCAATGTAAGACAGTACATCATCCCATGTGCCATCTCCCCAACGGGAGATGGTACAGCATCCCATGTGCCATGTCCCTGACGGGAGATGGTACAGCATTCCATGTGCCATGTCCCTGACGGGAGATGGTACAGCATCCCATGTGCCATGTCCCTGACGGGAGATGGTACAGCATCCCATGTACCACCACAGTAAGAACTGCTGGAAGAAGGCAAAGAACCTTCTCTCACATTTCTTTTATCATTATTTACTGAGGCTGAAAGAGGGAGGCTGGGTGTTTCCACCCCTTCCCCAAAAGTTATGCGCTTCAAGGCGGAGGCTTTGTTAGGGTTACATTTGTATTTGTAGCAAACAGAACAGCACCTAGGCGTTTCTGAGCCAGTATATTTTTGTTGGGTGGATTAAACCAACAAAGGGTATAAACTGTTTAATGGTCCATAACAGGTAGAATCAAGTTGCTTGCAACACACATTGCAAGAGTGCCTGGACTCCACAGCCCTGTAATTAGCAAGGAACCCCAGATCTCTGAGGAGCGATCAAGAGCTTACTTGCTGAGCTGGTAGTCGGTGCCTTTGATAAACTTGAGCTTCTCCAAGGGCACGCCAATACTCTCCAGCATGGCCTTGATCACATTCTCATAGTAACTGGTTCGAAGTTCTAGAAGCTCCCAGGGGGCTTTCATGTTGTCCAGGTATGCATGGAGGTCTGCAAACAGGATGGTTACCTGGACAGACACATTAAGAGGCCACCAAAGTGTAAACTGGTCTCAACACTTTCCGCCCACTTCCCAACCCCCACCCTTGTTAAGTATTTGGTCATTTAACAACGACAACTGCTTGGTTCACAGCCCCGGTTCTCACCTCACACCCTGCCTTCAAAAAGTCAGCGATCTTGGACATGGGTACAAAGTAAGCCACGTGTGGCTTGCCCGTGGTGGCCGTGCCCCAGTAAACTTTAAGTTCCCGCTCCTTCAGGATCTCCTTCAGCTTCTCTTCCCCTAGAACCTCCTGTTGTGGAAGCAGAAAAGAGGTTTAATGCTGATTCCCTCAGCCTGTGGGCAAACGTCACTGGAGTCCAAACACGTTCTCAGTGCCCAGAGCCAACCTAAGCTCTTCCTGCTGCTGTTAGTGTCTCTGGCAGGAAATGACACTGATGTTAGGGTATGAATGCACAAATCTACCCATCTTTCCCTTCTTGACCCCCTCAGTTACCTTTTATTCTCCGTTCCCTCTTGTAGCCACCTCAACAAAAATTTTTTTCCCTTTTAAATTTCATGAGTGTGAGTGTTTTGTCTGCATCTATGTCTGTGCACCACATGCGTACAATGAGTGACCCAGCAGGCCTGAAGAGGGTGTCAGATGCCATGAGAGCAGAGTTCTAGATGGTTGTAGGTCTCCGTGTAGGAGATACATGGAGGAAGAGCAGCACGTGAGCCACCCCCTCAGCCCCTGGAGGCCTCTTCTTAGTTTAGCCATCTCCTCTGGTCTCATGTGCTTATGTCCCACTCCAGTGAGGTCTTGAGGTTCACAGAGGACCCAGGCAGTTAGTAAACACCATTTAGTCCTCCTGCCTGAAACACTATTGGCTCAGTTTCCCTCTTCTCTTTCTGCTTAGACATCAGCAAGTCTCTGAGTCTACATCCTTTTTTTGTTTTGTTTTGAGACAGGGTCTCATAAAGCTAAGCTCGCCTTGATCCTCTCCTTCCCGAGTGCTGAGATTACAGGGTGTAGTACCACGCCATGCCTGGCTAGGCATCAAACCTCTGTGCATGCTAAGGTGAGTGAAACCATTCTTCTGTAACCGGGAAACTATGCTGAAAACATGTTACACTGTTTTGAACTAAGTTTGTTTTGATGAAATCAATATAACATGTTTTGACTTAAAGGATGGTGTTGTAAAAGGAGAAAAATAGCTTTGTTTAAATAGTGAGCCTGATAAGCCAAGTGCTGACACATACAAAGAGTTTAAGAACTGTAACTAGGAGCTGGAGAGGTGGCTCAGTGGTTAAGAGAACTGGTTACTACTCTTCCAGAGGTCCTGGGTTCAGTTCCCAAATGGTTGCTCACAATGGTCTATAACTGTAGCCCCTTGAGATCTGTTGCCCTCTTCTTGTGTGTAGATTGATGTACATGTAGACAACACACACACACTCACACACACTCTCTCTAAAAAAATAACTGAAACTAGACTGTAGACCCCAGGATTGCATTGCTATGTACCCTAGACACCCACTGCCCACTGCACTGGTCGACAAAGACAAGGTGACTTTGAGACTGGCCATCAGGTGACTATGGCTCCAGGGACCATGGAGTTTCTGGCATCATTGCTGAGATCATACATGCTTGCCTGTCAGCCCTAGCTGATGGCTGAAGCTCTAAAGGACCTTCTAGAACTTCCAACAGTCCCAGTCTCCTAGTCTGCCACAGTTGAAGGACTCAGGTCAAGCTTGCTCCTTAAGTACTGTTATGGTTTGAGCCTATAAGCCAGCCCCAGTTTAATGTTATCGTTATAAGAGTTGCCTTGGACATGGAGTCTGCTCACAGCAGTAAAACCCAACTAAGACAGAAGTTGGTATCAGGGACTGGGTATTGCTGTGATAGGTCTGACCATGTTTTTGTTTGGAAGAATGTGGATTTTGGGACTTTTGATTTGGAAAGCCATGGAATGTTTTAAGTGGGGCTTAATGAGCCATCCTAGTAGGAATGTTGAAGACTTTGTTGCTGTGAGTGATTTGAACTGTGCAGACCTGGCCCAAGAGGTTTCAGTGGAGAAGAACTTCAGTATGTGGCCTAGAGACTGTTTTTGCAGTATTCTGATGAAGAACATAGCCCTGGTCTGCAGTCTGCCTGAGGCTAAGGTGAAGAGACTTGGATTAATTGAGTCGACAAAGGAAGTCTCAGCAATGCTTATCATAGACTGCTTCCCTGCTTAAGTCTCATGACGAGGGATTGGAATAATAAGCATAGCAAGCGGAGAAAGGAAAAATATAAAATATACGGTTTGACCATTAAAGGGGCACCAGGCAGTGAAATGGAGCTGAATCCCGTGTTCAAGGTTATTAAATTGAATTAAGGGACTAGTGACCTTGGGGTAAGATCCCACCCAGCTAAATTTAGGTCCAGGCATGGTGCTACACACCTTTAATCCCAGAAAACAAAGCCAAGCAGATCTCTGAGTTCAATGCCAGTTTGGGACAGAGCAAATTCTAGGTGAAGAAAAGCTTAAATCCAGTCCTGATGAGTATGGACCTAGCAGTGGAGTGCCTTGAGATCACTGTGTACCCACTCTGCTGCCCTACTGTGCACCCAGCCTGTGTAAATTTAACCTGTCTTTAAGAGAACAATGTAACCAACCACTCCCTTAGTCCCAGCATTAGGAGAAAGAGCCATGCAGATCTCTGGGTTCAAGGTCAATCTACAGAGCAAGTTCCAGGACAGCCAAGCTCAGGCAGTGAGTGAGTTAGAAAACAGAAAGCTGGTGATAGAATAAGGAGTGGTCATGCATGTTCCAAGTCCAGCAAGCGGCAGAACATGGCAGCAGCTTCAGCCATGTGGCTCTGGCTTTGGAGTCCAGAATAAACGGGTCTACTGGGACAATTGGTGCTGGCTAGCCAGAGCTAAGAAAGGCAAATCTCATGTGGCCATTCTAACTGCTCAGTGTCTCATAGCCTATCAGCCCTTCTTGTCACACTGGGCAAGCCCTTATCAATACAGCTATATCATATATCAGCTGATCCCACATTCTGCCCAAATTATTCCCTTCTGTTGCTTGAAAGCATTACAGGTATACATCACTGTACGGCTTTTGTACGTTTTAAACATGGTTGGAGATGTGGCTCAGGTGGTAGATTGCTTGCCTAACCTGGAGAAAGCCTGCGTTTGAGTCTCAGCACCACATATAACCAGGTGTGGTGGCAAGGCATACACCTGTAATTTCTGGAGGCCATCCTGGATTATATAAGAAACTATCTCAAATACCAGAAGTTAAGAAAAAAAGAAAGACTTTAGTATAACTACTAATGTAACCACTCCTACTTAGTATTTTAGGAATAGTAAGTGGGCATTAGCTTCAATTTTTAATGATTTATTTCTTTAAATTATATACATGTATGTATGTATGTATGTATGTATGTATGTATGTATGTATATTGGTGTGTCCAAGTGTCTTTGAAGCCCAGAGTCAGCCCCTTGGTGCTGAAGTTACAGGGAGTTGTAAGCCACCTGATGTGGGTGCTGGAAACTAACTCAGAGTCCTATGCAAGAGCAGTATATTGTGTCCCCAAACAAAAGTTTCAAGCAAACCCAGGTGTCTGAAACTATGTAAAGAGGCCATGTAGTAATAACCACTTCTGAAAATACCACCTGCTCTCAAACAGACAGACCCTTTTCTAGACCTAGCAGTGGAGTGCCTTGAGATCACTGTGTACCCACTCTGCTGCCCTACTGTCTGCCCTACCCAGCCTGTGTAAGTTTAACCTGTCTTTAAGAGAACAATGTAACCAACCTTACCTACTCTGAATTCCCCACACAGTCAGCTTTCACTCACGGCCCAAGCTTTACTCTTCCATGCCCCTGACCCAGAACAGTGTGTGTGTGTGTGTGTGTGTGTGCGTGTGTGTGTGTGTGTGTATGTGCACATGTGTGTTAGTCACTTGCTGAAGGCAGCGAATAAGTAGAAAGCCACAAACCCCCATAAACGTTGCAGGCAACACGGTTGATAAATAACTACTGTGGGAGGCTTTGAGCACTCATCTTTCTAGTAAAGTGTTCTTCATTCCCTTCCTATGCCATAGTTCTGTGCTGTCCAGTAAACAGAGAGTAACAGGGACAGGTAACAGGAAGACATCAGATGCACACCAGAAAGATAATAGACAGGCCACAGACAGACAGAAGACACAGGGAGAGAAGTAGAGAATTCAAATTTTGCCTTCTTTCTTGGTTTAAATTACTCTAAGAAGGAATATCTTTCTTTTAATTCCTTAATTCAACCATTGGTGCAAGCTGTCACAAAAAAACAAAAGATAATTAAAAAAAAAAAAAACAACAAAAAGAAAAAAGAGCAGAATAACTCCAGTCAGTTGATGGGTGAATAAATACCTTTATATCTACATCTTCATACAATGGAATATTAATTAGTCTCAAAAAGGAACAAGAAAAGCGGACTGCAGATTTGTATGTAAATCTATTTTAAAGGTAGACCAGAGCCAACTGCTCTAGCCTGAGGTACAGGCTTAAGAGAGAGGAGACAAGAGGCTTCTAGCTCCCAGATATCTGACCTGAGCCTTGGTACCTGGTAATAGGTGCCATTTTCTTTTCTTTTTAAAGACTTAAGTGTATCTGTGTAAGAGTATGTGTGTATAAGTGCAGGTGCCTGCAGAAGCCAGAGGCATTACATCCCTTTAGGTGGCTGTAAGACACCTAATCTGGGTGTTAAAGATTGAACTTGGGGTAGGGGGTGGGATGGAGAGATGGTTCAGCAGTTAGGAGCACTGACTGCTCTTCCAGAGGTCCTGACTTCAATTCCCAGCAACCACATGGTGGCTCACAGCCATCTGTAATAGGATCCAATGCCCCTTTCTGGTGTGTCTGAAGATAACTAGTGTACTCATATACATTAAATAAATAATTCTTAAAAAAAGAAAAAGAGAAAAAGACATTGAACTTGGGTCCTATGCAAGAACACCAAGTGCTCTTAGCCGCCTTGTGTAACGCCATCGCTTTAGCCCCTGTTTTTCTTTTTTTTTTAAAAAAGGTTTACAAAATACAATAAAGGGCAGAGACATGTGTCTCAGTGTCCATGTTCCCGTCTCTGTGTCTGGGCACCACTTACTCTCCCTCTCTGCCTCCAGGGTGCCCTTATTCACCCGGTGTCTGCTTCCCTCTAATTCTTTCCCACACACCAGAGCCCTTTCCTATAAGGGAAGCGGTTTCCTGGAAGAGACCAAAGGTCAGAGTAGGCCAGTGGGATGAAGAGACACAGCAAGCCTGGGGGGGAGGAGAAGGTGGGAGGGAGAAGGAAGAGGGTAGGAAAGGATATGTTGGGAAGGGATGGGGCCTGGAAGTGAGGGGAGCGCAGGGAAAAGGAGAGAAGGGTGATGGGGGCGGGGGGCAAGGAGTGGAGGGAGTGAGAAAGAAATATGAGGAATGAAATTCTGAGAGAAACGAAATCACACACTACCTTGTGTAACACCATCCTGTGAAAGGACACCAATGGGCACACCTTATCTGACTCTAGGCATCAGACCCACCCAGGAGTGGTATACACTTAGGGACAGAAAGCAGATCAGTACTTGGGGGACAAGGATGAGTTAACTCTTAATATAGCTAATGGTACAAGGTTTTCTTTTTCTCTTTTTCTTTCTGTTTTTTCCACTGAGGGTCTTATGAAGCCCATGATGACCTTAACTTCAGCTATGTCACCGAAAGTGTCCTTAAATTCTGGATCTTCTTGCTTCCACTTCCTACATGCTGGGATTACAGCGTGTGCTCAGGTTGGTTCACATTTTTCTAGGGGTCGGGGGAGTTGGGAATAAAAATATTCTAGAACTTTAACCTTGTGGGTATACAAGAACTGACTAAAATGTACCCTTCGAAGAGGTGAATGAATGTTCTTAGTGACAGGGTCTCTGTATAGAGCTCTACCTAGCCAGGAACTCATTATGTAAACAAGGCTGGCCTCCAAATTGCAGCCACCCCCCTGTCTCTGACTCTCAGGTATTAAGATTACAGGTAGCATGTACCACCACACCCAGGATAGGTAAATTTAAAAAAAAAAATAGCTTGGTGGTGCAACCGCCCTTAGCGTAATTCTAGTCCAGTCTTTATCTGGCTTGTAAAACAAAGTTTACAAGCCCCTCATGACTTGGCTCCTACCTGTCTCTCCTTAGAGAACATGTCAAAGGACAGCAATAGGTTCTGTGGAGGAACATCAGAGGCACGGGCAGGCAGGGATGGAAACGGTTCTGTTGGCAGGGAGTTGTGGTGGCCGAGCAGTACTGTGCTTGCTTTATTCCATTTAAATCAGTGTCCTTGGACAAAGGGTGTGTGAGGGCACTGAAGGCTGAGTCCAGGGCCTTACTCATGCTTTACCACGGAGCTGAGCCTAGCCTTCTCCCTGTTCTACAATATTCTTGCTTCCCCTTGGGTCTTCCCTGTCTGAAATGCAGTTCTCAGCGCCCGCGTGTACACAACACACACACACACACACACACACACACACACGCCAGAAGAGGACGTCAGATCCCCTGATACAGGCCGTACCGAATAACCTGACATGGGTGCTGGGAACTGAAAACGGGTCTTCTGTAAGAGCAGTACTTTCTTTCCATTTCAGAGCCATCTCTTCGGCCAGCTCGCCCCTTATTTCTTTTCAGAACTTCAGTCATAGGAACTTTCAGTACGTGTTTTATTTGGGTTATAGGTCCTTTTAAATTTCCGGTTCTCTCCGCCAGAGTCCTGGAAAGACATGGCCCTGACTCCCTAGAGCCTAGCAGTGCTCCCGGCATGGAATAGGATGGGTGGAATGAGGTTCCCAGCCCCAGGAATGGCTGGAGCACAAGCTACGTGCACACAAAGGGTGAGCCCACTGGAGTTTCTCTTGCACCCTGAGAATGGCTGCTTGACTGATCAACTAGCAGAGAGGGCCGTAGAGCCGCCCAGGCGCGGAGACCGCGGCCCCACTCGTTTAGGGATTGGCATCGGGAATCATGGGACTTCAAATTCTCGGTACCCAACGGCGCATCCCAACCCCCCACCAAGGCCTGACCTGCAGGTTCCGGGTGATAAGATGCAGCTTCTCCTCAGGGCTTGGAGCATCACCCATGGCTCCGCTGTCTCTGTTTCCCGCGCTCAGCCGGCACCCGCGCCCTTTCCTCGTTCGCCGTCGTCTCCGCGTGCCGGGAACTGTCACGCTAGTCCCGTCGGGTTGCATCAGCTGAGCTCGTCGCTCCGCTTGCTAGGCCTAGATTCTGTCTGTCCCCTCCTCTCCCCGAGCATCCCCGAGTCAGGAGCAGCAGAGAGTCGAAAGAATCGATGAAACAGGAAGGGGCGGAACCATCCAAAAAAAAAAAAACCAAAACAGTGTAGGTGGAGCTGGGGGGCGGGGTTAGGAAGGCCGCCCATGACGCACCCTCTCAGGGGCGGGGCGGTTTCCTGCCAATCACTGCTTGCTTGCCCTCCCCCTGGTGTTGGCCCCGCTGCCTCGGGGTGGGGGAGGTCGTGAAGGGGGCGATAAAATGGCGCAGGGGGCGGAGTGAGGTGCTGCCGCTCGCCCAGGCTTTTGGCCCGGCTTCCGGAGGTGAAGAGCGGGCGGGACGTAAGGGTCGGCGCCCGTCGTCTAGGCGAGGGGTCGGGGGGGAGGGGGCGGGCCGCCTGTTGCTTCTCCACAGGGCCGCGTTCTTCGTCTTGCCCCCGTGAGGAGTAGGGAAGCTCGTCTCGCTGAGGGAAGGGCTGCTTCTCGCGCCAGAGGTGATGGCGGGCGGGGAGGTTGTCCCTGCCCCCCACCTCCACATCCGTGGGCGAGTGACGCCCCTCATCCCGCTGAGGAAAAGGGAGCTGTCAGGTCCTCGGGCCGCCGGCCCTGCCAGTGGGGGCGGGGGGGGGGGTCTTCCTCTCCCGGTGCCTGCCTTCCCCGCGGGAGGCTGTTGCTAGGGAGAGCGGGGATGGCGGGCTTCCCGCGGGGCGTCGTGGCGGGAGAGGGCGACCCACTCCGGGCGACCGCGGGCCGCAGCCTGCCGAGATGTGGCAGTCAGCGTCTGTCCCCTGAGGTCGGGTGCCCTGGCGGAGCCCGCGGGGGGACCTGGGTCGCCCCTGGGGGGAGGGGCGCGGAGGGAACACGCGCTCCTCCCGCTATCCGCGGGGAGGCGAGGACTCGCTCTCCCGAGTGGGAGGAGGAGGGAAGTGCAGAGGCCCTGGGCGCGGCGGGCGGGCGGGTAGTGTTCCCGACGGGGAGGCCCGCGGGCATCCTCGCAAGGTATCCCTGGGCCACCGTTGCTGGGTTTCATCCAGGGCCGCAGGGAATGCTGCAGACACCTAAGGTGAGCCCTTCTTCAGAGGGCCACCAAATGAGGACGGAGTTCACCGGCTGCCCTCATTTTTTGTTTTTTGTCCTCCCCCCCCCACCCCCCCGTGGTTGTTAAGAGCCCCAGGCTTTAATAGACTATTCTTGTAAAAGAAACCTGTTGCTTCAGTTTAGAAAAATCTGCTGCCTGGGCCTGTGTGGGAATTCTTGGCTCCCTAGTCTGGGGGAATTGTTACCTAAAGCAGAGATTTCCAGACCGGTTATCTTTCCATTTTACCTTGTTTGCAGTTAGCCCAGAGGGAGTTGCAAATTCTTTCAGATAGTCAGTTCCCTTTGTTAAAAAAAAAAATTTTGGGAGGGGCTCATTTTGATGATACACCCTTTTTTGGTGGATGCTGTCTGCTTCACGGGTAGTGTATTTTGTTTAGGAGAGGTTGGAAATCAAAGGCCAATGAGGAGTACCCCTCCACCCCCTTTTGCAAAATCCTTGCTTTTGGTCCTGCATATCAGACCCAGTTGGGTAGTGGTTTTGGTTTTAGAGTCCTGAACTAGGTAGGATGTGTAGTATACATTTGGCATTGGCGTTTTACTGTCCTGAATAGAATGAGGCTTTGTGCACGAAGCCAATAGGCAATAGGTTTTTTGAGGTAAGATAAAAATAGATGGGGGAACCAGTTTCTGAGGTTGCAACCAGGAGGTTAGAGAACAGAGAGGGGGTGGTACACTAAAGTGTGAAGACGGGGGTGGACAGGTGAGGGAAGTAGAAGGACAGAATAGGGTCACACAGAGATGTGGAGCAGAATTAAGAGAATTTAGAAATAGGAAAATATTCCTCCCTGAAAAATAAGCGTCCATGTTTGAAAGATTTACCAGGCAAGTGCCAAGAATGGCAGGTGATGTAGCATTCGAGAGGGGGGATTGTGACACTTAAGAGGTTCACGATGTTTATTATTAACATAATATTATTCTGTGGATTATGATTTTTTTTTTTTTTTTGAGACAGGGTCTTACTGTGTACCACTAGCCAGGAACTTGCAGTGTAGACCAGGCTGGCCTAGAATGCTGAGATGCACCCAACTCTGTCTCCTCTAGGTGCTGGGATGAAAGGCAAATGTCTCCATGCCTTGCCATATTGAAGGCTTCCCTCCCTTGAAAATTCAAGTTGACTTTATGTCAAACCCCTCCTTTTCCCTCCCACCTTTGTCCTGTGTAGCCCCTATGGTTTGGAACTTGAGATGAAGCCTCAGGTAGCCTTGAACGCCTCATCCTCTTGCCTCCCCCACCAACATTCTGGAAATACAGACAAGTGAGCGCCAGTGTGTCTGCCTTTTTCAGATGAGTGTTCTCATTTATATTGAAGTTCAGAGACTTAAATGAATTGCCGAGGTCATTGAATTTTAGCCCAGTGCCTCTAATACAAGCTACTTCATGGGCCATTAATTTAAAGAATTTACCTGATATTTCAGTTACCCATCCAGTCTAGTCCTAAATTAGTTTACTGACAATATGGTTAAGTGCTTCACTAAGTAGATCATACTAAATAATTCCTAAATCGAGTCTGGGGAAGATTCTTGCCAGTTTAGCCTTTTTTCCTATCATTCTTGTGCTTAAGGCTCTTCCGGTGAGATGGATGTAGGTGGTGGGATGAAATAACCATAGCTGGTGGACTAAGTGCCTTATGTTCATGTCTTTCTTAGTATTTATAATAACCTCATGAGACTAATGGACTGTGAGGTTTCCTGTTTTATAGGTGGAGAATTTTCATTACACCTACTTTATAGGTGTGTTTGGTACATCTTTCTCACTGGCTTTATAACTTCATTTTTGTTGTGGTTTGCTTTTTGAGACAGGGTCTCACTGTGTTGCCCAGACTGGCCGGGAACTGACAGTGTAGGCCAGGCAGGCATTGAACTCACAGAGATCCACCTGTCTCTGCCAGTTGACTGATAGGATTAAATGTGTATGTCATCACATCCACCTAGGCCAGCCTGGTCTACATAGTGAGTACCAAGCCAATCAGGGAGACATAGTGAGACTACTCAAAATCCAAACTTTTTTTTTTTTTTTAAAACAATTTGTGTATCTGTGTGTATGGTGTGCAAGCTTTTGTGCATGTGTATCGTGTGGAAGTGGAGGTCTGAGATGAGTCAATTCTTTCCTTCTATCTTTTTTTTGTTTTTCTTTTTGGTTTTTTGAGACAGGGTTTCTCTGCATAGCCCTAACTGTCCTGGAACTCTCTTTGTAGACCAGGCTGGCCTTGAACTCAGATATCCGCCTACCTCTGCCTCCCAAGTGCTGGGACTAAAGGCGTGTACCACCATGCCCGGCTCTTTCTATCTTTATATGGGTACTAGAGAGTAAATTCAGATGTCCAGGCTTGTGGTCCTTTCCTCACTGAGACAGCTAGCCATTTTCTAAGAGTGTTGTTTTATTAGATATTTCAAACAGAAAATTAAGCAAGGTAGCATAATAATAATAATTACCATTATACTTACTTTCCAGGTTTATAGTCTACCTCTACTGATTTAAAAAAAAAATCCAGGTATACTACCTGTAGTTCTAGGACTTGTGAGGCTAACAAGGAGGGAGAGTCAGGACATCCTTGGCTATATAGCAAATTTCAGGATAGCCTGGGCTACATGAGACCTTGACTCATTACAATACCAAAACATTACAGATAGACCGAAGCTATTCATTTCTCCTTGCCACTACCAGAAGTTATTGCTATCCTGAATTTGGTGTTTTTTATTTTTTAAATATTTTTTATAATTTTGTGATTTCTATATATCATAGAAACTTTTTTTTTAACAGATAATTACAGTAGGGAAAAGGTAGGAAATCTTTAGAAGATATATCAGCCTGTTGCATTTTATGGGCCTTATTTAAGTGATGGCTTGTTTGTTTTCCTCAAGCCTGAAAAATATGACAAGATAATTGGAAAATTGAGCAGGAGTTTAAATTATTTATTTTCCTTTTTTATGTGTGTAGATGTTTTGCCTGCTTGTATGTCTGAACATGTTACAGTAGATTGAACCACCATGTGGGTACTGGGAATGGTGCCTAGGCCCCCAGAAGAGCAGCCAGTGCTTTTAACCATTACGCCACTTCTCCAGCCCCTGAGCAGGATATTTTAGGATAAGGAATTTTATAATTAAAACGGTGTGATACCTGAGATTTATTTCAAAATAATTTATTAAAGGAGAGAAGGCTGGAATAAGAGATTAGCAGTGGGGTTGGTGGGGGAGAGGGCTAAGTGGTGGCCATGGGAGTTAAGTTATGTTACTTACAAGCTTTTTGTTTGTTTGTTTGTTTGAGACAAGGTTTCTCTCTATAGCCCTGGCTGTCCTGGAACTCTCTGTGTAGACCAGGCTGTCCTGGAACTCTCTGTGTAGACCAGGCTGTCCTGGAACTCTCAGAGAGTCACATGACTTTGCCTCCTGAGTGCTACTGAGTGCTGAATACTGCTGTGCCAGGCTTGTTTCAATTAAAAAGAATTTTTGAAAAAATTATCTTGAAATTCAGGAACTAAAGTTGCAAAGAGAATGGGTTGTATGAGTTAAAATGTCTTTGTCTCTTTGTGTATATGAACGTGATATTGTTTTTGATGCTTTTGCCACTTGGGACATTATGAGAGGAGCTCATTGTGTGTCTCTGGATGATGGATGACATCTGTGAGACCTAGGGCAGCTTCTGGGGCATTTTAGGGTAGGTTAAATTATTTTTTCAAGTAATAAAAACTTATCTTTAGTATTTATATACTCCATAGTATATTAGCAAGCATACTAAATTTAGAAGGCCTAGAAGTTACTGCTGTCAAAAAACAACAACAACAAAAACAAAACGATACAGGGTATGTTTTGAGACTGTATAGCTTTGTCTGGCTCATTCTGCAGATCAGCTGACCTAGAACTCAGAATAAGGTGTGGTATGGGGGCTGGTAAAGTAAAGGGGATTTTAGTTAAAGAAGCTTTAAACAGCAGAGGCAGGTGGGTCTCTGAGTTCCAGGCCAGGTCTACAAATCAAGTCCAGGATAGTCAGGGCTACACAAAGAAACCCTGTCTCGAAAAGCCAAAAAGGGCTGGGCGGAAGCTGTTGGCTCACGTGTTTAATCCCAGCATTTAGGAGGCAGAGACAGGCAGGAAGATCTCTGAGTTCCAAGCCAGCCTGATCTACAGATCAAGTTCCAGGACAGCCAGGGATACACAGAGAAACCTTGTCTCAAAAAAAACAAAGAAACAGGCTATAAAAGAAGCCAAGTGAAGAGGTACATTCCTGTAATCCTAGCACTTGGGAGGTGGAGGAGGAACAGGAGTTCCATTCCACTACATCGGGATTTGGATGCCAGCCTGAACTGTATGAGACTCTACCTCAAAAAACAAGCACTTGCCTAGCATTAGCAAAGCGCTTCACTGGGTGATCCCCAGTAACACATAAAGTAGATATAGTGGTGTGTGCCAATAATCCCAGCCCACTATGTATGCTAAGCAAACACTACTCAGCCACATCCCTAACCACCACACTAAGTTTTAATTATACAAGTAAACATTCATGTAGAAAAAGAGTTGAATGATGTTGACACTTGACTCTACAATTGATAATAAGCAACAATTTTTGTATTTATATCTCTGCTGACTTTTTCTTTGTATTTTATATATAATGAAAATGAGGAAGCGGCTTGATTGGTTTTTGGAGTGGTTATCATTTTTAGTTTGGTTAAAATCTTTGACATGGTCTCCTCCTCCAACCCTTTTCTATTTTACAAGGAACAAGTCCAAATGGCTAAGTGGCTTAAATGGTTAGTACTAGTTAGTGACAGAGCCAGATCTTAGGTCTTAGGACTCCTAGTCCTTATTTACCCAACAGCAGTCATAAGAAAGTGCCGGTTGTTGGAGGAACTAAGCCAGTTCTTAGTTGCATAATTTTTTCCTCTAAAGATTTTTCTTTGGTGTTCTTCACTGAAAATAATCCAACTTGCTGGTATTTTTAAAAAATCAAGATCAAAATTAATAGATGGAACACCTTGAAGCATAATGCAGTTGACTTTGTAATTACCGGGGTTGAGAGTGATGAGAAGATCCTTTAATTTTCCTTGTGCCTGCAGGAAGGTGGGAGTCAATCACTTTGACAAGTCTCCTGGAAGGAACAGCCAGCGGGAGTTGAAACCTTTTTCCATTTGGTCTCGTGGCAAAGGCAGAGATTGCTCCAGCAGCTCCACACAGTATGCAAGACATCTTTTATAATTTTTGTTTTTTGAAATGGGGTCTCACTGTATAGCTTTGGCTTACCTGTAACATTCTCTTGCTTTTACCTCCTGAGTGCTGGGATTAAAGGCATGTACCACCTATACTCAACAACATTTATCTATCTACTTTCCTCTCATGATTTTTTTTAAATTTTATTTTCATTTAAAAAATGTATGTGTGTGTGTGTGTGTGTGTGTGTGTGTGTGTGTATGTATGTATGTATGTATGAGTGTATGAGTGTATGTATGTTTCAGTTGGTTCACAAGCCTGGAATCCCAGCTTCTGTGGAGACTGAGGCAGGAGGATTGCAAATTCAAGGCCTGGTTGTGCTACAGAGCAAGTTAGATCTAGTCTGGGCATCTGAGTAAAACTCTATCTAAAATTAAAAAGTAAGAAGTAGCCTGGGGATGTGAGAGGGCTTGCATAGCATGCATGAGGCTCCAGGTGCAGTCGTGAGAACTGGAGAGCGAAGCATCATTTCTAAAACATTTCACAAAACATATATTCTGCTTGACTATTATAGACACTCTGTGGTAGTACATATAAATCTACTTTAATGTACTTTTAAGTAGTTGAAAAATGTTTTTGACATGAACATGATTTTATTGAACATTTCTCTTAGAGGTGGACATTTAGGTTGCCTCTAATATTTAACTGTTTCGAATAATACTGATTTAAACATCCCTGTGTTTCTGTGTGCATTTGAGGTAGGTAATTCAGTCTGATAAACTTGCAGAAGTGAGGATTAGTAAATCAGATGATGTTGCCAAGTTACTCTCCACAAAATCACTTGAACTTATGCTTTACTGGGAGTAAGTGCTTGTCTCTACAGCCTCACCAACCCAAATCAGAAATATCTTATTTAAACATTTATTTTCATAATGCTAGTAAGATTAAATATCTTAATTATTTCTCAAGTTACAAGTGACTGTGCAAGCAACAGCATTTGAGATCCTAGGATGCCTCCTGTATACACATAGTAGATTGGAGTTGGTTTAAGATATTTCTTGTTCTTCAGCACAAACTTCCTCATATTTTTCCAGATATGACGTGTTCACTCTTGCCCTCTGAACAGTCTTCTGGTGCCTCTTTTCTGCCTAAAAGCAATGCCTCATTTCCTTGGGGTTCCTTGGATGAAGATGAGTTGGATGACTCCTTGTTGGAGTTTTCTGATGGAGAAGAAGATGATGGCCATTTCAGTTTCACAGAGGAAGAGATTGAGATGCTCTTGAAGGACGATGATGGTGGGCATAATGAGTATAGACCAAGAAAGAGTCAAATTCTACCTGATATTCCTCAAGAAAATTCTTTGTACAGCTTGGGACCAGCAGCTGAAACCCCTGGCTTCCTAAAACTACCTCAACTAAGTACATCAGTTGGTCATGGACCTACTCCTAGTAAATCATTAAACAGACACTTTGTACTTGAAAAGAATCTTATAAAAGTAACTGTTGTCGCACCATTTAATCCAACAGTTTGTGATCCTGTGCTTGATAAAGACAAGATCGATTCCTCCAAAGAAACGGAAAATCCTGCCTCCCTTCGGGAACAGACGAGAGAAGATGACCCTCAACCTAATGAGAGTAAACGTTGCACTGAGCCTGAAGGGGTCAGTCCCAATACCTCTGCTTGGGATGGGCCCCTGCTTTCTTCTCCTTCAAACAATAACATCGAACAAACTGCCTCTGATAAAAATATACCTGAAAGTAAGAAACCTACCCCTGTGTTCTCTCAGATCTCCAACCATTCAGAGGTCCCCAACAGGAAAAACAGTGGCTCACATAAATCAGGTTGTGAAGTGAGAATTCCAGTTGTGTCCAGTTCATCAAACAGAGTAAGTACATTTTTTCAAGACATAGTAGAAAGGAAGTTATTTTCATTCAGAAAGAATTCCTATGTACTTAACTTCCATATATAAAATGCATAAAACTGGTTGGAGAGATGGCTCAGTGGTTAAGAGCACTGACTGCTCTTCCAGAGGTCCTGAATTCAATTCCCAGCAACCCCATGGCGGCTTACAACCATCTGTAATGGGATCCAGTGTGTCTAAACACAGCTACAGTGTACTCATATACATAAAATAAATAAATAAATCTCTTTTAAAAAGTAAACATATAAAAACCCCCTGTGGCCATCATATATTCCACAATGATAATTTTGTTTGCGGTTAGCAGAATTTGTGTTCAAATGAATTAGGGTTTGAATCCTGATTGACACCATTACTTTCGTTTTTCAACCTTTGATGCTTCTTCAAACTTCTTTTTCTTTTATCTTTTGATTTGTGGTTTGTTTTTTTTTTTCTTTCTTTCCTAGATAGAGTTTTTCTGTTTAGTCCCTGCTGTCCTGGAACTCACTCTGTAGACCAGGCTGGCCTCAAACTCAGAGAAACTTACCTCTGCCTCCTGAGTGCTGGTATTAAAGTGTCACCACCACACCCAGCAAACTTCTTTCTTTTTTTGATAATAAGGATTAAGCCTAGTGTATTGTACATGCTAATCATATACTGTACTGCTAAGCTGTACCCATCCACCTGATAATCTTTACTATAAATTGAGTAAATGTTACTGTATGTTACAGCAAGAATTAATGAAATATGTGTATAAAAATAGTGTCTGGTCCATGGCTGGCCTGGAATTCAGTCTGTAAGTCTGACTGGCCTAGATCTTTCAGCAGTCATGCCTCTGCTTCCTAAGTGCGGGGATTACAAACACGACTCACCATATCTAGCTCAGGCTTTTAAATTTTTCTATTAAATTGGTTTCTTTTAAATGCTAGAGATCCAAACCAGGGCCTCACACACATTAGGGGAGTGAGCTGTATCTCTAGACTCTATTTAGCTTCTGACTTTGATTCTCAATCTCCTAAATGAATATTGTATAAAATAATCTCATCTTCAGAAAAATTTTTTCCTTGTTTAAAGATTATAATTGTTATTTTAAATGCTACTATAGTGCGTTATACATAGTATTTAAAGATAATCATTTATTAAAAAGGAATATTTTCCCTAGGCAGTGTGGCGCATCCTTCTAGTCCCAGTATTTGGAAGGTAGAGGCAGGGGGATCTCTTTGCATTTGAGGCCAGCCTGGTCTACAGAGCGAGTTCTAGGATAGACAAGGCTATACACAGAAACCCTGTCTCAACTCCCCCCACCCCCCAAAATTTTATATTCTCATAGAGAGCTTTAATAGTTGAATGATAACAGCTGTAAATTATAAAAATATAACTAGTAATTCTCTGTCCTATTCCTGCCTTCTGCTCTGGAAAACAACAACAACAATCACAACAACAACAACAACAAATCAGCATGCCTTTGACAAGGATTCTGGGGAGGCGAAAGGTGAGAGAAGACTAGGCAAAGTCATTCCTGTTCTACAAACTAGAACCAGGTAATGTCCTGTGGAGCCGTCTGGTCCTTCCCTTCCTTCCCTGTACTATGTTGGGGTAGGGTATGAAATCCTGCAGGAGGACTAAGCAAACTTGAAAGTCTGAGTTGACCTGTTTGTGTTATCTCAAGCAAATCATTCTCTCCCTTGAGTTCTGGTGTCAGGAAAAATGAAGATAACAGTGCCTTCTCTACAGCCTCAAAAGGTTATTTGAAAGACATACAAGTAAAATACTGTATAAACACAAAACTTCCATGTATGAGGAGGCCTGATCACATACTTGATAGGAAGTAAGAATTTTAACAAAGAAAAGTCTAAAATTGTTTAGATAATTATTTAGTTTTCTCTCTTCTTGTACTACTGGGGACAAATACTAGTTAGGGTTGCAGTTTGAGGCCATCTTTTTAGTTTACTTTCTTGTTGCCAGGAGATGGCAGTATCTATACATGGGCATTTTAGTAGCGTGTACTAGAAAAGCTACTTTATATGTTGAATCAGATTGATTTAATTACAATAAAGTTAAAAAAAAGACTTCTATTATACACTTAAGGTATATTTTTACTTAAACATTTTTAAAAAATGACAAGGTTATTAACTAAATTTTAGTTTTGTGGGTTCTGTTTTATTTCTTTTTCTACATAATTGAGGAAAGCTTTGTCAATTTTTTCCTTTTTTTGATAGTTTTATTTTTTATTTATTTTTTTTTTAATTTATTTATTATATGTAAGTACATTGTAGCTGTCTTCAGACACTCCAGAAGAGGGAGTCAGATCTCTTTTTTTTTTTTTTTTAAAGATAGTTTTTTTGTTTGTTTGTTTGTTTGTTTAAGATTTATTTATTTTTATTATATATAAGTACACTGTAGCTGTCTTCAGACACTCCAGAAGAGGGAGTCAGATCTCATTACGGATGGTTGTGAGCCACCATGTGGTTGCTGGGATTTGAACTTCGGACCTTCGGAAGAGCAGTCGGGTGCTCTTACCCACTGAGCCATCTCACCAGCC
Organism: Mus musculus; assembly: GCF_000001635.26. NCBI lineage: Eukaryota > Metazoa > Chordata > Mammalia > Rodentia > Muridae > Mus > Mus musculus. Next base: position 129,179,187 of record NC_000070.6, on the reverse strand, counting down.
CCCGAGTCAGATCTCTTTACGGATGGTTGTGAGCCACCATGTGGTTGCTGGGATTTGAACTCTGAACCTTCAGAAGAGCAGTCGGGTGCTCTTACCCACTGAGCCATCTCACCAGCCCTTATTTTTGTTTTACATGTATGGGTATTTTACCTATATTTATATTTGTGTGCCATGTGTCCACAGAAGCCAGAAGAGGGAGTCAGGTCCTCTGGGGCTGGAATTGCAGTTGTGAGCTGCTATGTGGTAATGGTTCTGTAGAAGAGCAACCAGCACTGTTAACTGCTGATCTCTCTCTCCAGCCTCACTTTGAATTCCTTAGAGTGAAATTACACCAAAACCCACAAATCAGGCTGTTTGGAACACTAATAAATGACAATGTTAATATTTTCATCCACTGACTTTCCATACAGAACTATCATTATGAGCAAGGACTAAGAAATTGTTCTTGCCAAGGTCATGCATGACTGTCCTAAATTGCTAGATTTAGCTGGGAGGTCGTCCCCCCCCCCCCCCCCCCCCAGTTTTCAGCTTAATCACCTTTTTCTGTGTGGCTCAACCAAGTTCGCTAAACTTGAATTATTCAACAAATGTTTTCTCTCTTTAGGAGCGACTTCATTTTTACCTTCTGCTATTCTTTGTTAGTAGAGGTTTTATTCTTTTTCTTCCTTTACTTCTAAACTCTATACTTGATTTCAGTTTTGTACTGTAATTGACATTATCTTTTCTCTCACTGATCTTAAAAGAGAATTTGCCTCTGAAAGTAGGATGTTTTGCCTGTTTTGAATATGTGACTTTTCTACAAAGCACTATAGTCATGGTTCTAATGGGTGTTTTTCCTGGTTTGCTTTATTCAAGGATGTTTTCACAATCAGAGCTAGAAAAACAGAAGGACATTTATCTCAGCAAAGTCATTGCTCATATAGAAGATCCAGGGGACTCTAACCAAGGTAACATGGCAACCAAAGAATGGCTTATAAAACATGGGTTTAGGCATTTTCTTTCCATGATAATGAGCTTAAACTGGGATGTTTTGAATTTTCTTAAACTGATGAAGAAGAAAACTTCCTTATCCAAAGATTTATTTCGAAGGGTTCTTTAAGCAGATAATTATGCAAAATGGTTTGGACAACATACATTAGAGAAAGGGTTCGGGCTAGTGACTCTCTCCCCTGTAGTTGAGGGTTGTGAACTGAGCTGGGGATGATGATGTTGTTGTTGTTTTGACTGTTATGTAGTAGAAGTGGATGAAGTGAAGTTCCTTACTAATCACTGTTTCCGGTCTTTTAAAATGTGGCTTTTTTCCTGTTGCCTTTTGCTTTTAAATATAAAAAGCAAGCATTTCAAACTTTACCCTGCATCTTGGCTTCTCACTACAAGCTCTTGAAAGCCTAAACTATGTTCTAGATCCTTCAAACGTATCTTCCTGTACTTCAGAGAAGCTATTGCAAGCCGAAGTGGAGATTATACTGTTTTCTTCAGTTTGAACCAGTGGCTGATGGGAAATTTCTAAAGAGAAAAGAGCAGAATTAATGACATGGAATGTTGGGAGGTTTTATACTGATAAAAGATTTTCTTCCCATAGAGGGCATGCTGTATTCTGTTTAGTTTAGTTTCTGTCCTTATTCAGCAAACTTTGTAGAGTACTTTTAGAAGTGTTAAGTTTGAAAATTAGCAACTGGAGACATAAGCAGTGGTTCTTGGCCTGCAGTGGGAATTCATGGTCTAGAGAAGATCATTATACTAAAATGTCGATTAGTTTTCTAAGGAAACACTTAGATTAATGAGGAAAGAACTCTTCAGTGTGTATGTGAGAAGAGTAGCGATAATTGAGAAAGATGTCCTAGAAGGTCCGTAGAACAGGTCCTGAGTGTAGGTACTTGGGGCTGTTCTAAGGAAGGGTGTGGGGAAGTTGTTCTGCACTGAAGCCTCCTTTCTCTTGAAAAGCCCTGGGTTAGTAGTTTCTAACTTTAAAGGTCTAGAATGCTAATACCAATCTGAAATTAAAAAAAAATAAGTTGCTTTAGTTTTTGCTCGAGATTTTATTAAACAATCAGATATCACTGGTGTTCATTTCTTAGCCCCCTGCTTGTGAGGAGGTCTGTTTGTTTGAACTATTAGGTCTGCTGGAAGTAAACATGTTTTCCCACCCATATCATTGGAGGGTGGACTACTTATTTATTTTTAGTTTTTCGAAACAGGGTTTCTCTGTGTAGACTTGGCTGTCCTGGAACTCACTTTGTAGACCAGGCTGGCCTCGAACTTAGAAATCCACCTGCCTCTGCCTCCCGAGTGCTGGGATTAAAGGCGTGCACCACCGCTGCCCAGCTCAGAGGGCAGACTTTAAGCTCATTGTTCATCTTCAAGCTTATTTAAAAAAAAAAAAAAAAAAAGCCTGGATGTTTTGTTTCTCCCTCTGAGGTGGCTTCTTTTATGTCCTGGGAGGTGTGCTGGTATCTAGTTATATTTTTCTTTTTCATTTGAGGTGTTCAAAGAAAATTTCTCATGCAAAGCAAGGCACAGTTGTTCTCTTTTTTCCATCTTTTCCATTTGCTTTCTTATTCAGCAATTCCTTTCCCAAAATTACTACAATTTATAATCTATTTTCAAGGAATAGCTAGAAATACAATAGGAAAGCAATAGACTTTATTGGTTGAAAAAAATAAAGTTTAGACTTAACTTCTAACTTATTTTTTGTTATAATTTCTTTGTACACATGTTTGCATGTACGTAGGCATGTGCAGCCACAGTGCATGTGTGGAGGACAACCTGTAGGAATAAATTTTCTCCTTCCACCATGTGGGTCACAATTATTGAACTCAGGTCATTAGGCGTGCAAGTACCTTTACCTGCTGAGCCATCCCATTGGTACAACTTCTGGGCTATATTCTGGCACCACTGGTGACTAGGTGGGACCTTGAGCCACTGGAAACTTGTTTACAACGTGAGAATAATGAAGTTTAGTTTGTATGAAACATAATTATATATTTAAATACACATATAATGTATAGGACAGTGTTCAGCTCAAGCTAATACAATTTTAGCTAATAGAATTTATTAAATACCAGTATTGACAAGAAAGTTTGGGGCTGGGGTTATGGCTTAGGGGGTAAGAACACTTACTGCTTTTATAGAGCCTGGGATTCCCAGAACCCAAATGACGATTTACAAACTAATTTGTGGAAAAACAAAACAAATTCCAGTTCCAGGGAATCTGATCTCCCCTTCTGGCCACTGCCTGGACTAGACTTGCATTTAGTCCACATACATATGTTTAGGTAGACACTCATAAAGTAAAAGAAAGTGTTTTCTTTTCATAGTGAAATATTTTTGCTAAGGTTTTTTTAGAGACAGGGTCTTCTTTGTAGTCCTAGTTGTTCTGGAAACGCTATGTAACCAGGCTGCCCTCAATCTTAGAAATCTTCCTGCTTCTGTCTCCCAAGTGCTGGGATTAAAGGTATGTGCCACCGGGCCTGGCTCATTATAGAATTTTTAGGTAAAATTGTGTAATATAATTTTTTTTTGTTGTTTTTTTTTCCTTTAAGACAGAGTTTCTCTGTAGCCCTGGCTGTCCTGGAACTCACTCTGTAGACCAGGCTGGCCTCAAACTCAGAGATCTGCCTGCCTCTGCCTCCCAAGTGCTGGGATTAAAGGCATGCACTACCACTGCCCAGCTGTGTGATATGTTTTAAGCCTCAAAAAATGACATAAAACAAAAATCTTAAAAAATAAAATGAAATAGCTTTGACAAAAATGTTGATAAATGAAACTGAATGATGAATACATAGGCATATAGTATGGTTTTGTTTGTTTTTTACTTTTGCATACATTTTAAACATTCTATAATGAGATTTTTTTAAATTAAAGATTTGTTTATTTATTATATGTAAGTACACTGTAGCTGTCTTCAGACACACCAGAAGAGGGCATCAGATCTCATTATAGATGGTTGTGAGCCACCATGTGGTTGCTGGGATTTGAACTCAGGACCTCTGGAAGAGCAGTCGGTGCCCTTAACTGCTGAGCCATCTCTCCAGACCCCCTATAATGTGATTTTAAAAAATTGACTTACAGGAAATTCTTTTTGACATCTATTAATATTTCTTGCCTAGTTATTCTAAAGATTTCTTATATTTCTGGCATTTTTGTCTTTCAGTAATCTAGTATTGTTTACTGTCATTACTTTAAAATTATTATTATTGTGTGGATGTATATACCATGACATGCATGTGTCTGGCATGTGACTAAAAGCTTTGTGGAGTTAGTTCTTTCCTTCTACCTTTATGAAGGTTCCAAGGGATAAATGGATGTGTGTGTGTGTGTGTGTGTGTGTGTGTGTGTGTGTGTGTGTGTGTGTGTAATATGTATACGTTTAAATATATGTAAAAATGTAAGTTGTTATATAAATAATGATTAGATGCTTTTACTCAGCCATTTCATCAGCCCCCTCTCTCTCCGTGTGTGTGTGTGTGCAGGCTTGGAATTAATAATCCAATATCTGCACTTTATTTTTCTAGGATCTCACACTGAACATTGAGCTCACTGCCATTTTAGCTAGACTGGCTGGCTAGCCAGCAAACCCTTAGGATCCACTTACTGCCTTCTCACTGCTGCTGGACTTATAGACATTTACTGTTCTGTCCAGTTTTTTCATGTCGGTGTTAGGAATTCACATTCAGGTCTTTATGCTTGTGCAGCAGGCACTTTACCCAGTGAACCATCTTCCTAGCCTAGTACTAAATTTTTGTGTCTTTTCCTGTACAGTAGTTACAGTGTATATATGCACAATCTTAAGTTTTGGGGAGATTCTTTGAGATAGGGTTTCATTTGTATATGGCTCATCTTTACCACTATGTAGCTGAGGCAGAGCCCGAACTGTTTTTTTATACAAGCATCTCACTGGCTATCACTGGCTGGCATGGAACTTGGCATGTAGAACATGCTGGCCTTGAACTCACAGAGATACTCCTGCCTTTGCCTCCTAAGTGAGAAGATGAAGGAATTTCTTAACTACCTGCCTTTGCCTTCTGAGTGCTGGAATTACAGGTATACACCATGCCAAGTTATAAGTGCTAGCTAGGCACAGACTTCAGTGACTCCTTTCTGATTGCCAGGCTCTTCCAACTGAGCTACACCCCCCAGTGTCTTAGTTACTTTTTATTGCTGTGAAGAGACCAAGGAAACTTATAAAAGAAAACATTTAAGAGGGGTTGCTTATAGTTTCAGAGGGTTAATCCATGATCATCATGTTGTGAAGCTATAGATAGGTATGGCACTGGAGCAATAGCTGAGAGCTTTTCATTCTGATCCACAGACAACAAGAGAGACAGAGGCAGAGAGACAGAGACAGATAGACAGACACACACCAGGTTGGGGTGGGAGGCACAGTACATTTGAAAACTCAAAGCACATCCCCAATGGCATACCTTCCCCAACAAGGCCACACTTCCTAGTTCTTCCCAAACAGTTACTAACAGGGATCAGGCATTCAAACTATGGGACCATTCTCATTTAAACCACCATACTCAGCTACTCAAGATGTGAGATTTTTGTATTCCATATTGCAAATGAGAGAAGTATGTAGTCTTCGTCTTTCCTTTTCTTGTTTGCTTATTTGTTTCTTTTTTTAAAGTTATTTTTATTTTATGTGCATTGGTGCTTTGCCTACGTGTATGTCTGTGTGAGGTTGTCAGTTTCTGGAGTTACAGACAGTTGCTATGTGGGTGCTGTGTTTTGAACTTGGGACCTCAAGAAGAGCAGTCAGTGCTCTTAACTGCTGAGCCATCTCTCTGGCCCCTTATTTGTTTCTTTTTGTGATAAAGTTTCATAGTGCTTCCTAGACTAGCCTTGAACTCACAGCAATCCTCTCAATTTCTTAATCCACTCTACCACCTAGAAATACCAAAATTAGCATTTTGATACAGTCTGTCCTATAAAGTAGAGCCTATAAAGGGAGTATGTTAGTTTGTAAATTGCTTCACTTCTTCCCCCACACCCCAGATGATTTCAGTGTAGCCCTGGCTGTCCTGGAACTCACTCTGTAGACCAGGCTGGCCTTGAACTCAGAGATCCACCTTTCTCTGCCTCCCGAGTGTTGGGATTAAAGATGTGCACCACCACCACTTAGCTATATATTAAAATTTTTAATCAAGGGCCAGCTAGATAGCTCAGCAAGTATGGGTGCTTGCTGCATTAGCCTGCTTGAGGTAAATCCCCTGAACCGAATCAAAGTGGAAGAAGAACTGAAAGAGCTTCTGACCTCCACATGTGCTCTACAGGTCATATGCCTACACATGATATACTTACCCATGTCATACATGCCTCCAGTAATTTAAAGCAAGGGTCTTGAGAGATGGCTCAGTGGTTAAGGGCACTTATTGCTTTTGGAGAAGACCAGGTTTGGTGCCCAGCACCCACGTGGCAGCTCACAACCTTCTGTAGCTCCAGCTCAGGGGTTCCAGTGCCCTCTTCTGGCCAGTGCTAGCACCAGGCATGCATGTAGTGTACATGAATACCAGTGGTTCAAAATCTTCCTAGTGCTGTGACTCTTAAATACAGTTCCTCATGTTGTAAATACAGCTCCCCAACCTTAAAATTATTTTCATCACACTTCATAACTAATTTTGCTACTGTTAAGAATCATAATGTAGATATCTGTGTTTTCCAATGAACCTACATGACCACTGTGAAAAAGTCACTCTACCCCCAAAGGGGTCAAAATTCACAGGTTGAGAACCACTGATGTAAGCAAACACATGAGATAAAAATAAACTTATGTAAAATAAATAAATGAGTAAACAAAAATACATAGTTAAGAATGGTGGTGTCCCAGCATTCAGGAACCTGGACTACACAATGAGAGACCCTGCCTCCAAATAAAGCAAAAAATAATTTTGTTAGCTTTTCCTATAGTACACCTATAACCTCAGTCCTTAAAAATGTTAGACACTTGACAACAACCTCAACTAAACTTGGAATCAGTGAAGTAGATCAGTGAGAAAAGGCTCTTTTCAGCCAAACTTGATGACTTGAGTTTGATCTGCAGAATCCCAAGGTGAAAGAAGAGAGCTAGACTTCTGTGTCTGAGTGCCACCCCCTCCCTTAAATACAGAAATATAAGTTAAAAAGAAAATGGTGTTCGAGGACAATCTGTGTTACATGAGATCCTGTCTCAAATACCAAAATAAATTCTGTAGTGGGCTGGTGAGATGGCTCAGTGGGTAAGAGCACCCAACTGCTCTTCCAAAGGTCCGAAGTTCAAATCCCAGCAACCACCCGTAATGAGATCTGATGCCCTCTTCTGGAGTGTCTCTAGACAGCTACAGTGTACTTACATATAATAAATAAATAAATAAATCTTTTAAAAAAACAAAACAAAACAAAAAAAATTAAAAAAAAATTCTGTAGTAATTACAAAGTAGTCTCTCTTGGATAATTGGGCTGTATCTGTTTTCATTAGTATGTTGTAGTGGGAATTCTGGTCAATAAATGCTTTGTACAACTCTTATTTCTATAGGATGAATACCTAGAAGTGGAATTACTGGGTAAAGTATATAAACATTTTAAAAACTCTTGTTATATGTTATCAGTCATCCTGACACTGAATTTTTATTGTCATCGATACTGATAGGTAAATTTAATATTTTTATTTGTTTTTGTTTTTTGAGACAGGGTTTCTTTGTGTAGCCCTGGCTGTCCTGGAACTCTGTAGACAAGGCTGTGAGATCCACCTACCTCTGCCTCTCAAGCACTGGGTTAAAGGTGTATGACACCTCACCCAGCTAAGCATTACTCCTTTTTTGTTTTGTTTTGTTGTGGTTTTTTTTTTTTTGGCTTTTTGAGACAGGGTTTTCTCTGTGTAGTCCTGGCTGTCCTGGAACTCACTTTGTAGACCAGGCTGGCCTCAAACTCAGAAATCCGCCTGCCTCTGCCTCCCAAGTGCTGGGATTAAAGGTGGGCACCACCACTGCCCGGCTAAGTATTACTTCTTAAGATCATCTAATGTCTAGTCCATGTTCCAGTTTCTGAAATTGTTCCCAATATCCCTGCGTAACTTTGAGGCAGATTCTGATGAAGGTTCCCATCTTTAGTTATTGTCTCAGACTCTTTTTGTCACATTCAAAATTTTGTGTGGTCACTTCGTTAGTGTCATTTAGTTTGATTTTCATTTCCTATATTTCTGTAAACTAGAAGCAGGATTAGCTTCAGATGAAGCATTCTGGGCCGAGCTAGTTTAGAGGGCTGTCGGGTGCCTTTGTGGTCTTTCCATTATAAGGTACCTCTAATTACTGTCGTTTATGGGGTGATGCCTTAGGACAGTGTGAATGTCCTGTCTTCTACAACTAACTTTGCCGAATGGTTTGAACATTCAATAATGATCTTCATCTGAACTAGCTGTGACAGCAGGGCACAGAACGCGTTTCTAGTCCCAAGCTCTCTCTATATAATCTTTAGTCTTTCTATTTTAGAATATGTGTATTTATTGACAGTTTTATACATGCATGCAATGTATTTTGATCATATCCACCTACAGCACACTCCTCGTTTCCTTACATACATGCTAAATATATGTTCTCCCAGTGAGCTATGTTCCAGCTCATAGGTCTTTAAAGTTATGTTTATAGTTCTTATTCTTTAAGAAACATTATGTGAGTGCTTTGCTTGCACGAATGATTGTGCATTGTTTGGTACCCATGGAAGCTAGAAGAGGGTGTTGGATCCCATGGAATTGGAGTTACAGATGGTTGTGAACAGCTACATGGGTGCAGGGGATTGAACCCAGGTACTCTACAGCAAGCAGCAATTGCTCTTAACTGCAGAGCCATCTTTCCAGTCCCAGTTCCTAGTCTTTTTGCTGGTCAATTTGATATCAAATTTGACCATTCGGAGCTCCTTCAAGCTGAATCCTACTCTCATAACAGCATTAATCTTTTTTTATTTTTTAATTGCTGCTCAAAAGCATGACATTTACTTTATTAATCCATTTATAAATGTCGTGCAAGTCATGTAAGTCTCCAGAATTTTTTATATTCCAAATCTGAAACTCTGTACCTGTCAGTAAGCAGCTCCTTTGTCTGCATACCCCAGTCCTGGTCGGTATCATTCTGTTTTCAATTATTATGAATTTGACTACTTTAGATATGTCATATTGATGAAAAGATACGAACTTTGTTTTCTTTTTCTTTTTCTTTTTTTATTTATATAAGTACACTGTAGCTGTCTTCAAACACACCAGAAGAGGGCATCAGATCTCATTACAGATGATTGTGAGCCACCATGTAGTTGCTGAGAATTGAACTGGGGACCTCTGGAAGAGCAGTCAGTGCTCTTACCCTCTGAGCCATCTCTCCAGCCCCAAACTTTGTTTTCTTAGGAGTGACTTACTCCACTTAATGTGTTCAAGACTCACTCATATTATAGCATGTGACAGGAATTCTTTTTAACTTCTTCTGTTGTATATGTATATAACTAGTTAGCCTCGTTGTTGTAAACAGTGCTACTGTGAACATGGGTCTGTAAGTGTATCCTTTGGAGTTTGTGGTTGCTTGTTTTTGTAGTCTCTTGTTTGTTTTAAGATGGGGGTCTCACTTTGTAGTTCAGGCTGCCTTGAAACTCATTGTATAGCCCAGGCCAGCTTCAAATTTGTGGTTATTTTCCTAACCTTAGCCTCCTGAAAGCTAAGGTTACAAATATAAGCCACCATGCTTACCTCAATTCTTTGTGATACATATCTAAAAGTAGATCAAGTGGCAGTTTTATTTACACATGTTTTGAAGAATGTCCATACCATTTAATCTAATTTTTGTCATTGATTCTTTTATTTTGTGAATTATATATTTTGTGTGCTAAGAGTCTTTTGTCTAACTCAAAGTCAGAATTACTGCCTTGTCTTTTACAGTCTTAGCTATGAGAGTTAGATCTATTACCTATCCTGAAATTACTTTGTACATAGTAAAAGACATTAGTCAAAGTGGGTTTTGTTGCTTTTTTCTTTATTTCATTAATTTTTTAAAATGACATTTGGTTTTCTGTCTGAGTATTTACGAGCCACAGCATGAACATGGAAGGCAGAGAACAACCTGCAGAGTCAGTTTTCTAATCTCACCATAGATTTCATCAAGGAGCTGGATGTGAGAGCACACACTTTTAATCCCAGCACATGGGAGGCAGTGGCAAGTGGATCTCAGAAAATTGGGGCCGGCCTGGTCTACATAACAAGCTCCAGGACAGCCAGGGCTATGTAGAAAGACCCTGTCTCAAAAAATAATAATAATGAAAGAATCTTCCTTTTTTCCCTCCCTCCTTTCTTTGTGTGTGTATGTGTATACCTGTACAGAGGCCAGAGGAAGACTGCTAATATGATATTCTTCTACACTGCCATACTTCCTTGAGAACTGGGTCTCTTCATCAAACCTCAAGCCCCTGGGTTAGGTTAGGCAGGCTAAATAATCCCTCAGGAACCTAGATCCATCAGTCCTACCTCTAACTCTGGAGTTATAGGCATGTGTGGCCAGACACACTTTGTTTTATTTTTCAGGACAGGGTTTCTCTTTGTAGTGCTGGCTATCCTGGATTGCTGCTCTATGTACGCTAAGCTGGCCTTGAACTCAGAGATCTGCTTGCCTGTCTTCCAGATGCTGGGATTAAAGGTGTGAGCTACCACACATGATCCTAGCTTGGCTACTGGAGATTCAAACTCAGGTTCACTTCCCTACCCTTCATCAGGTGTTCTTTTTGTCTGTTTCTGTTTCTGTTTGGTTTTTTTTTGTTTGTTTGTTTGTTTTGAGACAGTCTTACTAGAACTATGTAAAACAGGTTTATAGAGATCTGCCTGTCTATGCCTCTGGAGTTCTGGGTTTTAAAGGCCTATGCCACCATGCCATCAGGTCTCTACAGATAACTATGTTGTTAGCAAATATGCTTTTATTTGTTTTTTATTAGCTTTTTTACCATATTGCAGATAAATACAACATTTAATACAAATAATGAAATCTTTGTTTTTAGTATTAGGGAAAAACAGTGAATCTTTTACCATTTATAATAGTGTTTTCTATAGGTTTTGCTTGAGTATATTTTATTAATTTGAAGATGATCCTTCAGTTATAGTTTGGAAGTTTCATTGGAAATGAGATTGTCAAACATCTCATTGGAAATGGATATTTTAAATATTTTAAATCTATCTACTGGAATGATCACATAGTAATTATTTCTACTAATATAGAGTTATAGTTGATTTTTCAGTGTTAACCTATCTTTTATTCCTGATTTATGCATATTCCCAAATATCTTTGTCTAATACTGTTGGGTTAATAATTATCTATTTACGATAGTCTGGTGTGTGTGTGTGTGTATGTGTGTGTAAGACAGGATTTGCTCTGTAGGCCTGGATGTCCCAGAGCTCTCCTTTACAGATAATACTCTATTGTGGTTGTTGTGTTTTGTTTTTGTTTTTTAATAAAGATTTATTTTATTTATATGAGTACACTGTAGCTGTCTTCAGACACACCAGAAGAGGGCATCAGATCTCATTACGGATGGTTGTGAGCCACCATGTGGTTGCCGGGATTTGAACTCATGACCTCTGGAAGAGCAGTCAGTGCTCTTAACTGCTGAGCCATCTCTCCAGGCCCCTTTGTTTCGTTTTGAGACAGGCTCTCCTATAACCCAGCCTGGCCTTGAATTGGTCATGTATTTGGAGATGACCTGAACTGCTGATCCTCCTCTACTCTCATCTGTGAACAGCTGTGATATCTTTTTTTTTTCACTTACTAATGTATTTTTAAAATTTTCTCAACAGTGTTTTTGCTTTTATTACTATAGGTCTTGTACATATTTTGTTAAGTTCATTTATGAGTATTTAATGCTTTTTTATACTGTATTAAATGATATTTTACTTTTTATTATTTAATTGGTTATTGCTAGAATATAGAAATACTGATTTTTATATTTTAACTAATGACTATGTTATATAAATTATGCTGAATTTTCATGTTAGTTTTATGAACTTTTTTAAGAGATATTTTAGAATTTGTTGTGTTCTGATATCTGCAAATAAAGACAGTTGATTTCTTTCCAATTTATAAGCCTTTTATTTTTCTTGCATTACTGTACTGCCTGTGGTCCTGAGCACGTTAAATGTGATGTAGGCTTATTATAGATGCTCTTATCAAGTTAGGAAACTTCCCTTCTGATTATGTGATAATTTTTATTATGAATAAGTAACAGATTTTGTTAAATGCATTTTCTGTGTTTATATATTGCATTTACAAATGCCGTAATAGTATATTTCTTTTAATCTGTATTATATTATTTTCCATTGATTGATAGAGTTTTGTGATTCAAGAAACTGAATTCAAGGGCTTGGCTTGCACATGCCATGCTAGCCTCTATTCTGTTAGCCAACTTGGACAGCCTTTCCTAGTCGCCTTTACTCAGTTTGCTAATTTTTTTTTTTTTGAAGTTTGTTAAAATTGTGTGTGTGAGAGAGAGAAAGACAGAATGTCAGTCAGTCAGATGTTAGGTGGACCTCCACAAGCTTGATGTGGCATGCTTGTGGAGGTCAGAGGACAACTTTGTGGAGTCAGTTCTCTTCTACCTCTTGTGAGTTCCAGGGCTTTGAACTTGAGTTCTTAGACTTAAACATCAAGCACGTTTATTTGCTGAGCCATTCTACCAGAGATTTTAAAAGGATTTTTAGCTGGACAGTATTGGCATACTCTTTTAATCCAGGCTCTCAGGAGGCAAAGGCTAGCAGACCTCTGAGTTCAAGGCCACCCTTGTCTACATAGCAAGTTCCAGGGTAGCCTGGGCTATTAAAGTAAAACTATTTGTAATATTCTCTATTATTATTCTAATTGCCTCAAGGTGTGTAAAGTTACTCAGCTGTAATGTGTGTGATCTGTGAGGCAGCTGTATTTTCTTGTTTTTTTGAACAGGATATCTAGGAAGTTAGCAACTTTACTGATTTATCTTTTTCCTCCCCAACAAATAAGGTTTTATTTTCATACTTCTAAAAAGTTGGTTTGTGTATTCGTGTGTGTGTGTGTGTGTGAGCAGTACATGTGCAAGTATGTGTTCAGAAGACAACTTGCTGGAGTCAGTTTTCTCCTTGTCCTTTGTGATTCCCCGGATTGAACTCAGGGGTCATCAGCCTTGGTGACAAGTGCCTGTACTTGCTGGTCTTTTCTTTCTTTCCATGCTTTGGGTTTAATTTTTTCTTGTTTTCTAGTTCTTTAATTTCTAGTTCATGGCATGCCTTTGATCCCAGCACTTGGGAGGCAGAGGCAGACAGAGTTCTGAGTTCAAGGCCAGCCTGGTCTACAGAGTGAGTTCCAGGACAGCCAGGGCTACACAGAGGAACCAGGAAGGAAGGAAGGAAGGAAGGAAGGAAGGAAGGAAGGAAGGAAGGAAGATGGAAAGGAAGGAAGGAAAGAAGGAAGGAAGGAAAGAAGGAAAGGAAAAAGAAGAAAGAGGAAAAAAAGGAAAAAAGGAGAAAAGGGAAAAAAGGAAAGGAAAGGAAAAAGGCAGGCTTAGATCATTAACTTCAAATCTGTTTTCTCTAACCATTTAAAGTTATAGTTTTTCCTTTAAGTACTACTTAGGTAAAATCTTTTTTTTTTAAATTTTTATTTCATGTGCATTGGTGTTTTGCCTGCATGTATGTCTGTATGAGAATGTAGGATCCACTACAACTGTGTTGCAGACAGTTGTGACCTGTCATGCAGGTGTTAGGAATGAACCTGGATTTTCTGGGAGAGCAGCCAGGGCTGCTGAGCCATGTCTCCAGCCCCTAAAATTTTTTTATTTTTGTGAGTTGTTTTTTTTTTGTTATTCATTTGTTTTTTGTTTGTTTTGAGACAGGGTCTCAAATATATAGCCTTGGCTAACCTGGAACTCCCTATGCAGATTATGCTGTCATTGAACTCCTAGAGATCCACCTGTCTCTGCCTCCCAAGTGTTGGGATTAAAGATGTGCACCACCACTGCCTGGCAAAACCCTTAAGTTATGATCCCTTTTCATTTAATTAAAAGGTTAAAAATCAATCTTCACGCCACCTCACCCCCCACCCCGTGTGTGTGTGTGTGTGTGTGTGTGTGTGTGTGTGTGTGTGTGTCTTTCTGTCTGTGTCTGTACCGAGGATTGAACCACAAGGTCTCCCATATCCTAAGCATTGACTGTATCATCAAGCCATAAATGCAGTCCCTAAAGGTACTTTCTAATTTTTTTGTGATTTTTTTCTCACTTAATAATTGGTCAATTAAATTAGAAAAGTAGTCTTGTAGTTACTTACATTTTTATTATTTATGTTTTGTGCCATGTTTGTACATATAGGTCTTGGCACTGAGACAGAGACAGGAAGATCCCAGAGGCTCACTGGCCAGTTGGCCAATTGAAGAGCTGCAGATTCAGTAAGAGATTTGGACTCAAGAAAAGGAAAGTCACCTAGCATTATCTTTGGGCCTCATGGATACACAAAAGAATTTACTAGGTTTGGGGAGAGGAGATTCTTAGTCATATAAGTAGGTTTCATAGTTGAAAAAAAGAATCCACCATAGAGCCAGGCTTCTTGCCTTTAAAGACACTAAAAATAGGTCATTGGTTTTTCTATTGAGGCTTTCTTTAATCTTATGTCACCGTCAAAGAGTGCTTCTGCTGTTCTGTTAACTATCATTCATCAATTTATAATTGTTCTCTTCTAGAGCTTCACCCATCTGTGTATTATAGTTATTTATTCTTGTACTCTGTCACTACTGAACCTCACATTCCTAAGGACAGTATCAAACTGATTCAGTTAATAACCTGTTAGTGCTAGGATAAGTTGTAGTTACTAGCCAGATGAGAGATTTTATCCTTTGGTTTTATACTGTACACAATAAGGTGAATTATCAAACTTGTCAGAATTGGGATAGCAGGTACTCACATCTATTCTCTTCATGTGTGATACAATTTACTTCTCAACTCTTTTTAATATTTATTTTTATTTTATGTGTATGAGTGTTTTATCTAAATGTATGTATGTGCACCATGTGTGTGCTTGGTGATAGCAAGAGGCCAGAAGAGGGCACTGGATCCTCTGGAACTGAAGTTACAAATGACTGTGAGCTGCTGGTGGTCCTCAGAATGGAACCCACGTCCTCTGCAAGAACAGCCAGTGCTCTTAACCCAAGTCATCTTTGCAGAACCATTTTTTCAAATTATTAAGGCCACTTACTTATTAAATGGCTCCAATACCAGCTTCATATTTATAAGTTAAGGTTTATATTAGTGATTGAATTACTGAAGTATAAGGGTTTTTTTCCCCTACAAATTTTGTTAGATGAATTTCATTTAGCCATAGAACAAAGGACAATCTTTACTACCTTTTAGCCACAACCTAAAAATAAAATCATGGTACTGGTTGTTGGTCCAAGAAAACCCATCTGTTAGAGACTATGAAGAGAAGAGAACATTTAAATGTTCCAATTCTTGTTAGCATCTCTAAATTTGGAGGAAGAAGAGGTTGAAACTAAGAACTAACATAAGGTTTTGGGTTATCAGCCTCAGCTGAGTTTGGACCTGGCTTACCAATATTAGATGGTGATCTTGGAGTATCTTCTCCAAGCTTCAGTTTTCTCATGAAGACAAATGAGTCTTAGCAATTGTTAGAGTTTCAGTGATGGATATAAAACAGAGCCCACCCGGCGCATGTATGCTTGGTGAATTTTAGTCACCATCATCTCCACATTAGTAAATCTTCTTAATAAAAATTACTCTTAGAAACAAGTTTGTTCTATCTTTCTATTTGTTTTATTAATCTGGTTTTAGGAGACAGGGTTTCTCTGTTTAGTTCTGGCTGACTTGGAACTTGCTCTGTAGACAAGGCTGGCCTAACTGCATCTCTAATGCAGATATCCATCCTCCTGAGTGTTGGAAATAAAGGCATGTGTCACACAGCCTCTAAGAATTAGCTTTTTGCAGAGTGTGGTGGCAGACACCTTTGATTCCAGGACCCGGGAGGTAGAAGCAGGCAGAGGGAGGTCGATTTCTGAGTTTGAGGCCAGCTTGATGTACCAAATGAGTTTCAGCGCTATACAGAGGAGCTGTCTCAGGGGGGAAAAAAAAAACAAAACAAAAAACCTACAGGAGAACCAAAAGAAACACCATTTCTTGTTGAATGGACAGAAACAAAATTGTTGCACCCTCTTTACCCAGTGCTGTATTAAGGTACAGCCTGAATGTGTAAGACATACTATAATAAGATTCTTGCTTTCAAGGATACTCAACTCTGGTAATATTACATTGTTGAAACTCTGTGACCTTAGACAAATTCCTTAACAATTCTGGACCTTGATTTTTTTTTTTTAATACTTTGTATAATATTGCCCAGGCAAGCCTAACACATCTGAGTTCAAGGGATTCCTCTACATTAGCTTCCTCAGTAGCTTCTAGCTGGGCATTGTAGTATCTTATTTAAAAAAAAAATGGTAGGAGCACCTTTCAGATTCTTGAGTCTTTTATAGCTCTGTCTATCCTGAAACTCACAGACCTCTGCCTCCCACGTGCGTGTGTCAGCACACCTGCCTTGGCAATATATTTTTCTGATTATTTTTTTGTTTGTTTGTTTTTCGAGACAGGGTTTTCTCTGTGTAGCCCTGGCTGTCCTGGAACTCACTCTGTAGACCAGGCTGGCCTCAAACTCAGAAATCCGCCTGCCTCTGCCTCCCAAGTGCTGGGATTAAAGGCGTGCGCCACCACCACCCAGCTCTTTTCTGAATGTTTAAATTATTATTTATTTATTGTGTTTATGTGTATATGTGCTGTGTGCATATATATGCCCAATATCACACTGAAATAGGCAAGCCCAAGACTAGTCCAAACCTCCATGACTCTGGGTGGACGAGGTTTTGGCACTGAGTATTCTCTCTCCCTCCCCCTCCTCCCTTCATCTCCCTCCCCTCCCCTCCCCTCCCCTCCCCTCCCCCTCTTCTCCTCTCTTCCTCTCCTCTCTCTTGTTTTTTCGAGACAGGGTTTCATTGTGTAGTCCTGGTTGTCCTAATACTCACTCTGTATACCTGGGTGGCTTGAAACTCAGAGATCTGCCTGCTTCTGCCTCTGAAGTGCTGGATGCAGGCTTTTAATGGCCTCTCTATACAAAGGCCAGCAAAAACAAAGGCATCACCTGCAGAGAGGATACATTGATGGAATTCTCTGCACAGCTCCAGAGATTGACCTAAATAGGCAGCGGCATGAAAAACTAACACACACACACAGGCACAGAAAAAGCCAAGGTCAGGTGGATTGGACTCCCAGCTGAGAAACAGCCGCACCTTGGAAGCTCAGCATGTTTATTATATACAGTGAAGGAGGAGGCCAGGTTATTGGATACAACTGAGCCAGGAAGAGATCTCAGTAGGGAAGTAATCTTCAGGCCATAAACATCAGGGAGATGGAGCTACAGTGGCCATTTTCCGCACAGACTGTCAACATTGGCACTTGGACAAGAGGAAAGCTTTGCCATCCCTCTGAGTCTCACTCACCCCAGGAAGAATTTTGCCAGTCTATGGTTCTGAGGCCTTGGCTCTTGACATGACTGTGACAAGTCACCAGAACACTTTCACTGAGGACTTGCTCCCTACAACGGAGTACTTGAAGAACCCCAAAAAGTTTATCTTTAAAGCAAAATGATTTATTCTGTCCCTAAGAAGATAGATCAGGTGTAGTGGCTCATGCCTACAGTTCTCACTTGGGGGAGGGAAGTAAGATAGTTCTAAGCCTGGGCTACAATAAGACCCTGCCTCAATAAATGAAAGAAAGTAATAATTTATATTTAAAAAGAAATGCTTAGGCTGGGCATGATGATGGATGCCCTTAATTCCTGTACTTAGGAGTCAGAAGATGGCAGAGTTCAAGGCCAGACTGGTCTATGTAATGTGTTCCGTGCCAGCCAGGGCTACATGATGAAACTCTGTCTCAAACAAGCAGTTATTAGTAATAGCCACTGCCTTATTAATGAGACAAGTATCTCATGGTGTGTCTGTTTATGTCTGTATGTCCCAGAGGACAACTTCAGGTTTCATTCTTCAGGAGGCATCCACCTTAGTTTTTTGTTTGAAGGTTTCTCATTGGCCTGGAGCTTGTAAATTAAGATAGGCCAGTGAACCCTAGCGATCTGCCTGCGTCTTACCTCCTTGGCACTGGGATTATTAGTGGTTATGACTACCTGGCTTTTTTTTTTTAACAAAATAGTTGTATTTAGCAGTCCTGTTTGTGTGTGTGTGTGTGTGTGTGTGTGTGTGTGTGTGTGTTTTGTGTGTGTGTGTGAGAGAGAGGGGTGTGTGGGGAGGCAATACATGCGTGAGAATAAGAGGACAGCTTGGCTAGAGTGGGTTCTGTCCTCTGTTTTATGAGGACTAAACTTAGGTTGGCAGGGATGGTGGCAACTGCCTTGACCTGCTGAGCCATCTTGCCAACCCATTTTGTAAAAATTTTGTTCTGTTATAATACAAGTGTCAGAATGTCACAGGAAGTAGGCAGTCTGTGACTTGATTAGCATTGTATACCTATTCTGATGGTCATGAATGTCCCCAAAATGCTGCCATTCTGCATCATCCTTCTACCCAATGCTACCAAGGTGCCAGAGTACACCAGCCTGCCATGTTCAAGGAACAAACCATGACAAAACCCATCTTCGTGTAGCTAAATGGATGGAACAGGATAGCCTGGAGGACCCATGGCTACTGGCACCTCACACTCTGCCTCAGTTGCTCAGCTCTATACAGTATAGTATCTTTAAAAAACTAATCCAGCCAGGTATAGTGTGGTAACGCACACCTTTGAACTCAGCACTTGGGAGGCAGAGGCAGGCAGATTTCTGAGTTCGAGGCCAGCCTGGTCTACAGAGTGAGTTCCAGGACAGTCAGGGCTACACAGAGGAACCCTGTCTCAAAAACAAACAAACAAACAAAAAACTACTCCAATCCAGGTGTGTGGTAACACATACCTTTGATCCCAGCACTCTGGAGGCAGAGAAAGACAGATCTGTGTGAATATGAGGCCAGTCTGGTCTACCTATGGAATTCCAGGTCGCTAGAGCTACATAGTCAGGCCCTGTGATAAACAAGAAAAGTAATGATCCTGGCTCAGTGCGTAGTATCTCATTGCTTTTCCTTTCTAAAGATATGATTAGATGTGATTAGTAATGTTCAACTTTTCAGAAAGATGGGGAATATCCCCAAAACCTCTTTTAAGTTGAGTTTTCTATTTAGATTTATATAACTGGTTATAGGAATAAGTTTAAAAACTAGGAAGATAGCCGGGCGTGGTGGCACATGCCTTTAATCCCAGCACTTGGGAGGCAGAGGCAGACAGAGTTCTGAGTTTGAGGCTAGCCTGGTCTACATAGTGAGTTCCAGGACAGCCAGGGCTACACAGAGAAACCCTGTCTCAAAAAACCAAACCAAACCAAACCAACCAACCAAACAAACAAACAAACAAAAAACCTAGGAAGATAATCTCTTTGCTGTCTTAGAACTGAGCAGGAATTACCTTAGTTTCAGTTTGTATTCATTGTCTTGTTCTAGGAAATGGTTAAACATGTGGAAGCAATTATGTATATATGTGTATATAAAGAATTTTGGTTTTTTTCATACAGTATATTTTGATTATATACTTACCATTTACTACTTCCTACACACCTAACTTCATGTTCTTTTTCTCTTACCAAAAACAAAACAAAATTTACCAAAATGAAAAACAAAAAGTGAAGCACTGGGGAGGCAGAGGCAAGTGGATCTCTGAGTTTAAGGCTAGCCTGGTTTTCTTTATCCTTGCATTTTTTTAAAGTGCTGTGGAAAAGAGCAGTCTTAGACCAGCAGTATGAGCATTGCTAGAATAGGAAATCCCAGAGCTACACAGTCGGGAACCTTGGTGTGCATGAGCCACCAGCAATGTGTTTTGTAATCTCCATCTAATCAGAATACATATTAAAATTTGAGAACCACTGGGCTAGGTAAACTGTTTCCTAACTAGGGTATAATTTTTATTTCTGTTTTTTGTGAAGTGTAAGCCTGAAACTCATTTTTTTCTTTTTAAAGATCTATTTTTATTTTATATACATGGGTATCTTGGCTGCATATATCAGTGTACCCCATGCATGCCTAGTATTGTGGAAACCATAAGAGGATGTTGGGTCCTTTGGAACTGGAGTTAGAAACAGTTGTTAGCCATATGGATACTGAGGTCTGAACCCAGGGCCTCTGCATGAGCAGTGAGGACTAAGTCATCTCTCCAGCTCCAACTCTCAGGGCTTTGTGGTTGTTGTTACTGGTTTTCTTTCTTATTTTTTGTTTTTTAGGTTTTTGGTTTTGTTTGTTCATTTCTGAAGTATGGCCTCTATAGCCCAGGGTACCTTGAACCCATGGCTGCTGTGAGCCAGCCCTAGCAGTTGACAGGTTCAGAGAGGAGATAAAGGGTTTGTGATAAAGGGAGGAGGAGTCAGGCCCAGTGCTCGGAGACCTTGCAGTTCTGACTGACTAGCAGCCAGGCTGCTGCTTTATTTATACCGATTTCATAAAACAAAGACAGACGTGATTTCCCAAGAAGTACAGATCAT
The DNA here is from genome assembly GCF_000001635.26 of Mus musculus. NCBI lineage: Eukaryota > Metazoa > Chordata > Mammalia > Rodentia > Muridae > Mus > Mus musculus. Next base: position 129,158,599 of record NC_000070.6, on the reverse strand, counting down.
ACTATTTTGTCCCTGACATGTGTTTGATTTCTCATTGTATGTCCAGGGTTACAGGTTCAATTACAGTCAGCAAGTACAGATAGAACAGGTTTCTTTTTTATTATCAGACCCATAACTCCATTTTAAAGACTATTTCTGCCAAAGCAAACATGTTTAATATATGACAGCCTGCTTTTAGGCTGGCAGCAATTGCAATGTCAAAGCATGCCAGACAAATAAAAGTATCTGAGCCAGTCTTTTCTATGGATGGCAAATCCTGATACCTAACCCTTTTACTTAAATATTCTCATCATCTCTAGTATTGGAAAGGTTATTTTAATTGATGTGTCTTTATCACTATGTTCTACTCCTCTAGGGGCATACCCTGTACAACTCTCTATCTTTAAACTTCATTTTCAGAGAGCTCTAAGCTCTGTTGTAGAAGGAGTCCTTTGTTCTGTTACCAGTTCTCTTGGCTACTCAGAGCTTGTCAACTATCTCTCAGCCTACTCTGTTCCAGTTACGTTGTTTGAGTTTGCGTAGGGGTGGATATACCAAGACGATTTGGGAGTCATGGCCTCATAAAGAGATTTATACTACCACAATCTCCAGGGCATAAGGAAGGCTTCCAAATAGGACCAGGTAAAGGTATTTCCCTAAAAGCGGAAGGGATAGTAAGTTTAGGACTTTGCTAAAAAGACTCAGGCATAATTTTCTCAGGGAAGGACATAAAATAAATTATAATACAGAAAATCTCTAAGAATGCAGAGAACAAAACCTAAAAGAGACAGAGTGACCACAATGGCTGCATTAGCTCAGCCTTCAGAGTCTGTACAAATATATTTGCACTGGGCGTGGTGGCGCACGCCTTTAATCCCAGCACTCGAGAGTCAGAGACAGGCGGATTTCTGAGTGCCAGGACAGCCAGGGCTACTCAGAGAAACCCTGTCTGGAAAAACCAATTAAAAAAAAGTATTTGCAACTTCTGCAACTGAGATAAGTCCTGATTGACCTAAGTTTATAGCTGCAATTTGTTGATATAGAAGCTGTATATTTATTGCCAAATCAGAATTATTCTATAAGCCATGGAGATGGGATCTAACTTGTTCCCATATTACCTTAGCCTCCCAAGTGTTAAGGTTACAAGCATTCCAGGGCTGGAAAGATGGCTCAGAGGCTACTAGTGTTGCAGGGTAGCAACCCAAAGACCATCCAGCACAACTAACTTCTGAACTGAGAGTCAGTGTTAGACCAGATGGAAGCTGTCTGAAGAGAAGCCCTTCTCACACAGCATCCTGCAGAAGGAAGTCGAGCAAGCAAACAGTTTAACAGAAGCCAAAACATGCCCTTATTTGGGACATTTCAACCCTGAGTTTCTAGAATAGGGCTGGATACTTATCTATGGGATTTTTCGTAGAGCAGGTATAGGGTGGGGTGTAGAAAGTGAGGCAGAGTCAGTTTCAGGTTAAACCAAAGATGGCTGTAGCTGAGGCAAAATGGAAGAACCTTTGCCCTGTCACAACTAGGACTTGAATGTTTTTGCAAAGGACCTAGGTTTGGTTCCCAGCACTCACATGGTAAATAACAAACATCCAAAACTCCAGTTTCAGGGAAGCCAATGCCTCTGACCTCTATAGACACTGGGCATACATATATTTCACATACATACATACATACATGTACATAAATCTAAAGCACATTGGTTTTGTATGGTTTTGTTTGTTTGTTTTGTTTTGAGACAGTATTTCTCTATGTAGTCCTGGCTGTCCTGGAGCTCACTGTCTGGAACCAGGCTGAATGAACACAGAGAGGTCTGTCTTCCTTTGCTTCCTTGAGTGCTGGGATTAAAGACATGCACCACCACACCTGGCCCATACATTTTTTAAAAATCATATAACATCATGAAAAAGAACATGGTCTCACACAATAACCTAAATTCTGGATTATTAAATAGATAAGACAAGTTTACTCCCTTGAGCTGTAATTTTTATCTTTCAAATGGTATTAGAACATTTATTTCTATATATGATTTTTAATACAACCTATTAAAAAGAATAAAAACTCAAAACCCACACAGTGAAGTTAACTATACCAAAGTCTATTACATATCTCAGTGAACAGTTATGTGGTAGACTGAATAAGAAGGCCCCCATAGGCTCGTATGCTTGAATGATTGGTCCCCCACCAGTTAGTGGACTGTTTTAGGATTGGGGCTGTCACCTTGTTGGAGGAAGTATGTCACTAAAGGTGGACTTTGAGGTTTCAGCAGTCCATGTCAGGCTTGGTCTGTCCCTGCCTGCTCCCTGTAGGTCTTGTGTAGCTACAAGCCGCTCTAGCACTCATGCTTGTCTGCTTCCAGCCATGCTGATCATGGACTAACCTATCACCAAGCAAGCTCCTAATTAAGTGCTTCCTTTTATAGGAGTTACCTTGGCTGTGGTGTCTCTTCACAGCCAAGAACGTTATCAAGACAAGTTAGAATAACTGTTCCAAATATTATATGATTTTTAAATTAAGATAACATGAAATGTTTGATGCATTGTCAGGTTCTTCTCAAAGAGTTCTGTAACAGTTTATCTTGTAAGTAAAGAGGGCCTGTCTCCATCTCTTCTAAACTCTTTTCCCTTCAATGTGTTTTACTGTCTTTTGTCCTTGAGCCTTTGTATCATCTACTTTTCTTAAACAAGCCTCCCATAGCCTGCTTACCTCACTGATGCCTATGCATCGTTCAGATCCCTGGCTTGCCTTCCCTGGTTCCCACACCCCAGTCTGAGTAGCCACTTGCATATCTCCACATTAATTAGCTTAAGCGAAGGCAAGGGGACAGACAGGATGTCTTGTTCCCTGCCACATTCCTAGGTCCCTGTGAAGTTTTTCCTACCTTACAGGATAAGCGTTGAAGGGATGATCAGAGCCATTTTTGTTTCCCCAAATCATCCAGAAGTGGTGTTTCCCTCTGGCTTACAGTCTGCTGGTTGACTGTGATACCCGCGTCAGGTATTATCAGGTCAAGTGCCTGTGTGTTTTCTCCTGAGGCCTGCGCTCTGCTTTGCTCTGGGTGAACAGAGTGCACTCACTGCTGACTGAGCACTCTCCCTCTGTCTGCCACAGGTACCTTGGGAGAGCTAGATGCCCTGATGGATCAAGTTCATATGCAGCACCCAGACTGGCAGCATCCTTCAGATCTTACCACACGGTAAGTCGGCTTCCTTCTTTGCAGAAGGGAAAGCTAGAATTGGGTTATGAGAGATGAGATGCGTAGTTGGGTTATTCTTGTTTATTTCCAGAAAATAAAGCGGGCCTTAGAATGAACTAGACATTGGGGACTGAAATTCAGGTTCTAATATTAGATGCACAGTGTTTAACTAGCTGTATGATTTTGATCAATTCACTTCAATTTTATGGCTATCTATAAATTCTCTGGTTCCAAAACTCAGGTTTATTTTTTATTTATTGTATATGCATTGTACATGGAGGAGTGCTCATGTGCTGGGGCACACATGTGGAGGCCAGAGATGGATGAACTTAGAGTCAGTTCTTCACTTTTACATGGGTTTGAGGAGTTGAACTCAGGTTGTTGGGAAAATACTTTTCTCCACTGAGCCATCTTGCTGGCCCCAAAATCATGTTACCATCGCATCTTCTTTCTCCTCCTTTCTTCCCCTTCCTCTGTCTTCAATATTATAAGGTTTTGCTATTTAGGCCAGCCTCAGCCTTCTAAGTCTTGTATTATATAGTCATGCACTATCATACCCACTATCACACTTCAGTATCCAGGGTAGGCTGGGCAGGATAGCACACACTTTTAATCACAGCACGTGGGAGGCAGAGGCTAATGGATCTCTGTGAGTTCAGGGCCAGTCTGGTTTATATAGCAAGTTCCAGGCTGACCAGGATTGCATAGTGAGACTCTTGCCTCAAAAAAATAAAAAATCTAGAGCGTGTGTTTGTCTGTTTCAAGATAGGGAATCTTTATGTTGCCAGACTCTCTTCAAAATCCTCATCCTTCTGCCTCTGCTTCCTGGGTGGCAGGGTTACAGGCATGGACCACCACACCTAAATCCTAACTCCAATCTGGGCTTTGCAGCTAGCAAGGTGGCTTAGTGAGAAAAGGCAGTTAGTGCCAAGCTTATCAACTTGATAGTAGAAGAAGAGATGAACTGCTGCAAGTTCTCCTCTCACTTCTGCACATGATCTGTGGCACTTGCGCACCTGCACCACACACGTGCTTGTGCACATGATTGATTGATTAATTATAGTTGATTAATTAATTAGTTAAAATTTTTAAATTTCTATGTTCTTGATCTAGTATAGTTTTAACTTTAATTCAGTGACTCAGCAACCTTAGGATAGGCAGTGGTGGCACACACTTTAATCCCAGCACTTGGGAAGCAAGGGCAGGTAGATCTCTGTAAATTTGAGGCCAACCTGGTCTACATAGTGAGACCCAGTCTACACACACACACACACACACAGACACACACACGATTAAAGCCTTGGTTACTGTAACAGTTTTCTCTAACATTCCCTATTAGGGCATCAGGAAATCATAGAGACTTCCTTTATACTCAAAGCTGAGCACATCTCATCATTTTACCTGGATTATTTCAAATCATCTATATTTGTCTTGCTCAAGTACTGTTCTTTTTTTTTTTTTTTTTTTTTTTTTTTTTTTTTGGTTTTTCAAGACAGGGTTTCTCTGTGTAGCCCTGGCTGTCCTGGAACTCACTTCGTAGACCAGGCTGGCCTTGAACTCAGAAATCCCGCTGCCTCTGCCTCCCAAGTGCTGGGATTAAAGGCGTGCGCCACCACTGCCCAGCTCAAGTACTGTTCTTAACTCAGAAGCTAGGGAGATTCTTTTAAAGCACAAGTTGGGTTCCTTTTCTTTTCACTCTGTCCCATTGGCTTCCAACCAGCTTCCCATCCTCAGTCCTCTAAGAATGGCTGTCTGCGTTGCTTGGCTGCCTACCTACCTCTCCTATTACTGTTATTGCTTACTCTGTCCTAGTTATCCTGGCTTCATCAGAATCACAGCAGTTAAAAAAAAATGCTGGGCAGTGGTGGCGCACGCCTTTAATCCCAGCACTCGGGAGGCAGAAGCAGGCGGATTTCTGAGTTCGAGGCCAGCCTGGTCTACAAAGTGAGTTCCAGGATAGGGCTATACAGAGAAACCCTGTCTTAAAAAACAAAAACAGTTAATCCCAGTACAGTATCTGCTTTTGGACGCAGAAGCAGGATAATTGCTATAGATTCTTAGCTATGTTGGGGTACATAGCAAGTTCCATGGTACAAAACAAGACAACATAAACAATTCTCCGATGGTGTGGGAATAGAAATGTAGCTCGGTTGTAAGCTCTAGATTCAATATCCAATATAGACACACACCTCAAAAAAGAAGAGGGGCAATGTAATATGTTGTGTACTAAATACATTTTGGAGTCAGATAATGAATAATAGTCTAGGCTTTCCTCCCTACTCCTCTGTATGACCTTAGGAAAAAGTTACTTAACCTGAGGCGTAATTTATTACTAGTGTAGAAGTTACTGCCAGTACTTTCCTAGTGGGTCATCACTGATAACTTAGATAGGGTGTTTAAAGAATTGAGCAGGTAGTCTCGGATAGTGATGAAGTGATCACCTGTGACTTTCCCAGCCGTAACTCAGAAGGGCTTTGTCTAAGAATCCCTTTGAGTCAGTATATTGCAAAGCCCAGCTGGGCCCTTTGTCTGTAGCTTGCACGTGGAGGTCAGAGGACAGCCCACAGGAGTCAGTTCTTCCTCCCATGTGTGAGTTCTGGGCATTGAATTCAAGTTTGTTAGGTTTCTTTGCAGATACTTTACGCACTGGGCCATCTTGCTGACCCGCCTTTGCCTTGGCCTCCTCAATGCTGGGATTACATGTGTGAGCCTACCTCACCCGACTAAGTGGTCATTAGCATCGTTTTAGGAATTGAGATTGTATCAAATTATTAAGGGGCTTTCTCAGAACCTACACCCAGAACATGACTACAGGTGACACACACATACTGTCATCCTCGCTCTTCTCTCTCCACCTGCCTGTCTGTCTCTGTCTTGTTCTTTTTTTGAGACAGGGTTTCTCTGTGTAGATCACACTGGCCTCAAATTCAGAGATCTGTCTGCCTTTGCCTCCCTACTGCTGGAATTAAAGGTGTGCGCCACCACCACCAGGCTTATGGGTGATTCTCAAACCTTATTACGGGTCTTTGTGTTAGGGTGTCCACTCTCTCGGCTTACCATGTGATAGTCAAGTGATGACTTGCTGTCTCTGGGAATCTTTTTATCTAATCTAACGCATGTGGCATAAGCAACCTGTGTGGCAGTGCTGGCCTCTCGGAGTCACATGAAGCCGTGAAATACAGACCCTGCTCTAAACACTTCGAGAAAGAGAAGTCGTTTTTCTCCTTGAATTCTCCAGAGCCTTATGTAGCTCACACTGGCCTTGCACTCATGCGACTGAGGGTCCCCTCACTCCCCAGTGCTGGCGAAAACAGGTATACACACCATGCCTGGCTCTTAAACATTCAAGGCTGGCTTTCCTTAGAACAAGGTGTGTATGGCACATATAATAATACCTGTGTAGGAATGAGGTGACATTGAGAGTTGGAAGGAAATGGCATTTATGATGGCTTTCCTATAATTTAAATAGTGTAAAATTTCTAGAATTATAACATCAAAATATAATATTAGCCATGCATGGTAGCATATCCTTCCAGCACTCAGGAGGCAGAATCAGACAGATTTTTGTGAGTTTGAGGGAAGCCTGGTCTACATAGTAAGTGTCCCTACCCGCAGGACAGTCGACAGGGACTTGGGGGCACCTAGAAGAGAATTGGGGGGACAAGAGATGTAAAGAACGGACAGCAAGTCAGGAGGTCTGATCAAGTGGACAAATGTTTACTGTTCACACAGACGTTATATACTCATAGAAGCAGGATATGGGGTAAGTGGGGTGGAGGGGGCCGCTTTGTTTCTGGGGGAATGCACCTGTTCCCAAGAGCAGGCTATTGGCTGGGTAAAAAGTTCAGCAGGAGGAACAGAACAGAATGGGTTGCTAGGTACCTGTCCACAAGATCTATAGCTCTTTGTTCTTGACTGGGGTTAGTACTTTCCCACAGAGGCCAGGACTTTGTGCCAGTGCACTTAGGGCTGACAAGGCAGTAAAGCAGTTAATGTTCAAGCAGGGTTGCTCCCAACAAGTAAGTTCCATGGAAACCCTGTCTCAAACAGACAGACAACAGCAACCATATAATCTGATCCTTACAGTCCTTAGGAGTTTTCAAGACAGGCTTGCTCTGTGTAGCCCTGGCTGTCCTGGACTCACTCTGCAGACCAGGCTGGCCTAGAACTCAGAGATCCGCCTGCCTCTGCCTCCCGAGTGCTGGGATTAAAGGTGTGTGCCACCACTGCCTGGCTAAACATAGCTTTAAAAGTAGTTGTGCTAGCTATTTCGTATACAGATGACAGTTCCAGCTGAAAACGCTTCCTGTTTTTATTCTCCTTCTCTCAATAGAAACTACGCCCGGTTCCGACAGAGGCCTCTGCAGAGGTACAGTCTGAGTCAGTGGGTTGACAGAAACAAGCGGAGCCACCATCGGTTCCAGCGTCTCCCAGACTTCTCCTACAGTCCATATGTCTCATCCCATCAACAGTGACAGTTCCTGCCAAGGGTCCCGTCCAGAGCAGCATCACATTTTCCTCTGCTATTTTTGTTTGTATATTTTGAGTTTTATTTCACAAGATTTTTATTTAAAGAATTTGTCACCTTTTGGAAATGCCCATTACTGTCTTGAATTTTTGTTTTTTAATGAGGGCCACCCCCCACCCCTGATTTGTATGTCTGTCTGGTGAATATGTTTCAGCAGTGTTAAGTATTGTTTTTCTGTTTGTTCACTGTTGTTGTTGTTGTTGCTGTTTTTAAATTTTAAATGAAGGTAATTCTCTTTTGAAGGCCTGCATTAAGTCAGAACAGTCAGGCTTTGAGTAAAATACCAGCTGTAAGGGCAGGCAGACTCACCTTCCAGTCTACTGTAAGGAAGAGGCTGTTTTGCAAGCTAAGAGCCGGTATTATTATTGTTGACTTGTGAATAGATAGAAGTCACTTTTAACGACCCCTCTTTTTAAATTTGAGTTTCTTGAATACTTGTCAGTATTTTAATGTTGCCAATTCAGTACATTTGAAATAGGAGAAGGAGAAAAGTCCTGTTGAAGGGCTAGATTAAAAGTGTAAATCCTCTCCTTTCTGTACCTATTAGCTGCCTTTTTAAAAAATTATTAGTGGCTTTTTTCACTCTCTATTAGATATATTTCGTTCATAATGTTTGAAATCTTACACATCTTAACTGACAGAAGACAGCTGAATAACCCTTGTTCAATACTCTGTGGTCTTGTGACTGGTTGGTTTCTCTGCCCCATTGTTTTCTTTTCCTTTTCCCACTCCCAGTGACCGGTTAGTCCTGAAGCTTTGCAGTAAGTGTTCTTATGTCCTGTTAGACTGAGACATGGCTCTCAGGTGCCCTCTGTCTGCTGAAGAAATCCTGTCAGAATCCTGACTGTCGTTAGGCCGGCACAGAATCCTGACTGTTGTTAGGCCAGCACAATTGGGATGTCTAGGAATCTTCAGTTCTGTCTTCGGAACCCGAGTTTATGTGTTGCTGCTGTTCAAGGAACCTTCGTCCTATGAAATCCTTGGGAGAGTCACTGGCCTCTCCCGTTGGTTACAGGTACCCTTATACCCTGGATGTTAGCGTTGTAGTTGTAGCATTGGGTCCATTGTTTCACATTAGTGTTTGAGCATCTTGGGAAAGTACGATTGAGCCCGTGCACCGCACCACCACCATGCACCGCGTAAGGTGTGGTGTTCCAACCAAAGCGCTAGGCTCTGTGTACTGTCTTAATGGATGTCCTAAAAGATCTGTATTTCTTACAGGCAGCTCTAGAGATCATTCTGAGAGGGTTTACAATATGACACTCCTGCTGCTGCAGTCACTGTGGGAGTGATTCATAGTTGCCTAGCCTCTGTCTCATTTTATATGTGGCTAACCCACCCTGAATAGTCTACTCTGCCTCAGAAAAATGATCTTTTTGTTCTGTTTTGTTTTTGCTTTTCAAGACAGGGTTTCTTTGTATACTCCTGGCTGTCCTGGAACTCGCTCTTAGACTGGGCTGGCCTTAACTCACAGAGCTCTGCCTACCTTGCCTTCTCACTGCTGGGAGTAAAAGGATGAATCACCATTGTTGGACTGAAAAAGTGACTGTGATTAGGAAAATCTTGATTTTGTTTGTTTTGTTTTGTTTTGTTTTCAAGCCTTTAATAGGTTTGGATAAATGTTCCCAAGTGTGTGTTAGTTTTATCTAGTGAAAGTTTTTTCTTCTTTCCTTCCTTTTTTGCGGCAGGGTCTCCTATAAAGCCTAGGCTAGCCATCAACACACTATTTAACCCAAGATGGTCTTGCACTTCTGATTTTTCTCTCCCTCCAGCCCCTCACCCCTCAGACAGGTTTTTTTTTTATGTAGCCCTCCTGTCTGGGTAGACCAGGCTGGCCTCAGGACTCACAGAGATTCACCTGCCTCTGCCTTCTTAGTGCTGGGATTAAAGGTGTGCACCACCACTCCCTGCTTTTGACATCCCCCCCCCCGCCCCACCCGCCACCCCCAGAAAGACTTTTCTATTTCTTAGTTATTTGGTTTAGATTCTGGGACCAGACTTTGAAAGGCAGTAGTCCAGTCACCTCTCTTGATGGGCACGCTTGTTGTTGACCTCAGTTGACTTGTCCAAGATGCTGTGAGTTAGCCTGTTAGACTGAGATATGCCAAACAACCCACCTATGGGACCAAAACAAAGTGCAGATTAGCTACCGCTGGAGTAGCTAGCATTGGGGCTGAATGGTTCCCACGGGGAGCCCAGGGAGTGGAGGGACAGCAAAGCTCCTGCTCTCCTGCTACCAGGAGGAATTAAGACTGAATGTATAATGGGAGTGCTGCCTCTGTCAGAGCAGATGAGTGACAGGTTAACTAGAAAATGTGACAATCACATTTCCTCTAGCGCAGATAATTCTGTTTTTCCAAAGTGTTAGCAGCTAATTAAATCTGGTGGACTGGGGGAGGAGAGAGCTGTTCTGTACTGGTTAACATGGTATTCTTTAAGGAGAAAAAAGCCAAAGAAAACTCATCCGGCATGTTAGCCTTAAAGATGGTACTGGCCAGAAGCCGGGGCTTAATCTCTTCAGAGCTGCATATCTCTTATGTTTGGGTTTGGCCTCTAAGTCTTGTAGATTAAATTAATTCTTGCTGTATTTTTAAATTTGAGTAAGGGTTATGTGCATTTAACTGTGTTCCTGTCTTTTATCATCCCTGGGGACGTTCTTACCATAGGGGTCTTGACAAAGCAAAGCTAAAATGTGTTGTTGATAAATAGTTCCTGTGTAGGTCAGGAGCCGAAATAACAATAGCTCTGCAGCTCATCGGGCTCTGATTTACTCGAGTTGTTGTCGGGGTCGATTATGAAACTGAAGTTTGGTGCCTCCTTTTTTATCATGTTTTTCCCCTTGTAGCAGTTGTGTTTAATGTCATTAAAAAGAAATAAAAGTTCTCGTCAGTGGCATATGTACTGTGGCCGTCTGTTCCGGGCTTTGGAGGAGCACTCTCTGCCTTCCTCTGCGTAGGTCGCTCTGCTTGGGAGGGTGGCGGCATTTAGTAGAATATGGTTCTGGGAAGGAGAAAGTGCTTGCTCCCTGTTCTTTTGAGGGTAAATTACAGTGCTGGGGAAGGCGTTCCAGCAGTTAAGAAATGTTGCAATTGATTAGGATTTGCAGCTACATATGGTGCATGTCAGGAGCCTGACATTGGGAGAGCCTGAAATATCCCTGTGCAGAGGGCGGGGGAGACCAGGCAGCCGGTAGCGGGCGGGAGGGCAGTGCCTTGCATTCCTTCCCTTCCCATGGATCCATGGCCGGCCACTGTGTATGTTTAGGAAACCATGCGGTTCCAGGGCATTCTCCCTTTGGAAACAGGAGAAACCAGAATTAGTCATTTGAAATTGGTGGGTGTTCTTTTTTTTTTTTTTTTAAGATTTATTTATTTATTTACTATATGTAAGTACACTGTAGCTGTCTTCAGACACTGCAGAAGAGGGCGTCAGATTTCATTACGGATGGTTGTGAGCCACCATGTGGTTGCTGGGATTTGAACTCTGCACCTTCGGAAGAGCAGTCGGCGCTGAAGCAGTCGGCGCTCTTAACCACTGAGCCATCTCGCCAGCCCCTGGTGGGTGTTCTTTTTTTTTTTTTTTTTTTTTTTTTTTAAAGATTTATTTATTGATTATATGTAAGTACACTGTAGCTGTCTTCAGACACTCCAGAAGAGGGAATCAGATCTCGTTATGGATGGTTGTGAGCCACCATGTGGTTGCTGGGATTTGAACTCTGGACCTTCGGAAGAGCAGTCGGGTGCTCTTACCCACTGAGCCATCTCACCAGCCCCCTGGTGGGTGTTCTTAACCCAACTTCTCCGGAAATTGTTGCTCCAAGAACAACTGTCCGGTGTGAAGATTGGATGTATGTGGGTAGATGCTGGAGAGAGAACCTTCTTTAAACCCCTTTATGGACCTAAGCCTCCTCAGAGCAAGGATATAAGGACAGCAATAATAGATTGTCACCTACATTAGCCAGTGCTCTTAAAATCCCAGCTCCTGCTGAGAAAATAGTAGCAACATACTTGGACAGGCTCTCTGACCTGCTGATCTTTACATTTTGTGGGTATTTTGAGACAGGATCTCACTATGAAACCCAGACTGGCTTCAAACTTAAGTCCTGCCTCCGTCTCCTGAAAGGAAGGAGATTACAGACAAGTGTTACCATGCCAAGTTTTGTCTGGAGTGTGTGTGTGTGTGTGTGTGTGTGTGTGTGTGTGTGTGTGTGTGTGTGTGTGTTTTCTAGACAAAGCCATTCTTTACTCTAGGCAAAAGCTTGCACAGAAATGTGGTAAACACTTAGCTGTTTGATATGCTTGTCTCAGTGTGTGGTTTTCTTAACCCGTGTATATGTAATGTTCCTGTCAAGTGTAGAGGACCTTTTGGTAACTACTTCCTGTTTGTGTCAGGGTTAGTTTTTACCATATATATCAAAGGTTTCAGAGACCAGGATGAATCCTCTGAAATGATGGTGTCTCATTCATCTTGTTAGAGAGAAGTTGGTAGAAAAAGGAGAAATGGACCAGGCTCATTCTCTGAGAAGCCCATCTTGAGCTTTTATAGGACGAGAAACTAAGGTCCTCCTCTTATTCCCTAAATAATCCAAAGGTTTGGAGGGAGGGGGAGGGGACAAGGGGGAGGGAGAGAGGGAGAGAGAGAGAGAGAGAGAGAGAGAGAGAGAGAGAGAGAGAGAATATGTGTGTGTGGGTACACTGGGGGCACCTGTCGGGTAAATATTTCCATTTGTCACAGAGGCAACTGGTCGATGTTGGAATTCCTTAATAAGTAAGCACTTGCCTTGTCATTCCAACCCATTTATTCCTCCCTAACAGCTGAGACACGCCGTAGATGGGAAATCTGGCCTTTCCTAGCACTCAGCCAGAAATAGGAGGAATATGACCTTTGGCAATTCAGTGACAATCCTGAAATGTATCCCCAGGTTACTATCTGAGATGTCCTTAACTTATTAACTTCAGGTTATATTTTCAAGTTTGGTTTTGTTTTTTGTTTTGTTTTGTTTTGTTTTTAATCTGTGGACTGGCCCTGGGGGTGGACAGAATTCTGTTTATAGAAGCAATACTTAAAACAAAATTTAGTAAGTAAATAAAGTATGTCTGAAGCCTCATTCATGTTTCCAATACCTGGCAGCCTTATCTCTTCGGCTTCCACCGAGGTTTCTAGGGCAGCCTTTAGTTAGTATACTGGGTAGGTAGGCTCCGGAAATCTGCATGCAGTATTGGTAGAAAGGAAGGCTACTCCCCCCTCAGAGAAGTGACTACCCGAGGTGTCAGGGTCTCCTGCCTTTCTATCCAGCATTCTTCCTGCAAGCCTGCTGTGGTCTTGGTCTCAGAGCTGCCTGGACCTTTCCCAAATTGCAAAAATCATTGGAGTCACCTGAAAGGAACAGAGGGACCACTTCTTAAATAATAGCTGTAGTATTTGATGGCAAGTAACAGTTGATTCAGGAAGAGTGAGATCCTTACTACAGGAGAAAGGACAAACCTCTAAGCTAGAAGGATAGTTATTCCCTTCGGATCCATTACGGTGTACCACGGGCATGGAGAAACTGGAAACCTTGCTCAAATAGCAGGATCTCCAGACACCACTACCTACCTCTACCCAGGGCCTCTCCGCGTCTTAGTTGAAAGCAGACGGGCAGAGGGAGCCTCTCTGGGGTCTGGTTTGGCATTCTGTCTGTTCAGGGACTTCTGAGGACTTCCTCTCCCTCTGCTTTCAGACCCTGCACATCTGACATCCTCTCGCCTGGCTCTGGACGGGAGTGTTTAAGGTGCCCTATTTACTGGTCTGCTCATTGGCTAATGGTGTCATTCCTCTGCCTGCCTTTCAACCTGCTGTTGGAATCTTAATGATGTTCCTTTAACAGCCCAGAAGAACGCAGAGCGAATACCGAATGATTTCTGCAGAAAGCTGCTTCTGCAGTTCTTCACTCCATACCCCCACCCCAGATGAGAACCTCAGCCCTCTGGCAGGAATAAGCGCCCAGCCCTCTCCTGAGAGGAAAACCCTTTGTTTTAAGAAACTGAGCAGATGCTTGCATACCTATGTGGTGAGGCAGCCCAAGCTGGGCTTAGAGAGGAGCCTCAGAAAGACGATGGTGGAGCAGCTATTTTCTTCTCCTACACGTGCACCCCCATCTGTTCGAGAATTCCCTTCCAACTCCAGCTTGGCTGGCTGGCATGTCCCTAAGAAGCTGCAGGCCAAAATGGAAGAGGACTGATTCCCTCCTCCACACATCCTGACTTGCTGCCAATTGCCAGAAAAAGAGGGCAACGTTTGGGCATTTACCAAAAGACAAGGATGTGCCTTTTCATTTGTCTTTATTTTACATTTAAAAAGTGGTTATTGCTCTAACTGGATTGGAGGTAAGGACCTCCCTTAAGGAGCCTTGGCCTTGCAGCCCCGTTCAGCAGGGATGGAAGTCACGAGACAATGAGTGGAACCTCATTCCCTCCCAGGAGGAAGCCCTTAGTATTGCTGACATCTGCCCTTATCCGTCCCTCCTCTCCTGTGCTACCCGCAGTTGGAGCGAGCACAGTGGTGGCTGACCCAGCTTGGAGAGCTGTTAGAGACCCGAATGAAGGGGCAGTCATTGGGTGATGGCTTTCAGCTCTCTGACTTGGGCACCTGTGCTCAACATTCAGTACCACAGATATTTTACCAAGCACCTACTATGTGCTGGGAACAGCCACCCACACTCCCTTGGCCACCGATGGAAGATACAGAGTTCGTTCGCCTTTCCAGTGCAGGCGTCTGGCAGCCACTGTGCTTCAGTCTCCAAGAAGTCTGCTGCCACATCAAGCACCTTTTTTTTTTTAAACCAGTAAGGGGCAGAGGAGAGGAGGGGGAGGGAGGGAGAGAGGGAGCACACTAGCTGTCACTTTACACTGCAAGCTCTAGGGAAGTAGATGAGAGCCCTGGGTAACTTTCAGAGGACCCTGAATGAGATGGCAAGATAGTGACAGTGGCTGCTCTCTGCTCTCTGCCTGTCTGGTGTAAACGGCTTTCCAGTAGCTCGCTCAGCAGTTCTTTATGCTGTAGGATGTAGGTGTTTTCAGTTATCCAAGCTGACACTGCTGCCCCAGCCAAGGCACTTCCTTTAAACGCGGGCAGTACCTTCTTCCAGAGCTTCTTAAAACTCCACACAGATGATCTCACCACAAAGATCTATCTTTGTGCAAGCTAGATGCAAGCAGACATGGAGGCCTTGGCAGAGCGGTCTGCATTCTGGAGCAAAGCCCTCCAGTGGTGTTTTCCAAGAGTCCAAACAACTGGCATCATACACATTTGCAAAGGTGCACCTTGTACCACAGATGTCCTTAGTGGCTGAATCCAGAAAGTGTCTGACAGAGTCAGGACCCTTGAAAAGCTGGCAGCACTGCAGCCTCCCTGGTACCATTGGTCTGACAGACACAGTTCCAGATAGTCTTGGTAGCTGCTTTCTCCCAGAGCTTTGTGCATTTTCTCAAAGAGGAAGCCAGTCCAGGAGAAGTAAGGCAGGACTCTCCCATGTACTTGTGCCTTCTTCAGAATGGGGCGCAGTCTTTTAGCTTTGTGGCTTATTTGATTTTTTTTTTTTTTTTTTTTTTTTTTTTTTTGCAGAATTTGGGTTTGTAGTTCAACCTCCTCTGTCAGACTAAGGTAGGGAAAAGGAAAAACTGTGGCTAGCTGTGCCCCCACCGCTTCTACAGCTCTCACCCCGTGCCCAGGAAGGACACAGGGACTAGCGGAGGATGAAGCCCATCCCTTGCAGATGGGGGTACCCATGCTTTGATGATGTTCACAGAGGGCTTCTTTGGAAACCAGGAAGGGAACAGATAAGAGAAGTGTCCAGAGCCGGTTGAATGGATTTCATGTAAGGTAGGAAATGGGACAGAGGAGAAAAGGAACAGCGGGGCTGCAGCTTAAAAGCCAGACTCTTGTCCCTCGCAGAAATAAAAAGAATAGCCCTGCCTGGAAGTCTCGTCTTTCTCCCCTTTCACACACAGCCTTCGGTCAAGCTGAGTGGCCCAGATGTGAGTCCTGTGCCAAGAGCCTTGGCACTCAGTCTACCCCGCAGCAATGGCATCCCTCCGGCTGGGTCTCTCTCATTCTGCAGCTCTGTCTCTGGGTGTAGCTTCAGCCATGGACATTGCTGAGGTACTCCTGGAGCTAGGGGTTAGTGAGAGGCTTCAGGAACTGATATCAGAAAGAGAGAAGCCAAGAGAGAGGATAATAAGCCCGATGATAGGAGAAGATGGAGGTGGGAGGAGCCGCAGAGCGGGCCAGATGCATGTTGGACAATCACCGTCAGAAGGTCCTCTCGCATTCTCTACTGTCTTCTGAGCTGCTCAGAGCAAGCACTGTAAATGTGTCATCATATCTGGTTTCATAGAAGAGGAAGTGAAGGAACAGAGGTAAGACACTGCCCCAGGCCATGTCACCCCTTCTCCTGCTGACCCAACCACAGCAACCAGGAACTCTGCCTTTCCCATTGGCTGTCTTAAAAAAAAAAAAAAAAAAAAGACACTGGCCCTTGGCACTCCGCAAAAGGCAAGGATCCAAAATCAATTTGCAGTGTCCCCTGTGTCACACCGGCAGCAGCCAAGCTTGGCTTTGCCCAGCTGCTGCCACGCCAGGTCCTGAGCTGACCCCTTCCCTTGTGCAGTCTAGGGACTACAGATGTCTAAGGACACCCACCAAGCCAAGGTGTTCCCCTCACCTTGCTGCGGAGGAGACCCCCACCCTGATGCTCCGGTGTGCTGGTTTCTGATGCGCTCTTGGTTTTCTCCTTGTTGTTATTGGGCTCGTTGTCCTTGATGATATCATACTGGCGGCAGAAGAGAGCTATAACACCTAAGGAGTTAGGCAGGGGCAGTCTGAGTTCTCGCCTTGCCTGCCAGATCCCTTCTAGGGCTCACTGCCATCCCCGAATGGCCTCTGCCTTGCTGCTGCAGCCTCCCTCCAGCCTCTGGCTCCTTTTCCCCCCTACCTGGCCCCCAGCCACCCCTATCATTGCTGCTGGGCTGGTTCCCCCACAGCATGAATCTGATCATGCCTTCCTGTTACCCTTTCTTTAAGCCTCTGACAGCTACCACAGAAATTATCACGGCATTTACTGAGCACATGCCAGGCCCTGTGCTGTGCACTGACGTAGCCAATCTCACTTGATCCTCACAACTCCAGCCTATTATTATCAGTCCCAGGGTACAAAGGGAGCACACTGGTGTGACAGTTTCCTTAACTCAAGGTCATGCCACGGTGCGGCTAGGAGGTGTCGAGCAGAACCTGCTTGCTGTCTACTATCAGCCCAGGAAGGTGGTTAGTATTCACACTGCTAACTCCAGTTCGCGGTGTGTACCGCTTCTTTCTCGATCCTTGCTGGATAGCTCTCCGCTTTCCACCATAGTAGATAAAGCCCAACAGCTCCTACTTTTCTCTCTAACATCCTAACAGACTCCCGTTGCAAGTTTGGGTTAGTTCTTTGTTTATAGTGTTATGATTACATAAACACAGTCCATGCCGAGTCTAATAATGTACCATACTTAACCCCCCTTTCCATAGAACCCTGTCATCCTGCCTTTTCTCGAGTGCCTGTTCTATGTGCCTCAGAAACCCTTCTCCCTGCCCCAAGTGCGTCTTCAACAGAATCTGCCTTCAAACACCACGGTAATCAGGCTTGAGCGTGGTGTTCCAATCTCTCAAGGGACTCTAGTCTCCAGCCTCCCCCCCGCCCCTTTCTTCCAGACCTTTCCACTTTCTCTCCTAGGCTGCAGCTACTGTGAGCTGTGAGTGAACCTGTGAGCATCATTTGTTGTTTCTTGAACCTCTTACACCAAACAAGCTTCCTCCATTGGCTGCCTGATTATCGTCTAGTCAGCCTCTCTGCTCAACTCCTATGTTATCTTTGTTCTGCATCTTTGGCCCTGTGGTTTCAGTGTTGGAAATCGAACCTAAGACGTCATGGATGACTACCACTGAGCCACACCTTCACTCCAGCCCCTATGTCTTTTCCCCCTACTTCTAGCTCCAGAATTGATCTCATGTCCTCTGTTCTCATATTATGCTATTTTAAGTTTATTTATTTTTTTACTATTTTTTTAGCTGTGTGTGTTTGAGAGAGATGTAGGTATGTAGGTGCAGGTACAGAGGCCAGACGTGTTGGATCCCCCTAGAACTGGAGTTTCTGGTGGTTGTGAGTCACCTGATGTGTATGCTGGGAATTGAACCAGGGTCCTCTGGAAGATCAGTAGGCATTCTTAATCTCTGAGCCATCTCTCCAGCTCTGTTCCCACATTAGAACCACTAGAGTGCTCATTATCTTCAATTATAGCTAAGTGCAGTCTTGTTCCAGCCCAAGTTCCTTGCAAGCTCAAGACTCTTCCTAGTCATGACTAACACTACACGCTCCATTCGAGCAACTGGCCAATGAATGGCAGCTGCATTGAATAGAGAGATGAACAACATCTGGACTTTATCCTCAGGGAGCTGAGACATTAGGAAGAAAAGATATCCTAAGCCCACCCAAATTACATAAGGATTAAAGAAGGGCAGTGTGCTGTGGGGGCCACAGAGGGAAGAAGGCCATTCCTGTAAATGCGTGGGGGGATTTGCATGGTTGCAGCTCAGCTGCATCTGGAAGAAGAGGTAACTAAGGAGAGTGCTCCAAGTCTGAGGTCAGGCATGGCTGCCTCTGAGCTTCCCAAGTTTGAAAACCCTTGGAGGCCCAGCATCCCAAGTACATTGACGGTAGCCATGGCTACCCTGGAAGGCTGGACCACTTCCAAGAGGAAAAAGGCAAGTGCCCACAGCATACAAGATGGTAGCAACATGCTATGTTTGGGGTGGAGGGGATTAGAGAAGGGATTTAGCCCCCAGAGCTGCCACAGGCAGGTCTTAGGGATTTTGCTGACTCCCAGACATCTCCAAGCTCCTCACCCTTGGTGCCAGTTGGGTCAGTAAAGGAAGACCTGGAGGCCTGACTCACCTGCCCACATGAAGAGGACCACAACAATGATCAGCACCTCCCCCGTTCGCAGCTGCTGGTTCCTCCCCATCTCCTTCATGGTCACCTCATCTGTGGGGAGAGATAAGCTAGCCCTGGGCTCCGTTCCTCCCGAGCCACTCCTCCAGGGCCCAGCAGCCCACAACAAGAAGTGCCTCTGTCAGTGCCAACACACCCAACATAGACCCAGGAACAGGGTGAAGGCTGTTTTGGGGCGACAGCATTTGGACTCAATCTTAAGGAGAAAGCATGCATGGCAGTCTCCTTCCAGGGGCCGAAATCAACCCTTCTTCATCTCTCGAGCCGCTTGTCTTTCCTCCTGCCCTGCCCAACCTCCCTCACCTAACTCACCCTCCTTGCCCCGTGCTTGCCTTTGTTCTTTGAGGCCATCTTTTCAGCCTCGCGTGGGGTCTTGAAGAGCACAGGCTCACTGGCTGGGCTCTGTCCCTGGATGGAGATGGCCTGCACATGGACGATATATTCTGTGTCCTCCTCCAGGTCCCAGAGAGCGCAGGACCGGGTGGTGGTGTTCACCTCCTGAATGAACCGGAGCATCCGCACATCCTTCTTCTAGAAAGGGGAGAGAGCTTGCTATGTTAGCATGCAGGGCACCAACCCCACATCTGCCCACCTCGACAGTGACAAGCCCCCTCTTCATGGCTGTTACATTCCCGCCACCCAGAACAGCCTTATTTCCACAGTAGAGCTAAGGAAACATGTTCAGAGGGGTCAGAGTGTTGCCCAGGGCCACGCATCTTCTGAGGAGCAAGCATTTGAGGTCAGACCCTTGCTCTGAATTACCATGTCCCAGCCAAGACCTCCTGAGCCTTTGTCCAAGGAACTAAGGACCTTCTGTGACCCCAGTTCTAAGCTAGATATACAACTTGTTACCGTCTCTCTTGCCCTGTGGTTTCTTTTCCTTTTCTGTTTCTCTACCATCATCCTCCATGCCTGGCTGACCTTGGACTTGAAGTCCTTCTACTACTCCCCGCCCCCCCCACCACCACCTTCTGAGTTCTGGGATTACAGCATGAAATACCATATGCGCCCAGTTTCCAGTCACCATCTTGATATGCCCTCTCCCCTTAAGCACCCTCAAGGGTTACCTGCTGAGAGATGGCAAAGCCAATGACCACTTCATCCTCCAGGACATCCCAGCTGACCACGGCAGAGTTGGCCTTGAGGTGCCGGACGGTCACGTTCACAGGGGCTGAGGGGCTGTCTGCAGGGCAGGGAAGCACCTGAGTCTGAGCGTGCCCTGCTGTAAGGCCCAGCCCCATCATATATGAGAAAGAGAAAGCTGGGGGAGGCTATGTGAACAGAAACAAGGATCCAAGGTCTCAGCTGGGCCACATGGCTCTCGGTTCCTCAGTGGCTGAGAGGCCCCAGGTTCCTTGTGACTAGCATAGAAACTCCTGCTGGCTATAGACTGGCCAAACCAAGGGTCCTAAAATAAAATTGGTGGACCTGGGCTTGAACCAAGGCGAGAGCTAGTGGATAGGTGGTTGGGCACCGAGCGAGGAATAGCTGAATGGAGTTCAGGAGCTGATTAGCTTGAGAAAAAGCAGCCACAAGGACTCCTAGTCCATTGCACTTTCTATAGCCTCATGTTGTCAAGTGAGTGACCTTGAGGGAAGGAGACAGACCCTGAGATGAAGAGCCAGGAGGGGCTGAGCCCTGGCATGGAGCTGAGGGGCAACCTCACATGGTAAGCTGGGCAGAGGGCGCCTAAGGGGAAGGGTCTATGTGAGCCTCTCCATACTCTGTGGGTCCTCACGTGCGAGGAATAGAGGAAGTTAGAGAAGAGGGGACATTCAGAACAGGGTCCCTTGGTGGAGAGACACCAAGATAGCGCAAGGCCTTCTGGGTGAAGGAAGATGGTGAATGGGGAAAACGTCAGAGATAAGTGGGAGAGCAGTAGAGGAGCAGGGCAGAAAGGACCTTCCAGGAGAGGGGAGTAGAGTCACACGGGGTTATATCATGCAAGAGGGCAGGGGCTGTGATTAGAAGCCCTGGCCCTGAGCAGTAGCCCCATACCCCTCAGACAAGTGGACTCAAGGCTTCAGGATTATGCCAGACATTCAGATGGAAAGGGACAGAAGGACACAGACAGGTGGCTGAGGTCACAGAACCAGAGAGCAGACAAGTGGAACATTGGAGACAGGCAAGGAGACAGAAGCAGGGCGAGAAAGAGAGGGAGGCAGCAACAGCTGCCAGGAGGGACAGGATTGGGGTGATCTAGGGAGGCAGAGCCCCATGGGGTGGGCCAGACACTAACTGCAGCAGGGTTTGCGCCCCCCGCCCCCGCCCACGGTCCCCGCAAACACCCTTCAACCTCAGGTTACAGTTCTCTTCATAGTCGTTCCTGCGCAGCTAGCTGCCTATGGGTCCCTGAGAGATCTTTGGGGATACAGAGGGAGGCCCAAGGTGGGGCACTAGTGTCCTCAGCTGCTCTCAGGGCCAGAAAAGGTGGCTGAGGCAAAGACTCAGGGTTAGGGGATGACCTGAAGGGACCAGGAGCCGCAAGAGCTTTAAAAACTCAGGGCTGAGGTGACTGGCAGAGGTTTGGAAGCTGAAGGACGGGTTTAGGGGTCAAGAAGGTTCGGAGGCGCTAGGGTCAGGTTAGGAGAGTAGGGACCAGGTGACACAGGAGGTCCTCAGGGAGCAGGAAGGGAACCGAGGACTTCCCGGTGGCGGCGTGGGAGGGGAAGCTGTTCCCTCCCTCGTCCCCCTCCCCAGGCCCCCTTACCCGCCTGCACCAGCGCGAAGCAGACGCAGCCTAGCCACAGGCGGAGCGCGGCGCGGGGCGGCCAGGCGCACGGCCCTGGGGGCATGGCGACTCCTGGGCCCGGTGACCGCTCGCACTCACGCTCCAGCCCGCGGCCCTCCCGGCCCGGCCGCCCCGCGCCGCCCCGCGCCGCCTGCATATCGGCTCCGCGGACAGCGACTCCCGCGCGGCGGCGGCGGTGGTGGCGGCGGCGGTGGTGGCGGCGGCGGCGGCAGCGGCCGCGTCCACGTCGGGCGCCTGGGGGGCGGGGCGCCCCCGCTGCGGGGAGAGGGCGGGGGCGGGGTGAGGACCGAGGGCGCCCCCACTCCTGTCCCCGCTCTTCACTCTGTGGGCTCCCGGGAAGCCAGGGGCTTTGGGGACCCCGCGGCTCACGCTCTCTGACCGATGCAGGACCCGTAGCACCGTGCCGCGGTCAGTCCCAGCCTTAACCCTGACCTGGCCCCGGTCCCGCTCTTCCTTAGGGAAGAGGGAGGGCAAGTGCTTGGGAGATGCCCATCTGTACCCCATCTCTCACTCCAGCCCACACCCCAGGCACACACACACACACACACACACACACACGAGCTGTAGAGTGTAAGGGGGGTACAGACTCGGTACTCTGGGGAATGTGTGTACTGGGGCCGAAGAGGCTCTCCTCTGACTCCCTGGAGGTCTAGCTGAGACCTCAGACCAGTCCTTTCTTTTTCTTGTGCCTATTTTTAATCCCCTCGAGAGCACTGCGAATATCTGTCAGGCGCAGACACTCTGTAGGCCTTGGCTGGGTTTGGGACTTGGTTCTCTCTGCAGCCCCTTCAGGTCCACTCTGCTGCGGGGCGTCTCATGTAGGTGGATACTGCAGTTTGGTAACTTGTTTTGTCCAAGGACCCACCACGGGCAGGATTTGAATCCAAGGTGGGCTCAACTTCACACACTCCTCACCCAGAGTGACTTCAACACTCCAGCATCTAGAATCTCTCTCTCTCTCTAAAACTGGCACATTCTAGATTATTAAAAGAACAATCTGGAACCGTGTTTCTCCAAGATCAGAGGGCTGTGGTTTCTGGACGCTCTCGGGACCACTATATCCATTCTGACCTGACTGAGCAGTGATTTAGCTAATGGCTCTAAAGTGGTAGGGGCTGGAAGATGTGGCAGATAGCTCCAGCTAATTAGCACACGTTGATAACCCTTTTTTTCCATCACCTTGGGAACAGCCAGGTGCCAGCCTGTCCTCACACACCCTTCTGGCTACTCCTTTGATGGCCTTAGAGGCAGAGAGGAGCCTCCACCCCACATTTACTGTCCTGCCCTAAGGAGAATCCCTATAGGACAGCAGAAGGCTCCCCAGCCTCAGCCTCTTACTTTCTTGGGCTGGAGTCGCAGTCAGAGAGCCAAGGTTAAGGAGTGAGGTTAGACCAGAGAGGCATCTCACAGAAGCCTCTAAGATCTTCCATCCTATCCCTAGACTTTAGATGAAGAAGAAACTGAATCACAGAGATAGAGAACCTAGAGCTTGGTGCACACACACACACCCCCATAAGGCAAACACACACACACACACACACACACACACATACACCCCTCCTGTACTAATGCTTACCCAAGGAGTCTTTCTCCCCAAGTTTCTACCTGATCCCCTGGGAAGAATGAGGTGTGGGGGGCAGGGGGTTCTGCTGAGCTTTCCATTCACAACACCCAGCCTTCTGTACCCCCAGGACTCCATGCTAGGCAGGCTGACCTCCCACCCCAGCACCATCTGTTTTCTTGGCCACATACCTTGTCCTGGGGGGGCCTTGTTAGGACTTGGACCTTCCGGGATGGTAGCCCAGCCAGGGCACCTTCCCTCTTCTTTTTCTCTTTCTCTTTTGTTAGGTGCTGCCCGCTCTGCCCTACCCACCCCACCCTACCAGCTGCAGCTTAACCCCCAAGGACCTCCTTGCCTTCCCCAGACTACCAGGGGGCTGGCAGGAGCAACTGGAGTCTCTTCGGTTGGCTATCGCACGAGCAGCAGGAAAGAGAGGGGTCAGATAGAGGTCATAGGATCCAATTTTATCCTGACTGAGGAAAAAGGAGAGAGAGGGTCCTGGTGGGGTCTGGCCTATAGTCCAGTGATGGGGAAAGGAGAACCTCTGCGCCACCTGCTGGCAGTTCTGGGAAAAACCCCAGGCGGATGTAGGGCGTTAGGAGGGGGGAAAGGGCAGCCAGTGTTCACCGCCTGGGAGCTAGGAGGAAAAGCTTGCGGGTCGTCGCTGTTAGAAGGGTCATGGCAGACTTGGAGAATTTGGAGCGTTGTGGCGGTGGGGTGTAGCCTTCCTAGGATTCATGAGGTGCTTGGACATTGTTTCGGTTCTGGAGGAAGCCCTGGCGTGGAGTCTAGCACCCAGTAGGAGCTAGTTAGAAGCAGGAAGACTGAAAGGGCCTGGAGATGGCCTGAGGGAGCCTGGGAAGGCATTTGTCAGCACCACTTGTTTTATATACGCCATCCCGTGCTTTCTACCTTAACCAGACACACAGTAGGTATTCAGTAATGTTTATTGACTCTATGGAACAAATTCATTCTTCAAACATGTATTTATTGAATACCCATTATGCACCGGGTTCCAGGCAACATCCTGAAAGAACACACAAACACTTGAACTAGAGAAGGAGAAGGGGGGAGTCTGGAGGGGCTGAATGTCCCTGAAGTCACACCTGGGGACTCACCAACATTTGGACCCCCGTGGGTGTCAAAGCTGTCCAGAGTCTGGGAGCCTATCTTAGGCGGCAGGTCCCCCACAGCAGATCACAGTTTTCCATCTAGAAGGCTCTTTATCTGATCTTGGAGCAGACTTGGCTCACATTTACTCTGCTCTTTGTTTTTTTTTTTTTTTGTTTTTTTTTTGTTTTTTGTTTTTTTGCTTTTTGAGATGGGGTTCCTCTGTGTAGCCCTGGCTGTCCTGGAACTCACTCTCTAGACCAGGCTGACCTCGAACTCAGAGATCCACCTGCCTCTGCCTCCTGAGTGCTCAGGATTAAAGTCCTGAGCCAACGCTGTGGTATTTAGACACAGCCCCAAGTCACAGGGAGACAAGACTCAGGAGAAGGCAGGGGATTGCGTTGAGGTACAATGAGAGAGCACTCACTCTTGACCTGCATTAATGGGATTTTAAGGTTGATGTGCGTCGTTAGTCTCAGCTCTAGATCAAGAAGCTGAGCCTCAGAGAATTAAGGGACATGGCTGCAACCACCCAGACAATGAACTATGGAGCTGTGTCTAAAATCCATGGCTTCAAGTTCAGGACCTGATTTGACCTTTTACCTCCCTTACCTCTAAGGACCTTTCAGAGGATTAGTGTAAAAGCATTTTTTATTTGCCTGATGTAACTGTTGTCTCCCAGGCTTACTGCCTCCCTCTGCTAACCTCTGCCTAGTTCTGGAAGCTTCTAGCCTCTGTACAATCTAATCTGGGCCTAGAATGTTTCCAGCCTCCGAGACTCGCCGATGAAGAAGCTCACCCTTTCTCGTTCTCTCTGAGTTCTGGCTGGCTGGCTCAGCTCAGCCGTTCTGGCTCAAACTCCTCGACAAGCTGACTGATTCCATCTGACTTCTCTCTCAGCCTCTGACTGAACTGCTCTGGTTGACCTCATACTAACTTTGGCCATCTGTTCTAATCTTCTGGCTCCTTCTCCTTCTCTGGCTCATTCTGTCTTCACCTGTGTTTAGCTTGTTTTCTCTTTCATCTGTCTCTCTAAGTGTCCTGGTAAAACTGCCTCCTTCAAGCCGGGCGTGGTGGCGCATGCCTTTAATCCCAGCACTTGGGAGGCAGAGGCAGACAGATTTCTGAGTCCGAGGCCAGCCTAGTCTACAGAGTGAGTTCCAGGACAGCCAGAACTACACAGAGAAACTGTGTCTCGAAAAAAACAAAACAAAAACAAACAAACAAAAAACCAAAAAAACCTGCCTCCTTCTCCTCTCTCCCTCTCTCTCTGCACAGTTTCCTCTTGTGTTGTCTCTCTTCCTTCTCTCTTCTCTGGAGAGTCGAGTGTATCCTATATATCTCTGATTTGTCACTTTGTCTGCCACTCAACTTGACATCACTTTCAAACATGGCTGCTTCCTTTTACAAACTAACTTTACTTACATTGTTTGGGATTAAAGGTGTGTACTGAGAGGTTGTCTGCATTCTAGCCAGATCACACAGACCAGGAAGGTCTTTGGATGTGATCAGGGCAGCCATATTGCAGGATTAATATTCCTCCTACAGATGAGGACACTCTTCTCTGAAAGACATAAGGGGCTTGATGCTCCCAGGGGCAGTGGTGAAACCCAGGGACTGACCCACCATTTACCAACGCTTTCCACAGTCCATCGTCCTCACAACGCTTATGGTCGGGAACGTTATGTCCATGTCATTGCTGAAGAAACTGATGTTCAGAAGGAGAAAAGGGCTTGCTGTGGGTTGTATAGCCAGGAGACACTGGTCTGTCATATCTCTGAGATTAGTCTCTGATGTCCTCATTATGGTGAGGCTTGGCTAGGTTCATAGTTCCCAAGGTCTTAGCAAGGAGGGCTTCTAGGAGAAGGCGATACATGGGCCAGCTAGGAGATAAAGCAGGAAGGCTGGGGAAGAGGTAGAGAACATAGTGTTGCATGTGGAGGGGAGGCAGGGGAAGCCGTGCATGTGAGGCAGGAGAGTGACTGGCACTGGATTGAAACACGGGGAGCGAGAGAACCAAAAAGACTGTCCTGAGCAGCTTGCAAGAGAAGATGGGGCTATGGGAGCTTCACTCATTCAACCCTCGCTGAGAACCTCCTAGATGCTATGAACAAGGCCAGCTCTCCATGGGCCTCACGTTTCAGGGAGACACGCTAAGTGAGCACCAATGACTAGATACCTCTGAGAGAGGCAGGGCAGACGGCACAGGCGTTAAAAGCACTGACTGCTCTTTCAGGGGACCCGGATTCCGTTCCCAGCAACCTCTTAGCAGCTCACAAACATCTGTAACTCCAGTTCTGGGAGATACAGATCCGATGCCCTCTCCAGCGTCCTCAGGCACAAGACAAGCGCGTGGTGCACAGACATACAGGCAAACAAAACATCTATCTATACATGCCACACACACACACACACACACACACACGTGTACACACACACACACACACACACGTGTACACACACACACACAAGTACACACACAGAGGCACACAGGCACACCCATACACACACATATACACAAGGCACACATATACACATATTCACACACAGAGGTATACACAAACACACACACACATACAGAGGCACACACATACATACATCTTCCAAGGCTGGGCTACACGTGTGGCTCAGTTGGTAGAGTGTCTGCCCAGCACCCAAGAGACCTTGGCCTCAATCCTCAGCACTATATAAATTGGATGTGATTGTCAACTCCTATGATGTCAGCACTAGGGAGGTAGAGGCACAAGGTTTGGGAGTTAAGGTCATCCTTGGGTACATAATGAGTTAGAGGCCAGCCTGGGTTCATGAGACTCAATGTCAAACTCATACATCCGTGTATCTTCCGAGGCTGACAGGGGCTGAGATGATATGGTTAAGGTGGCTGAGAAGGTAAGTTTAGCTAACGTGGTTTAAGGGTGGCATCTAAGCTGAGAGCAAAGACTGGAGGGAGGCGGGTATATCAAACCACAGTAGCGTCCCAGCAGTGGGGACAGCTAGTGCAAAGGTCCTGGGACAGCGGTGTGCTTGGCCTATTCAGGAGACGAAAAGAAGCCAGAAGGATCGAAAGGAGCCTTACTTGCAAAGTGAGAGGAAATGGGGGCAGCGGGAGGTGGGGCAGAGTGTGGGAGAAAGGTTTCACTGGCTCACTAGCTACAGGAAGCCTCGCAAAGTCCAGCTGTGGTGTGATGGATTTACAGGTTAAAAGACTCACGTTGTATTTTAAAAGGCTCACAGGGCCGGCAGGCGGGACCGCAGAAAACAGGGTCGGGACCAGGTGACCTGTGAAGAGCCAAGGAGGCTGGTGCGGTAGCAGAGCCAGAAATGACCACCTTGGATCCGAGAGGTGGCCGAACTAACAGGGACAAAAGAAGCAGCTGAGACTTTTTTATTTTTGTAGGAGGAGCCAGTGTGTAGAACTCAAAGGAGACGTGAGGAGAGGGGTGGGGAGGAAGGACAGGAAGCTGGGCGGGGCTCCGCTGTCCCAGCCCACCTGGTTGGGTGATGCTGGGCCGGTAACTCCACCTCTTTGAGCCACTGCTGTGGTCTTTTAGAGGAGGATGGTAATAAGTACCTACGCCACAGAATGGGATCTGACAGTCGGGGTGAAGAGGAGGGAGGAAGAGAGGAAGCCGGGGGCGGGGGTGGGGGGAGGGGAGGAGGCAGAGGAGGAGAAGGAGGAGGCTTGTAATTAGGTGAAGGAATCCTCCGATCTCCTCAGATCTTCATTCCTGCCATTTCACAGTGCTCTGGGACTGGAACATAGGCCATCTTGCCCAGGGCTCACAAAGCCTCAACCTCAATCTGAGCCCAGGGCTCTGTGCCTCAAACCTCAACTCTAGCGTTACCTCTGGATACAGTTTCTCAGCCACACCCCACAGTCATCCGGATATCCCAAGAGTGTGGACCCGAGGTCCTCTCATAAGGGGTCCTGCAGAACTGGAGTGGAGGTTCAGGGATAAGGCCTTGTTCCCAACAGGGCTGGGGAGCACAGTACACTTCGGCTCACTCCTCAGCTGAGCCTGTCTAGTTCACCTCAACTGTTTTCACGGACCAAGTAGCGCCACACAGAGTGAAGATCCGAGGCTCCAGAAAACCCCCACCTCTCACATGGCCTATTCTGAGGGCTTCCCCCACCCCCTGGAAGATGGCCCTGCAGAGCCAGAATATGACCAGCAGAGGGCGCCCACTCCGGCCATAGTGAATCCACACTTTTTCTAAAAACAGGAAGACCCTAGAGACCCAGATGAAGCTGGCGACCACCACCCAGAATGGCAGTTCTCAGGGAACCCATTAAAGGCTCAGCCACTAGCACCAGGAAGGGCCTTGTGAATAAGTCATCAAGCCTCAGTTTTCTCGTCTATCAGAGGGCCCCTTCCATAATGTCTGCCTCAGGCAGTTTTGTGAGGATTCGGTGTGAGTTAAAGGTGGTGTGGAAGCTATCCAAGTGTTAGTAGTAGTGGCCCTTGGGGCACACGGGTCATCATTTTGTTATCATTATTTATCGATATTTTGAGACAGGCTTGTATGTAGCTGGCTTTGAATTCCAGATCCTCCTGCCCCTACCTTATAAGTGCCGAGGTTACAGGCAGATGCCCCACCTCTTGCAAGCTTGCTGTTGTTATTTGTATGGCTGGGAATTGAACCCAAGCTCTTAACACCATCAGGTGCTCTGCCACGGAGCCACACCCTAGCCCCAGTTATGTCACCTGAAGATGCCTTCTATTTGTAACCACCATGTGGTAGTTATTAAGATAAAGGCAGGGATTCAGGCATCATCTTGAATTTCCTAACGAGGGAACGAACAGTAACTGGGAACTGCCTGGTGACCCCGGTGGCTTCACAGGTCTTGTGCTTGCTTGCAGTTTCAATTCCTTTCAGCTGACTCGGCAGAACTCCACGGAAGGAGAGCCCCTAGGATAACCTGGCCTCCCACACGCCTTCATTCCGGGGACAGCCAAACACCACACAAGCCAGAGTTGACTGGGAACAAAAAAGCTCATTATTCCTGCTGTTTGGATTGGGAAGCACCCCCCCCCCCAACCCGTGTGTGTGTGTGTGTGTGTGTGTGTGTGTGTGTGTGTGTGTGTTTAGTGCTCCTGGCTCTGACATTGGTGGGGGGTGTCTTCTGATGAGGGAAAGAATTCAGATGCTTGCAGCCCAACAGTCCTACGCTTAAACCGTGATACAATCCACCCTCACTGTGTGACCACAGGCAAATTACCCTGCCTCGTGGAGTCTGTTTCCTTATCTGGTTCTTATCCCGTGGTGTTGTGAGAACTGAAGGAGATGCCACATGCAATCCCCAACACGTGATCAGTTAACTGTGTGGCAGTGGGTGCTGTAAATGGAATCTTCTCCTTCCCCAACCCTTTTCTGCACTGGGGTGGACTGGGTGGTTGTGGGAGTGGGTCACATCCTGCAGGATGATCATCTGGTCCCATCTGTGGATGGGAGAGCCAAGGTCTGGGTCACCGGTGCACGTATTTGCATGTGTAAGAGTATCTGTGTATTTCTGGTGGAGTGTGCATTCGCAGCCCTGGAGATGCATGCGGTGCAAAGGCATGTGAGAGTATGGACTTAGCGAGAGGCTGTCCCATCCCAAGGCTTCCCGGGGCACGTGTGGACCTGCAGGTACTGGTGTCTGTGGTATCCCCACACTGCTGCAGGAGGCTCTCTGTTCCCTGTTACTATGGAAACAAGGAGGCAATCCCAGGCCTGCCTCCAGAGAACTCGAGGTGCTAGAATTGAGATCTGGCTGGGTTTTCCCAGGAAGAGACACAGCTTGGGAGATTCCTGAGTCAGGGGTCTGGGGCTCTGGGTACCTCTGGAACCCCTGGGGGACCCTCATTCCTTTAAGGTAATCTGGCTCACTGGCTCCCAGAGGCAGAACTAACTAGGGCTCATCTTGGATCTTACTCTGACTTCAAGCAAGGCTCAGGCTGAGAACTTGACCTGTTTGTGCCTCAGTTTCCACTTTTATAAAATGGGAGAACTTAGCAGGTAGCTGCAGAAACAAGTCCAGAAGAGGAGTGTGCACCCTCCCCTGTCTGAGACACCATCTTCTCGCCTTTGTGGTCATTCCTAGGCCAATGGTGACACTTCTGTCACCCAGCAGCCCCTTCTCTCTCTCTCTCTTGTTCTCTCTCTCTTACACACACACGCTCCAGTGTCTTGCAGGGGCCTCATGGCTATAGAAAGGGAATATTCCTCAGAGAGCCGAGGCCCTGGGAGGCGCAGCTGCTCAGTGGTGAGCCTGTGTCTGCTCTCTCCACAGAGTCAGCCATAGAGGCAGTTGGGGATTTTAAATGGGGAGTTGGCCAGGAAGACGGTCACATTAGAGCCATCCTTTCTGGAGACAGCACCCGGCTTTAGCCAGGCCCCAAGGCAGGGCTGCTGGGTGGGAGGCAGAATGTAGTTCAGGAGACATTTTCTCTTCAAAATCTTGACTTTTAAAGAAAAAGAAGAGCCGGGCATGATGGCGCACGCCTTTAATCCCAGCACTCGGGAGGCAGAGGCAGGCGGATTTCTGAGTTCGAGGCCAGCCTGGTCTACAGAGTGAGTTCTGGGACAGCCAGGGCTACACAGAGAAACCCTGTCTCGAAAAACAAAAACAAAAAACAAAAAAAAAAAAAAACAAAAAAAAGCTTGATGGATGTTTACACACACACATACACACACATATACATATACACATACACACACATATACACACACACATACACACACATATACATACACACACACACACACACATATACACACATATACACACATATACACACATACACACACACACACACACACACACACCATACTGGAGTTTGAACCTAGGATCTCATGCTTACTAGTCAAGCATTCCTTTACTGAACTGTCCCTCCCTCTCCCCAGTCACTATCTTAACTGTTATTTGAGTCAAGGTCTCACATGGTTCAGCTTAGGCTCGAACTTACTACACAGCCAAGGAGAATTTTGAGCTCCTGCTTCTCCCGCCTCTTCCGCTCGAGTGCTGCAGTTACAGCACAAACCATGACATCTGCAGGATCATGACTCTGGCTAATCAGACAACTTGGTAGGTAAATTGCTTGCTGCACAAGCCTGCTGGGATTTCCTGAAACCCATGGAAGGGGAGAGCCAGGCTCACAAAGTTGTCCTTTGGCGCATTGGCCCATGTATATCTGTACATCACACACACACACACACACACACACACACACACACACACACGCGCGCGCCACATTAAAAAAAAATTTTTTTTTTGAGACAAAGTTTCTCTGTGTAGCTCTGGCTATCCTGAAACTCACTTGTAGATCAGACTGGCCTTGAACTCACAGAGATCCACCTGCCTCCGCCTCCTGAGTGCTGGGGTTAAAAGCGTGTGCCACCATGACCGGCTACATAACCACGTAAAAAAAATTAAAGCTTAAAAACAGACAAACAAATAACAATGAAAAACACACAAACCTCAGTCGAGAATAGGGTACGCCTTTAATCCTAGCATGTGGGAGATGAGGCAGTGGGAGGCAGTGGGAGGCAGAGGCAGGTTAATCTCCCCAATTTTGATGATGGTCTCTATAGCTCCTTTCAGGACAGCCAGGGCTAACTAATGAGCCCTTGTCTCAAACTAACAACAGCAACAACAACAACAACCTGACCCCTTAGATCTTGACTCAGACCTCCCGAGTTCTACACGGGAGTTGTATATAATGCACGCACACAGAAATGTGTATCGATTTACAAGTGGTAGAAAAGCTGGATGTGGTGGCACGTGCCAATAATCCAGGGATTTAGGATGCTGAGGCAGGGGGATTACAATGAGTTCAGTCTGGGCTACATAGTGAGATCCTGTCTCGAGGAGGAAAAAGTTATTAAAGAAAACCGCTCCCTGTCCCCTTCACTGCTTTCATAAGTGATCATTGCCTTTGCTGTGGCCCCAGGAAGGCAGCGGGGAGCGGGCTTGAGACAGACCAGTCAGACCCAAAGGACTGGAAGATGGAGTGCCCAGGTCATGAACTGCCTAAGAGCGATCCCAGTGTTTCAGCTATCTGAAACTGTGGAGGGGACAGTGGGCCCAGCCAAGTGACCTCTGGCAAAGGATGTCCCCTCTGGCTTCTGGCTAAGCGTAGCTTCCCCCCGGCAGAGGGAAGAGCAATTATTGTATTGGCCAAGAGTTGGCTGGGATGATGGGGCCCCAGCTGCCAGAGTCACTCCATCCACCCCCATCTAGTTTCAATCCCATGGAGAGATTAGGGTTGGGAGAGGGCCAGGAACGTCTTCACCCTGCGGAGGCGAGGCTGGTCATGTGGTACAGAGGTACTGTTGAGGAGTCACAAAGTGGGGCGGGAGTGCGCGAGCCTCAGATGTCCCTTTACTCTGGAAGGCAGTGGGGGGTTATTGAGCAACAAGGACTCTAATCAGATTAGAGAAACTGATCCCGGCAGGCAGGAGTGCGAGAAGGCGAGCTGAGGGATCGGAAGCATTGCCGGCCGGAAGTGAGAGGGGATGAATGGAGGGGCAGGCTGAGGCCCCGCCCACCCGTGTAGAATGAGCTGGACTTGGGGAGATAGCAGATGCAAGTCCACAGGAAGGAGGGTCCTGGGTGTGGTGGAGTCTCATCGGGCTTCTTGGCTGGCTGGCGGAGGACAAGCTGCAGGTGGGAAGCCATGGGCTTGGCTAGTCACTGCCTGGCTTGAGTCAGGGGTGTTGTGGGTGGGGTGGGGGCTTCTGGGAGCGAGCCCAGGAAGCCGCTGGAAATGTTGGCTTCACAGAGAATGACCCAGAAGGGAAGAGGGGTGGTTGATGTCTGTCAGCCTTCCACAGCTAGCAAAAGGGCCAAAAAGGGATTTGAATGTGGGTCTGGTTAGGCTAACACTATCACTTGGATCCTGACACTGGACTCAACTGCCTTGGCCCAGGAAGCCTGTGCTTCCTGGGGCTCAGTGCAACCATTTCTCTACTACTGAGCCCAACAGCTACAGGATGCTGCAGGAGATGTTCGTGCCCAGATCTCTGCTTTGTAGCGAGCTGCACGGGGCAGTTCCAGCCTCTTGTTACCTTGGTACTTGTACCTAGGTACCTGTACTGGGTGAACCCAGGCACCATATACAGGCTGCTTCTCCTTATCTTTATAGTCTCCCCTCCAGGGCTGGTACAGATATTGTCTCCATGTAAGAGTGGGAACCAGCTCAAGCTGTTAAGAGGCCCAGGATTCAGTTTGCTCTGTGGGCAGCCGGACGGCAGCGTGATCTGGACAGACCGAGTCCCTCACAGCTTCCTCAGAGAGACCCTAGCCCCGGAATTCCCACACCTACCCTGCTGGCCCTGATTTCGGGCCTGGAGCTCAGAGCCCCAGACTTTCCACCCCTCCCCAGTCATTCCCTCTTCGTGGCCAGCTCCCTGGGGAACTGCCAGGCCTGCCCCGCCCCCTCCCGGGCTGTGCTTCTGGCAGCTCTGCCACCCTGGGCTCTGGTCCGGGGGTGGTCCCTGGCGTCAAGGGAAGCTGACAGAAACTGGGATTAATGAGGCTGAGACCCAGGGCGGTCGTTCCGGAGACCCCGCCCCAAGCCCCACTTCACAGCTCACGGTGCTCCAAGCTGGGTGGGCAGAGCTCTCTGGAAAGGGGTGGCTTGAGGTTGTAATCACTTTATCAATGTTTGTTTGTGTAACTCCGCCCCCAAGATGCTCTCCCCTCCATCTGTCCCACCATCTGCTTTCATCAGGATTTTCCAAACCGTTGGAGACCCAAGAGCCAAGGGGGTTGGGTCTGTCTTCTGAGTGGGCTAGAGAAGGGCCAGACCTAGGGACCTACAGCTCCCGAGCCACATGATGCTGGCTTCAGATCTGTCTTATGGCTGCTGTATCTCAGGGTAGAGGCTTCAACTCTCTGAGCCTCAGGCTCTACATCTGTAAAATGGTGGCAGTATTACAGATGCTCAGGGGCATTGGCAGTGAAATAAAGTAGTCTAGGTAGAGCACTCTACATACAGTAGGTACACAGGGGATAAGGCCATCAATGTCCCAACATTGTGACAGACTAGGATAGCTGCTCGTTTCTTTCAACTAATTAATTAGTTAGTTAATTGCTTTTTAAAAAATATTTATTTATTTGTTTTATGTATATGAGTAAACATATATTGTGCAGATGGTTGTGAGCCATCATGTGGTTGCTGGGAATTGAGGCTCTCTTGCTCCAGCCTTGCTTGCTCCACCCCAAAGATTTATTTATTATTATATGTAAGTACACTGTAGCTGTCTTCAGACACCCCAGAAGAGGGCGTCAGATCTCATTACAGATGGTTGTGAGTCACCATATGATTGCTGGGATTTGAACTCAGGTTCTTCAGAAGAGCAGTCAGTGCTCTTAACCACTGAGCCATCTCTCCAGCCCCAGTTAATTGCTTTTTTGAGACACAGTTTCTCTGTGTAGCCTTGGCTGTCCAAAACTCACTCTATAGATCAGGCTGGCCTCGAACTCAGAGATCTACCTGCCTCTGCCTTGCGCTGAGATTAAAGAGGTGTCACCACCACTGCCTGGTTGCCACCCAGGTTTCTGAAGCCCCTGACTCACTTCTTTGCTTTGGAGACATGCTCCTTCTACCGTGGACTGCCTGTTGTTCTGTTCCACCTCTCTTGGTTCTACTTCTACCTCAGGCTGAGACTCTCCTTCCCCCTTGGACACCTCCCTCTGGGATGATAGATGATGGGTCATTAGCATCGAGAACCAGATCATACATACAACAGGCCTTCAAATAAGGCAAACCCAGGACTCCAGGGACACTGGTGCCTCAGCTGTCTTTGCTATGTCACCTGCTCAGCCAGGGGAAGAGCTTTGCTTCAGGAGATGCAGATGTGAAGAATCCAGGCTTCCCAAGCAGCAATCCCTCTCCTTTTCTGAGCCACATTGCAGGGTACTTGTCCTGGATGCAGGGTTTTATTATAGAGTGGGAGGAGCCCCTGGGCCTCCTCTTTGGCTTAAGAGCCTTTCCAGTGCTTCTGTGGCCCTTGGAAAGGTAGAGGTGGCTGATGGGAGAAGCCGGGGAGCCCCTGAGGGTTCAGACTTTGCTTTTAGATGTACACCTTGATGAACGGCCCCTCACACCCAAGCACACTACTGTGGAGGCAGAATGGAGACGGGGGGGGGGGTATGGGGGTGCTGAGGGAAGGCTCCAGAATTACCCTCCCAAAGAAGAGAAGCATTGGGGACAACAGAACCTGGGCCTGAGCCAAGAAGTCAGTCTACAGGATGTAGGATCCACTGAGACCCTCCACCCAAGGATGGAGAGGAGGAAGATGGCTTGGAGATTCCAGTTTCAAGGAGGAGAGAAGGGGAAGGAGTGGTGGTGGTGGGGCAGGGAATGACTCTGAGATTGGCTCTTTTCCATGTCCCAAGCATGGCTGTCCTTCTGGACCCAACAGGAAGAGAGGAGGGAGGTTGTCATTTGAGGGGTCTGAGGTGGGGGCTAAGAAGATCGGTACTCCCTACCAGCCTGCAGGTCTTCCTGAAGGAGGCAGCTGGGAACCACCCACGTTCGTCTGGCGTCTCTCACGCCTCCACTGGGGGTCCCAACACAGGAGCCAAGGCACACAGTGGAGCCCGGTGTTCCTGGGAGCCCAGCTGTCCCTATTCCATCCGGGTCTGGCTCTCCAGCTCTGTCACTGTGGGCCCCCCTCCCCACACACACACTTTTCCTCCAAGCACAAGAGGTGAAGGCTAGACCGATGGCCTCAGAGACCTGGTCTAGGCACCTGGAGGGGAGCTTCGTTTTCTATTTTGGGCAAGCAGGATGATCTGATATACAGGTAGAGAAAACTCACTGAGAAGAGCTGTCCAAACAGGTGTGGCAAACAGTCAATTCTACCTTCTGAGGAGGTTCAGAAACGGGGCACAGTGTGTCTCCTTTTTCTTGACAGGATGCTCCGGTGAGCTGCTGCACAGGAAGGAGTCAGACCCTCTATTTAAGACAACAAAGACTTCCGGTCTCACCTGAACTGCAATCTGAAGTGTTCATCGCTCTACCACTGCTCCAGTCTGTCT
Organism: Mus musculus; assembly: GCF_000001635.26. NCBI lineage: Eukaryota > Metazoa > Chordata > Mammalia > Rodentia > Muridae > Mus > Mus musculus. Next base: position 129,122,419 of record NC_000070.6, on the reverse strand, counting down.
CCAGATTGCTTACCTAACACACTCCAGAACTGATTACGCATGCTACGTTCTTCTGCACGTGTGTTATATATATCATTGTTTCTTCTACATGATTGCAATCCCCTGTCTGAAACCATGCCAAGTGCAGAAGCAATGCCTGGAAAATCTTTTTGAAATGGATGAACGGCAGCTCCTGATTTCAAATCACTCGCTAGCTGCCAGACATTGGAAGTATACAACCCTTCTAACTCTCAGTGTCTGCAATGTAGAACACAAAAAGATCCACATCCTAGAGACGAGACGGGGGGGGGGGTGGGGGGGATGGGGGGGGGACGGAGTGGGGGGAGGACAGCATTTAGCTCAGGATGTAGCGATTGTTACCAGAGCTGGAGGAGGGAGAGTCCCTTACAGGCAGGAGGAGTTGTGACCCCATCAGCGCCTCTAAGAGCAGCTGTCCTTAGTACAGACGGGAGGCATACCCACCTGAGCACCCCCACCTCCCAAGGTGGAGATGCTTCCGTTCTCGCAGGTCACGGCCTGCACTCACAGAGGCTAGGAGAGGAGAGGAGAGGGTTCCTTGCCTGGAGGAGTACTGGGAAGAGCTAGGTAAGTGGATGGTGAGAGGTGGGATTAATTCTTAGAGGGGTTGGGGGATGACATCCGGAGTAGTAGGCAGGAGAGGGGGGCGGGCTCTCTGAGGCGGAGGTAGCAGGGGGCGTGTCTGGCCCCTGGAAGACCTTGGGACTGAGCAATGGGTGCTCCCTCCTCCCTAGAGAGCCCCCAGTTCATCTGGCTCGGGAGTTGAGGTGCGGGGGCAGCGAGGGTGCCTATCGGATTCCTCCCTCAGAGCGACAGGCGGCCCTGCGCCCAGGTAGGGGTGGATTGTTCCCGGCTTGGGAGAGCAGTCCCTGGACACTGACCCGCCTCTTTCCTTGCCCCTCCGTGTCGACTTGTAGAGCTGGGGGGTCCCGATCTTTCTCCCAGGGTGGGGTGCTCCCTAGAGAGGGGGCCGGGGCAGCGAGGGCGTTCTGTTCTCTCTCCCGGGAGGGGGCGGGGGCGGAGCCTAGCTACCAGTGGGGGACCCCCCCAGGGGAGGGGCTCCGGGCCAACGCTGCGGGGCGTCTCCCTCGCAGTCCCGCCCGCCCCTCCGGCCGCCTCTGCCGCCGCGCGCCGCAGCAGCGCCGCCTTCTCTGCGCAGTCGGTGTCTCGGCGTTGCTGGGTGAGTGGGGGCCGCTCTGGCCGGGGTCGGGGATGAGGGGAGGGAAGCCCGGGAGCCAGGAACCCAAGTCCAGGGCTCCCCAGCCCGCTCCTCCCTGAGCTTCGTGGGATTCCTCCCACCCGCGGCGCTGCAAGCCCGGGGCTGCCCCTGGGGAAATCGCGCGTCGCTCTCCAGGGTCCTGACCGCCAAGTGGCCGGCTCCTGGGAGTCGCGCGTCGACCGTCCCGGGCGCCCCCTCCAGGAGGGACCTCGAACCCAGTGCGGGAAGAATGGAGGCGGGGGATCAGGGCTGGAGCCGGAGGAGGCTTGGAGGGGATGCTAGGGCGGGTTTCTCAGATAGAGCTGTGAGGTTCCTTCTATTTTGGGCACTGGGGGTCTTTGAGGAGAAAACAGGCATTTCTTCCAGCTGGGAAAGGAAATGCTGAGGGTGGCCGAGAGGAAGGGGCACCTGGAGGAGCGCTTCTGCTCAGCGCATCACTCTGCCCCCGCCCCGCTGACCCAGTTCCTTGGACCTTGAGGAGGGGAGTAAGGGACACACTCCCTTGCTCAGCCCTGCACATTTCCTCAGTCCCTTCCCACATACTTGTTCTGTGGCTTCTCAGCCTGGGGCAGAAGAGGCTAATCCAGAAAGGAGGGGGCACCAACTTACAGGAACATGCATGACACACACTACTGAGGACAGATACAGGTCTCCTCACATTCCTGGGGAACATTTCTCTCTGTGGCAGGTGCATACCAGCTCAACACGCATATTGAATTCACATGCAGCCATGCATAGAAACGCACAGGGAGATAGATGCGGTTCAGAGCCCAGGACCCACATCATGGGTGAGCATACGCATTCAACATGCACCCACACACATGTGCACACACGTGTGCATAGAGCTTCATGTACCTTCATGCACAAGGAACCCTTTTCACCCTGTCTTGCTCGTATATCCAACCTCAGGGGACACTTGCACACACCCCTACACCTATGATTATGACTGCCTGTCTACTTCCCCTCCATTGCTTCTGCTCAGCTTCACACTTTAATTCCTGCCCTGAGGGGACCTTTTGAAACCGGAGAAAAGGTGAGTGATGAAGGAGGTCTGGGTGGGCTGGGTAGGGCTCCCCAAGAAAAAGAGTCCTCATCAGGTCTGGGAAGGGCTGCAGCTCCCTCTCCTGGGACCTGACAGCACCTCGGGGATAGAAAGACAAATGACAAGGGTGCCTGAAGGTCCCACGTGCAGCTGGCCATGTGAGAGGTGTCGGCATTCGAGTTGGCGTGTAATGGCATGTGTGAGACATGTGGGGTCGTGGGCTGGTGTGTCTTGATGCACCGTGTATGGGAGTTTGTGCGTGGTGCCATGTGTCAGTGCGTGTGAGTTGTGGGGCAGTGGGATTGCTGTGTGTGGAGGCATGGCTATCCATGTGTGGTGGAGGCAAGTATGTGAGTGTCGGAGAACCTAGGGACCTAGGCACTTGGTGATCTGTGTGGCTTTATGTGTGCTGGGGACAGGCATTTGTGGAGTCTGAATACAACATGTATGTAGCACCTGCCCACTCATGCATGATTCTAAGGGCTCACAGGTATTAACTAGCTTAATTCCCAAGATAACCCTATGAAGTAAGTACTATTATTAAACCCACTTTGTGATTGAGTTGGAGAGTTTAAGGAAATTGTCATCCCTTCTCGGCCTTTTGGCTAAGATCAAGTATAGGAAATTGTCCAAGGCACATAGCTGGTAAGAGGGGAAGCTGGATCTCCATGAGTTCGAGGCCAACCTGGTTCTATAGCGTGAATTCCAGGACAGCCAGGACTACAGAGAGAAACCCTGTCTTGAAAAACAAAAACAAACAACAACGTATTTTAAAAAAAGAAGGAGCGCCGGGATCCCAGCCCAGGTGATCTGGCTCTAGGGTCCAGGTTAATACTTCTTGCTAAGCATATCTTCAGGAAGAAAATCGGACAGTGTTGGGGCAGTAGGTGCACTGTGGGGTCAACAGACATCTGGGAAGCCATGAAGGGGGCAGCAGGTGAAAAGGGGGACTCGGGAACTTTTCTGCACCCTCCTAGGACACTCCGGGAATCAGCATTGCCGGTAGTGTCCGTGTGACTGAAGCAGATCATTTTGATTTTCTGAGCCTCCCTTCTCATGTAGAAAATGGAGCTAACCCTCAGATTTCCCTCTGGGAGGGTGAAAACGTGTGCTTGTGAATGGGCTTGACACGGAGAGCCAGAAGGGTGCCAGTGAGTGTGAGCTGGTCCCTTCCTTCTTTGGGTCTGTTCTCCAGACATGCATGTCACAGAGCAGAGTGCAGGCTGTGTGATCTGGGGCCCATCTCTCTCTTTTCTTGGGTCAAATGAGACTTTGGGCTATCTTGTGTCTGAGGGCCCTTCTGGAGACGTGTCAAGGGACTAAGAGGATGTAACCATTGCTCTCTGTCCTTTCACTTCCTTTGGGGGCGGGGACCCAGGTGGGACTTGGCTCTTCTGCCATGGGCAAGCAGAACAGCAAGCTGCGGCCAGAGATGCTGCAGGACCTGCGAGAGAACACGGAGTTCTCTGAGCTGGAGCTACAGGAGTGGTACAAGGGCTTCCTGAAGGACTGCCCCACTGGCATCCTCAACGTGGATGAGTTCAAGAAGATCTACGCCAACTTCTTCCCCTATGGCGACGCCTCCAAGTTTGCCGAGCACGTCTTCCGCACCTTTGACACCAACAGCGACGGCACCATCGACTTCCGGGAGTTCATCATTGCTCTGAGCGTGACCTCGCGTGGCCGCCTGGAGCAGAAGCTCATGTGGGCCTTCAGCATGTATGACCTGGATGGCAATGGCTACATCAGCCGGGAGGAGATGCTAGAAATTGTGCAGGTGGGCCGCCATTGCCACTGGCTCCTCAGCCTTTGTCTCTGAACACCTCCCCTTCCCCCACCTTTTTTTTTTTTTTTTTTTAGCCTCTGGATGCAATCTAGTCCAGAGTAGTGGCAGGTTTTTTTTTCCCCATCCTATTTGCAAAAATTCTTTTAGAATGAAGTGATTTTCCATTGAAAGAAAAGCTGAAAGCTAAAACTACTTTGGAGTTAGAGGCAGGAGGGTCAAGAGTTCAAAGCTAGCCTTGGCTACCAAATGAGTTTGAGGCCTAGCCTAGACATTATGAAACTGTCTCCCCTCCCCCACCAGCCCAACAACAAAGGTAAGAAAGAAAAGCCTAGAAAGTTCCCGTGTCTCCTTAGTCCACACTCACCAGCTAGCGTTTCCTGGTGTTGCGTATCTCTGAGTGCGTACCATGGTTTCCGGTTGTTCTCAGGATTGATCCTTCACCCCTCAGGGAAAGGATGTATTTCCTAAGAATAAGACATTCTCTTACATAAGCCTTAGTGTGATTACCCAAGTCAAGATATTTAACATAGACTAGAAACAGCACTGTCCCTATTCCATTATTCACTCTTTCCAGGATGTTCCCTGTTGTCCCCCCTGCCCCCACCCCCGGTCTGGGATCCTACATTGAATTTTGTTGTCCTATTTTCTAGTTGTATTTATTTAGAGACAGGATCTCACTACATAGCTCTGGCTAGCCTGCAATTCACTTTATAGACCAGGTTGCTCTCCAACTCACAGAGATCTACCTGTCTCCTGAGCCGAATGCTGGGATTAATGGAGTACAGAGCGCGCCTGACTTTATGATTCTGGTTTAATTTGGAATTGCTCCTCCCTTGCTTTGTCTTTCCCTTTCTGACATTTCTGATTTAGGCAAGTTATATTTGGTTTGGTTTGGTTGGAGACACGTCTCTCTAAGTATCTCAGTCTGGCTTTGAACTCATGATCTTCCTGCCTTAGCCCCTGAGCGATAGCGTTACAGGTATGTGTTTCCATGCCCAGCTATGCTATTCATTCATTCATTCATTCATTCATTCATTCGCTTGCTGTGTTCTACCACCGGGCCTCATCCCCAGCTTGCAAGTACTGTTTTTTGATCCTCATTTACTGAGGAGGAAACATGCTTTGAAAGGAGAAGGTGCTTGCTGGAGACCTCACAGCCTGAGTGGGCCACCTGGCTCCGATGTTCACATGCCATCTAGACACCAGGCCATCGCCTAACTAACTGTCAGAGGCACCACTAGAGCCCAGCATTGCATGAGAGACTCAGACCCCTGAACTGAGCTCATCCCTAGGGCAGACCCATGTGTGTCAGACAGGTAGAGCCACTTGCTTGACATAAAGGAGTGGAATTGAGCCCAGGCTGGCCACCGCTTCAAGCCGCCTTTTGTGAAGGCTCTGAGCTCTCTTAGGCAGGAGAGGAGGCTTCCAATTCTGGACTGGCTCTTCTGCTGCTCATCTGTAAAAGTGGAGCAGAGGCAGCGAGGCTGATCGCAGGAGGAGATTTAGTGGCTTGTCATGAATGTCTTTTCTTAGTACCAACTTAAGTATGAAATGCATTGGGTTTATTTCAGAAGCCATCCATGGCACGATGCCCCCTTAGCTCACTGAAGGCGGTCAGCGCTGAGAATCTATTTTACCCGCTTGCTCCTTGTCCACTTCAGACTTTTGTTTTTAGACAGGCTCCCTCTTCTTCTTCTTCTTCTTCTTCTTCTTCTTCTTCTTCTTCTTCTTCTTCTTCTTCTTCTTCTTCTTCTTCTCCTCCTCCTCCTCCTCCTCCTCCTCCTCCTCCTCCTTCTCTCTCTCTCGCCCTGGTTTACCTCTAAACAGTTTTACATTTAATTAATGTATTTATGTATCTATGTATGTATTTGCATGTAGAGGTGGCATGCTCATGCCGGAGCACACATGTGGGGGTCAGAGGAAAACTTTGGAAACCATCCTCTCTCTCCATTCTGCAGACCCCAGGGATTGAACTAGGGTTGTCAGACTTGTCTGCAAGCATCTTAACAGAAAGCCATAAACCTGCCGGCTTTGGCCACTACTCCAAGACACCCATAGAGATGAAGAGCTCCATTGAAGGCTATGTATGTACTTGGTACTCAGTGAATGTTAGTGACTGAGGGACTCAGGCTAGCCCCAGCATGGGAAGCATGACTATGGCAGGCCTTGCCCTTCCCCCCAATTCTCTCTGCCTTGCTAAAAAACTGTTAGCTTCCATTTTCAAAGCTAGCCCCCAAGGTCTATTCCCTTATTTGGAAATTTCCTCCTTCCGAGGCTGGCTGCAAAGGCCCAGCTATTAAAGAATTGAAGTCCGGCAATCAAAAGCCCCCTTCGGCTTACCTAATTAACATGCCCAATTAAAATGAAAATACCTCATCTTAATACAGGCTTTCCCCCTTTACCTTGATGAACTGCCATTTTCCTATGGGCCACTTCTGTCTCATTTCTATCCAGAGGTAGTCCTTTGTCCTCTGGGACTAAGAATTGGCCCTCACCTTCTTCCCCTCCCCTTTTCCCTCATCCCTTTTCTCCTGTCTTTGCCTCTTATTTCTGCTTCCTGTCCCTTTGGGGCAAATAAATCTCCTCTGTGCTGAGGACTTGGTCTCAGGGTCCTGAGCGGATCCTTTTCCTTTTAGTGACTGTCAATCATTCTTTTCTCCATCTATCTCCTGCACTGGCTAAAACTGCCTTGTGAGCATCCCGAAGATGCGTCTTGAGAATTGCTGCCACATAGCTTTGCACAAGGACCCTTCCTACATCTCGGTCTTCTTCCCTTTTAGCCCCTCTGCTTCGTGGGCTGATATCCACTCCAGTTCACTCAGCCCACAGCTCCCCCTCTTGCTGGGGACATGGGTCTCTTGTCTCTAGCTTGTTGGGAAGTGATGTTCTCACGATGCCGATCGCCTGCTGCCTCAGTGCTGGTCCCAGGAGCCTCTGGACCACACTACCACGCCCAGTGAAACAGCTAGTCTATTCCTCAGGCACCCCTGGCCCTAATTTTTTTTTTTTAAAAAACCCAGCATCTGCCCTCTAGACCCTGACTTCCGCTCTGACACCCTGGAGGCTCCAGACAGCTGGAGCAGACAGAGCTCTGAGAGCCCTGGGGCCTGATTAATGACAAGTAGGCTCCAGCGAGACTCTGAGAGGGACCCAGACGATTAATTAGGAGGGTTGTCACAGGGGGAATGGCCATCCGATAAGTCACTGTTCCCTTCTCAGCCTTATTACACCGGGTGATGGCACAGTAGGAGGAAAGAGGAAGCTGCTTCATGGAGCTCCCACTCCAACAGGAGAGATTAAGGCACAGATTGCACCAATGAGGTCAGGGACTGGTATATAAAGGGAACACCTAGGAGTCCAGAGGACCGAAAAGCCTGAAGACACAGTCGATGAATAATGACAGTATAAGCTGTTATATAGTGACCACTTACGCCAGCCACTGTAATCCTCCAGACAGTCCCAATGAGATAGACGCAGCACTCCCATTTTACAGATAGCAACTGAGGTTCACAGTGGTTAAGCTCTTTTCCAAGGAGAGAGAGAGAGCGAGCAAATGCAGAATGGACCAGGATGTCACTCCAGAGCTCCTGCTGTTTATTCTTCCAAATTGTCCAAGCATACATCAATCGACTCTCAACCTGTGGGTCACCACCCCTTTGGGGGTTGAATGACAGTTTCACAGGGGTTCCCATGTCATATACCCCGCATAACAGATATTTATATTGCCATTCACAACAGTAGCAAAATTAGAATTATGGAGTAGCAGCAAAAGTGATTGTGTAGTTAGGGGGTCATTACACTATGAGGAACTGTATTAAAGGGTTGCAGCATTAGGAAGGTTGGGAACCACTGTATTCACAGCTCAGAGGGAGCAAGCTCTGAGCTGGTGCCTTCCACCCCTTCCCTTCCCAAACCAGAAAGGGGAGACTCGATGCATGCTTTTTTTTTTTGAGTTGATGTACAGTTTAGAAATCCTGCATGTGTGCCAGGTACTGAGGTGCACACCTTTAATCCCAGCACTCGGGAGGCAGAGGCAGGAGATCTCTGAGTTCGAGACCAGCCTGGTCTACAGAGTGAGTTCCAGGATAGCCAAAGCTACAGAGGGAAACCTTGTCTCTCTGCTCGTAGGATCTGGCCCATAGTGCTTGCATGATACATGGTAGCTCAGGCAGTGGCTGTCAACGTTGAGGAACTGGAAAGGCCCAGGGGTGTGCAGTTGTGGCAGAATCACCCCTCCAGCGAGCAAGGCCTGGTGACGGTGAGGCCAGCAGTGGACAGCTTCTGATGTATCCTGAATGCCAAAAGCAAACGGTTTGGACTTGGTACAGACAGTTGTGGGTGGTGACAGTGGCCTTTCAACAGGGAGTTCCCTGCCATGTGCCAAAGCACTGTACTGGGATTTGGGGACTTTTAGAAAGAGCCAGAGTTACTGTTCTCATCTGAATGGTAGCAAGCAGGTACAGTCCTCCAGGGAAATAATTACTTCCTGAGAGGTGTCCACCCTGGAGGCTCTGTGCAGCTGACATGTCCTGACCCAGTGCTGGATCACAGACGACCTTGCTAGGAAAGGCATTGTACACGGAACAGCCAAGAAGTGGGCGGCGGCATCCAGAGGGAACTGGTGCTCGGTGGGCCTAGAAGGAGGTCTGTGTGTGCAGGAAATAAGGGGGCGGCCTGCTGGTTTGGGGATGTGGTAGTGGGGGTTTGTGTTTAGAGCCTTCTGAAGCAGTGTGTGGGACAGATCTGAAGGAAAGAGGCCAGAAAAGAGCAGCGCAGAGACAAAGGTGGACAAGAAGAGGGTGGGAGGGGGGACGAAAGGAGGCTTCTTGGAGGAGGCATCGCTGTGAAAAAAATTGGAGGTTCGAAGTGACTAGTCTGGCCTTTGAGCTCCAGGGAGCAGAAGCAGCCCGTCCCACAGACCGAGCACTCCGTGCTCTGTACAATAGCTCAGCAACTCTCCTTCGTGTTGCCTCTGGAGCTCCTACACGTGGCAGCTGCCGCCCTCAGCCATGCAGAGCTCAGGCTGTCCCTGGACCCGTGGCAGGTGCTCATTTGCATTGGTTTGCATAATGTTCCCGCCCCTTCTAGGTCCCAGCTGCCTCGAGGCTGCTCTGAGCCCCCTGCCGGCCGCAGACCACAGTGCCATGTCCTTCAGCTCAGCGCCCCCTGTCGGTTACCGAGTGGGAGCGCTAACTCAACCCTTCGGCTCAAACATATACCCGAGGAGCAAGTGCCTACATTTGGCGTTCTAGGCACTTTGCTATCTGGGCTTGGAGGTCCTCCAACATCTCCCTTGACTCAGTGCACCCCAAATGCTTGACACCCACCTGAAGCTTTCAGGTAGTAGTGGCTTTGTTCATCAGCTCCATCAGCAATTCCCACCTGGCCGGCCCTCTAAGGGCCTTAGCCCAGGGCACTCTTCAGCCTCTCCAGACTTTTCCTTACTCCCTCCTCCATGACCAGCAGAGCAGGACCCTGGGATGTTTATAAGAGACAGCGCGCAGGATGGGAGCTTAACCCAGCCCTCCTTTACTCCCTGATGTCCTCTCCCCCTCCCGATCCTCCATCCCACAGGCCATTTACAAGATGGTTTCGTCCGTGATGAAAATGCCCGAGGATGAGTCGACCCCGGAAAAGAGGACTGAGAAAATCTTCCGCCAAATGGACACAAACAATGACGGTGAGTGGCGGGGGGGGGGGGGGGGGAGATTGGGGGGGAGTGATAGGGGTGGAGGAGGGTGGGCAGCCTTCCTCCTTCCCTCTCCTGAGCCACCTGCCTGGCTTCGCAGCCACCTTCTCCTCATTTACAGCCCTCCCTTTGCCCTGCAGGCAAGCTGTCGCTGGAGGAGTTCATCCGCGGAGCCAAAAGCGACCCATCCATCGTGCGCCTGCTGCAGTGTGATCCCAGCAGCGCCTCCCAGTTCTGAGCTGAGAGGAGCCAGCTCGCCTCCCTGCCTTCACCGGCCCTCCGGCTCTCAGCTTCCTCTCCCTCGTGTCTATCCAGGCTGGGGGCCAGACTGGGGATCCCTTTCTGGGGTCTGCACTGTGTGTGTGTGTGGGCCTCTGGAGAAGTGAAACCTGCAAGGAAGGGGCTAAGCAAGACAGCTGTTAGTCTCCACGGCCCAAGAGGCAGAATCTCCCTTAGTGGGACCGAGATAGCCCTCCGGTCAGGTTCTGTATTCTTTAGTGAGACAGCTGGATCATCTTACACCCACCCACAGTCAGGAGGATCTTCCACAACACGGGGGCAGGGGGGCGGGTAGGTCCCCTTTGGGTGGTCCTCAGCCTGGAGGGAGGTGGGGAGTCATGCCAAGGTGAAGAGTCTTTTTGTTTGGTGGGGAGCCACGGATGATTTCTGGGCTGTGGGGCTTTGAAGAAGTTCCCTGATCTACTTCCCTGCAGAAGAACACTTCTTGTCCCAGCTCTTGCTGGCTGGAGGCCATGGTAAAACAAAACAAAACTCCCAGGATTCCAACTGGGGGTCCCCAAACTCAACCTGCCTCTTTGCACTTAGATAACCACAGATTTACCCCGTCTGTACTCTGTATTTCACCTCTCTCTCTCGTGCACTCACGCAAACACACACACACACACACACACACACACACACACACACACACACACAGAGGCCCACAGACAGATGGGCAGAGCCCCTCCACAGCATTCTGTGTGGGAAGGAAGCGCAGGCCCCCGGCCAAGCCCCATGTCCCTCTGCATGCAGCCACACGGAGCATCTTGGTTCTTTTTAATAACTTCAAAATAAAGTCTTGTTTCAGTGCATTGTACTCGGTGGCCAGGGGAGGGCGCTCAAAGCCCTCTCCCACGTCCCCAGTAGTCCATTGACTTTTCATGGGCGTGCTCTAGGAATCCTGGATCCCACTAAACTTCCATGGCTGGTTGGGCACGGGTCAATACAGGTGTGGTCACGTGCCTCAGTAGCCATGGCGCTGCTGAAGTGTCAGAGGGTCAGCTGCAAGAACTGGCGCAGCTCAATAGGTCATGAGCATCCAGGGGCTCTGGGCTTGCTTGTATCTGCAGACACAGGAACTTGGTTGTTTCCCTCTGCCTGGGGTCTCTATCTTCAGGACACCCTCAAATTGGAAGAAGGAAGGGCTTCTGGGGCACAGGGGAGGACAGCACTATCAGTCATTCATGACAGGCCAGAACCCACTCCTCCCCCAACTGTCTCCTGTATAATCCCCAAAGACCAGTGCTTCTCCTCAAGATTAGGAGAGCCAGACATCAGCTGTGTGACTTAGCTGGCACATCCGGCCTCTCTGGACTTTGGAGCCCTTTGGTAGTGCTGAGAAAACTTTTGCTCCAGTTATGTGAGGCCCTGTTCAGAAGGGGTGAGGCTGACCATCCAGGGGCCTCCCAGGACTATGGGGGGTGGGGGTGGTGACTTACCGTGTGGTGGCAGCTCTTCCCCCACCAGGGCCTTAGTTCCAGTAGTCCATGCATGAGCTGGGCGCAGCGCACGGCAGACATACTCTCCGCCAGACAGAATATGAGAGAGATGGCCCAGAGGCACAGGCTAGAGCTCTGAGGGGTCCAGGGGCAAAAGCATCTAATTAGGGAAAGGGGTACAGGTAGACCCAAGAGTCCTTCCCAACCCTTTCCAGGACGAGGCACTCACATAAATTCGAGTAGGGTCAAAAGGACAGTCAGGTGCCAGTGTTGGGAGTTCAGGGTTCTCAAAAGTACAGGCCGCCAATAGTGCTCTACCCTTGGTGGCGAAGGTCACTGCAATGGAGGCCAGGAGTCCAAGGGCACAGGTCAGAGAGAGAAGAGCACAGGCCACACTCAAGCTAAACACGGTCCAGCGCTAGGCAGAAAGAGCACTGGTCAGTGGATATCACTCTTGGCCCCAAGAGGGCTGCTGGCCCAGCCCACAGTCCCATCAGAGGAAATGCCACATACCAAGGGGGTGCTGGGGAGGTAGCGTGACAAGACGATGGTCGAAATTCCTGCAACAATGACCTGTGGGGAGGCTGGAATCAGCTGGGATCAGCCGGTGCTGGAGGGCAGCTCGTGGGGTCACATCCCCCCAACGTCTTCCACGGTTCTGCAGTCTCCACTCCCACCCTGGCCTCTGGCTTTGGCCTCATAAACTCCCACTCCCTACGGCCTTCCAGGGCTCCGCACTGCCTAAAGCTGTTGAGTCCGACAGGGTCCTGTGTGTCCTAAGTTTTCGGGCATAAGCCCGGGAGTGTGCTAGGCCCCAGGACCCACAGCATATCTCCTTAGGATGGAAAAGACTGGAAGAAATGCATTCTACTAACAAGGTACTAAAACCAAAATGATATAAATCAGAAACCAGGCATGGTGGCAAATGCCTACACTCCCAGCACTGAGGCAGGTGGATTGCTGCAAGTTTAAAGCCAGCCTGGTTTACATAAAAGGTTCTTTTCCAGCCAGGACTATGTAGTGAGGCCCCATCTTAGACAGACAGGACACATCATAAGCAGAATTCAGAATCTTTAAGAGGTGGCCAAGGATGGGGCTTGGGAGTAGAATAGTTGCCTGGCATGTGTGAAGCCGGGGTTCAATCCTAAGTACCACAAAAAACAAAGAGACCTCTAAGAGCATCAAATTATCCCAGGCTCTTAACGACCTAATCCTGGCCTTCTCTGGTCTGTCCTGGACCACTGTCTTCCCTCATTTCACTGGACCTCATGCACACTCGCAGATTATCCTTTCCAAGGCGCCCTGCTCCTCAGTCCTAATGCCCCTACATCCCCAGAGACAGGATTTCCTGCACACTATTCAGCTCAGTGGCTGACCTCTAGATCCCTAGGGCTCCATTTAGCCTATCCGCCTTCCTAGTGTCGATCTCTGTAGTGGACACAGTACCACTGGGGGTATAGTGGTAGTGTTAATTTACTCTGCAGCCACAAGAAATTACCTCAACTTCTCAGGGCTGAGCCCCTCTCTGTAGGATGCGCTCACAGGAAGATAACCACATCCAAGGGAGTGGAGTGATTCCCCCAGTCATGGGCAGCTGGGAGTGTTTTACTGGGGAAAGGTGAAGTGTTCCAGCCCCAGAGCCCTCTGACCCTGGGCTGGCCACCTTCCATGCCCTCCTCAAATGGCTGTTGAGCAAAACAGATACTGATTGGCACATAGCCCTGCATTCTTCCTGCCGTTGGAACTTCCACAGATCAGAGCCTGGTTCACCAGGCCTGGAGGCCACCAGGCTGTCAGAGGCAGAGACCAGCTCAGAGAGAGAAAAGTCCCTCTGTCAGGAGTCAGCAGGTCTCCCAGAGATGAACAAGTCTACAACCACCTTAGCTGACCGGCAGAGAAGAGCTTTTGTACACCTAAGTACACCAGACTCTTTCATTTATTCATTCATCAAACAAAGATGTCCCAGTATCACAATGACTACGGCTTATATCAAGTGGCTCATGTAGTCTGCCCTAGTGCTAAACTCCTGTCTGACTGTTTGAGTCAGTGTCTTCAGCACAGATCTCAGCCGTTCCCAGCTCCACACATCTGCACCTGCCACACAGCCTGTACATGGAATGCCACCCTGGCATGCCTTTCTGCTAGCCAGCCCCAGCACGCCGCATACTTGGGTTGTTAATTACAGTCCATTGGGAACGCCTACACATCCATAAATACCCAGCTCAGAGGTCTACTCCTCCATGAAACCCTCATTGACCCTCCCTAGCTAAGCTGAGGTACCACCGCACCGTGAATATCTGTCACACTGGCCATGTGCCAGGCCCCTCGCTTAAGCACCTTCTGTGGATGACTCCCTCAGATGTTCACAGGGAACCTCTGCTGTGCACACATACTCTCGCCACCCCCATTTTACAGAGGACAAAACTGAGGCAGAGAGCGTTTGAGTGCCTGCACAGTTTGTATATGGTTATACCGTATATGCTTGGGGCTCTGACTGGGACGCAGCCCCTCCCCCTTGCTGGCCCTCCCAGCCAGGCCATTACCACAATGGCAGAGGTGACAGAGAGGATGTCCACTGCGCAGTACTGTAGAACCACAGCGTCACTGGTGGTGGCTACGAAGCGAAGCATGGTACCATGGAGCACGGCGGCTGCAATGAAGCTCACGTGACCCAGCACAACCAGCACCAGACCCGTCTTCATCAGCACCTTCCGGAACTCATCCACATTCAGGCTACCTGCGGGGGACACAGGTCGGGATCGGGGTGAGGCGCCTCCTGCTGGGTGGTGTAGGACATCTGAGCCTCCCCTGTTTCTCTAAAAGCTTCACGGTTGGTGCTTAGTGTGAAATTGGAAAAACGCACAGGAGATCCACACAACTGTCCTTGTTAACTCTTGTGTTCTGAGTAGCAGTGATCACTGAGTCTCCCAGCCACCCAGTCATCCACTCAACTGCTCCATATATAAAAGCGCTCTGTACACCTGTCCCATGCCATGCACTAGGAGAGCCGTGAGCCCAGTATATACTGTCCAGGCCCCGAGGAGCCTGCAGTGCACTGGGCAGGAGTCAGGCCTTGCTCAGCAGTCAGTTCGGTAGATGGAGCCTGGCACACACAGTACTTAATGTGCAGCTGCTAAGTGGAGCTATCGAGAGCCGTCTAGACTCTGCTTCTCTTCCTGGAGAGGAAAAGAGCCCTTGTTTCTCAGTGTGGACAAAGTCCATGGGTGAACAGGAAATCGGGGACCCAGTGCAGGCTGTGCTTAACTGGGGTTGGGACCAGGAGGGACTTTGGCAACAACCACACTTTCTGAGTGGCCAAGTCCTATCCCGTTCACATAGCAGGAAGCCCTCCTCCCCTGAAATGCTCTCTGCTCCAACATCACACATGGCTCTTGGCCATGCCACCTGGATGCCTGCCCCCACCCTGGGCTCTGAGTTTAGCCAGCTCTGAGAAACTGCAAGAGTGTGGTTGGCCCTCAGTTAAGCAGAGCCCTTCCTTCCGGTCCTGCTCCCAATAGGCTCTGACTTTGAGACCCTCCACGTGCGGCAGAGAAATTTAGCCCTGTTCCCTATACGTGAATGAAAACAAGAAACGGCTAAAGAATCATTAAGTGGACATTCTCTGGGCAATTGCAGGGGCCAAGGAGGCCAAGAGGACTCATAATCCTGTATTTAGGAGACTGAAGCAGGAGGATTGTTGCAAAGTCAGGACCAACTTAGTTACAGAGTGAGACTCTGCCTAAAAAAAATAAAATAAAATAAAATAATTATTTGTTTATTTTGGTGGTGTAGCCACTGGTAAGTCGCCTATGTTGCAGTAACAGCCCCCCCCCCGCCACCGAAAAAAAGAAAAATTATTGTAAGCAACCCTAATTAAACTCAGTAACACACAGAGAGAGAGAGAGAGAGAGAGAGAGAGAGAGAGAGAGAGAGGGAGGGAGAGAGAGAGAGACGGGAGGAAGAGCTTTGAGGAGCAAGGAGGAGCCTGTTACAGACTCACTGTGGACCTGGTACCAGCCTGTCCTGTTCAGAGGTAACCCCGGATTTTTTCTGCATAGAGCCAGGTGAGGTTCCCCTAACTGCTCTCCGAGCTCTCCTTTAGCTTGCAGGCCCTGGGACTGTCATCTCAGCAGAGGACAGACCATGGACTGGAAAGGCACGAGGAACTGGAATGGCCTTGTGAAGATGAACAGCTGGCCAAACAGGAAGAGGAATTGCAGCCTTGTTCCAGGGGCCTCCTGGGTCCCACCCTGTCCACCCACCCCATCCACCTACCCATCAGCCAGCCACTACTGGGCTTTGGCTGGGCTCAAGAAACAGCAGCATCTCTGGACCAAGGCTTTGGTCAGACAAGAAGGCTAGGGTTGCTTGCTTTAGTCAGAGCGCCCTAGGCTGGTTTTGGTTCTTCGTTCTCATGCTGGGAACACTGGGCAAGTGGCTGGTGTAGTGCTAAGCGTTTATTAGCAGACCGGAACTTCATCCTGGTCAAGAGGTGGGTGCAACGGTCTTCATTTTACCAAGGAGAAATAGGCATGGCTCGAAAGATGTGTGTGCTGGAGAGTGGGAACGGAACCCCTTAGATCCCAAACAGCAGAGTTTGCCCAGGGCGTGGGGGAGGGGCGCACCAGTCTACTCTGTCAAGATGCTGGCTGACTGGCCTTTCCCTCCAGCTTGGCTGGATGAGAGGAAGGTATGGAAATGGCATCTTTGTAATGCTAAGGAGCCGGGATCCTGGACCCTACATCCACATCCCCATCTCTTCATCTCTCAGCATCTCTTCCCCTACCGGCGGATCCCGAAGCCTATCTAGCCTTGCCCCTTAGAAAGGAAAATAGGGCCAGGAGCTGGGGGTGCCACTGGCCCCACCAAAACCAGGCTTACTCAGAGCTGGGCCTCAGTGCCACAAACCTGGAGCCCCCAGCTGCTGGTCGTGGCGGAAGGAGTTCTAAGTTCTAAGTTAGAGTGAGCTAAGTACTGAGCTCTGGGCTAGTCCCTGAGCCTCGAAATGTTTAGGCTGGTGTGTAGCTCAGTGGTAGAGCACTTGCATAAAGGAAATAAAACCCAGCCGCTTGTCACCCCGCTTCTAAGGAAACTTAGGCTTGAGAGGAAAGTGACCTGAAGCAGGCCAGTACGTGAAGCAGGGTTGGGTGAAGCAGGCGGCTTGACTTCGGGTTGGGGTCCCCCCAGGAGTGGGTCTCCCGTTTGCCCCAGCTCACCTATGCGCAGACACATGTTGATCCCGGCCAGTGGCCCCGCGCTGGTCTCAGCGGGGTCTCGCTTCCATCCTTCTCCTCCGCGGCCTGCGCTCCTCTTCCCGCCCAAGCAGGCTCCTGGCGGCTCCCTTCCCTGCACCCCTCAGTCGCCCAGCCCGGCGTCCTGCGCGCGTTGCCGAGGCCGGTCGGACCGGCTGGGCGACCCCGGGACTGTGCGGCTGAGTCACGGCCACGCCCCTGCTGCTGAGCCAGGCGCCCGGCGCCAGGCCGCCCTCGTTCCTCCTCGCACGCCCATTCCACCGATGGACATTGAGGCTCTAAGGGGTCTCCATCGGCCGTGCTGGGAGCTGGTGGTGTTAGCATGTGAGCGCGACCCCGGATGGTGGTGATGGTGGTGGTGGTGGTGGTGAACAAGACACGGGCACATGGGCCAGGATGGAAGCTGGGAGTGAGCAGGAGCAACCAGGGGTCTGCTTTTTTAATCTACTGTGTGACTTCAGAACAATCGCTTTCCCTCGCTGGGTCTTCCTTTTTCTGGCGGAGGTGCCTCCTGGTCTCAGTCAGGTCTTCCATGTTGAGCAAGGTGCTTTTCCTTTCGGTCTTGGCGGTGGTGGGGTGATCTGTTTGCTCCTTGGAAAATCAAGGGTAATAATTCTTGTTTCCTGATATAAGGAAATGCAGCTATTAAATAAATTAATAAATAGATAGATAAATAAATAAATTGTAGGGATCAATGAGATGGCTCAGCCAGTAAAGTCCCTTAACCCTATAACCCGATAGCCTGATAGCCCCAGTTCCATCCCTGGGACCCACATGGAAAGGAGAGAACCGACTCCTGAAAGTTGTCCTCCGATTTCCACTGGAGCAGAATATGGCACTGACATACTACAGCACAAACATCTCTCTCTCTCTCTCACACACACACAGAGGTACACACACAGAGGCACACACATACAGAGGGGCGCGCGCGCGCACACACACACACACACACACACACACACACACACACACACACACACACACGACAGAGCCTCACTATGTACTATGTAGTCCTAACTGTCCTGGAACTCACTGTATAGACCAGGCTGGTCTTGAACTCACAGAGATCCTAGAATGTCTATTGTGGGGGCTGCCGAGTTGGCATTGGGTTATATCAAGTGTTAGATGGACTCTTGCTTCGTGATAGTGTCCCTGATGCAGACACAAGTCCTGTCCTCCTCCTTTGGGTTCAGATAGCTGGACACTCACATAGGACCATTTAGCCAGAGTGGTGAATAAACAGGTGGAACGCTCCCAGCCACATCTCTGCCAAGTATTCTGCCTTGGCCAAAGCACAGCACCTCCCTGGACCACCGAGGTCTTTGCAGCAGGCGTAACTGGTCTATTCTGTACCAGATCTGTTCTGTAGCCCATCAGCATAGTCTCCATGGACGAGGCTGTCCTGATGTCTACAGGTTCTCAGAGCCTGGTGACTGTGTGCCTATAGTGTCACCTGTAGTGACACCTCCTGTGTGCCTTGTGTCACCTGGATCAGCACATTCAGCTTCTAGCAGCAGGGGAGGGAGCTGAAGCCCCGGTGCTGTGGGCAGGACAACCGCAGGTCAGGCAGGCAGCTCTGGTCATTCCCAGCGGGTTGGTAAGTGGGCTTTCTTATCAGCTGACTTCTGAAGGGGACATTGTGCAATGGCGAAGGATAAGGAGACAGGATGGATGGAAGGGAAGATGGAGGCAGGTCATTAAGCCATTAGCTGGCGTCTTCCCTAGTGGGCATTAAATGTTATGTCCATGGGCATCTTTTAGCGGTCACTTAGCCAGCTGTTAGCCCTATTGCAAATGGCTACAGGCTCATAATTGTAGCCCAGAAACTCTATTTTTGGGTCTTTATCCTGCAAGAGATGTGGCTGTGATGATGTTTGTGGATGTGGGAGCTGTTCCTAATAGAAGCAGGGCACCAGAGTGGTAATGTTGGTAAGGACCTGAAGAAGGGCAGGGAGGCGGTCTGCTCTTTGCTTTACATATAGGTTCTTGCAATCTTACACATTGTTGCAACCTTACACGAAACATTGTTGCAACCTTATAAGAAACATTTATTCATGTCTTGTTTTTGCTGAAAAAGGAAGCCCCCCCCCCAATATGTCCCTCCACCTCTACCCTACCAATAGCTCTCAGATGACAGAGTCTGCCTCCTAGGGCTGCCCTGAGGAGTGCCTGTGGTCACTGCTGTGCTGGGGACAAATCTCAGGTGTGGGAGTACATGGTGTGTCTCTGTCAGTGCAGGGCACCAAGGACAGCTGGAACTTCTGGGATTGGGTTAGGGAGCAGGGCTCTAAATGTCTTTGATAGGGCTGGAGAGATAGCTCTGTGGTTAAAAGCATCTGTCGCTCTTGCAGAGGGGCTGGGTTTCATTCCCATCACCTAAATTGCAGTTCACAGCCATCTTTAGCTCCAGCTCTTGGGGATCTGATGCTCTTTTCTGGCCTTGAAGGGCACTGCATGCATGTAGGCTACATGAACTCATGCAAGTACATGTACAGACACATGGTTTCTTTGCGTCCCTACAACAACAGAGTTATAGATAATCGCTCCATTTTACAGATAAGAAAAGTAAGGGTCGGAAGAGTAAAGGACTGTCCTCCGTTCTTTTTTTTTTTTTTTTTTTTTTTTTTTAAAGATTTATTTATTTATTATATGTAAGTACACTGTAGCTGTCTTCAGATACACCAGAAGAGTGCGTCAGATCTCGTTACGGATGGTTGTGAGCCACCATGTGGTTGCTGGGATTTGAACTTCAGACCTTCAGAAGAGCAGTCGGGTGCTCTTACCCACTGAGCCATCTCACCAGCCCTGTCCTCCGTTCTTAGTACACACAGCACAGTGAGAGCGGAGGCTTTACTCCACGCCTGCCCATGTGGCAGCTCCTGACTTCTGGGTGTGTACTGAAGGATGAAGACAGCCGTGGCTTCCACAACTGTGCCCAAGCCTGGGGCCTGTGAGTTGGGAAGACCATGGCCCCACATGCTCCGTTCGACTGTAATTTTCCAGCTATCATCCGAGTTTAGTGACCCGAGGTTATCACCAGTTCTTTTCCTGGTGACTAAAGTCCACTGTCGCGGCACCGTGTGACCCTTGCATCCCGCCTACCACCTCCGCACACTGCCTTACCCCACCCCCTCCCCGCCATACCAGAGTTCTAGTTCCGTGCCTTCTTCCAGCTTCCTGTGGCCTGCTGGAGGATCACTGTTGTTCCCTGGGCCTCAGTGTCCTGGTCAAATGCAATGGCAAGGTGTCTTCCAGGCTCCCATCATTTCTGAGGCCCTAAAGACTTGGGAGGTGTAAAAGGTTGAAACCAGGCCAGATAAACCCGAGGAGCAATGTTCCCTTCCTGGAACACTGTACCAGGTGTGGCCCTGAGGGTTTGCATTACCGTCAGTGTTTCCAGGGTGTGACCTCCTGGTGGCTGCTCTGCTGGGGACATGGGTCCATGGGCAGCCCTTCCTCACCTTACTGTCTTAGTGACTTCTCTCATTGCAGAGACAAAATACATTACAACTTAGAGGGGAAAGGCTCTTAGAAGGTACAGCCCTTGGGGCTGGAGCCATGTCTGCTCTTCCAGAGGTCCTGAGTTCAATTCCCAGCAACTACATGGTGGCTGATAACCATCTGTAATGGGACCTGACGCCCTCTCCTGGTGCGTCTGAAGACAGCTACAGTGTACTCATATAAATGAAATAAATACATCTTAAAAGGAAGGTACAGGGGCTGTAGAGATGGCTCAGTGGTTAAGAGAACTGACTGCACTTCCAGAGGTCCTGAGTTCAAATCCCCAGCAACCACATGGTGGCTCACAACCATCTGTAATGGGATCTGATGCCCTCTTCTGGTATGTCTGAAGGTAGCTACAGTGTACTTAAATATAATAATAAATAAATCTTTAAAAAAAAAAAAAAAAAAAAGGAAGGTACAGGAGCTAGAGAAAGTAGCCAAGGAGCTAAAGGGATCTGCAACCCTATAGGTGGAACAACATTATGAACTAACCAGTACCCCGGAGCTCTTGACTCTAGCTGCATATGTATCAAAAGATGGCCTAGTCGGCCATCACTGGAAAGAGAGGCCCATTGGACACGCAAAATTTATATGCCCCAGTACAGGGGAACGCCAGGGCCAAAAAGGGGGAGTGGGTGGGTAGGGGAGTGGGGGTGGGTGGGTATGGGGGACTCTTGGTATAGCATTGGAAATGTAAATGAGCTAAATACCTAATAAAAAATGGGGGGAAAAAAAAAAGGAAGGTACAGCCCGGCAAGGTGAGGAAGCTATGGGAGCAGGAGCCTGAGTGCTGGTCACGTGGCATCCATGGCCAGGAAGCAGAGAGAGATGAATGCTTCTCTATCTCCTTTTGTATTCAGCTTCCTATCTCCTTTTTACTCCGCTTAGGACCCCAGCCCATGAAATGGCACCACCTATGTGTAGGCTGGCTCCTTGTTAACCCCACCTAGAGAATCACTTACAGGCACACTCAGAGAAGCGATTACAAGCACACTCAAAATACAAAATAATTCACCATCCCAAACCCCAACTCCACACTTCCTTTGTGTAAACAACACAACACACCACGTTCTATTTTATATGTGTATATATATGCATGGATGTCAAACTAAAGAGAAGCATTGTAGAGACGGCTCAGTGGGTAGAGATGCCTGCCACCAACCCTGATGACCGGAGGTTGAGCCTGAGACCCACGTAGTGAAAAGGAGAGAACCAACTCCCACAGTTCTCATAGGAGTCCTCTGACCTCTGCATGTGTGTTAAGTGACATAAATAAATAAATGTAATAAAACATTTAAAAACCAGAGCTGGTAAAACAAAACAAAACAAAACAAAACAAGTTTTTGTTTGTTTTGCTTTTGTTTTTGAGACTCTCACTTTGTAGACCAGGCTGGCCTCTTACTTAGAGAGATCCACCTGTCTCTGCCTCCTGAATGCTGGCATTAAAACTATGCACCACCGTGGTGCCCAGCTGAGTAAAGGCTTAGCCACTGAATTTGAGGCTTAATGTGATTCCTCCCTCAGAACGCACATAGAAGAGAGCTTCTGCAAGTTGTCCTTTAAACACACACAAATAAATAAATAAGCCAGGCATGGTGGCTCAGGCCTTTAATCCCAGTACTCAACAGACAGAGGCAGACAGATTTCTGAGTTTGAGGCAAGCCTGATCTATATAGAGAGTTCCAGTATAGCCGGGGATACACAGAGACATAGAAATCCTGTCTCGAAAAACAAGCAAACAAACAAACAAAATAAACAAGTGTTGAAAAGGAGAAAATAAACTAAAATCCAGTGGCCATACTTGTCTGAGAGACAAGAACATGATTCTAAAGGGTTTTGGCTGTAGCTCTAAGCAGTTAATTTAGTTTACTAACTACATTTTTTTTGTTTTGTCTTATTTTGTATTTTGAGGTAGGGTTTCCTTGAGTAGCCCTGGCTGTCCCTGAGTTCAGAGATCTCTGTAATCTGCCTGAGTGGTGGGATTAAAGGCGTGCACCACCACTACCAGACTTTAATTACATTTAGTTACTGTGTCTGTCTGTCTGTGTCTGTCTGTCTGTCTGTCTGTCTGTCTGTCGTGGTGCGCGTGTGCAGGTCTGAGGACAACTTGCAGGATTCAATTCTCTCCTTTAACCATGTGGGTTTTCAGGCTGAACTTGGGTCACCAGTCTTGGTAGCAAGTGTCCTTACCCACTGAACTGTCACAACCCTCTTTTTATTTATTATTTTTTGTGTGTGTTTCTTTTCAAAACTAGGATGTCCACCATTATAGATTATGAATAACATGAACTTGGCATTCGTCACATCATTTGCTTTTATTTTGAATTTTAATATTTTATTATGTGTGTGTCAAGAACGCACGCATGAGAACGCAGTGCCTGAGGAGACCAGACATGATGGATCCCCTAGAGGCAGAGCTCCAGGTGACTATGAGCCAAACTCTTCTCATCTCCAAAGTGAACTTGCTCCAAGCCCATGAGCCATCTCTCCAGCACCTGCTTCTTTCTTTCTTTCTTTCTTTCTTTCTTTCTTTCTTTCTTTCTTTCTTTCTTTCTTTCTTTCTTTCATTCCTTTCTTTCTTTCTTCCTTCCTTCCTTCCTTCCTTCCTTCCTCCCTCCCTCCCTCTCCCTTCCTTCCTTCCCTCCTTCCTTCCTTCCTTCCTTCTTTCATTCCTTTCTTTCTTTCTTTCTTTCTTTTTCTTTCTTTCTTTCTTTCTTTCTTTCTTTCTTTCTTTCTTTCTTTCTTTCTTTTTCTTCCTTCCTTCCTTCCTTCCTTCCTTCCTTCCTCCCTCCCTCCCTCCTTCCCTCCCTCCCTCCCTCCCTCCTCCTCCCTCCCCCTCCCTCCCTCCCTCCCTCCCTCCCTCCCTCCTCCTCCCTCCCCCTCCCTCCCTCCCTCCCTCCCTCCCTCTTTCTTTCTTTCTTTCTTTCTTTCTTTCTTTCTTTCTTTCTTTCTTTCTTCTTCCTTCCTTCCTTCCTTCCTTCCTTCCTTCCTTCCCTCCTCCCTCCTCCCTCCTCCTCCCTCCCTCCCTCCCTCCCTCCCTCCCTCCCTCCCTCCTCCTCCCTCCTCCTCCCTCCCTCCCTCCCTCTCTCTCTCTCTCTCTCTCTCTCTCTCTTTCTTTCTTAGGATAGGCTCTGATTATGTAGGTCAAGCTAGCCTCGAGCTCCCGATCCTTCTGCCTCAGCATCCCTGTGCTGGAATTATAGGTGTCAGCAGCATGCCTGCTTCTTGTATTATTCTTTATCTCTTACATTTCAGAGAAAGAAGGGGTAAGAGAAGGAAGAAAACAGAAAGCAGGAGAGCATCACCCATAATACTCTGGGCTTCCCAAAGGACACACGACTCTCCCATGTCTTATGTGTATGCAGTTTTTTTTCCTTCTCTGAGTCAGACCACCTGGCTCTGCCTCCATCATCTCTTGATACTGTTCCATCTGCCCCAGACACGAATCTGTCCTGCTGTCCAGCTCTCCCGTGAATAACCTTCTTCTTCGCCCTTCCTTGACGGCCTCAGTGGCCTTCTTCTAACTCCACCATACATTCCTGGGCCATGTCTGGAATGTCCCCTGAAGTCCTGTTCAACGACAGAGAAGCCTCATGGTGGTGTGCCAGTGTTCTGAATCTGGTGGCGTGTGTGTGTGTGTGTGTGTGTGTGTGTGTGTGTGTGTGTGATCTGAAGGCCAGCTCAGTTGCCCCAGTGAGGTGGGACATGCAGAGGGGTTTGTACGAACACTTAGGACATTCAGTTGCCCCAGTGAGGTGGGACATGCAGAGGGGTTTGTAGGAACACTTAGGACATGTGATCTGCGCATATATTGACTCCACTGTTCCAATGCCTCCCCTTCTTGACTCCTCCCATGCTCCTCCAGCTCTGGTTTGCTTCCTCCTCAGTTGACAGTGGCGTGGCTTCAACTTCCCATGGCAGAGCCCCCACCAGCTCACCAGTGAATCCAAGCCAAGAATTACTGCTGAATTCAAGCCAATTCCTTTGTGTCCCTGCTCATGACCTTTGATCATGGGTTCCACACTTGCACTTCTGTCCCACACATCTTTCCTGGGCACCCTCTTGATTTCTCAGCAGGCTCCCCAGCCCGAGTGGACTTCCTGACCTTCATACTCCTGCTTCCTTCACTGTTTTTGTTGTTGTTGTTTTGTTTTTGTTTGTTTGTTTTTAGGTTTATTTACTTTATTTATATGAGCACACTGTAGCTATCTATCTTCAGAGGGCATCGGATCCCATTACAAATGTGTGTGAGCCACCATGTGGTTGCTGGGATTTGAATTCAGGACCTCTGGAAGAGCAGTCAGTGCATATCCCAGCAGGAGCTGGAGCTGGTGACAGTGTTCACAGAAGAGTAGGGGTCTCCCAGGCTTCTGGCCAGGGACATGTGATGCCACCACATAAGACAGAAGGACAATGTTGAGGAGATAAAGTAATAGGATGAGCTTCTGGGAGTTGGGGACACCCACATGGTACGGTAAGGCCAGTGGGTCTGTATCTACAGGTCTGGAATTGGGGGTTTAAGAATCATCAACTAGGGCTGGAGAGATGGCTCAGCTGTTAAGAGCACTGGCTGCTCCTCCAGAGGACCCAGGTTTGATTCCCAGCACCTTCACTGTAGCTCCCAATCATCTGTAACTCCAGGTCCAAGGATTTGATGCCCTCTTCTGGCCTTATTGGACACCAGGCATATAGATGGTGCACAGACATGAATGTAGGCAAAACACCTATACATATAAAATAACAAAGAAACAAACATATTAAATAAAAAAGAAAGAAAGAAAGAAAGAAAGAAAGAAAGAAAGAAAGAAAGAAAGAAAGAAAGAAAGAAAGAAAGGAAGGAAGAAAGAAAGAAAGAAAGTAAAGGAGCTGGCTAGCCCAGAGGCTAAGAGTCTTGCAGAGGCCCTGAGCTCATCTCCTCGCACCCAATGTCAGGTAACTCACAACTGCGTATAACTCCAGTTCCAGAGGATCTGACGCCCTCTTCTGGCCTCTTCAGGCCACTGCACTTACATGCGTATACCCACCCAGATGCACGTAAAGCTCCTTTGCTTGCTGATCCGTCTCACAACCCCCAGTTGTGTTCTTTAGTCTTGCAACTCCCAGAGTGTAATCCCAGAGTGATATTACACGTGCCTCAGACACTGGAACTTGCAAGACTATGGCCTATTATCCCTATTCTACACTAGGAATTTTCCATTTTCTCAGTCAACTAGATTTTTAATTGTCCTCCACTCCCCTGAGCAGAAAGGAGACCATAGCCAACCCCTCTGTCTAAGGTCATCTCTCTCTCTTAGGACCAGGGACCCACATATCTCTTCCCTCTCTTATGCATGCGCACATTCTCTCTCTCTCCCCCCTCTTTAAGTCTTTTCCATTAAAAGACAAGCTCGGAGCAGAGAGCACTGTCTCCTCCTCCTCCTCCTCAACTCCCACTCACTCCTCAGCAGAAGGAAGTCAATTTCTGTGCTGTCCTCTCCTGAAATTGCTCTCTGGAAACTTTCCACTTACTCTCAAATCCAACCTCAGCCTATAAGACCTGTCTCCCGTGCCAGCTGCCCGGCCTGAGCCCTTGCCCACTTGGTTCCCCTGATGCTCTTGATCTGGCTTTTCACCGACGCAGACTGCTAAGGACAGAGACGGGAATGTTTGATTCCTCTCTCAGGACCCTGTGCTGAGGGAAGGGTTCAGGTGTCATGTTTTGTGAGTGGTCTCCTAGTTGACATTGTCTGGGCCAGTTTGTGGGCAGCAATTCCTGTGCCCTAATACAGGGACTGTGCTGTGGTTTGAATGTGTCTCCCCAAAACACATGTTGTATTTGAGGCCAGCCTGGTCTACAGAGTGAGTTCCAGGACAGCCAATGCTACACAGAGAAACCCCCATCTTGAAAAAACAAAAATACAAAACAATCTCTAACATACACACACACACCACACACACACACACACACACACACACACACACACACGCGCGCACACACGCGCACGCACACGTATTGTAAAGAATCTTCAATTCTCTCTTTCTTCCTGTCCTCCCTACTTCCCTCACAAATGTACATGTATGCACACATGCATACACACACACACACACACACATACGAAGACATGATCATGTTTCTTGCCCCTTCTACCTTCTACCATGAGACAACACAGTAAGGAAGCTTGGTCTGGGGATGTGGCTTACTTGGTAAAATACGTGCGGAGCATAAATGAAGGTCTGGGTTGAATCTCCACATAAACTTGGTGTGGCGCTGCACATCTGCAATCCCAGAACTGGAGAGATAGGGACAAAAGGATCAGGAGTTCAGTTATCCTTGGCTGTATATTGAGGTCAGGGCTAGCCTGGGCTACATATCAAATGATAGAAAGGAGAGAGGAGAGGAAGAGAGACAGAGAAAGAGAAGAGAAAGGGAGAGGGAGGGAGAGGGAGTTGGAGATGGGGGAGGAGGGGGAATGAGGGAGAGGGAGGGGGATAAAGGGGGAGAGGGAGGAAGAGAGGCCATGGAATTTCCACCCTTCAGAAGTGTAATAAGCAAATCTTTTTCTGTAATTTTTCTAAATTTTTTTCAGACGCAGGTCCTGTGTTATAGCAGCAGCAAACAGATTAAGCCTGATAGATGAGCTGTCAGCATCCTATTAGCAAGAACTTGCTTCCTCAAAGACAGGTACCCCAGGCCAGGCACAGCAGAGGGCGGAGTCTAGGTCTAGGGGCGGCTCCACCTGCCGCACGTGCGCAGACCTTAAAGCGAAGCTGAGCGTCTCCGCGGATTTGGAGGACCCCCCAGTTTCCAGAGCTATTGGACGTTCTGTGACTGTCAGTTTCTGTGTTTCTACAATTCAGGCCTCAGGACTCAACGACACAGTGTCAGCATCTTCACGGATTTTCACGCTCTCCAGCTACGAAACCCTCTCTCAATTCACTCAGCCAGGTCAGAGCGGGAAGATGGTGCTGTGTTGGAATTTCAGAGCTGAGCTTGGAGCCTGCTCTTTTCAGGTCTGGCCGTGGGACCTGGCCCTGGGACTTCTCAGAACCCTGAAATCCACGCCTGTTTCATAGACACCTTGTAGTCATAGCCTCGAGGTGATTCTGCAAAATGTGGTCGGGGAGTCTGTGCTTTGTCTATGGAGCCCTGAAGCGAGCTTGTGACGACCTTGGGGTGAGCCAGATGCTGCTGAAGCTGGACGTAACCTTAGGTACAGAGCCGAGCCCAAGCAGCCTGTGGTTGGCAATAGACCACAAACTTCATCCTAGTTCTCCCACTGAAATAGTTCCAGAAAAATCTAAATCCAACTAGTTTGTGAAGTGAGGGAGTTGAGCGGCAAGCGGAGAGAACTGGGGTGCAATTCAGTGGTAGACCATGCGCCTCGTGTGCAGAGGGCTCTGGGTTCAGTCCCCATCCACAGCGACAACAAGAAAATGAGCATGCACAAACAGGCACATGCACGTGTGCACACACAAAGCACACAGGATTCTGACCGCAACCAGTGTCAACACGCCAGGAAGCAGATGATTGCACACTTGAACCCTGAGCTCAGCCATCACGGTTGGTGACCAAGCCAACATGGAAATGCAGCCAGAGTGGCCCGTGGCTGCTACAAGGGAGCCAAGAGCCAAGCATACATATGACATATG
Organism: Mus musculus; assembly: GCF_000001635.26. Classification (NCBI taxonomy): domain Eukaryota; kingdom Metazoa; phylum Chordata; class Mammalia; order Rodentia; family Muridae; genus Mus; species Mus musculus. Next base: position 129,094,562 of record NC_000070.6, on the reverse strand, counting down.
GCCTGACTCACTTTCTCTTACACACACACACACCACGTATGTATGTATGGATGCATGCATGGATGGATGGATGGATGGATGGATGGATGGATGGATGCAGTTGGTAGACCTGATTTGTATGCAGATCCTGGCTTCACAGGAGCCAGGGACACAGTGTCTTAGTCCTGCATTGAGGGAGTGGTTTTGTGAATGCTAAAAGCCGACTGACCACATCTGTTACCTGTCCAACATTTGGCTAGTTCAAGACCTGGATCTCATCAGTCATGTCTCTCTGATGATATTTATTCCAACCCCAGGCATAGCTGTGTCTTGAAAATCTCTAACCTAAAAGACTGAACTGTCATGCCCCAGTTGATACATTTTACAATGCCTCGATTGACATACTTTACAATGCCAGGGGAAAGATGAGCGGTGGAGAGAAACAGGTTGATACCTAACTAGAAACACATGCACAATAGAACACGGAAGGAAACTGAAAGCCCCCAGAGTCAATTCTCAGCTTTGCCTAAGTCAGATGCTCACATCCACGCTCTCCTTTCTCCCTGCTTCATCCTTTTCCACGGCCAGCAGCCCAGCTGGGTGAAGCCATCAGACAGGGTAACCTGTATTCTACTCTTTATTCCTAAAGCAACTGAGCCTTCCATGGCTTAGCTTTCAGATGTGTGTGTGTGTGTGTGCCTCTGGGTGTGTGCCTCTATGTGTGTCCTCTGTGTGTCTGTGCGTGTGCCTACTTATGTGTGTACACATTCACATGTATGCAGAGGTCAGAAGTCAATGCCCCAGCGGTCAAGTGCCTTTCTCTACCACCACCCTCTGTCTTTTTTTTTTTTTTTTTTTTTTTTGGTTTTTCGAGACAGGGTTTCTCTGTGTAGCCTTGGCTGTCCTGGAACTCACTTTGTAGACCAGGCTGTCCTTGAACTCAGAAATCTGCCTGCCTCTGCCCCCCGAGTGCTGGGATTAAAGGCGTGCGCCACCACGCCCGCCTCACCACCACCCTGTGTCTTAACTTCTTGAAACAGGGAGTCTTCCCTGAACCTTAAGATTACTGATTTGCCTAGACTGGCTGACTTGCACCCTCATGAGATCTTCCAGTCTCCTCTTTCCCCGTGTTGGGGGTTACAGACTTATGCTACCTTATTTGGCATTTAAAAAAAAAAGATTTTATACACACACACACACACACACACACACACACTGTAGCTGTTTCTAGACACACCAGAAGAAGGCATCAGATCCCATTACAGATGGTTGTGAGCCACACCATGTGGTTGCTGGGAATTGAACTCGGGACCTCTGGAAGAGCTGTCAGGGCTCTTACCCACTGAGCCATCTCTCCAGCCCCGTCATGTTTGGCTTTTACATGGGTGCTGAGGACTTGTGCTTTGGTCCTCTTGCTTGCAGGACAAGCACTTCACCCACTGAGTGGTCTACACAGACCCTTAGAACACTTGCTCTAGAACTGCTGGCCACTTCTGTGCACCCCAGACAGACCCCCTCCTGCCACAGTGACCAGCTGCTGCGCCGGCCCTGTTTCCCTGGATGATCAGGACCAATCCATCTCAGCCATATGTTCTGTGGAAGAAGAAACTATAGTGGCCCTAAAATTCCCAGTTCAACACATTCAAGTGTTTGCCCAGGTACAAGCGTTAGTTTAAAACAGACACCAACCAAGGTCGCAGGGAAAAGGAGCAAACACATTGTGAGTGGATTACTGGGGACCAAAGTGTTCCATTACCACACCCATATATAGTGGCTCCCGGGCTCGTACATTCTGATGATCAGAGAAACAGCACCCAGGGCTGGAGAGATGGATCATTGGTTAAAAGCACAGGCAGCAAGGTGCAAACCTTCAATCTCAGCACTGTGGAGGCTGGATCTCTATGAGTTCAAAGCCAGCCTGGTCTACATAATGAGTTCCCAGCAAGCCCTGTCTTAACAAAATGAATGAGAACTGGCTGCTCCCCAAACCTGAATTTAGTTCTCTGCACCTGCATGGGAGCTCACAGCCATATGTCACTGCAGTTCCGGGGGATCTGATGCCCACTTCTGGCCTCTCAGGGCATCAGGCACATCTGTGATGCATAGGCATACATGCAGGCAAAATCGTCATAAAACAAAACAGTACCTTCCCTTCTCCCTCTTGCTCTGGCCCCACTCGCTCCGGCCCCCTCCCCCTGCTCACTCAGGCCCTGCTTGCTCCAGTTCATAGTTTTGTTTTGTTTTTAATTTGTTTCGATTTACAGATGGTTGTGAGCCACCATGTGGTTGCTGGGATTTGAACTCATGACCTCCGGAAGAGCAGTCAGTGCTCTTAAGCTCTTAAACTCTGAGCCATTTCACCAGCCCCAGTACCTTAAAAAAAAAAAAAAAGGATGATCGAGTGAGCACCTGTATCGGTCACTGTGTCAGAATCCGTTCCTAACCCATAGAGAAGAACTTGAAGTCTCCACAGTGTCCCCCAGTGTGCTGTCAACGAGTGGGAAGGCCTGCCGCTCTGGCACAATCCCATGGGTCTTAGATCAGGCTCCACTTGGTATGATGTGGGAGGCCACATAAGGAATACGTTTAGTGAGTTTGTGCATAGCCATGATGATAATGTTTACCATGAGAGTGAAAGGCCAGGATGCTGGCCGGGCACTGTTGCAGACATTCATTTAAGACTCGGGACAGAGGGCTCAGTCAACATCTGCCCAGGATCATAAGCCACTTAAATGGCCGGGACTGGAATTCCTACCTACACTGAGCAGCTCCAGAGAGCTCTCTTAGGCACTCTACTGTGTGTGTGTGTGTGTGTGCATGCACGCGTGCACTCAGGTATGTGCATGTGTGTGTATAGAAACACAAGCGTGTGTGTATATGTACTTGTGTGTAGATGTATATGTACACATGTATTCATGTGTGTATGTGTGTGTGTGTACATGTGTTTGTGTGTGCAGTTGTGTACATGTATGTGGAAGCCAGAGGCTACTGACATGCTACTGTCTTCTTTGGTCATCTTCCATCTTATTTTAATTTTTATTAATTTTCATCTTTCATGTGTGTGTGTGTGTGTGTGTGTGTGTGTGCATGCACGCGTGCACTCAGGTATGTGCATGTGTGTGTATAGAAACACAAGCGTGTGTGTATATGTACTTGTGTGTAGATGTATATGTACACATGTATTCATGTGTGTATGTGTGTGTGTGTACATGTGTTTGTGTGTGCAGTTGTGTACATGTATGTGGAAGCCAGAGGCTACTGACATGCTACTGTCTTCTTTGGTCATCTTCCATCTTATTTTAATTTTTATTAATTTTCATCTTTCGTGTGTGTGTGTGTGTGTGTGTGTGTGTGTGTGTGTGTGTGAGGCCATGCACAGGTGCCACAGTACATGCGTGGAGGCTCCAGGACAACGTTTGGGAGCCGACTCTCTCCTTCCACCATTGAGTCCCAGAGGTTCAACTCAGGTCGTCAGGCTTGGGGTAAACACCTGAGCTCATGGAGCCGCCTCACCGACCCTCTACCTTATTGAGACAGAGTCACTGATTCAGGTAGGCCGCTGGACACTGGGTTCCTAGGACCCACCTGCTCCCAGGGACTAAGGTGACAGGTGCCACCCTGCATGACTCTTATGTAGATGCTAAGGATCTACACGCAGGTTCTTGGTTTGAATGACAGGCACTTTACTCTCTGTCCCTATCCTTTGGGACCTGATTTGTCCCTTGGTTTAGATGCCTGCCACGTCCTACGAGGCCAGAGACCTAAAGAGTGATCTTTTCAGAGATGTAGGAGCAGATTAGACTTGAGCAGAGCTGAGAGGCCAGGCAACCTAGAAGCAGGACAGAGGGACGTGTGATTGACTTGTTTCCTGCTTCTTGGGCTGGGGGAAGCAGGCCAGTGGTCACATTTCATGGTGTGGCTAAGGGCTCCAGGGTTGCTTCATAAGGAGATTATATACACAATAGCAGCTATGTGTAGCCAAGAAATGGATGAGTCCTGAACTAATAGCTCATTTCCTCCAGTCACTCTGATGACTTTGAATGTAGGTCAGTTGATAGTGTTTGTCTAGCATAGCAATTCTCAACCTGTGGGTCTCGACCTCTTTGGGGGTCAAATGACTCACGGGAATCATATGTCAGATATTTACATTATTACATAACAGTAGAAAAATTAGTTATGAAGTAGCAATGAAAATATTTATGATTGGGGGGTCACCACAACGACATGAAGAACTGTATTAAAGGGTCACAGCACCAGGAAGGGTGAGAACCACTGGTCTAGCAGACATGACATCCTGGATTCAATCACTAGCAGGGCATAAACCATGGTGATGGTCACACATCTGGAATCCCAGCACTGAGGCAGGAGCATTGGTTCAAATTCACCTTCAGGTACATAGGGAGATTGAAGCCAGTGGTGGTCACATGAGGACCTGTCCCTTCCCAAACGCTTTTGGCTTATGATTTTCTGGGGAAAAGCAAGTCTAGACTTTTCTTTGGTGTTTTAACCATAATAGCTTTCACTCTGAGCCAGTGGGAAGATTCTAGTCTACAGGAACTGGGAGAGGAAGGACCACAGACTAGCAATGTGAGCTAGACCCGGGCCCCAGTTCCCTTTCTTAACTGACCCCTTGACAAAGTGCCAAAGCCATGTGGCTTTATCACAGGAGTTGGTTGCTTTGGGTCTGGGCGCCGTCAGCCTTAGATCTGTACTTTAAGCTTCTGTGGCTAGAAAGGGAGAATCCGATCCTTGCTTTTAGCAACCCGGGGTCTTGCAGTCTTTGGCTTCTCCTGGTTCCGTCATTTCCATCTCTCTTCGATGTCTACTCTGTGCACATATCTGCTCCCCATTTGTGTGTGTGTGTGTGTGTGTGTGTGTGTGTGTGTGTGTGTGTGTGTGTGTGAGAGAGAGAGAGAGAGAGAGAGAGAGAGAGAGAGATCTGGGAATCAAGCCCACCAGGCCTCATACATTCTGTGAGCCACATCTCCAGCCCCCAATCCTTTTTTTTTTTTCTTTTTTTAAGACATCAGACCTCATCCGTACTGGGTTAGGAGGAGGCTATCCTGCTTCAGGTTGACATCTTAACTATATTTGGGAGAACACTGCTTCCAAATACAGCCACATTTTGAGGTAGTGGGGATTAGGAGACAGTTCAATTCATGATAGGCCTAGAACCTCTCTTCTAATGAGTGGACCGCAGATTCCTTTTAAATTGATGTAGTTGTGCCAGCTTGAGGCCGATTTCCAAGCAATCCCTAAAGACCTAGCATTTCTACCGCCCTAAACACAGGAGCAGGGAACACCGGGGCTTAAGATCTTTGTAGGAAATTGGATCTCTAACGTGGTTCTGATGGTGTTCCCGTGCTTTTTCATCCAAGACCCAGCACCCCACAGCTCTCTGTTTTGGTGGCTCCAGACAGGCTTCTAATTGCTAGATCTTGGGGGACAGACAGACAGACAGACAGACACACACACAAACTACAATTTTCAGCGTTTTTTTGCCTGGAGAATAACCCCTGGCCCTGTCACTTCAGGATTGCATCATGCCTACCAAATGTCAAGGATTTTGACTTAGTGGTTACATTCCTTAAAGTCTTTAGGTCCAGCCTTGGGAGGTAGATCGGTTGGCAAGTGTTACTTTCCTGAGAACCTGAGTTTGTCCACCAAATAAAACCCAGTAGGTGTCCCCTTTCCTTCTGACCTTCCCAATGCCATGGTGAAAGGACTGATGACTGGAAAAATCTGGACAACAGAAATGCAAGCTAAGGGGTCGGGATGGATGGCTTGCTTGGTAGGGCACTAGCCTGGCATGACGGAGACCTGGGTTCCATGCCCAGCGCGGCAGAATCCAAGCTGGGTAGCACACACTGTAACCTCAGCAGCACACGGAGGATCATGGCTTTCAGGGCTGGGTTGAGGATCATGGCTCAACCCAGTCCCTCCTCCTCTACATTCTTTCTTTTGTCTTCTCACCTGCTAAAAATCTTTTTGCTTGCTAAAATAAACTTTGTTTTTAAAATAAGTTTGAGGTCATCTTTGGCTACATAGTGAGTTTGAGGTGAGCCTGGTCTATATAACCTGTCTCAAAAACAAAACAAAACAAAGTCACACACATAGTCTATAATCTACATTTCTATCTTTGTGCTTTTGATTCTTCCAACTAGACTAAGGAATTTTAGGCATATCAATTTCTTTGAGTATAGGCCACCTTAAAGACTAAGTTTTATCCAACCACTCAGCTGAGAACCATTCTTAGCTGCCAAAGTCAGGAACCAGACTTGACTCCAGAGTGTCTTTGTCCATACGGACCAACTCAACCAACAAGAATAGAATTTTCATTCTCTCTTCTTGGTGAGACAGCTCTAGAGTCAAATCCACACATTGCCAGGTTTCTGTGGAGAACTGCTGAGTGTCTCAGCCCTGCTCAGTCTGATGGCTGCACCTTCTTCCAGAGGCAGAGACCCTGACTCCAGCTCTGATGAGGTTAACGAGAGGGTGTGGCCGGGGAACAGGGATGGGCATTCTCTTCCGAGGTGGCGACCCCCAGGTTCTCCACAGGAGGGAATTAGGAGTGCTCCTTCTATGCTGGGAGGAGCTTTGTAGGGAGAGACAGTGGGGTTGATGGATTTACCCAGAGCAGAGGGAGTATTCCCACCTCTCATTTCAGGGTCCTATTGCTTCAACAAAGCAATGCCCTACCACACAGGAAACCCGGCCTGGCCCTATTTTACTTCAAATATGTCAGGCTTGTGGCTACAAGGGAAGATGTTTAGGGATCTATGGGATGTGTCTGGAACCCTTCATTTTTCTCTCTGTCATCCAACCCTGTTCCCTATGTGCTGGCCTTTCCCTGCAGATGCTCGGTCTTTCTTCTAAAAGACTGCATGTCGGGTGACTGGAGTTTACCATATCCCAAAGCTATGACATCCTCATTTCCTTCAAACCCAACTTAGTCAAGACTGAGCTAAGGTTTGTACTGTTACTGTTTCTGAAACAACAACAACAGAAGTTACAGAGGGGGGAAAAAAACCCAAACAAACCCCAAACATTAACAATTTTAAGTAGAAAGGGTTCAATGCAGACAAAGGAAGTGTTCACAAAGAGTTGGAAAGCCCTGAGGGGCTGGAGACTGTGTTTCTAGGTCCCCACAGTTATCCCCACATGCATGGGAACGGCTACATCACCATAGAGATGAGGAGCCACCTAGCTCTAAGAACATGCACCAAGCTGCTGCCTCCGGCTGGAGATGCCCTTGCATACCCCAAAAGCTACTGCTGACCCTGGACCGCTGAGGAGCAATCTGAGGTGTGGCGATTTTGCAGGAGCGTCAGCCAAAGAAGCTAAAGAAAGTCTCCCCGTTGGTCCCTTCTGTCTACACTGCATTCATGCATCTCACTGGCAAGACGAGTTACACACAGAGCCTTGGCTTCAAGGAAGACACGATGCTCGAAGCTTGATGGCCTCTGCAGTATAAGACGGTGTGTTAGGGACACGTTACTCATCCACCAAGCCCAAAGCCTCTTGTCATGTCAAGGGACCAGATGTGCCCTGTGGAAGCTGGCTGCACACACCCACTACACTGGCCCGAGTGCTACTCCTCCTGACCTCTCCTCCCAAGCTGTTCTGAGGCATTGCACAACCTTGCCTTTTAAGCAGCTCTGCTCCCTGACTCGACCCACAGCGTGCCCATCACAGACACGATAGTGTGCTGTATCTTCAGACATGGTTTCTCTGCTCCCTTCTTAGTTTGGGCTTGGGGCTATCTGTCTAAGGCTTGGTCCCTAGCTGGGTTGGTGGTGTTGGAAGGTGGTCAAAACTAAGAAAGAAGGCCCCGCTGGAGGAAATTAGGCCATGAGATACACACCCTTGAGTGGGATATTGTGAGCACATCCCTCTGGGGTTCCCGGCTGCCATGAGCTGAGAAGAGCTTCTCCCACCAGGTAATCCCACTCCACCCCCACCATGATGCTCTGTCTCACTGCAGCCCCAATGGCAATGGAGCCACAGGACCATGGCCCCTTCCTCTTTCCCAGGTGAAATCTCAGGTATTTTGTCACAGTGCTGGAAAGCAAAAACACTGCCACTCAGAAACAGCCCCGTCTGTCACTCGCTCCCAAGAACATACCTCTCCTCATGTAGGTAGCATCCATCTCGTCTCCTCTCACTGGAATGTAAGCCCCATGGAGACAGAAACCGTGTGCTCTCCCTATTGTTACCTTCCATACCTACAGTGTCCTGGGCCTCTCAGTGAAAGGATGCGAATGAGGTAGAGCATTACCCATTTCTTCCTCCAGATGGCACCAACGAGCCTTCTCAGCTGGTTTCACACTAGGGAACGTCAAATAAGCCTGAGACTGAATTCCAGTATCAAGACACCCAGTGTTCTTGACTTTGCTCCTTATTAGAAACATGGCCTTTACCAAAGCATTTTCAGTATAGCATCTTAACCCGTGGCCCCAGAATCAGACTAAGAGGAAACAGACATGGGGGAGTGAGTAGTCCGCCCAGTTCTATAGCATTACCTCATACATTTACCAGATAAAGACTACAGGTTTGGCTGGGTGTGGTGGTGCATGCCTTTAATCCCAGCACTCAGGAGGCAGAGGCAGGTGGATTTCTGAGTTCAAGGCCAGCCTGGTCTACAGAGTGAGTTCCAGGACAGCACAAATCAACAACAACAACAACAAAGACTACAGGTTTGACTCTAGACCACGCATTTTGACGTACTGCCTTTGACTTTATCCAAGTTAAGTGCTTTTTTGATGAGGCTTTAGAAGAATTGCAAATCTCGAGTGGGTTGTTTGCATTTCAGGGGTCTCCAAACTGTCTGCCTTTTCTCCCCAACAGGTTCCTTTAGTCGCACCGGGACATCTCTAGGACACTTTCTTACTGAGACGCCAAGTCCATTAACAGCATTTCCTGTTCCAATATGCAAGGAAATGCAAGGTGGCCTGTGGAGCCTGAGAAGTAAGATCTTCCACAGTGGCTGCTGTCTGGACGCCCCATCCTTTACTGCATAAGGCAGCAGGTAAACCTGTGAATACAAACAGAAAGGCAGCTGGTCCTCAGACAAAGATGCATTCGGCTCTTCCCCTGGGCCCAGTGCTAAGGCGATCGATCAACAAGCTGCCTGATTCTGGTTTAAGGATTGGGCAAAATGGGGGCATAGGAAAGTAACTGACAGTCAGATCTGGAATTCTGACATTGAATCTCTTGCTCTGCAGTTCTTTGTATGAGCTTTCATTCCTAAAGACATTATTTATTATCATTACTATTATTACTTTATGGTACCAGGGACTGAACCCAGGGCCTTGTCCACGTTAGCCAAGCATGCCTCTGCTGAACCACCCCCCGCTCCCCCCAGCCCAAGGACCTTATTCTTGACAGTGCCCAGATTTCTGGTACTAACAGCTCACTCCTGCTAACCGTGTAAGCTCAAGGGAGACTTGGGCGGCACGCCTGCCCGCTGCTTTCCCTGGAGGCCGCATTTCTCAGCCTCTCTCTAACTAGGCTGGCAGGGAGCGTGTACCTGAGAGCACAGCCAACATCTATGCTAGCTATTGCCTGGGATCTTGCAGAAACAGCTCTTGCTCCCATAGGCTTGGCTCCTAGGCTGGGATGCGGCTCAGGGGTAGAGCAGCTACACAGTATGCACAGGGATCTGGGTTTCAGCCCCAGTTGCTTCCTAACTGTAACCCTGCGGGGTCACCAAGCCCTCTCCACAGACTCTGCCCCTAAACACTGACTATAGAGTGTGGTGAGTATGAATCTGGCTCTGACAGGAAAACTGCAGAACTGCCTCTCGAGGGCAAAAAAGGTGCAACTCGGTCTCCTCGCTATTGCAGACTCAGCCTGACTCCAGTCTACAGCAAGCCTGCCTTGGCTTCCTGTATGGGAGGAGAAGCTGCTCTACAAGCGACTCCACTGCAGTTGGAGGGAGTAAAACCCTTCTTCCCTGGGGTTAGAAAACCGCAGGCCTCTCACAGACAGATAGACTACTCTTCCAATAAACACTTGGCTCTGCAGGACTACCCAAGCCAAGGACAGTGACATGAGGTCAGTTATGACAGAATTCTTTATTAAAATGTGTCATCAATAATGTTAGCATACATACAATATACACACATACATATGTACATTCTTTGACACACCTCACAGATTGCCAACATCAGTTTAGCCAATAAATTAAAACTAAAAATGAGAGGATAGGGGGAGGGATACTAGAGGCAAATTTCATTTTTTATCTGGTAAGAAATTGTAAATTTCTCAGAACTTCCCTGGGGGAACCCTGACCAGAGAATCTTTGAAACAAAATACATAAATCCCCACCCTCCCCCGAAAAAGATTCCAAAAGATGCAGTTACAACAAGTGTGCTTCTCAGAACAGGGGCCTTCATTCCACTTCATACTCTTCTGACTTCAAGACAGTCTGGCCCTCAGCTGGAGCAGCGAGGTTCTTGTGGGCACTTGGGCTCGGTGCACCGTGGACTTGGGGGGTGGAGGGGCAGGCTGCAGCATGGGAGCGGGGCGAGCCACACTCATCTGAGGTGATGTCTGGCACGTCATCTGACTGCGTGTCAGAGCTCTCCAGGTCACTGCGGATGCTCTCAGGCTGGGCCAGGCTGATGTCCCAAGCCTTGCTGGCCAGGCAGTCTTTCTGTTCACAGCTTTGGTGTTTGTAAGGGGGATCGTCTTCACTGCCACCGCTGCCACCACCAGCACCATTACCCTCTTCTTCCTTCTCTGCCACCTGAGCATGGACATGGAGCGAGTCCTCTGTGCTGCTGCCACTCACCAACTGATAGTGACTTGGTTTGGCTTCAATGTCCACTTGGATTTCCATATTGTTGCACTCTCTGTGGGAACAAAATTCACTGTGCTGAGAGTCACGCATAGGTTATGTTATATTATACCTGCTCCTAAAATAGTTTCTGGGTTTTGGCTTAAGTAGTTAGAAGAGGTGGGTCCACGTAGACCAGAGCTCACTTCTCACTTTCCCTTTACACACACACACACACACACACACACACACACACACACACACACACACACACGCTTGCTCTCCTTAAAACATCTAAAAAGAGCTTCCAGAGGGACTGGAGAGATGGCTGAGCAGTTAAGAGCACTGGCTGCTCTTTCAGAGGTCTTGAGTTCAATTTCCAGCAACCACATGGTGGCTCACAACCATCTGTAATGGTATCTGATGCCCTCTTCTGGCATGTAGGTATACATATATGCATACTCATTTACAACAATCTAACACACAAATAAATAGCTTCCAGAATTCAACTAAGTACCTCATCCTACCTTACTTTTAATAGAAATGTAAGAGCAAGCTGGCAGCTTGTTACGACTGCATCACAGTCAGAAGCCATTCATTCCTCCTGCAGTGGAACGGAGAGGAGATCTAGACCCAGGCCCTAGCTAACATCAGTCTAGCTCTTTAAACTCCATTTGAATAATTCCACTGTTGCAACAGCTAGACAAAAGAAGGAAAAGGTGGGAAAGAGATGGTGAGGGAAGAAAGGAGGGAGGGAGGAAAGTCAAAGGCTAACAAGATTTAAGAGATGAACACTCCAGCACAATGGATTCAGAAGCACGCCACATCTCCACTAGATGGCACCCAGGGCCCTGAGATGAGGAAGGGAGCGCTGAGGACCTATTACCCAATGAATACAGCTGTCCCGGGCTCTGCCTGCTCATACCTGTCCTGTGGGTTGTAGGAACTGATTATGGAACCGGCCATAGCACGAGTGCTTGCGCTGTCGCTAATTGCACCAAGACTGGCTGTGTCTTTGGGGAAAATTTCCTTTTGGACATCAGCTTGAACTTCTAACCTGTGTAAAGAGGGGATGTGCAAGTTAACAGGAGAAGCAGGGTTCTGACGGTTTGTTTCCTGGAACACACCTCTTCCATTATTCTCTTGAGAACTGTGATAATCTGTTGGATCACCTCCAACTGCCAAACAGTTCAAATACATGCCAGCATAGTTCCTCTCTTACATATCAAGTGAAACTGCCCCCTCCTTTCTGTCCCTTTAACATAAGTCCTTGACTAAAAAAATCAACACCGGGCTTGTGTCCAGCAGCCCCTAAATTCAAGTCAAGCAACTTTCCAGAGCAGTGTCAACGCAGGCCAAGACCCAACCATCCTAAAATCTCTTAACTCTTGGCCCCCTTCCTGCCTACAGACATCTGTGGCCTTCCCGACCTGCTAGCGGCTTGGGTTCCTTTTCTTACCCCAATTCCAGCATCACAACCCCTGAGTTTTCATTCTGTACCTCCATGGCTTTGTGGATGCTATGCCCTGTCTCAAAAGTTTCTCTTTCTCTGCCTGAACAACTTATGCCAGGTCTTTAACAACAAAGGACTACCATTTCCTCTTACTCTCTCTCTTCCAGCACCCGGCAGGCACCTCCAGCTGAGTGCCCAACCCTCTTCTGCACCAACTTCCACACCTCTCTCCACTGCTCTGTGAGGCCCCGGAAGGAAGAGTTCACAACTCATTCCTGCTTTGCCCTTTCTACCTTGGACACAGAGGAAGAACTCAAACACGTAGTAATCAGGTAACCTCCAGGCTGCAGGAATGAAGGGCATATAGGAGCCAACCTCCTCCCTCATCAACAGCACTTTCCTAATAGGGTTTCAAGGCTGGGAACCCCTAACTGCTTCCTTTCTGGCTCAGCACCATTTTGTTCTGCACTTCAGTATTTCTTCATAATGGGTTTCGCAGTCCAGCCCATTTGACTCATTCACTTCCCATAAAGGAACGGCTTTCACTGGATGCAGCAGCTGCCGGCTGCACTGCAGTCTCAGCAAGTCACGCTCCAACTATGTCTGTGGCTCATTCAAGGGGAGCTGGTTTTAAGAGAGCACAGCAGTGAATACTCCAGCATGTGGGGGCAGGGGCCGTTAACAAGGGACACTAGTCAGAAGATGCAGCTAGGTCAGCAGCAGCTCCATCCCGCTGCCTGTGTCTCTGCCCCACACTAGGAAATGAGGGCAACTGGGGGGTGCTCTCAGGCCTGTGTTCCAGCTTCAGCTCTGCCACACACTCAGTGGTCAAAGCCTTTCTCAGAACCTACCAGGTCACCTCCTTGGTGGCTGCCAGAGGCTGGTTCATGCCAGCGGCTACACTAGAATCATCTGGGGAGTCTTCTCTAAACATAGACCACCCTCAGGTCCCATCCCAGGACAGCCTAAGTTATTAATTCTGGAAATATGCTCCTAGAGTCTATTTTAAGAGGTTCCCAGGCGAATGAAGGACACCAAGGTGAAGATCTAGTCCACTCGCCATCTGCCACTGCATCTTCTTTGCAGCCAAATCGCCATCTGCTCTCGCCCTAACCGCCCAGGTCCTCTGTGAGGCAGTGTCCTCTCTGGGGCCTTCCTACAGCCTCCTCCATGTTCTCCATAGCACATGAAATCAGTGGAGGCTGCTGCCTGTCAGTCACGGAGTACTAATCCTTTCCTAGCAGGATCCCTCCAGGTACCTGAGACAATGCTCTGTCTCCCTCACCTCCTGCTCTGCTGTGCTCCACGAGGCCACTCTTCCCCACTGAACTCAACTAACTGCTTCTCCTCTAACGCCAGCTGTATATGTAAATATGAATAACTATGGCATTACGGTAGGGCACATCAGCAAAATGCAAGTACATCAGTTATTTTTATTGACAAGGCTTTCTGTACTCTTAACACAAATTCACAGAACTGATTTTCCTACTCTATCCAGTGGGAATAAGAGGGTCATGAAGAGTACAGTACCAGAGTCAACGTGACACAGCATAAAACCAACGACAAGCCTAACAGAGCGCCTGCCTTCTGCTCTTCTTGCTTCCTAGAGCAGGCAGCAGAATGAAGCAGCAAGACCTAAAGTCAACATTATTCTTTAAGTGGAAGTCACTATGATGCAAAGAATTTGTGAACTTTGAAAAATAAAATACCACTGATGCTTAAAGTGGTATAGAGATGTGGCTCGGTGTGTCCTCTCTTACAAATAATTCCAATGCCTGCTACAGACCACCTCTCTACTTACCGGCTGTACTTTCCCTTGCCGCTGGAGAGAATACCACCACTCAGTGTGCCCCCTGAGAGGGCAGCGAAGCTGGCTGTCTCGCTGTATGGTCCCTGCATGACACTGAGTCCATCTGTAGGGCTTCCGCTGGTACTCAGCACACTAGTCAGGCCCTCAATGCTGCTTTCTCCGATGCTGGGGTTCTTGAGGGCTCGCCAGGCATCTGCCACTATGGGTAGAACCAGACACCCCCATTTGAAACAACATACAAAGAGTCTGGAAGGCATTTTCCTGAAGAGACTCTTCAGAGTGGAGGATTTTCATGCTGAAAAGTACTACAAATTCACTTAACAAGCAGCGACCGTGTGAGACAACAGAACCAGACTGCTAACATCTGCACTTAAGCCTCTCAGTAACTTAGTGATTAGGAGCCCTGATTTCAAATGAGGAAATAAGAATTTGAAATTAAATGACTACTCAGGATCAAATAAGTCACACCACATTTTAACTGCAAGCCCACTATTATTTCTGTATAAGTCTACAGCATCTATTTTGTTTTGTTTTGTTGTTTTCCGAGACAGGGTTTCTCTGTATATTCGTGGTTGTCCTGGAACTCACTCTGTAGACCAGGCTGGCCTCGAACTCAGAAATCCGCCTGCCTCTGCCTCCCAAGTGCTGGGATTAAAGGTGTGAGCCACCACTGCCTGGTTACAGCAGCTATTTTTATCTACCTTAGTAGATTAAAAAAAAAAAATTGAGACAGGGTCTCTCATTCTATAGTCTAGGCTGTCTTGAATTTAGTACTTAGCCCACTCTGGCCTTGGATATCAGTGCTAGGATTAAAGATGTGAGCAATTATGCCTCACTCGTATTTCTCTTTTTACTTTGAGTCAGGGTCTCCCTGTGGCCCAGACTGGCTTTGAACACATGACCTCCTCTGCCTCACCATCCCCAATGCTAGGATTATAGGGAAGTGCTCTCAAACCCCTTTACTTAACATCTGATTAGCTCGCGTGCAGCTTCTGCCGCAAAGCATCAAAAACACCCGTGTTGCAAGTAGGTGAAGACAGTGTTCAAGTAGGAGTCACAAGATTTGCTCTCATCTCAGGTCTGCAGAAGCCCTTGCTACTAAAATACAAGCTAAAGCAGTTCCCGCTGAGATGGGGATGATAGCCCCGGCCTCCCTCTTCAGAGAGCTGTTGTAAGAAGCAAGCAGGATAAAGTATAAAGTCCTCCGAAACTGACGGAGTGCGGCACAGACGCGGAGCTTTCTGACCACCCCGCTAGCACACTCCAGTTACTTGAAGCCCTATTGCCTCATACCTGCCATACACAGGCAAGTACCAGAGGAATTAACCTAATAATTCTGGAACCAAGAAATGAAAGGCTAAAAATACTTTACCCCCCACAAAGCTCATTATCCAAAGAAATCCAGTGATAACCTCTGTAAATATGTGCTCAATTCTACTGACTTTTATCTTTTGTTCTATAGATTCAAATGGAAATAAAAGTCCTTCCTTTACCTGTGATTGGACCATCATCTTCATCAAACTCAATTTTTACCCCCTTTCCATTGGCTGTGCTAACTCCACAGCCACCTCCACGGCAAAGAGAAATGGGCACAACCCCATAAACATATGCCAGCATAATGGGGACACCAATACCTGGGGAAAGAGATGGAAACATGTCATCAGGTCAACAGGCAATTGTCCTGGTTCTCCCTCCCAGATTGAGCACAAGCAAGCCACTAGGGCCAAAGACAAACATGGCCATCTGAAGAGGCTATCTGGTATAACACAGGAGCAGACAGTCACAAAAGTCTGGATGTCTTGGCTTCAGTCCTTTGGCTGTCTGTTCATAGAACCTTTCCAGTGATAAAGAAAATATACATGTAGAATCCAATGCATCCAACATATGTTGATTTTATACTACTCCCTTCATTGTTGAAGTGCTAAACTGAGAATTAATCAAGAATCAAAGACTGAAGGCTGGAGAGATCACTCAGTGGTTAAAAGCACTGGCCCAGGTTTGATTCCCAGCACCCATGGCAGCTCACAATTGTCTGACTCCGGTACCAGGGGATTCAATGACATCCTGTCCTCCAGGGCACCAGGTATACAAGTGTGTGCAGCTATACATACAGATAAAACATACACATAAAAATAGACACTGGGCGAATGGCTGTAGGGATTGTGATTTGAGGGTTCCTCAGACTCAATTCTCCAATCACACTGCTGTATGTGCAGAGTAGCTCAGTTGTTACATGTTAAGAAGGAAGACTGTCTTGATTTGGGGCTGGAAAGGTCAATCAGCAGTCAGTTAGGAGCACTGGTTGCTCTTCTAGAGAGAGGACTTGGGATCAATTCCCATCACCTACATGGCAGCTCACAACTGTTTTGTTACTCCAGTTCCAGGGGATCTGATACCTTCAAACAGACACATGCAATCAGACAAACAATGCACATAAAGATAAATTGAAAAACAAGCAAGCAAGCAAGAAGTCTGCCTGGATTCATGTCCCAGTGACTTGACCTTAGCTCCATCCACATAGACTGTACCTTTATATTTCTAATTATGCTGACTTTGTGGCACTTGTGAAGTCTTAATAGATTACATATGAGACACCCAGAACCACTGCTGACAAATGATAAAACTCATGAAATGTTGGTTTCCAATTAATCTTTCCTTTCTTACTTTTGTGTTTGAGATAGGATTTCTTTCATGTAGCTCAGTTTGGTTTTGACATGCTGAGGGTGGCTTTGAACTCCTGATCATCCTGTTTCACCTCCTGAATGCTAGGATTACAGGAGGGCATCACCACGCTAGGCTAAATTTGTCTAAAATAAATTCTCATACCTCCCAAGATACTGTGAGGCATTAATAGAAAATAAGTGTTTGTGTGTGTGAATTCTTTAACAAATAAATAGAAGAGGGGGCTGGAGAGATGGCTCAGAAGTTAAGAGCACTGACTGCTCTTCCAGAGGTCCTGAGTTCAATTCCCAGCAACCACATGGAGGCACACAACCATCTGTAATGGGATCTGATGCCCTCTCCTGGTGTGTCTGAAGACAGCTACAGTGTACTCAAATGAATAAGTAAATTTAAAAAAAAAAAAAAAAAAAAAAAAAAGAGCTGGGCGTGGTGGCACACTCCTTTAATCCCAGCACTTGGGAGGCAGAGGCAGGCGGATTTCTGAGTTTGAGGCCAGCCTCGTCTACAGAGTGAGTTCCAGGACATCCAGGGCTACACAGGGAAACCCTGTCACGAAAAAAACCAAAACTAACTAACTAACTAACTAAATAAATAAAAGAAAAGGAGGAAAAGTAAAAGTCTAGTGTTTAATTTTCATTAATTAGTGCAACCTTTTCTGTGTGATAGACTGAGTTGTAGGCCCTTGTCTGAGACACATCCTGATAATGCAGTGTAGCTGAAAAACCATCATAGTTAACAGTGTCTACGAAGATGAATCTCCAGGCTGGGGAAATGGCTCAGTTGGTAAACTGCTTACCTTGCAGGCATGAGGACACGATTTTAATGCCATGCAAAGACAACAGACAACAGGAGTGCTGGCGCACAGTTATAATCTGGAGCTGGAAAGGCAGACACAGGTGGGTCCAATCGTCTCAGCCTCCAGGCTAGCCACTCTCGCCCATTTGGCAGGATCCTGGTCTGTAAGAGACCCTGTCCTATCTTAAAAGCTAGGTGGATGGCTCCTGAGAATGGCCCCTGAGGCTGGTCTCTGCTTCTAATAGCACTCTTGCATTCACAAGTGCCTCTGCCTCCATGCCATATATGTGAACACACAGAAAGTTATCTAGCAGGCTGGTGACATGGCTCAGTGGGTAACAGCACTGACTGCTCTTCCGAAGGTCCTGAGTTCAAATCCCAGCAACCACATGGTGGCTCACAGCCACCGGTAATGAGTTCTGACACCCTCTTCTGGTGAGTCTGCAGTCAGCTACAGTGTACTTATGTATAATAATAAATAAATCTTTGGGCCAGAGCAAGCAGGGACTGAGTGAGCAGGGCCAACCGGAGCAAGCAGAGGTCCTAAAAATTCAATTCTCAACAACCACATGAAGGGTCACAACCATCTGTATAGCTACAGTGTACTCACATATGTAAAATAAATAAATCTTTTAAAAAAAAAAAAAGAAGGAAAGAAAAAAGAAAAAAAGAAAGATAACTAGCAAAGTGAAGTCGGCACAGAACGTAGTGTCTCCACAGTAAGCACCTGGCCTGCCGGCTGACCTGCTACATAAGCTAACAGAGGAGCTGGAGGCCACTCGCTTACCAACGCTAACAGCAGCGATTACTGGGGATGCAATGACTGACAAGGTCACTCCTCCTGTGATAGCCAAATTCCTCTTGTGCTTGGAGGTTTTCCTTCCCTCGTACCTGCTGTGAATCTAAGAATAAAAAGAAAATCCAGGTCAGCAGGTCAGGACATCAGTATTTTGCCAGGGAAAAAAAGGACAAATGCTCGCTTGCAAGCTATATTAAAGACACCCTCCACCCAAAGAGGGATCTTTCTTAAACTTTAACCTAACCCAGACCTGGAAAATAGAAATGAATGCAGGAAAAGTTAATCCAAGAAAAGAAAACGTAGCTCAAGGGAATTTCACCTTAAAGTCACTGAGACAAACCAGGCCCAGGATGTTAATAAGAACTTTCAGACCTCATGGGGGCTTATAAAAATCCATTTAAGAAATTAAAGTTATTTTTATCTACAAACCAGCTGGTTTTCACGCAGCCCTGAAATATAAGGCCTTTCCTTTCCTTTCAAACTATTGCCAACAAAGCCAAAGCTGGAACAGGCCTAGGAAGGCATGTCTTACCTTTCTCCCCACGTATACAGGGATGCCGATGACCATGGCGGGAATTGCAATGCCAGCAATGAGTGAGATCCCCACCGGAGCACCGATCAATGTGCCCAACTGCCAAAGAATTTTCTTTTTGCGGCTCCATGGCTTCTTGCCCCAGAATGTACAGCCAGAGGGACTATAGAGGAAACATGCTCACGTTAATGGCAGCATCACAAACACAGCTGCTGTGGCCAGAGGCTTGATAGGAACAACAACCATCTTTTCAGTAAGAGTGACTAAGTGACAGGAGGCAACAGAAAACAGATCTCTTAGCCAAGGGGGAGCAAAGGACAAGGGGTTCTGGGCGTCTCAGGTTTTTTGGTGAAGGCAGACCTCCAAAACTGACATTCTTTCCTTTCTTGTCTGACACAATACCTACGCTGACCTGATCACCCTGACCAGCACTACCTGAGATCCCGAACAGGTCTGTACTTGACATCTCACCCAATGTGCTGTGTCCTGCAGCTCATGACACAGACTCTGAAGTTTCATGGCACATGTCCCTCCTTACCTAACATACACAAACCACATTCTTGGGGAAAGAGAGACTCATCATGTCTTCCCTATGAGTTTGTTACTGAGAGTGGTTACTTTAACCTTAGCCTTTCTGTGTCTGATTCTTCTACCTCATTCCCTTTGTGCTACTTTCTCTACTCCATAAGTCTAGCAGTATTATTCCAAGTAGAAATCCTGTCTTATTTGGTTGGTCCTGTGTCTCTAGTCAATGTCTGTTACATAGAGGCTTTTAAATTTTCACTCAACTGGAAATGAGATGTCTCACTTCACAACGAATGCTACACAATAATGTCCATAAATGTTAACTTCTTTAGAGTAATAATGTAATATTCACTCAATTCTTTAGAAACTTACTGGATGGAGGAACTGTAAAAAGATCCCAGTTAATGAGATCAGACATGACAGTGAAGTACCAAGAAGTACAACACTTACAGCAGATTCAGGAATGGCAGTGAGGGACGAAGCAGAAACGGGAAGCCTGGCGGATGAGGTGCACTTAAGGTGTTTTTCATGGATAAGTAGGAACTCTGTAGACCAAGCCTAGCGGCACATGTTTATGACCACGGGGAAGCTGAATCAATTTAGAAACCAATTCAGAAACTCATTTCAGAAACCAATCAAAGGCCAAGCATAGTGGTGTGCACCTTTAAACAGGAGGCAGAAGCAGACAGATCTCTTTGAGTGAGGCCTGGTCTACACAGGTAGCTCTAGGCCAGAGCTACACAGTGAGATCCTGTCTCAGAAAAAGGGGACAAGGGGTGGCAAGACAGCTCAGTGCAAGCATGACGACTTAGGTTCACCGCCTGGTCATGCGGTAGAGGAGAAGGACGGACTCTCACAAGTTGTCCTCTGACCGCTACATGTATGGGTGGTGCACACAAGTGTGTGCACACAAGTGTATACACACACAAAAGAAAGAACTTTAAAGAATAAGTAAGTAGGGCTGGAGAGATGGCTCAGTGGTTAAGAGCACTGACTGCTCTACCAGAGGTCCTGAGTTCAATTCCCAGCAACCACATGGTGGCTCACAACCATCTGTAACGGGATCTGATGCCCTCTTCTGGTGTGTCTAAAGACAGTGATAGTGTACTCATATACATAAAATAAATAAATAAATCTTAAAAAAAAAAAAGAGAGAGTAAGTAAACCCAAACAAGCCTACCAAGAACTGAAATAAGGGGAGATAAAGGGGTACGAAAGGAGGCTGAAGTGGTCAGAGGTCACTGAGAACAATGAGGTAACGTGAACAAATCTGGAGGCAAGAGACACTGTAAACAAGCCAGCTCAGACTGTCTGGAACAGCAGTGATTAGAAAGGTCGACTAAAACCAGCCATGGAAAGCCTTAAAAGCCACGCAGCAGGTGAGAAAGGAAGGTAATGGAAGTCAGTCACCGAGACTGCTGGAGAAAGCACCAGGCGTGCTTTAAAGGAGCGTCTTACAATTTCCTCCTCCTGTAAATGACATCAACCATGGCTCTTTGGTAGCCCTTTTCCTAACTGAGCAAGGGCAGAGAAGGACAAGGCAATGGATATGTGTCCCACCTACCTGAGGTAATGCAAGTCAGAGATCTCTTTCATGCAAAGCCAGCAGAATTCACAGCCACACACTGCACAGGTCATGTGGTTACAGCTCCCATCATTCATCTTGATAATGTAAGCACTGCATCGTGGGCATGGCTTGATGTCATCTGCTAGGTAGGGAAGGAAAGATAAAACACCCCTTGTTAAATTCAGTCTGACTTTATTATTCCTAAGAGTGTATGTAAGAAATGAGAACAAGGCAGTCAGGAGATTTTGCCTGACGATCCCAAAGTGTGTAATACTTTACTGGAAGGCTGACTATATTAACAACTCTTGCTGTGTTTGTTTGTTTGTTTGTTTTGGGGACAGGGTCTCATTTATCTCAGGATGGCTTGAAACTGCTGAGGATGCTCCTGAATTTAGGATCCCTCTGCATTTAGCTCCCAAGCATGGGGATTGCAGGCACAGCCCCATGGCTGACTGGGTGGTGCTGGAGATCCATCCTAAGTGGGTATTCTAACACCTGAGCTGCACACCCAGATGCAAGAACTTGTGTAAAATGGACCTCGTCTCATATTAGGCTGCCAATTCCAATAACTAGCATCTTACATAGCACTCAAGTCACATTTGGGCAGGGAGACTCCAGCAGAAAGGTTCCAAGGCAAATGGAATTTCTACTAGCCAAAGGCTAACAGATTAAACCCAGGCCATTAGAGCAAGAAATTTCTGCAGCCTGGTCAGCTTAAGTTTTGACAGTGGTTCCCCCGTCCCCTCCCTACAACTGCATCTTTGATTACATTTTTACTCAAATAGGCTGTCTCTATTTTTTTCTCTGGAATTAAACAAATTTTAATAGTTTATGCAGCAGGCTTTTTTCTTCTGTGGTAGGTTTCTTCTCTGCTAGTTTCAGTGGTTTTGTAGGAAGCCAACTTTTGTCATTAACAAATCCCTTCCTGTAACACTTTCAAATTTAAACATCAAAATCAATGGAGTAACTGTATAGCATGCAGCAGGTCATTTCCCCAGGAATTTACAAACTATCCTATCCAAATGACAATTCCAGAGAGTATACTCTGCTAGAAAAAGCAAATGGCATAATTTCTCTCCTACTAACTTGCTCAAATGCGATCAGTAAGACAAAGAACATCTAAAAGAAACTGACGTCTTAAAGATTGTTCTACACAATCAAAGGTGGGAAGTGTCTGTGACATCCCCCTCAGGGACAGTCATTAACTCACACGAGGATTTATCTCCTTTTCTCAAATCTGTGCCCTACTTCAAAAGCTGTGATGCACTCAAGATAGATGGCAAGCAGGACACACTGAACGCTAAATTAAATGTTTCTCTGTCCCTTGAGAGAAAAAAGAAACCAAAGTGCTCTCCAAGCTGAGACACATATTAAGACAGCAGCTTGAGAATTCCATTTTGTTGTATCCCAATGTCACACAGCTAGGATTAACTACCTATCTTGGTCAGCAAGAAGCAACAT
Source organism: Mus musculus (assembly GCF_000001635.26). Classification (NCBI taxonomy): domain Eukaryota; kingdom Metazoa; phylum Chordata; class Mammalia; order Rodentia; family Muridae; genus Mus; species Mus musculus. The sequence goes on along the minus strand of NC_000070.6, from coordinate 129,072,179 downwards.
AGAGGGGTAGGTAGGCCAAAAAAAAAAAAAAAAAAAAAAAAAAAGCAGCAGCAACATAGCAGATGTATCATTAAAAGTTCAACCAAGCCAGAAAATGTGTCTGTAGTCTCAGCTATTCAGAAGAATCAAATTTCTGCTCTCTGATCTCAAGGATGCATGGCTAAGACAATCTCTTTTAGTTTTGGAGACTTATATTATAGATACCCAATGAGACAGTGAGATAATGCCAGCTTATACCTGGTCCAGATTCTTGCCCGTAACTGAGACCTGAAGTGTGCTTGGTCCGAACTCGTAAAGTCTGAGCCCTCTGCTGACGGGCCATATCGCAGGTCTGGTTTGGATGCCATATCTGCTTGCAGTGGTAGCAGAACTCAGTCTGGCAGCCCTCCCTCTCACAGGTTAGCTTTGGGCAACTGGCACAGCCATAGGCAATAACAGCATAACTGGGTAAGGAAGCAAGAAGAGATAAAAGTGAGGTGAGCTTATACTGTTTGGTACCACTATATATGATACAAAGACACACACACACAAACACACACACAGAGAGAGAGAGAGAGAGAGGCAGGCAGACAGACAGACAGACATAGACACAAACACACAGACACACAGACACACACACACACACACAAACACACACCCCAAGTACACTAACTAACTGTACTTGCTTTCTTGTGAAAAACAGCTCACTTCCTGACAGCAGCCTGGATTGCTAGCAAGTATTCAGTCAGATTAAGCTGTTTCAGGAGTGCTTTAGCACAGCAGCTTCATAAATAGCAGGGTATACAACAATTTCCTTTCAATGGTGTGCTATATTTAGAGAGGCTTGAACTTGTTTACATGAAAAGTCAGAACAGTTGTAAAAATAAAGAGCTACAGCACAAACTCAAGCACGTATGCTCTTCCATGTTAAGATCCATAGTGGAACTGGTCTGCTCACAGCTTGAAACAATAGCTTCTTTCCACAGACTCAGAGTCTATTGAAAGATCATTTTTGGTTTTCTTTCTTTCTGCTTTTAAAAGATTTATTATTTTTATTTTATGTGTCTGAGGGTTTGACTGCATGTTATATATGTGCACCAAGCATGTGTCTGGTGCCTGAGGAGACCACAGTGGGCATTGGATCATGCTGAAACTGAAGTTATCAGTCAGCTGTGAGTCACCAATGAGGGTACTGAGGACTGAACCTGGGTCTTATGGAACAAGTACTACTAACTACTAAGCCATCTTTCCAGACCCTAGACTTATTTTTATTTTTAATTACAGGTATGCTGTGTGTGTGTGTGTGTGGGGAGGGGGGGATATGTGCATACGAGCAGTGCCCAGAGACTAGAAGACGACACTGGATTGTCTGCAGTGGAAGTCTAGGCAGTTGTGAACTACCCAGCATGGGTGCAGGAGCTGACCTTGGGTTCTGTGCAAGAACAGAACACGCTCTAACTGCTGAGCCTTTACTTGAGCCCTTGCTTTTAGCTTTTTTCTCTTTTTCTAATTTAAATCTGTGCCTTTTAATGCTCTTTATTTTTTCTTTTCTTTTTTTTTTTTTTAAACGTTGTTTTATATGCATGGGTGGGTGTTTTGTCGTATGCATGTGCATGCCTGGTGGCCATGGAAGAGGGAAGAGGGCATCAGATCTCTCTGGAACTGGAACTGGAGTTAAGGTCGTTATAGGTCCTCTGGAAGAGAAGCCCACAATCCTAACCAACTGCCAGCTCCCTACTGTGTTCTTTCTTAACAGCTCATAAAACCTTCCTACTGGGCTGGTGAGATGGCTCAGTGAGTAAGAGCACCCGACTGCTCTTCCGAAGGTCCGAAGTTCAAATCCCAGCAACCACATGGTGGCTCACAACCATCCGTAACGAGATCTGACTCCCTCTTCTGGAGTGTCTGAAGACAGCTACAGTGTACTTACATATAAATAAATAAATCTTTAAAATAAATAAATAAATAAAATAAAACCTTCCTACTAACCTTTTACCAACACAGCAAAGCCATGCCTTCCTCTCCCTCTGCTGAGGTATGTTAAAGATGCACTACTGCAGACAGGCTGCACTAGCACCAACCATCCTTACAAGTGCTGTTAGTCCCTCACAAATAACTACTGACATTTTAAATTAATTCTTAATATTGTCAAGGAATCGCTCACATTGCTCTTATAAGTGGGCATTTGCTTAAAATTAAAGGGCCGGGATGTTGCTCAGCATTTGCCTAATATGTGCAAGACCCTAATCCCAGGCACTGTAAAATTAATTAACTTTAAAAAGTACTTTAAAGAAGCAAATATAGTTTTTAAAAATGATGTTTTATTTCTAATTATGACTAGATGTGTGGGCATGTACACACAAAGGTGGGTGCCTGTGGAGGTCAGAGCTGTCAGATCCCCTGGAGTTGGGTTGGAGTTACAGGCAGGCAGGTGACCGTGCAAATCACCTGATATGGGTGCTGGGAATTGAACTCAGATCATCTGAAGAATAGTCTGAGCTTCCCCTCCTCCCCTGGTTTTTCGAGACAGGGTTTCTCTGTGTAGCCCTGGCTGTCCTGGACCTCACGTTGTAGACTAAGCTGGCCTCGAACTCAGAAACTTGCCTGCCTCTGCCTCCCGAGTGCTGGGATTAAAGGCGTGCGCCACCATGCCTGGCTAGTCTGAGCTCTTAACTGCTGCATCATCTCACTAGCCCTCAAACACATCAATGATTGTTGGTTTCTTGCTGTCTATGTTTTGCTGTCCTCTAGTTTACACCTTTCTCCAATATTCAAAGACCTCAAACAACTTAAATAAATGCTAGTAAGCTTTCCTTATTTATCCTATAGTTTTCTTATTAATATATATGTTGAGTATAGCAATTTGATACTCAGGTTGACTTAAAAAGTATACTACAGCCAGGCGTGGTGGCGCACACCTTTAATCCCAGCACTTGGGAGGCAGAGGCAGGCAAGTTTCTGAGTTCGAGGCCAGCCTAGTCTACAACGTGAGTTCCAGGACAACCAGGGCTACACAGAGAAACCCTGTCTCGAAAAACCAAAAAGTATACTACAGATATAAAGGACAATGTATTTATCTCCTGTCACATAATATGCTTCCTTAATATTCTCAGAAGGAACAAAGTGAGACTAGATCAATGTGTAAATATGATGATTCACTTCCTGTAGAAATTCTGAGCCCATTTACCCCAGCTAGCAGGAAAAACAACTACTAAACAATGTATCTTAGAAAAAAAGTGACTGGCTTTCTATTTTGTGTTAACTGAAATGAAAAGGTACAGATGGCTTCTAAAAGTAATTAGCGAAGTTCTAAAGATATAAAGTAAGAAGAGTACCAATGGGGGGGGGGAGGCTTAAAACTTTATAACACATTCCTACATCACATGATTATTCAAGTGCTTATTTCCTCTCTCTCCTCTGTCTCTGTCTGTCTGTCTGTCTGTCTGTCTGTCTGCCTGTCTCTCTCTCTCTCTCTCTCTCTCTCTCTCTCTCTCTCTCTCTCTCTGTGTGTGTGTATGTGTGTGTGTGTAGGGGATTGGACCTAGCACTCTGTAAGCATATATTGCACTACGGAGCCAAGTCCTCCAGCCTCAACATTTCTTTTTCTTTTTCTTTTTCTTCCCCCAATTCCTTCACTGTCAAACCTGGGCACGGCTGCTCCATTCTCTGCCTGTTCTGGGTCTATATGACGGGAATATGAAAGTATGTGCTGCAGCTTCAGATTTCATTCACATTACCCCGTTTTCCTTTATTTTGGCAGATTTGGCATCCTTTCACTGGGCAGTGAGCAGACAGTCCTCAAATTTCAAGGCATGACAACCAAGCAGTACAGACAGGCCACAGACTGGCAGGCAAACAATGGGAAACCACCTTTAGGAGTAGAATTTAGTTCCGAGGAAGTAAAATAACCCCCAATCCTGATGACTCTATGGCAGTCTATCACTATGACACAGACTTACTCAGGACATAAGACTTAGAATTCCTGTTTTGGGTACCTACTCTGTGCTGATTCATACTGCATGACACAGATGAACTTAAATATCCCCAAGCCTTACTTCTCTCCCTCTACTGGAGATAGAGCAGTGTGCTGCCTTCAGGTATAGCTCAACATTCTAAAACTGCATTCATAACTTTGCACTGAAAGCCGTAACATATAATGCACTGGACTTCTGGCCTTTGCCTGCTCTCTTTTTTTCTGCCCAGAGATGTCTTTCCTTTCTTCTTTCTGGTAAATATCCATTTAAAAACCAGCTCAAGCTGGGCGTGGTAGTGCAAGCCTTTCATTCCAGCAATTGAGAGGCAGAGGAGGTGGATCTCATGAGTTCCAAGCCGGATTGGTCTACAAAGTGAGTTCTAGGAAAGCTAGGGCTGTTGTTACACAGAGAAAAGTCTGTCTTGAAACCAAAACCAAAACCCAAAAAAGAGCAGTTCAGATGTCATCTTCTCTATAAAATGTACTCTCCAGGCTGATAGCGAGCTATTTGTGCAGTGCAGTTTTAACAGCATATTACAGCCTGTGTATGTGCCTGTCTCTCCCAGCACACTGGACCTCAGAGGCTCAGCATACCTGTGGTGGCCACAGGACAAAGACCCCCCTTTTGCTCCGCTGGTCCTTTGGCTTTCCCTAGGGAACTTTAGCTCTTCTCCTGGCCACATTTTCATCCTAGCCATGTATGGTTGGTTTTTTACATATTATGCAGTATAATCTAATCCTGCAATTTTATAAAAATTCATCTTAAGGGTAAAGCTTCTAGTTAAGGGAAAATTTCCCTGGCTGGACTAAAAGCCTCATCCATGCGCTCCAGCTCCTCTGGCCATGTTGTTCCTTTTCTTGTATGTCCTATACTAGAGGGAACTTCTCTCCTACTCTGCTGTTAGTTTAACCAAGGATTCAAATTTGCTAATTAGAAGCTTAAAGTAGGGTATAAAAAGTTACATGCTGCCTCAAGCTCAGAATGCTCTCCCTCAAGTTCACACAACCTTTATGTTAAATCTTCAGAATTATCAGTGTGGCAGGCTATCTTAATTTCAGGCCTGGAAAAAAATCCTATTAGTATAAATTTAATTATGCCTCACAGATTTCAGTAGTTTCTATATTATGTGTTCCTATATATGTCTATACTTCCAGTCCTAAAGTCTTATATTATCCATTTACAAATGGACCCTAAGATTCTTTAAAGGAGATAGACATGGGATGAGGGAGATGGCGCAGTGGTTAAGAGCCCTGTCGCTCTCATAGAGGACTCTCGTTTGAGTCCCAGCATTCACATGGTGGCTCACAACCAAATGTCACTCTACTTCTAGGGGATCTGATGCCCTCTTCTAACCTCTTCAGGCACCAAGCATGCACTTGGTGAACATATACACATGCAGGTAAGACACCCATACACATAAAATAAGTAAATAAGAATAAAAGGGGTCCCTCCTTAGAATGGGGAACCAAATACCCATGTAAGGAGTTACAGAGACTAAGTTTGGAGATGAGACGGGAGGAACGATCATGCAGAGACTGCCCCATCCAGGGATCCATACCATAATCAACCATCAAATGCAGACACAGTTGCATATGCCAGCAAGATTTTGCCGACAGGACCCTGATATAGCTGACTCTTGTAAGGCTATGACAGTGGCTGGCAAATACAGAAGTAGATGCTCAGAGTCAGCTATTGGATGGAACACAGGGCCCCCAAATGGAGGAGCTAGAGAAAGTACCCAAAGAGCTGAAGGAGTCTGTAACCCTATAGGAGGAACAGCAATATGAACTAACTAGTACCCCCTGAGCTGCATATGTAGCAGAAGGTGGCCTAGTCAGCCATCATTGGAGGAGAGGCCCTTGGTCTTGCAAAGATTATATACCCCAATACAGGGGAACACCAGGGCCAGGAAGTGGGAGTGGGTGGGTTGGAGAGCAGGGTGGGGAAAGGGTATAAGGGACTTTTGGGATAGCATTTGAACTGTAAATGAAGAAAATTTCTAATTAAAAAATACATTAAAAAATAAATAAAAATGGAAAAAAAACCCCAAAAAACAAAACAAAACAAACAAACAAAAAAAGAGAATAAAAGGGGTTAGAAAGCCATGCCCTTACTAGTTCCTTTTTCTTGTTCCACTTCATAATCCACTCTTCAACCAGACAACTGTAAAGGCCTCCACATCTGGACTTCCTATTTCTTACACCAATTCACTATTCACTTTAGAAGGTATTCTATCCTGGAGTTACTCTGTTGCTTAAGTTCTTTCAATGAGAGAGAGAGAGAGAGAGAGAGAGAGAGAGAGAGAGAGAGAGAGAGACTGAACAGCACTAGCACTCAGAACACTGAGACAGGAGGAGGGTGAATTTAAGAGCAGTGTGAGATACACATAAGGTCAAATGGAGAAGGGGAAGGGAGAAGAGGGCTGGAGCAAAGAGTGTGGCTCAGTAGTAGGGTACTTGCTTATAGCACATCTAGATATCTGGGTTCAATGTCCAGAATCAAAAGAAAAAGCAAGCAAAACCAAAAGTTACAACAAGGAACTCAAACCCTCAACTCATACAGCTTAGTTATGTCTATTAACTTGGATTTAGTCTACTTTTCAGACTCAAGATCTCAGTAATGTGGTTAGAAGTTGACTGAGACAGACTATGCAGCCAGGTATGCATTTCTACTCATAGTCTCAAATGCTGTGATCAAATACCACCTCCTTTTCAAGGTCTTTCTTGATAGTTTTATGCAAAACTTAATGGTTTTACACTTAAGATACTTAGGAGTTTCCTTAGTATTTATTCTGTTACAACTAAAATCCATCTGTCAATTGTCAACTGTCCATCTTTGATCGTCCATCCTTTCTGAAATACTCACCCAGGGGTCATCACCTTCCCACCCTCCTCCTCTCTGCTCCTGTAAGAATGCTGCTGCTCAGCTCTTTGCCCTTCTCCTCACACCTACTCATCCCATTCTTCTGAGACCTTCTGAGACTGGGACAAGGACACAGAATATGGGTAGCCTACTCCACAGGAGCTGTTTTTATAATCTACTGAGCAAAAGAGTCACTGTTTGAGACCCTAACAGAAGGCAAGCCAGAATGGTAGCAATTAAAGGACTTTAGAAAATGGCAAATAACCAGATAGTGGTGGCACATGCCTGTAATTGCAGCACTCCCAAAGCAGAGGCAAGTGGATCTCTGTGAATTAGGGTCATCCTGGTCTACAGAGTAAGTTCCAAGACAACTGAGAGACAACTACATAGGGAGACCCTATCTCAAAAACAAACAAACAAAAAACAAAGAAAATGGCAAATAGTTAAGCCTTAAAGATAGCATGGCTAGTTGGAGACATGTATGATCCTTGGTACTCTGAATTTGGAAAGTTATATCATACACCACATGGCATTTGCATTGGCAAATGTACAGTACATATTAACATACTTAATGATGTGGTGTCATGCAATGTAATCCCAGCATTCAGGATCAGGAATGCAAGGTCAGCCTGAGCACCATTGAAAGGGAGAGGCCGGGCTGGCTGGAGAGATGGCTCAGCGGTTAAGAGCACCGACTGCTCTTCCGAAGGTCCTGAGTTCAAATCCCAGCAACCACATGGTGGCTCACAACCATCTGTAATGAGATCTGATGCCCTCTTCTGGAGTGCCTGAAGAGAGCTATGATGCACTTACATATAATAAATAAGTCTTTTTTTAAAAAAAAAGAAAAAAGAAAGGTAGAGGCCAGTCTGGGCTGCATAAAACCATATCTTAAAAAGTCAAAGAAGTTAAAAAACAAAACAATAACAACAAATCAAAAAACAGAAACAAAATAACTATTTGTTTTAGTTTATTTCAGCTAATATTTCTCTATCACATTTGATCATTTTTCGAGACAGGGTTTCTTTGTATAGCTCTAGTTGTCCTGGAACTCACTCTGTAGACCATGCTGGCCTCAAACTCAGAAACCCACCTGCCTCTGCCTCCCAAGTGCTGGGATTAAAGGCGTGCACCACCACTGCCCAGCAACATTTTTAAGTAATATCTATAACACACCTTGAAAAACATTGATATAGAAAATAAACCCCCAAACTGGTAGAAATTAGTAGGGTACAGTGTCACATGCATGTAATCCCAGCACTTGAGAGGCCAAAGCAAGAGGGTCAATGTCTGAGGTCATCATGGGCTACATTACATAAGGAGACCCAAGTTCAGAGCAAAACCATCAAAAAGATAATGGGAAAGTTGGAAGCTATAAAGAAGCTTGAAATGAGAACAGATTAAATGGGTAAAGTCTTATTTTTCACAAGGCCTTGCTGCATTGTTTTAGGCAGCCAGTGAACTTGCTATGATAATGTGCTAAGTGAGCCAGACTCCAACCTCAGGATGCTGTCTCCTGTGTTTATACCTCCATATAGTGCTCACTGCACTCAGGTTTTAAACGCTTTATCTGCTTTTTTGTCTGCCAGGTATGAATTTCTTTAAGACTAGCCTTAAATTTGCAGTAATCCTGTCTCTGCCTTTCTTTGGAGTCTCAGAATTATTTGCCTAACATGGTCCATGTGTCACCATGTAAAGCAAGTAAGTGATTTGTTTTTTGGTTTTTTGGTGTTTTTTTTTTTTTTTTTTTTTTTTTTCCGAGACAGGGTTTCTCTGTATAGCCCTGGCTGTCCTGGAACTCACTCTGTAGACCAGGCTGGCCTTGAACTCAGAAATCCACCTGCCTCTGCCTCTCAAGTGCTGGGATTAAAGGCGTGCGCTACCACTGCCCCGCAAGTATACACAGAACTTATCTTATAGATAATCAGTGAGCATTTTTAAGCACTTTAGAATAAGTACTTTGCAGATATGGGAACTGAGCTGGAAGGTGGCTGTACACAGAGGCTGAAAAAGACTCAGGGGAAAGCTGCAGACCAGGAAGTAAGGGGCCAGATTAACAGAAAAGGGTGAGGGCTGTGGGGATGTAGCTCATGGTAGAAATGCTTATCCAGCATGTACTGAGACCATGAGTTCCGTGCCTAGCATCAAAACAAAACAAACAAAAACCGTGGCAAGACATTGAGGAAGGATAGGGAAGGAAAGGTCCTAGTTGGGCATGATGGTGATACACATGTAGTCTCAGAGCTCAGGAATCAGAGGCAAGAGGACTGCTGCACATTCAAGGCTAACAAGGATACACCGTGAAACCCTGACTCAAACAAACAAAAGAAAAATCCTTTACTGAATGTGAAACATCTCTCATCCTCTCTCATGAATGTACTCTATATAAGTTAATGTACTCTACATGAATGAACAGAAGCTTCCTGTTTATAAGACAGGCCAGGCCAGTAGTGTGGGGAGGCCAATGGCTGAGACCATCTGCTGGGATCAGTGGGAAGTACAACTCTGTAGGGAATGGAGGGAGCAATGAGGCCAGAGCCTGGACCAGCAACGGATAGGTCAAGATAGCCTTAGTGCTTCTTCTATTCTGAGGACCTGTGTGACAGGAAATTCTGTTGACTACTCTACTCACCCCTCAGTCTCCCAGAGATTCTGAAAATTAAAGATGGACAATAGAGCACCTGAGAGAAAAACAATGCAGTTATAACATTTGTGGGTTTCTGAAAGGACACACTTAGGCAGAGATTCAAAGGGGTAATTGATCAGCTGCACTACTTACTAGCTAGGAAGCAGTCACTCCACATTTAAACTTCTTTGAACTAGTTTCTCCTTTACAGAATTATCCTCCCACCACCTATCTGCGTGTGGCCAAAGTGAATTTACTGTGTCACTGAGATAATACTTTAAAGACTCACTGCAAAGAACTACAAAAAATGCAAGCTATTTGCATTTTAAGCTAATTTTATTTCACTTGAAAGTATACTTTAAGATTACACTTGTTGCTACAGTATTTGGCATATCAAATAATATTGTGTCTATTTTCTACTGAAATTGGTTCTCTCATTGATAAAGCCATATGAAAAAAGAAGTATCAGAATTCTGTTCTGACCCACAAAAACTTAAAAAAAGAAATTTCTTAATTTATGGTGTTCTCATTAATTTAGTCATAGTAAAATGATCATAATTCTATGAGGTCACTTATATGACCCCTTAGCCTGAAGATGTACACATATATACATGGGAAGACTTGGTCAATTTGGCTGCCAAGACTGACGCTGTGGGCAATAAACATGGTCAGGTGTAGGAAGAGATAAATGAGGTTTAGGGCCTCTTTTCTAATGCTTACACAAGATTTTTGCCAGACCCAGAAGAATAGGATATTTAAAAAAAAGAAAGGAAAAAAGAAAGAAAGACAAACACCAAAAGAAAAAAAAATCTACACATGGTAATGCACACATATAATCCAGCATTGGGGACGTGGAGACGGGAGGATCAAGAGTTTGAGACAGTCTTTGCTAAATAAGCAAGACTGTCTGAAAACCCAAATTAGGATTAGGAATATAACTCAGCAGGCAGAAAGCTTGCCTGGCATCCACAAAGCACCAGATTTGATTCCCAGGTAGTAGTGGCAGACTGCAGGCTCATCACTCAGCAGGTAGAAGTAGGTGGATTAGAGTTCAAGGTCATCAACAAAGCAAAATAAGAGGCTGTAGCTAGGCATGGAAGGCCACACTTTTAATCACAATACTCATGTGGCTGAGGCAGGCAGATCCTGTGAGTTTGAGGCCAGCCTGGGCTACAGAGTGAGTTCTAGGACAGCCAGGGCTACCCAGTCTCAAAACCAAAAAAAAAAAAAAAAATCAGAAGTTGTAACACTTTCTTAGAGTTGCTGGGGAAGGCAGAGACAAGAGGCACCCCGGGCCTTAATAGCCAGCCAAAACTGACCTCTGGTCTCCACAGGCTCCCAGATACACCACACACACAGACACACACAGACACACACACACACACACACACACACACACACACACACACACATCACAGAGCCTATTTTTCTTCTGGCATTAAGAAGAGGGGGCAGAACAACTGTCCATGGGGAACTCAGACTATTATTTGGAAAGCAAATGAATTACCGAGGGACTCTTTGTGTATCTAACCACCTTCCACTGACAATCACTTTATAAAAGTTAATTAATTAAGCCTCTTAAGTCTTAAGACAGGATTAGGCTTTTCTGTCAGATAAGAAAAATAAAGCAGGTAAGACTATTAAATACAGGGATGGGAAGAGAAACTGGAGTCAAGCATCCCTGGGCCTCAGTATTGTTCCCAAGCCACACTTCCTAGAACATGCCCAAAATGGGGACTGTGATGACAAGCCAATACTTGAGTTGAAAAATATTATTGGCTTTGGAAGTAAGACTATTCCGACACTGGTCTGCTTCACTGCCTACCAGTTTGTTGTTGTATCACCCTGAACAAAGTATTTAATTTCATGAAATGCCAGTTTCCTCATTTATAAAACTATCAAATCAATGTCCTATCGCTGTGAAGATCAAAATCTGCATGCCTGGCACAAAGGCACCTCGGTGCTGGTTTGCTTTCTTTCCCTAAATTTTATTTTCTTTAAATACATAGATACTGACAAAAAGTGTGCATATATAATTGTTAGTCTGACTAATTAAAACAGAATATGACAGAATCTCAAAACAACAAAAACAAAACTCAAAACCACACACACAAACTCAGAATCGGATGAGCCCACCCTAAATCCTGCTAAATTAAGAAGACTCAAGTAACTCTAAAAACCACTCATGGTTCTTTATATTTCTTGTCAAGCTTTTATATTAATTTCTGTCCATTTATGCTGATGTGAGTGAAGATACAGGTTGACTTTAAAAAACCAATTGGGGAGCTTTCCCCAAAAGATGATCAGGGAAGTCACATTTCATTGTTAAAATTCAAATAAACTCTCATTTCTAAATAAGGAGTTAATACACTATTATGCAATTAATCAGGTAGTGCTTTCCTAAACTACTATCCCTTTGGTTCAGAAAATAGACTAAAAAGAGTATCAGCAAAACTTGAATATTCTATAAATTAACCTCTCAAAAGCCAGTAAGACCACCAGACACAAGCAGACCTTTTCAGATGGCCACGAGGCCCTTCCTGGTATTCGATAAACAGAAAGTGAAAGCCATCTGGGTACCTTTGACCACATCTCCGAGTAATTTAGAAACTCAGTGAGGTTAAACACACCCACTTCCCAACAAGTCTGGCACTTCTGAGTACACAGTTCCTTCTGAAGGGGAGACAAATGGCAGCATCCTGGAATCTCAGCTCAGCCTTGATACACAGGCTACAATTAAAAGCCTTTAAATCCTTTGAAGCAAGGGTTCACATACCTTTTTACTAGCATTACCTTTACACTAGGCGCTGCAAGTGCCCGAGAGTCTTCTGCCCCCAAAACATGACACACAAGAATATAATTAATCTGTCCAAGGTCACAGAACAGGTAATGGCAGTCTGACTCCCCATCACACTGAAGAGCCCCTTCTTGGCTGCATTTGACCATTCATATATTGGAATGATAGAGACAACCAAGTTTTTTGTTTTGTTTTGTTTTAAAGAAAGGGGGTGGAGGACCTCCACTGAAAGCTTCAGACAGAGAAATCAGTAATTCCTGCTCTAAAGAGTATTTTAACTCACTGACCTTTGAAATCAAGCATACATGGAACATTAAAAAGACTGTCATACAGATTTCAAGACTGAAAAGGTAGGCAAACACATTTTCTCACACCAGATCAACTTCTGGGTAGACACCGCCTCTGAGCCCTATTGATTTTTCTGGTCAAAAAGTCTGTTGTGACTTTGCCCTCGGCAGCACGTTAGGAACCACAAGGTGCCTGCCAGTGGCTTAGCACAGCACGCAGTGCCCAGGGTGCCCCTAGAGCTGTTAGTGAGCTGCCTTCTCTCATCATCTGCATCTCAACTTTCAGCAGCGGTTGTGTGGAAGAACACGCCTTCTGCAATGCTGCTGCTAAGTGCGCCCCTAGCCATATGGACACACCCCTCGGAAGCGCGGCCCCTTCAGTAGGACATTTTCATTCTCTCTCCTATAACAAATATTCCTTCTCAATCATTACGATAACACGCACATACACACACCTCTCCCTTCCTGGGCAAAGAGAAAGAAAACAAAACAAAACAAAAAAAACCCCTGCTCACCCGGATATTCTGACTTAATGGACAGTTCCCTTCTCTTAGCACTCAGCCACCACCTCAAGCCACCTCAAGCAAGTAGGTATAGGGTGCTGAGTGCCATCAGACCGGTTGCAAGGCTGGTCTGAGGGTCGGTTACTCGTGATCGTCCGTCCTCTACCTCCTGCTGGGCACCATCCTCTCCTCCCTCAAGGTGTGTGACACCCGTTGCACCCGGGACGACCCCCGCGGCCACGCCCCCGCGCTCACCCGCAGTCAGGGGCCGGACACCAGCGGCAGTCGGGGTCCGAGGCCAGGTACCGGCGCAGCATGAACTCTTCGTACTTGTGCATGAGCGGCGGGTCGGCCAGCAGCAGACGGATGTCGTGTGGGTTGAGCCGCTCGCTGCACTCGGGGCAGCTGATGGGCACGCGGCTCTCGCTGATCTCCAGGCGCAGGTAGTGGCGGAGGCAGTCCCGGCACGAGCGATGCGGGCAGCTGAGGAGGCGCGGGGCCCGCTCGGGCGGCAGGCGCACCAGGCACAGCGGGCACTCCACCTCCTCCGCGCCGCCGCCCTCCGCCGCCTCGTCCTCCTCCGGCCCGGCAGCCACGGCCTCCGCCTCAGCCTCGGCAGCGGGCTCGGAGGGCAGAGCTTCCACCGGCGGGGCCTGAGCCTCAACCGGGGCCGGAGCGGGCGGCGGCGGCGGCGGCGGCGCAGCCGGGGGCGGCGGTTCGGCCTGAGGCTTGGTCCGGGCGCGGCGGCCGCGGGCCGAGGCGGAGAAGACGCTGTGGAAGGTGAGGCGCCGGCGCCGGCCGCCGCTGCGGCACTTAGGGTCGGGGGCGGCCGCATGGAGCGAGGTGGAGCGCGGCGACTCGGAGTCCTTCTCGGAGCCCATGGCCCGCAGAGGCTGAGGAGCCAGGGGCGCCCAGCGCCGCCGTAGCTCCCGCCTCAGCGCCCCCTCCCAGCCGGCGCCCCGGCCGCCGCCGCCGCCGCCACCGCCTCGGCAGTCCTCCCAGAGACAGAAGCCGACCAGCCGCTACGAAGTGGTTATAAAGCCTCCGCCCCGCGCGCCGCGGGCAACTGCGCAGGCGCCGGCCTCAGACACCTCACAACCCGCGCGGCCCCGCGAGAGGAGCTGGGCGGGGCCTGGAGGGCGGGGCCTGCAGGCTGCGGCGAAGCCCCGCCTTCTGCGGTCAGGTGGTCCGGCGCAGCCATATTTTGCACAGGCTCCACCCTCCGTTCCTTGTCCAGGAGTCAGGGGTCTTCTTTTCAATGAGGATGCCTTCATTTCGTCTGTAAAAAGAAGACGAGCGTTGATCTGGTAGTGATTCCCGCCGATCCACCGCCCAACATTTCTGTTGATGCTAGCCATTAAGTGGTAAGGAATATAGTCACTCATTGAAGATCCTCAAAGTGAGCCGCACTTCTAGATAAGACAGGCAGGCTCCCCTATCTTCAAGAATGAGTCCAGAGTTTTCATTCTAGCATTTGCTGTTTTCTGTCAACTAGTGAACTTACTCCTAAGCTGTATCTCTCAGGTACTCTGGTTAGTCACTGTTGGTAGAAAGAGGCCCAACAATTTCGCTTCTAGAAATGGTTTCTTTCAGTCCCCCTTCCCCAGTTCCTCTAACAAAAGACCCTTAGGCTTGGTGATGAGAAAAGCAAATACCTTCAACAGCAGCAAAGCCAGGTCAGGATTAGATTTTGGCTTAGAGAAATGAGAGAGGGAGGCTTATGATAGAGAATTTTCTTTCCATGAAAAATATGTCCGAAGATCGACAGTTCAAGCTTCTGTCTTAAGCTCACCTCATTCTGCCATATTCCAAACGGTGGGAAGAAAAATGTCTTATTTTAAGAAGACTGCTTAGGAAGTTCTGCCCAGTTTTGCTTGAATCTCATTGGTTAAAACAATCATCTTGATGCATCTTTCTTTAAAGATAAAAACAGTGTCTTGTTATTAATAAGGAATGGCAGTGAAGGCTTACAGTGATTCACTTGTCTAGCATGCCTTAAGGAGATGGGGGTGGGGATCGTGCAATGTAGGAACAGATATGTGAACATAGTAAGTTGTTTGATTTTTTTTTCCTGGCCAATACTTAAAACCAGATCCGCAACTCTTTAAACTTTTGAGATTACAACAACACAGCAAACGAAGCCCATTGGAAGAAATGTCCGGTAATGAAAACTAAGAACAGGGTCTAGTGGCCTAAGAAGGTATGATGTCATAGATGATCAAGCAGGTGTGATGTCATAGATGCCAAGACAATTTGTTTGCAAGAGGAAGTGGTCAGCCGTCAATTGTGACAAATGCTGCCAAGAACCCAAGAAAGAGAAGGACAGAAAAATATGACGGCTGGAATTGACAACACCAGGACTTTGTGTGTGTGTGTGTGTGTGTGTGTGTGTGTGTGTGTGTGTGTGTGTGTGTAGGGCAGAAGGGTAGTTTTCCTTAAGAAGAAAAGAGGTTTAATGCTAGATAGCTAAAACACACTTCCGTGAACACGTCACCAGCTCCAGCTCTTGCTGGGTCTGTATGACACTCGGCTAGGCTCTGTCTGTCGTGTTAACAAATATTCTAAATAGCTCGATGGCTTTAACGCAGGACATATTTTCCCCACCCGTGGAAACCTGCCTTGATGGTTACTCTTTGCTATCAATTTGGTTGGATTTAGAATCACCACAAAGGCACATCTCTGCTTGTGTCCGTAAGAATGGTTTCCCAGTAGCTGAAATGAAGAAGGTGAATAGTGGCACCGTCCCATGGGCAGAGGTTCTGGGACTGAGTCGACAGGAGGACGAAGCTGAACACCAGCTCTCTCTCTCTGCTTCCTGACTATGGATACAATGTAAGCAGGACCTCCTGTGACCAAGATTCCTCCTCCATGACAGCCTGTCCACTCAAACTGAGAGCCAAAATCAACCCTCTCTGCTGCTGTTGCTTTTATCAACTGTTTGTCAGAGAGTCAAGGCCTGCCTTCTCCAAGCTAAGTTACTTACTTAAAAAATTCTTTTTTTTTTTTGAGACAAGTGTCCCACTATGGCAATTTCTGGCTGTTCTGGAACTCACTGTGTGGACCAGTCTGGCCCTGATCTAAGAGAGATGCTCCTGCCTCTGCCTCCCACAAGCTGGGATAAAAGTTGCGTGCTGTCACACCCAGTTGTTAACTTTTCTTTTACACTTAGAGATTCTCCAGACGCTCAGCTCCACATTCAGTTTGCCCCAACAAGAGAGAGAGGGCTGGAGGCTGTTCATCAACAACTAAACGCCTCAGTTTCTCACAGAACTGTTAGCCAGAAGTGGTCACACAGGCTCAGTCCAACTGCCAGAGAGGCTGGAGCAGGTAGGAGAAAGGAGAAAAATGTAGGCTGTGTCGCAGGCAACAATCTTTCTGCCACGACTGACAGGAGCAGCTGTCAGACTCTAGTTTGCTGTCTGGTGGGTAGTGGTGCATGCCTGTAACCCCCAGCAGTGGGAAGTCCAAGTTCAAGGCCAGCCTGGACTACGTGAGACTGTTGAAGCAAGAAAGCGAGTGAGTGAGGGAAAGAGGGAGGAGGGAAAGAAAGATAGAGGAAAAAAGATGTGAAAGAGAGTATAAAAAATGAATGAAAAGCATCCCAGCTTGTTGGGAAGTCCAAATGTTTGTCTGTCCTGGGCACAGACTCCCAAACAGAGTCAGGCTCAGTTCATCAGGGCCACTCCCAGGACTTGGGCAGAAAATGGACCTCTTCTAAACACCCCTGGGCTTTGCAGCAGCCCCATTTCCCAAAGGTTTTCTCTCCTGGATCATCACCCGTGAACAAAGAGACTAAGGCAAGTTCCTCCCACACCTTCTCTTTCTCCTTTAGAGACTAAGTAGTGACTCAGGTAGATGGCATGAGGGGAAATGGGTTTTCACTCATTTGGTTAATAGTCATTCTTTTTCCTTCACACAACTCTTTGCCAAAAGCTGGAGTCATAATAGAGACGGAGCACACAGTTTTCTGGGGGTTACACACAAGAAAGCAGGCCATTGGAACACTAGGTGACGAAGACACGCGCACAAAGGCTCTGACAGGTCAGTGGAGTGAGCCTGGTGCCAGAATTTGCTCGGGGCTTAGGGACTGATTTCACACAGAAGAGCTCCCGGGGCAAGCTCTCAGTGAGTAAGAGTGGACAAACCTGTCAGGGGAGGAAAGGAAAATTCCAAAGAGAGGAAGCCAGAAGGAAACACGTAGTGGGAAAGACAGAGGCACACTCAGTCCGAGGAAGCGCGAGCAGCGGGCGTGACTGGACAGAATATTTGAAAGGAAATAACAGGCCAGAATGGAAAGTTCTGTATTACGGCTCCATCAGGTGCCAGGAACAGAAACCTGGTACAAAGAGTGGAAGTCTGAAGACAGAGTTTTGGCTCAAGTAACCCTGGGAACCATTGGTACCTTGACGGCTTGGCCCCAGGACCAGCTGCAGAAAGACCAGCTGCATCCAGGGACCCATGCAACGCCTGCAATCCTCACCCACCCTCACTTCCTTCCATGTCAGTTGATGGTTTGTTTTGTTTTTTGGGTTTTTTTTGTTACTGTGGCTAAAAATTAAGTCATAAGACCTTCATTTTTACCAATCCCAAGCATCCCACTCAATGCCACCTGGTTTTCGAATTGTTGGGTAACCATTACCAGCACGCATCTCCCTTCCTTTGCATACACTCCACTACCTCATCATAAACCTGAAAGCAGTTGGGCCAGTCATGGACAGAAACCTCTGAATCTGCGAGCCAAGATAAAACTTCATCCTTTAAGTTGACTTATCTCAGATTTAAGTTAACGCTGTCAGCCTGTACTGTATGGCTGGCAGGAGGGCAAACGTTTCTCCAGAGGAAGGAGCTGAGCCATCATGAGAAAAGAAGGGGTGCTGGAGACATGACTCAGCAGTTAAGAGCACTGGCTGCTCTTCCAGAGGACCAAGGTTCGATTCCCAGCACTCACATGGGTGGTTCACAATCCTGTGTATCTCTAGTTCCAGGGGAATCCAGTGCCTTCCCTCTTGTGCCTTCCTCGGGCACTGCATGTATGTGGCACATAGACGTACATGCAGGCAAAACACTCATACACATAAAAGAGGTTTTTAAAGGTAGGGCCAGTGAACACATGGAATATGAAATACTTACCAGAGATAAGATGGGGCCAGACTACCAGAAGTCAGTAGAATGCCAGGCTAAAGAGCCCAGTCTTTATTCTGCCTAGCAGCTAGACTGTGCCGCAATATTTGGATTAAGAACAGTCATGCAAAGAAGTTGGGGTAAACACTGGACCAACGCATGCTCAAATCCACAGGCTCCACTGAAACGCTCTACTGCCCAATATTAAAGGGACACTGGAATTTTATTTTTATTTTATTTTCGAGACAGGGTCTATTGCAGCCTTAACTGATGCAGAACTTGCTATGTAGACCTAGCCTCAAACTCAAGAGAAATCTACCTGCCTCTGAGTGGTGAGATTAGAAGTCGTTTATCACCACACCTGGCTGACATTGGAAGTTTAGATGTTCTCTAGCCTCTGGGCAGAGGCCAACTCTGTCAAGACCTAACTCTAAGTAGGAATTCTCTCCCCTGGTCTCTTGGGACCGACCCACTGAAGGATTCCTGGGACCAAGCAAGGCCTATGCTCATCACCATCACCAAGCCTACACATCGAGTAAGCATCAATCATTGTTGCTGACTAAAGCCAGCTCGTAGACTGTGGGGACAACTTCCACCCGCACCAGACAGACTCAGCTCCTGATTCTAGCTCTCCCGACCCAGAAAAGCACTGGCTAACTCTACCTATTCCTGTGACCCATGTGGGGACCACAAACTCTATTCAAGAGCAATCATGTTCTTCTCTGGCCTGTTTGCTCACCTAATTGTCCAGACCACTGCCTGACACACTCCCATGGATGCATGGGAGCACTATCCTCCCGGTGCACAAATGAGGATGTACCAGTTTGGCATCATAACATCTTGGTAGGGTTTCGCAGTGAAAGCGTGCACACTGGTTGCAGGTGCTAGAATCTGTAGATAAAGCAACGCCTGCACGCTTATGCAGAGTGACTTTGCAACTGAGTCCTCGGTGTAGCAACCTCAGTGATTAAAGGGCTTGTTGGACTATAACAAAGGACTCTTTTCTTACTGGGGGCTCTGGGTTTGAATCCTGTCTTGCCTTTCAAGGTTGCTCAGCAAGCTATTTTACTTTATTCTACGCTCATTTATTATGCACTCTTGGGAGTCAAGCTCAGGGTCTTATTCTCATCCCAGCCCCGTGTTCTGACATAAAGTTAGACCCCCCCAGCCATTTTTGTATGTGTGTGTGACAGGATCTCACTGTTGTAGTTCAGGCTGAACTTGAACCCACTGTGTGTAATCTACAATGACTTCAAACCCCCAATCCTTCTGCCTAAGTTTCTTAAGTTCTGGGACTATCAATGTATACAATAAAACTTGGTCTTGCCAGGCGGTTGGTGGCACACGCCTTTAATCCCAGCACTTGGGAGGCAGAGGCAGGCAGATTTCTGAGTTCGAGGCCAGCCTGATCTACAGAATGAGTTCCAGGATAGCCAGGGCTATACGGAGAAACCCTGTCTTGGAAAAAAAAATAAATAAATAAATAAATAATTAAATCAAAATAAAGCTTGGTCATGAAAGCTCATTTTATTTTATATATATTTTAAGATTTATTTAGTTTTTTATGTATATGAGTATTTGCCTGCATGCATGTATGTATATCACGTGTATGCCTGGTGTCCACGGAAACCAGAAGCAGGTATCAGATCCCCTGGAAGTGAAGTTATGTTGTGCCCTGAGTCCATGGGAAACCCAGACAAGCCCAAGAATTGCAAAGCCTGCTGCAGCAAGAGTCTTTTATTTAACTTGGTTCCCACACCTAGCACTCACTGAGTGAATGCTAGCAAGCAACCCTGAGTCCAGAAAACATTGGGTTTCTATACATAGGGATAGTGTGAATATTCACACAAAAGGGGAGTAGGGGGTGGAATAGTACTGAAGCAGGTGGGGGGGTGGTGTTAATGGTTGTCTGTTCAAGGACTAATTTCATGGCCAGTCATAACTGTCTGTGACCTGACCTCTGTTTACCATTTTTCCATGGTCTCCCTCGAGCTTGTTATTTCACTAAGGTCTCAAGGACAGGCACCTGGAGTTTCGCTGCTTATCAGCAGGAGTGTTGAGTGCTATGCTAACGCTGGGGGAGGGGGAGGGGGGATGGGAGCCTCTGGCGGGGAACGCAGAGGCAAACTGTCTCTACAACACTGAAGTCTCTCTAGTATCAGTAATTTGGGGGTTACAACAGTTACAGAGTGGAGCTAGAGACAGTAGTGAGTCACTCTTTGGGTACCAGAACTGAACCCAGGTTGGTCTTCCATAAGAGTACCAAATGCTGGAGAGCCGGCTCTCTAGTCTCCTGAAGGCTCATTTAATCAGATGTTATCTGAACAGTGGCTGGGCCTCCAGCTCCTTCCTCTAGCTGCACCAGTGAGCTGCCTGCAGTGAGCTTACCTTTGCTATGATCAGCCGTGGTGAATACTTAGTTCGCCCGGCCTGGCTCACCTCTCATCTCCTAGTAGTCTCCAAGGCTACTGAGCGACCTCTCTGCCACTTGGATATCCTCCTGCTGCTGACCTATGCTCGGATTCCTGCATCTGGGTCCTCAGTTCCTGGACTTCCAGGCTCTGTCTTGCCTGGTTCAGGCTTCATTACATGTATTGCCTGGAATTTACCCCCAGTTCCTCAATTGGTTTCCTTTGGTTCAGATGGACCCAGTAGAGTTCTCATTTCCTCCCTGCCCCTTGGTTCTATTTGTGTTGTCTGTTCCTCAGAACTGCCTTGCTAGTCCCTCAGCTGTTGAGCCCTTCCTGACCCTCTGCTCTTGACTTAATCCCATGCATACGTCCTGGCTCACTGTGTGTTGTTCAACCTCTTTCTGCTGTGTCCCAGATAACGATACAGACAGCAGTACAGCAGCAGTACAACCATACAGATAACCAGTGTCACTTTTACTACCAGCCTCCCGTCTAAACCTGGACACCTTGGAGGATAAAAGGAATGCTAAGAATTGCTTTGATTCAACAAAGGTATCCATTGTTCTATTCCGGTCAAACTGGTAGGTGTGGTCACCTTGCTATCTCCAACATCACTGCAAAGAGTGATATTTGGTTCTCCTTCCATCTCGCTCATATGTCTAGGTATCCCCTGTGAGATCCTAACTAACACTATCCTCACTTTTTTTCAGACGGAAGATGGAGCCTCGGAGCTGGAGACTATGGACAACACTATCAGCTGGCAAAACCAGTATGCGAGCCCAGATATCTAAATTCTGCACTGTTTTACATGTGTTCCTCCAGTGTCATCGAACTGTTGTCTAGACATAGAACATGTGGTAGCCTGAGATGAGAAGGGACTGTAGACATGGAGGCTTATGCAGAGAAGAGGCTCAGTGTGTATCTGGTGGATGAATGATCCCTTTCCGTTAGAAATGGTGAATTTGTTCTGTTACAAAATCTGTGTGCCACCCCCAGCATCCCAGTTGTCTGTGTATTCATCCAGCCATGTATCCGATTAACATTTGTTACACACCTACTATGTGTCAGTGGAGATCCCCACTGACACACCTACTATGTGTCAATGGAGATCCCCACATCAATAGCTCTCCTAAATATATTTCCTTGCCATATTTCAAGATGGTTATTCTGAGAAACGGCCCACAAAAATATGTGCTGAAGACGTTGTTTCCATCAATCTGCATCAGCAGGAAAAAAAAAAAAAAAAAAAAAAACAGCAGGCACAGGCAGAAACTCTCTTGAAGAGTCTCTCCATCTGCCCAGGAAAGAACCTTAGACAGGAACGTCTGGGAGCACCCTTCCCACTACCCCAGGCAGAGGTGACCACAGGTGGCTGCTTTTCGAAGGGCAGGCTCTGATCGATCCCAAGGCAGCTTCATGCTGAACTTGTTTGGCTTAGGTCTTCACCTCCCTTCATCCAGGAAAGCCTCATACCCTAGTCCTTTGTGTAACACAAAATGTTTAATAAATGTCAACCAACTGACCTTTCCCTTATGACTTACACTTCTTGGCTCTTTTTGCTTGTATACGGTGTGTGTGTGTGTGTCTGAGAACTGAACCCAGGTACTAACCAACAACAGATTTTGCTTGCTTTTTCCTCTCATTGAGTGCCGGTGGAGGTCTGAGCAAGAGTCAGTTCTCTCCTTCCATTATGCGGTCTGGAGAGCCCGACTCAGGTTGTCCCCTTGACAGTGGATGCCTTTATCAGCTGAGCCATCTCGCCGCTTTGCTCTACCTACTGTTGGTTCATTGTTACATCTCCAGAGAGAGGAGAAAATATAAAGCCTCCTACACCCGCAGTGTGCTGCTGTTACAAGGATAGATAAAACACACGCCCCTCCCCCCTTCGTGGAACTTACATTCCAAGCAGAAGCCCGGTTAGCAACAGCCACACAAATAACCGTAATTACAAGTCAGAATGAACGCAAAGGAGGGAAGCTAGTGACTTAAATATTTAATGCGTTGAATAAAAACGAGAGTTAAATATTTCGTAATAAATGTAACAGGCTTTTTAATCATACAGATTTCACCCGAGCAGCAGTGGCGCTAGCTCTCCGGTTTCTGCCCAAGACGCAAGAGCAGACATGGAAGATGAGGGTCGATCTGGTTGCGTGGGGCTTGAGGGGGGCAGACCTCTTTGGAATTCTGCTCCCTCTCTAGTCTGAGTCAAATCGAAAAATTCTAAGTCAAGGGACGCTCCAGCTAGCTCAGATAAAGCCTCCAGGCAGCTCTTTAGAGCCACCGGCAGGTGGGAAGAGCAGAAGCTGGGAAGGAAAGAGGAAGCGATGTGTTTCCACACTGGTAGACTGCGGGGGCAGAGCACTTTGGGACCCGACCACGGCATTACATCCCTAGAGAGAGCACGACTCCCACCCTTCCCAGACACGCAGTGCGGGTGCGCCCCGCGGGTCCACAAGGGGAGGGGTCCACAGGTTTCCCCGGCTCCCTAGCAGCCGACACCCGCCAATCCCGCAACGCCTGGTGGCGGTGCCACGTGACTAGCTTCCCCTCGCCTCCCTCCAGGGCCTTCCAGGGAAGACCGGTATCCCCGCCATCCCCCGCCCTCCCGCTCCCGCCCCTCGCGTGCCGCAGTCGCGTGGGTGGGCGCTCCCGCCAGGCTGGGATTCCTCCGCAGTCCGCTGCATCGAAGAGGGAGGGAGGAGGGGAGAAGAGGGGGGAAGAGAGAAGGGAGGGAGGAGAGGGAAACCAGGGAATTGTAGCCGCAGCGCTCGCGGTGTTTTCCGCTAAGGTCAAGGATACCCCATTCTTTGGAGGGGATGCCTCAAAACCCTTTCTTTGCAGTCCCCCCCCCCGTCACTCCCACTGCTTCTGGCACCGGCGGGTGGGTAGGCTGCAGCATCCGTCGTTCTCTCGGACAACTACACCAGCTTCTCTGTGGGAGGGAGTGTGGGGCTTTTCTCGCTCGCGGAGATTCGCGGGCCCCGTTTCTAATATATAAAGCTTTTAGTTTAAACCCCAATAGGGACAATGGATGTATTTCGGTGGTAGAGGCCCTGGGTTTAACACCTAGGGCTGCAAAAATAAGATAAAATCGGGTAAGAATAAACACCTTGCTGGCCCGAATGCCCCCTCCGGCTCTACTAGCCCTTTCTACTGGAGATTCCAGTCTTCTGGATTGTCTCGCCTTTCCAGGAACAGCCATTATTTGAATACTGTCGACCGTGAGGCTGGGAAATTTCAGACCCAAATTTATAATAATAATAACAGCGGAAGGTGGGAACGGACCATAAAATGCCTTTTAGAAAAGGCCACACTTTCGAAAGCCTGCAGGATTGGAAGAGGAAAGATAAATATGGCCGTAGGCAGAAGCTACAAAAGTAAAAAAAAAAAAAAAAAAGTGTGACCTCTGCAGGCAGACATGCCCCTGGGCAAGAAATGTGGGTTCTGTAATACCATATTTTCTGAGGGGGGAAAAAGAGGCTACAGTTCCATGATTTTATTTGTACTCTTTCAGTGTGAACGTTTTTTGTTTGTTTGTTTTTTAATACTTTTGCGGATGAGATGCAATTACCCACAGACCCTCAGGACATGACCTCCACTTTGGGGAAGAGACTAATTCGCATTAGTAGAATACATAGAACTGTCTAAGGTGAGGGTGTGGCCTTGAACTTCCGAGAGGCAGACTAGGTGGAGTCCCGGAGAGGAGGGTGTGGCCTTTGATTTGTTCCACAGATGGCTTTAGATATTCTGAGGAAGAGTTGGCATCAAGAGGAGGCGAAGCTCAGATAATCTGCCAGCACCCGAAGGAGGTAAATTTGGGGAATGGGTGAAGATTGAGGTTACATTATAGGCGGGGAGGCAGCAGCAGGAAGCCCCCCCGGAAAGCACCTGCCTTGAGAGACTGCCCAGCAACTGTATTCCTATCCTTGAGGGGCGAGGTGAATAGCAGAGCAGGACCTCTGTGCTTTTACATGTGGGCTAGAGAGAAGGGAGGGAAAGCTAACCCTTGCCCCTCCCGTCCTTATAGTGATGAGATGCTTGGCACAGGGAGTGGAGAGGTAGAAAGATGATGTCTGTTGTCAGGAGCAACCAGGCGTTGGTCTAAGCCTGAGAGCAGTGTCAGTGGAAATGACAGCGGAGCTGTGAGCTGGGTGTGGTGGCACACACCTGTAACTCCAGCACTCAGGAAACCTAGACAAGCCGGTCAAGAGGTCTAGACCAGGGAGGGGCCAGTGAAATGGCTCAGTAGGTTAAGGTACTTACCACCAAGCCCTAATAATGATCTGAGTTCCATCTCTAGGATCCACATGGTAGAAGGAAAGAACTGACTCCTGCAAGCTGTCCTCTGATCTCCACATGCACACTGTCACACACACATATGTGACATACACATGAATGTTCTCTCTCCCTCCCTCCGTCCCTCCTCCCTCCCTCCCTCTTCCTCCACCTTTCTCTCTCTCACATACACACACAAACACATACATTAAATGCATTTGTAAGAGAGATCCAGGGCAGCTGAGCAAGGTAGGTGGACTTCTGTAACCCCAGCATTTGGGAGACAGATATATGCAGATTGTTAAAAGTTTATGGACATTCCAATCTACACTGTGAGTTCTAAGCTGGCCTGGACTGCATGGTAAGAATTTGTCTCCTGAATGCTGGGGTAAAGGCATGCCCTTTTGTTTTGCTTTTGAGGTAGAGGGAAGCAGACCTCTGAGAGTTCAAAGCCAACTTGGTCTACATGGCAAGTTCTGGGACAGCCAGGACTATACAGATCCTATCTCAAAACAAACAAACAAAACCCAGCCAAACAAGAACAACACAATAACAACAGCAACAAAAGAGCCAGCTGGAACTGTTTGGGGAGCATGGCGTTTTCTGCTCACCCTGAGCTGTGATGTGTCCCTATCTCCTACTCTGGACCTCTTTAGAAAAGTGTTACTATCCCAGGGGGCTCCCTTGAGTGGGGTGTTTGTGGGAATGGCTTCAGAGCCAAGCTGTGCTGCATTTTGTTGTAATGAGGACCCACAGGGTGAACAAATGTAGCTGGACCAGAAGAAGTAATGCTGATAAGTCCCTACAGCGATTTGCAAGAATCTTGGCTACTTCACTCATCCCAAGAAGGTCTCAAGGGGTCATGATATCAGCTAATACCTACAAGGTCCTGGCTACAACTTAAGTGAGATCCTACTTAGTTGTTCAAGACACTGTACTAAATGCTTTATATACGTTATGTGTCTCCCATAATTGTTCTAATACTATTATCATATCTCCACTTCACAGATGAAGAATTAAGGACAGGACAGTGACTTGCTCAATGAGCTCCACTCCCAGCCCAGCTTTGTACAGTTGTGAATAAAATGAGATCAAATAGCACACTGTAGACATCTCATCGATAAGAAAAGAACCATGGGCTGGGCATTGACTCAGTAGAAGAGCATGTGTCTAGCATACACAATGCTGGGTACAGCAGAACATACTTATAAGGCCCCAAAACTCAGAGCACCCCAGAGGCTGAGACAGGAGGATTGCCCACATCACTTTGGGGTCAGTCTGGTTCACACACTGAGCCTCTGTCTCTAAATAAATAAAGACCCAAACTCAAAACCCTCTGCAAAGCAGATACTCAAGTGATCTTCATTTTACAAGAGAGAAAGTTAGGTAAGAGCTGAGACTTGATGTGACATCCTCAAGATGAGTATTGTTAGGAAGGGGCTGATGTAGTTTTAAAACCCTTTGCACCCTGCTCTGGACAGCTCAGCTTCTTCAGCCTTCTCTTCCTTCTCCAGAATGCTTCTCCAAGCAACTAAGTGGTCCACCTTCCCTTCAGGAGCAGGGGAGACAGGGCCAGACTCTAAGATGCTTCTTATTTGTTAGAGAGGCAGATAGCTCAATGGACCTTGGCATTCAGCCTGACAAACTTTGCAGGGACAAATTCAGGGGCTAGAGGAGCAAGCCACTGTCTTACTTACTTAATTGATACGTAATTAATTAATGTGATACTCAGGATTGAACCAGAGACTCTACCACTGAGCACAGTTACCTCAGCCCTGGGCCATTGCTTTGGATTAAACTTTTTCATTCTTAGTTCCCTAAAGTGAGGCAGAAACACATTCTTACCCATCTGTCTGGGAGTATAAGGTGGCATTGCATCTCTCTCTCTCTCTCTCTCTCTCTCTCTCTCTCTCTCTCTCTCTCTCTTTCTCTCTCTCTCTCTCTCTCTCTCTGTGTGTGTGTGTGTGTGTGTGTGTGTGTGTGTGTGTTCTCTGAACTATCTTCTTTATCCTTTAGCATGCACAGATGGTCCAGCCCCTCAATCTGGGGCACAATGGTCCTTGAGACTCATTGCCTCTGCCCAAAAGCCCAACTGACAGGCAGCTCTCCTTTAACATCAGAGAAATGCAGGAGAGCCAGCCTCCCTGTCAGCAGAGATTATCTTTGTATGGTGAGATTACCCAAAATCTTTCTTTTTTACTTCTTTGCTTTAGTTTTGTTTTTTGGTTTTTTTTTCCTACCATGAACTTACTTCTTTTGTCAGTAGTTAAGGTGTGGCTAGAATTGTGGTTTAGTGGCAGAGTTCAATCTCTCTATTATTTGTGGCCCTGCTGATGTAGAAGCAGCCTCAGGACCAGGGAGAAGTGAGGTGTTGCCAGGGCATCAGAGGTTGAGAACCAGTCCCTATTCCTGAGAGATCTTTGTGAGCTTCTTCTTACTTACCTCATGGTAGGCATGTCTCAGCGCATCTTAGAAGATTAGCTGATAGCCTGCAGCCGAGAAACCAAATATCAACTTTATAGGTCAAGAGAGAAAGAGTCAGAAAGTTTCCATTACTTTCCCAGCAACACACAGCTAGAAAGTGATGAGGTGACGCTTGAGTCCCGGTCTGAATGACTCTAAGATGGCATACTTAACCTCAGGGCTCGCAACGATTCTGAGCCTCTCCAGTTGGAAGATGCTTATATGCCCCGGTTGGTCACCCGTAGTGGAACTACCTGAGTGCCGTGGATCATATTTATAATCCTGGCATTGTGAAGACTGAAACAGGGAGGTTGCCAAAAGTTCGAGGCCAGCCAGGGTTGCAGTGACACTGTTATAAATAGACAGTAAGAATAACAACAAAAATACGTTAGCAGAACTATCTACACCTAGCTAAGTACAGATTATTGCCCCATTTTTTTTTTTCAACTAAGAAAATTAAGGCCAGGGAAGGGACTTGTTCAATGTAGTCAGCTTAAACTGCTGAGTTAGTCAAAGTAGCAACACTTCTTGTAGAATCCAGGTCTCTCTTCAGATAGCTCCCCCTTTAGCTACCTCTGCCGGTTCCTGAGGCATCCTTCATAAAGCCAATAACTCGTGACTGTTGAGAGGACTTCCCTTCTCAAAAGACAGGAAAATCTGCATGTTGACAGCCCAGTGGGTGAACAATTGAAGGTCAGTTATCAAGTGGGTAGTGTAGAAGATCAGGTCTGGCAGATTATGGCTGTCTGTCTGGGAGGGGTTGGCTACCTGTCTGATAGTGGTTGACCTGTCTGGTGGGGGTTGACTGTCTGTCTGAGAGTTATTGGCTGTCTAGGAGGGCTTAACTATCCGTCTGATAGGGGTTGGCCTGTCCATCTGGTAGGGGTTCGCTGTCTGTCTGGGAAGAGTTGGCCTGTTTGTTTGGTAGTAGTCGGCCTGTCTGACTGGGAGAGGATGGCTGGCTGGCTGATAACTATTGGCCTGTTTGGTAAGAGTTGACCTGTCTGTCTAGGAAGCGTTGGCCAGTTTGGTAGTAGTTGGCTTGTCTGACTGGAGGGCTTGGCCTATCCGACCGGGAGGGGTTGACTTGTCTGTCTGGTAGAGGTTGGCCTGTCTGATACCTTTACTGGCACATCTGCATGCTTCCTACCTGAGGGTCGTGTCAGCATACCTGTGAGACAACCTTAAAGACTTCCTCCAGCCTTGGAAGGGTTACCATTAACCAATGCAGAAAATGAGAACAAGAGCCCCCCACCCTCCAATAACAACTCAATGTTATTTAATGTACACATTAACTTTCTACCAGACAGTATGCTAAGTGGCTGACATGGGGACCCATCTAAGCTTTGTATATAATCCTTTTTTTTAAAAGATTGATTTATTGTATGTATGTGAGTACTCAGTACACTGTCACTGTCTTCAGACACACCAGAAGAGAGTGTCGGATCCCGTTACAGCTGGTTGTGAGCCACCATGTGGTTGCTGGGAATTGTACTCATGCTCTCTGGAAGAGCAGTCAGTGCTCTTAACTGCTGTGCCATCTCTCCAGCACCCATCTAAGCTTTGTAACAGCCCCAGAGAGAGGGGCTCTCTAGCTTTGGAGCCAAACAACACTGGATCTAAGTCCTAGCTGTGCCACTTGCCTGTTGTATGACCTCAGAGGAGCTCTTCATGGTCATTCAACAAACATGGCTGCCCTCTGCAGCAAGTACAGGGACACCTGCTCTCCCTGTGCTTGAGGTGAGACAGATAAACCACAGACACAAGAATACATAAATAATATTAGAAAATGAAAATCTGACGCTAGAGTGGATTGGGATCTAAAAGTGCGGAGGCTGGAAACATAGCTCAGCAGATAATGCTTGCCCAGCGAGGGTTCTGGTTCAATTCCAGCATGCACAAGGACCCAGGGGAACAAGACAAAACCTCTCCCTCTCTCTCTGGATATGGAATTCTCCATCATGGCGAGTGCCTTTCTCAGCAGAGTATTTCTGCACAGCAGTGTAGATCAGGACGTTAGAAAGAGGGGCAGTAAGTAGGTAAGGAGATCACTGTAGCACCAGACTGGCTCCACCAGTAATCAGCTGCCTGACCTCTTCCAAACTGAACCTGCTCAGCATCAGTTTCCAAACCTGTCCACTGGCACGTAGCCAAATCCTTCTCTTGCGATATTGTTCTTGGCCGTACAGTTTTCCAGTCTGTTCATTTTGTCCTTTTCTGTTAGACACCCTACAGTGGAACCCGTTGTTCGCAGTGGAGAGCACTGCCCAACACACAGGCTACGTGAGCACTCCACCTCCAAGTTACCTCTTAAGCCCAGTGGCCAGTACAGACTATTAATACTGAGTGCTGGAGCAGGAGAGAGAAGGCTGAACAGTTAAAAGCACTGGCTGATCTTCCAGAAGAACCAGGTTCAAATCTCACTATCCTCATGGTGCCTCACAACCATCTCTAACACCAGTTCCAAGGAATTCAATGATTTCGTCTGGCTTCCACAGGCACCAGGAACACATGCAGACAAAGCACCCATACTCACAAAATAATAATTAAAAAAATAAGCCGGGTGTGGTGGCACACGCCTTTAATCCCAGCACTCGGGAGGCAGAGGCAGGCGGGTTTCTGAGTTCGAGGCCAGTCTGGTCTACAGAGTGAGTTCAGGAGAGCCAGGGCTACACAGAGAAACCCTGTCTCGAAAAACCAATAAATAAATAAATAAATAAATAAATAAATAGTAAGTGTTTATTTCTGTGCCAGGCACTTTACATTCATTATCTCAACAACTCTATGTGGACCTGAGAGGTAGATATGACCCCATTTTATAGACGAGGAAACCAGCTAACAGAGGCCGAAGGACGTGACCAAGATCACATAGTTGATGAGTGAGGGTTCCAGCCCAGTTGACTCCAAATTGCTCTCCCAGTGGAAACAAAACATCCCCTGAGAGTTTTATGCCTCACCTTTTGCTAAGCAGCCGGTCACTCAGTTCTGCCTGCAGAGGAATGTGTGAGTCTGGTCTCTAAGTCAGAAAGAGTTGGCTCTGGGAATGCCAGGAGGAGCTGTAGGCCCCTGAGGACCTGAATGCATCTTTCCTGAGCCATAACTTTATTGCAACAAATGCTCCTCCCTGGGATCCTTGAAGCTGGAGTCGTTTTCCCTGGAAGGATGGAGCCCAGTTGTTACTGGGTGGCCATATTCCCACGAAATGTGGAGATAGGAAACATGTGGGGAAGCTGTAGTTGTCAGAGGACAAGCTATCACTGGCAGACCCAACGGAATCAAAAAAGGCTGGTGCAGGGATCAGACAGGGATCTGCGGGTCTGTGGCCTGGGAGACCTACTTTCTCATCCACTGTGTGATCTCTGGCGAGCTCCTGCCTCTCTCTGGACCTCGCTTTCACACCTTTTGTGTAAAAACCAGCCAGACTACATACGCTGTAAACTGAACAGGCACCAGGCAGTTAGAATTAAATGGATACAGGAACAGGCAGAGACTCCTCCAGGGGGGTCACAAGAGATGGAAGACTGTGTTCTCTCTCTTCTGCCCCAGGCCATCCTGACCCTCTGGCTGAAGGTAAAGGATAGCTCTTTTGCCACTCGGAGCTAATTCTAGCCACCCTAGGCTCACTTTTGTAGGACAGCATTTGGGAATTGTCTCCATGCTCACAAGCCAGCACAGCTTCTGTGGAAGAGCCACCGCCCAGCCCTGGGTGTTCCCCTGGACTCCCATTGGGATCCTCTAATACTGTTTGCAGAGCTTGCACTCCCGCTCAAGCCTGAGGGTGCAGGCATGTCTCACGGCCATCAGCCGAACTGGCACATTCCATTTCAGGCCCATTACAGAACGGAATGACAGCAGCTGCCATTCGCTGGGCCTGGCTCAGCTGCAAATGCTTATGGCTATGAGCTCATTTAATGTCTGGATGAGCCAGAGGCCACCGAGAGAAGAGAAGTGGTGTGCCCGAGTTCTCCGTGCATGCTGGTGGTAGGATTCGAACCCAAGATCAGGAGTCTAGTCACTATAGGGTGCTGCCTTCCCAAGGTGCCTTCAGAGGTCCTCAAAAGTGAAAGGTCTCAACTTGTCCCCAACTGTTGCTTTTCAGACGGACAAATCAAGGCCCAGAGAGAGGTGACTGGTCCATCGTCATACAGCAACCAGATTCCTCAAACACTCTAGGCCACTGTCTCCAAAGTCTGCTCACATTGTTCCAGAAAACAGAGGGTGCCCCAGGCAGACGTGGTGGGATGAACAAGAAGTCTCATCTTGCCGGGCGTGGTGGCGCACGCCTTTAATCCCAGCACTTGGGAGGCAGAGGCAGGTGGATTTCTGAGTTCGAGGCCAGCCTGGTCTACAGAGTGAGTTCCAGGACAGCCAGGGCTACACAGAGAAACCCTGTCTCAGAAAAACGAAAAAAAAAAAAAAAAAGAAGTCTCATCTTGAGCAGTTCTTAGGAAGTCTAGACAGTGTGAAGGATTTGTGTAAGCCCATCTCCCAGAGGTCCTCAGGATTAGCACAGAGTCCCAGCATCCCTCTCAGCAGCCAGGAGGCTGTGGGTATCACTCTATTGGACTTACCACCAACCACTGATCTGGAGTGACATGTATGTCTAGAATATTCTTTCCTTCAGTTGTCTTGCCTAGCTAATGTCCGCCTGTCCCCGTGGAAGACCAACGCCACTTCCTCAGGGTTCCACGGGGAAGGCCTCTGTGAGCCTCCAGGTGTCAGCACCATGGACTTTGGTGACTCCAGCTCTTTCCTGTCTGTCACACACTGACCCAGCCTGGCCTATGGACTCACATCAGAGTCGTAGCAGTATTTATTGTTGGACCTTATCTGCCCAGCACTGACCTCCAAGGACAACATTCTAGAACTTCATATTAGCCTCATAAAACCAAGGAATGATGGAGCCTTTGTCTAAAAGAGGATCGGAGGCCCTGTATGGTGGTGCACACATATCACCCTAACACTTGAAAGGCTGCGGCAGAAGAATTGAAAAAAATCCAGGCCAGCTTATGCTACAGAGTGAGTTTAAAGTCAGCCTGTCTAGATTCTGTCTTAAAATAGACAAACTGTTGTGTAGCTCTTCCCCCAGATCCAAAATTTCCCTCCTGGCCTTGAGGAAGGAGACTCATAAGACTTAGGAGGCAAAGGTAACTTTTTTTTTTTCTAGTATAAAATGAAGTTTGTTTTGGGCATGAGAAGAAGGGATGAGAAGAGAGTGGAGGCAGAGAAAGCAAGGGGACAGAGAAGGACAGAGAGAGAGGAGAGAGAAAGAAGGGAAGAAGCTGTCCAGGAACATATGGGAAAAGAGGTAGGGAGAGGACACACACACACACAGAGGGAGAGGGGGAGAGGGGGAGGGGGAGAAGGGCAGGGGGAGGGGGAGGGGGAGAGAGAGAGTGGGAGAGAGGGAGAGGGAGAGAAGGAGGAGAGGGAGAGGGAAGAAAGAGAGAGGCCAGAGTGCAAGCAAAGAAAACTTACTATGGTTTGGGATGTTCCTGAAACCTACAGGATCCACAATACTGCCCCCCCTGCCCCACCCTCCACCAAGGTTGGAGTTGGAGCTCCGTTGATAAAGTGCTTGCCAAGTACTTGTGATCCCTGGGTTCCAGTCCCAGCACTGCAGAAGTCAAGCATGCTGATGGACACCTGTAATCAAAGCACTTGGGAGGTGCAGCAGGAGGGAGGATCAGGAATTCAAAGTCAGCCTCACCTACATAGCTAGTTTCAGGCTTGCTGGGAACACACAAGAGCTTATGCAAAAAAACCAAAAAACAACAAACAAAAAAAAAAAACAAAACAAAAGCAAAAACAAATAGAAACAAAACAAAAAGAAAAACAAACAAAAAAGGAACCAAATCAAACAAACCAGCAGTAAGCAATTGCTGTGTGGAAGAGACTGGCAGAGCTGCCTGCAAGTCTGTGCAGGAATCAGGGGCTCCAGGGGCTCCAGGGGCTCCAGGGGCTCCAGGGGCTCAGTCTCCCATGAGTTATCACAGAGGACCAGGCTTTGCAGCAATGTCATCCGTGCTCCCAAAAGTCACCCTGATAAACTCGCTGATTCACTAGGCTGAGTTTGGATGGGATAACCCTCCTGTCCAGTGAGTCTCAACCTGTGGGTCATGACCACTTTGGGGATTGCATATCAGATATCCTGCATATCAAATATTTACATTATGATTCATAACAGTAGCAAGAGTCCAGTTATCAAGTAGCAACAAAATAATTTTATGGTTGCGGGTCACCACAACATGAAGAATTGTTTTAAAGCATTAGGAAGGTTGAGAGCCACTGCTTTGGTCTGTCAATGGTGACCTAGCTGGGCTGAAGAGACTTCTGTTTGTGTCTCTCCCCCCCGGGGGGGGGAGAGGGGGGGAGTCACACAAGAAGAGTAAACATCAATGAACTGGAGAAAAACAAAACAAAACCTAAAACAGAAGCATCAGCCCCACTGACTCCAGGACGGCCCCTGAATTCTCTGCTGGGCCTCAGATCCCTAGAGAATGACCCTTCCCTCCCCACCCCCGCCCCTTTTTAACAATTTAATCTTTGTTTTGTTTTGTTTTTTATTGTGCATTGGTGTTTTGCATGTGTGTCTGTGTGAGGGTGTCGGATCCCCTGGAGCTGGAGTTGCAGACAGTTGTAAACCACCATGCGGGTGCTGGGAATCATAGCTGGGTCCTCTGGAAAAGCAGCCCCTGTGCTGGAGTGGCTCCCTTTTTAAAGCCACAGATCTCAGTGTCCGGATGGCACGGCACAGTCTCTCTAAGTTCTTTTAGCCCTATCAGTTCTGAGCATGTCAAAAAGAAAACTACCGTGCATAATAATAGTATCTCTCCTTTCTTGTGGGGGAGTGGGGTGGGGTTGGGTGGGGTGGATATTGGGGGTCATACCCGGGACCTTGTTAATGTCAAGTTAAGTTTTGTGCTGCTGAGTGACAGTCCCCCAAGCCCCATTTAATATTTTCCTTATCAGGGGCTGGAGAGATGGCTTAGCGGTTAAGAGCACCGACTGTTCTTCCAAAGGTCCTGAGTTCAAATCCCAGCAGCCACATGGTGGCTCACAACCATCCGTAATGAAATCTGATGCCCTCTTCTGGAGTGTCTGAAGACAGCTACAGTGTACTTACATTAAATAAATAAATAAATAGATAGATAAATAAATAAATAAATGAATAAATAAATAAAAGTTAAAAAATATTTTCCTTATCATCTTGCATGATATGTTCTTTTCATCCGACTGCTTCTGTCCTTCAGAGGCATCTCACCATGACCACACAGGTAGCAGTCTGATCTTCTGCACACTGTCCCTACCCAAAGCCCACAGCCTCCATCTCTCTCTCTCATCTCTCTGTACCCACATCTCAGCGCCATGCTGGCACCATGCAAATGTTCAGTGTTTTGACGCTTTTGTTTTTGTTTTTGTTTTTTTTGAGACAGGGTTTCTCTGTGTAGCCCTGGCTGTCCTAGAACTCACTTTGCAGACCAGGCTGGCCTCGAACTCAGAAATCCGCCTGCTTCTGCCTCCCGAGTGCTGGGATTAAAGGTGTGCGCCACCAGGCCCGGCTGATGCTTTTGTTTTAAAGAATATAATTCAGTACTTAGCCGTGAAAAAACCAATACCCTACGTGGTCTGCGGAGGTCTAGGTGGCTACTGGTGCTCAGTCAAGTTTTCTTTCTCCCAGTCAAGGCCTCTCTATGTGGTCCTGGTTGTCATGGAATTATACTCTGTAGACCAGGCTGGCCTTGAACTCATAGATATCTACCTGTCCTGCCTCTGGAGCTCTGAGGTTAAGGGCCAGCACCAACATGCCCACACTTTCCCCACTCATTCTTCAAAATCAAAAGTCGCACACGAGCCCCCATGTACCCACCTCTCTGCGTGCACAAGGCCAGGAACAGTCGAGTGTGAATGTAAGCAGCAGTTGACAGGGCTGACCAACAGGTCAGCAGATCTGCAGCCCATCCTACCTTGCTCGACGACCAAGACACTTTATAGATGATTGGTGAATCACATCAATACAGAGAGGAAACACTGTCCAGCAGACAGCCGGTCCCCAGAGAACCTTGGAAGCCACAAAACAGTAAAAAAAATCTCCTGCTTAGCAGAGGCTAACCCAAAATCTCTCCAAGCATGAAAGACTGGGCTGGTTAACCAGGCACACCGATGCCCCTCCCCTCCCCCATCCTATGGTCTTCCTGATTCCCCGTCCCTGTTCTGGCAAGACTTCCTCAATCTCTTCCAGACACCACACGCTCATTCCTATTTAAGGAGGCAACTTGTAAGGTTTATTGTTACCAAACAATTTTATTTATTTATTTTTTTAATTTCTAAAACAGACTGTTTTTGTTAAGGCTAAACTCCAGAGTCAGGAAGACCTGGATAAGAACCTGATATGCTTGCTTCTTCTTAGCAGCTTTAAAAGGTAATTTTCCCCTCCACTGAGTGGCCCCAGCTGATGGCTGTGTTTGGCTTGTGACATGGGGACAGTAGCAGAACCTTGGTGGTGATAAATGCAGAGATAAAGTAGATGGTGCTTTTCCAAGTTTGGTCCAGAACCGCAGCATTGATGTCATCTGGGAATCAGCCCCACCCTGACGCAGTGAATCAGAGGCTGGGCATGGGGCTCCACAATCTGCAATCCGTGTTACAACACACCTTCCAGAGAACTCTGGTGCTGTGCTGAGCACAGAGCCCGGTACGCAATTAACTAGGTAACAAATGATCCACCCTGCTGCCACTGA
Source organism: Mus musculus (assembly GCF_000001635.26). Classification (NCBI taxonomy): domain Eukaryota; kingdom Metazoa; phylum Chordata; class Mammalia; order Rodentia; family Muridae; genus Mus; species Mus musculus. Next base: position 129,036,140 of record NC_000070.6, on the reverse strand, counting down.
TCCACCCTGCTGCCACTGTTGTTAGTGTCCTTCCTGTGAAGCTGACTAAGTTCCCTCTGCCCTTTCCTCTTCATGCCTTACAAATACACTCATGGTCCAATTGCTAATAGGACCAGTTGCCCACACAACTGCCCTTTGGGGACCTATTTCCCAGCCTCTCCTGGCACATACCCAGTGATGTGTTTATGAAAAGATAAAGAGGTTTAAGATACGTTCTATGGGGATGTGGTGAGGTACGGAGGAAGGGGATGTCTCAGCAGGCCCATGCCAAGGCATCCCTTCCCCCTGAGGGACCAGCCACACGATGGTGTAGGATAGAAGAGAGTTTATTCAGGGCATGGGGAGGAGAGTTAAGAGGGTAGTAGAGTCAGAGAGAGGCAGAGAGAGAGAAGTAGAGAAGAATAGACGCCGGCCATGAGCTCGTGGAGGAGGGGGGAGGGAATGGGGAGAGAGGGGGAGCAAGAGAGCAAGAGAAGCAAGAGAAGGAAGTGGGGCAAGCAGGCCCTTTTATAGTGGGTCAGTCTACCTGGCTGTTGCCAGGTAACTGGGGGTGGGGTTTAGATAGAATGCTAACACCCAGGGACAGAGCTCATCATTTCTCTGGGTAGGTTAAGCCCCAGTTCCAGCTTTGCCCACATTTGCATGTCAACCATGTGTGCTCTGTGCAGATCTCCACACTCCGAGGTCTCTTTTCCTCTCACACAGGCCTCTCAGCTGAGCAGACCTGAGGCAACTTTCCTGCATACTGAGCTTCAAATGAAGCCTTGGCTCGGCTGAGGTGTAGGGAGGTGCTGCTTGCTGGGGGAGGAGCTGCTCGCTGAGGAGCAAGAAGCATTTCTGTTTGCCGGGTGGTTTTGGCAACACTTCACCCTGCTGACTCAATCTGGTCTGAGGTCAACCAAAACCCCGGGGCCTTTTTCTCAGGAACTGCAGATGCTTCGGGGGACTGGATCACCCTGTCCTACTTTGACTCGTAGGGCTTATTTCTTAAAAATAACACCACTTTCGAATTATAAGACTGAGCTGGCCTGCTAAGTGTGGTGCCGACTACCTAGAATTCAGGAAACTGGGGGCAGGAGGGTCTCAGGTCTGAGGTCAGCCTGGGCCTTGTCTCAAAAACAAAAACAAAACCATCACCAACAAAACAAAACAATGCCCCCCCACCCCACGCCACAAAAGAACAAAAACCAAAAACCATGCTTGATATAGTAAGTTAGGAAAACACTAAAGAAAAGTAAAACTAACTAGTAATGGACATTATACTTTTTTTTTCCTGACTTAAAAGCAAAAAACTCCTCAAACAAAGGAACAAACAAACAAAACCTCCCTACACTTAAAAATTTTCAATTTTCTTGTGGAAGAAAAACCGGAGAAAATGAAACCAATGTAATAGCCGGGCGTGGTGGCACACACCTTTAATCCCAGCACTAGGGAGGCAGAGGCAGGCAGATTTCTGAGTTCAAGGCCAGCCTGGTCTACAAAGTGAGTTTCAGGACAGCTAGAGCTACACAGAGAAACCCTGTCTTAAAAAAAAAAAAAACAAACAAACAAACAAACAAACAAACAAAAAAACAAAAACAACAAAAATAAAACCAATGTAATAAAAGGATAAGTTCAAATTCTAATGCCTCCGGATATAATCCACATAAAGGGTTTAACAGTGGAAACTTATCCCTCCCCTTGTCTGTAGACTTGGATTTAGGTCTGGCTTCTGTACTTCCTGGTTATGTCACAATCCGTTTAGTGTCTTGGAGCCTCAGTTTGGTCACCTGTATAATGGGGGTGACAATCACTGTTTCCCAGGACTGTGGCAAAGATGGAAATAATGGAAACTAATCTTGCAGTCAGGGTCTGCAAAAAGCTCAGAGTGGGGGCAAGAACTTGCCCTGGCTGACTGCTACTCGCTCTAATCTGGTCAGAGGTAACCTACCTGGCCTTGTTCTGCATCTCGCTACCCTGTTCCTTCTCCTCCCTCTGTCTTGCAGCATGTGTCTGGTGTCTGCATGTTGAGTAGTGACCGTCACTAACCATTTTATGCCCTGCTACTGGAAGCTCTTCCAGGGTAAGGGCCACATACCATCTTGTTCATTTCTCTGCTCCCGGTATCTAACAAGGTGCGCGTGACCTACTATGGCTGCTGAGAAGTGTGGAGCGAGCGAGCAAGGAAGCAAGCATTGGATAATGGGTTGTAGAAGAAAGGAATGAACATTTGGGAGACTGACTGTGACTGAAGGGCTGGCAGGCTGGGTGAGGAGGACCTGCGGATGATGTCATTCGATAGAACCACCCCCCACCCCGGCCCCTCCTACTACAGAGAGGGCCCTACCTCCTTTAACAGGCTTTGTCATAGCAGACAAGGCTCTCTGACATCTTGGGACAGGTAGGCCTAGCTCTCTGGTTACAGTACCTAGAGACGAGGCCTCCGGAAGCCCGGGAAGGAGGGAGTACAGGGGGCGTGGTGGAGCAGGGCGGGGCTGGAGGAGTGGAAACAGCCAGAGTGAGGGATGCCTCCACCCCAAGCCTGACACACTGACTGAATCAGTTGAAGTCTGACTTTGGAATGCAGTTCTCCGTCTGCAGCCCCACCTGTGGAGCGATCACTGGCCAGACTCCAGTCCAAGGCTGACTAAAAATAGTGTTGACTGGAGGCAGCAGTCTGGCTGGGTCCAAGCCCGACAGTGCTTTCGGCGAGCTCTAACCCAGACCTTCGCTTGCTTGCTGTGTGGTCTTATCTGTTTCTGGACCTGGAAATGGGGTGGAGGGGCTGTCTCTTCCTCTTTTTGATTGCTTAGGCAGCATCTTCACTTTCTCCCAGGCAACCTCCAAAAAGTCCCCAAAGCAAAAGCAAAACAAACAACTTGACGCTCTGGACTATTTTAAGTTCACTGAGCAGGTCTCTGAGAGGAACAGAGAACTCGTTGAGAAAAACTGGGGTTACCCTGAATTCGGCTCCAGCTTCAGCTTCCTTACCTATAAAATGACCAGGGATGACAGCTGCTCCCATCCCTGGGGACTAAGGCCTCTGTTTAGGAGGTGCACTGCAGGATGAGAACAGTGTGTCCTCCCCCTAGAAAAGGCTAAATGGCTTCAGAGCCAGCTCTTTCTTCCACCCTCCATACCACAACTTGAAGTCAGATGGGACCTTCTGTGACATTCCTGAGCCTGGTTTGGCCACAGCTAACAAACCAGATCGTGGGGGGGATTCTCTTCGCTGAGGGCCTGGCTGGTGTCAGGGCCTGCGGGAAGGGAGTTTTTAGAGGAGGAAGTGGTTGTGGTCAGACAGAATGATGGAGCAACTTGCTAGGATCTGAGTGGAAACCCCCAACTCCTACCGTGTTCTCATAGTGGGATGTGGGGGCAGACACTGTAGCTGCTCCACCCCCACCTCCATGAGAAAGTACCTGGTGTTCAGTCCAGGTTTCACTTGGGGCCATGTTAGAACAACAACGTAGCTGACCTGGTGAGGCCTCATACCAGCTGCTTGCCATCTTTGGCCAGGGAACCTGCCCCTCCCAAGGTAGTTTTGCATTCAGAGATGGGTGCTATCAGGCAGACCACTCTGCTTTGCTGTTCTGAGGTAAGATGCAGGGAGATGGCTCTTGCTGTAAGCTCCTGGTTTGCTGGGTGTCATGGGAGGTCCTTTCCCTTTCTGGGGGAGTGACAGATGCTCTGGAGTGGTAATAATATTGAGCCCAAGATGCTGTGGCTAAGGCAAGCTATTTTGTAAACCCTGGGCTGTTGGACGGTTCTGTCTAGAGAGGAAGCATTACCGAGGACGGTTGGAGGACTCAGTGGCTGCTCACTGAGGCTTAGAGAGCCTTCTGCACGTACTTCCTCATCAGCTAAGTAGGGCCATTCCCCATCGGTCCCCTTTCCTTTCTCTGTAAAAGAGAAGAGGTATGAGCTCTTCAAGGATCTCAGGCCTCTGACCTGCTCTTGAGCTGTGGCCATGGCGGGTCCCCTTCACCTCTCTGCTTTTAGTTTCTCTGTTTGTCCAATAGGTGTCTCACCCTTTCCCACTTATGGGGTCACTAAGTTTAAATGAGTGATGAGCATAAAGATTTTATTGAACAGAAAAGTGGACGCTAGCCAGATGTGAGGACCCAGGCCTGAACTCCCAGCACTTGGGAGGTTACAGTAGGAAGATGGCAATGTAGAATCTAACCTGGACTACAAGCATAAACTCTGTTTAAAAAAAAAGTGGGAGGAGAAATAGACACGAATGTATGGATGGGTTAGCCTCATGTCTCTGTACACACTGAGAAATTAGAGATGTACAACCCCAACATGTTACTGGAAGAAACCTTTAGAATAATCCCCATATGGCCTATGGCATTTCCATTGTCCCCAAGGACAAACCAGCCCCAGCTTTCACCCAGAATTCTTTGCCACTGGCATTCAGTTCTTCCTCAAGCTCTCCTGCTCTCGTCTCCAGACTTTCATTCATGAGTTCAGGTTCCCAGTGCCCTTATCTTCCGGTCTGACACACTCCTCTTCTGGGGTTCTCTAAATCAGAGGTTGCGTCCGTGTACCCAAGAGCCAGAGTCAGCAACTCTGAGTAGAGCGTCCTCAGCAACATCTCGCACATGTACACAAGCCCCCTAGTCCTGAAGACTGTTCTCTGAAAGTCACCCTTTGTGGCCCTCACGTGTACCCCCAACTGTGAGAAACACCTTGGGATACTTTGTATGGTCAGCCTTGTGCTGACACTGGAGACACACAAGTGGACATCTTTGTCCTTAGGGGTTTCAGACTGGTGGGGAAGGGACAAAGTAACCACAGATCTAAACATGAGTACTGTTTTTGTTTTGTTTTTGTTTGTTTTTTTGTCCTTCCTTCTTTCTTTTCCTTCTTTCTTTTCCTTCCTTCCTTCCTTCCTTCCTTCCTTCCTTCCTTCCTTCCTTCCTTCCTTCCTCCCTTCCTCCCTCCCTCCCTCCCTCCCTCTCTCCCTCTCTCCCTCCCTCCCTCCCCCTCTCTCTTTCTTTCTTTTTTCTTTCTTTCTCCCTTTCAGAGATAGGGTTTCTCTGGGGAGCCCTGGCTATCCTAGAACTCACTCTGTCTGTAGACCAGGCTGGCCTTGAACTCACAGAGATCTGCCTTTCTGGGTCTCCCAAGTGCTAGGATTAAAGGTGTGTACCACCACCCAGATTCCCTTAAAGACTCTTGTATGATGTTTTGAATGAAGAGTTTGTGGTTTTGGTCACCTGAGGTTGAAAAAAAAAGTCATGATTAACAGGAGACCAGCTCTGCTGAAGTGAAACCTTTGCTTCGCTGGGGTCACTGATGCTGGGTAGCCGGGGTCACTGATGCTAGGTAGCCGGGGTCACTGATGCTGGGTAGCTGGGGTCACTGATGCTGGGTAGCCGGGGCCACTGATGCTGGGAAGCTGGGGTCACTGATGCTGGGTAGCTGGGGCCACTGATGCTGGGAAGCTGGGGTCACTGATGCTGGGAAGCTGGGGTCACTGATGCTGGGTAGCCGGGGTCACTGATGCTGGGTAGCCGGGGTCACTGATGCTGGGTAGCCGGGGTCACTGATGCTGGGTAGCTGGGGTCACTGATGCTGGGTAGCTGAGGTCACTGATGCTGGGAAGCTGGGGTCACTGATGCTGGGTAGCCGGGGTCACTGATGCTGGGTAGCCGGGGTCACTGATGCTGGGAAGCTGGGGTCACTGATGCTGGGTAGCTGGGGTCACTGATGCTGGGTAGCCGGGGTCACTGATGCTGGGTAGCCGGGGGTCACTGATGCTGGGTAGCTGAGGTCACTGATGCTGGGAAGCTGGGGTCACTGATGCTGGGAAGCTGGGGTCACTGATGCTGGGTAGCCGGGGTCACTGATGCTGGGTAGCTGGGGTCACTGATGCTAGGTAGCTGGGGTCACTGATGCTGGGAAGCTGGGGTCACTGATGCTGGGAAGCTGGGGTCACTGATGCTGGGAAGCTGGGGTCACTGATGCTAGGTAGCCGGGGGTCACTGATGCTGGGTAGCTGAGGTCACTGATGCTAGTTAGCTGGGGTCACTGATGCTGGGAAGCTGGGTTCACTGATGCTGGGAAGCTGGGGTCACTGATGCTGGGAAGCTGGGGTCACTGATGCTAGGTAGCCGGGGGTCACTGATGCTGGGTAGCTGAGGTCACTGATGCTAGTTAGCTGGGGTCACTGATGCTGGGTAGCTGAGGTCACTGATGCTAGTTAGCTGGGGTCACTGATGCTGGGTAGCTGAGGTCACTGATGCTAGTTAGCTGGGGTCACTGATGCTGGGTAGCCGGGGTCACTGATGCTGGGTAGCTGGGACCACTGATGCTGGGTAGCCGGGGTCACTGATGCTGGGAAGCTGGGGTCACTGATGCTAGGTAGCCGGGGGTCACTGATGCTGGGTAGCTGAGGTCACTGATGCTAGTTAGCTGGGGTCACTGATGCTGGGTAGCCGGGGTCACTGATGCTAGTTAGCTGGGGTCACTGATGCTGGGTAGCTGGGGTCACTGATGCTGGGTAGCTGGGGTCACTGATGCTGGGTAGCCGGGGTCACTGATGCTGGGTAGCCGGGGTCACTGATGCTGGGTAGCCGGGGTCACTGATGCTGGGTAGCCTGGGTCACTGATGCTGGGTAGCCGGGGTCACTGATGCTGGGTAGCTGGGGTCACTGATGCTAGGTAGCTGGGGTCACTGATGCTGGGAAGCTGGGTTCACTGATGCTGGGAAGCTGGGGTCACTGATGCTGGGAAGCTGGGGTCACTGATGCTAGGTAGCCGGGGGTCACTGATGCTGGGTAGCTGAGGTCACTGATGCTAGTTAGCTGGGGTCACTGATGCTGGGTAGCTGAGGTCACTGATGCTAGTTAGCTGGGGTCACTGATGCTGGGTAGCTGAGGTCACTGATGCTAGTTAGCTGGGGTCACTGATGCTGGGTAGCCAGGGTCACTGATGCTGGGGTCACTGATGCTGGGTAGCTGGGGTCACTGATGCTGGGTAGCTGGGGTCACTGATGCTGGGTAGCTGGGGTCACTGATGCTGGGTAGCCGGGGTCACTGATGCTGGGTAGCCGGGGTCACTGATGCTGGGTAGCTGGGGTCACTGATGCTGGGTAGCCGGGGTCACTGATGCTGGGTAGCTGGGGTCACTGATGCTAGGTAGCTGGGGTCACTGATGCTGGGAAGCTGGGTTCACTGATGCTGGGAAGCTGGGGTCACTGATGCTGGGAAGCTGGGGTCACTGATGCTAGGTAGCCGGGGGTCACTGATGCTGGGTAGCTGAGGTCACTGATGCTAGTTAGCTGGGGTCACTGATGCTGGGTAGCTGAGGTCACTGATGCTAGTTAGCTGGGGTCACTGATGCTGGGTAGCTGAGGTCACTGATGCTAGTTAGCTGGGGTCACTGATGCTGGGTAGCCGGGGTCACTGATGCTGGGTAGCTGGGACCACTGATGCTGGGTAGCCAGGGTCACTGATGCTGGGAAGCTGGGGTCACTGATGCTAGGTAGCCGGGGGTCACTGATGCTGGGTAGCTGAGGTCACTGATGCTAGTTAGCTGGGGTCACTGATGCTGGGTAGCTGAGGTCACTGATGCTAGTTAGCTGGGGTCACTGATGCTGGGTAGCCGGGGTCACTGATGCTGGGTAGCTGGGACCACTGATGCTGGGTAGCCGGGGTCACTGATGCTGGGTAGCTGGGGTCACTGATGCTAGGTAGCCGGGGGTCACTGATGCTGGGTAGCTGAGGTCACTGATGCTAGTTAGCTGGGGTCACTGATGCTGGGTAGCCGAGGTCACTGATGCTAGTTAGCTGGGGTCACTGATGCTGGGTAGCCGGGGTCACTGATGCTGGGTAGCTGGGACCACTGATGCTGGGTAGCCGGGGTCACTGATTCTGGGTAGCCGGGGTCACTGATGCTGGGTAGCTGGGACCACTGATGCTGGGTAGCCGGGGTCACTGATGCTGGGAAGCTGGGGTCACTGATGCTGGGTAGCTGGGGCCACTGATGCTAGTTAGCTGGGGTCACTGATGCTGGGTAGCTGAGGTCACTGATGCTGGGAAGCCGGGGTCACTGATGCTGGGTAGCCGGGGTCACTGATGCTGGGTAGCCGGGGTCACTGATGCTGGGTAGCTGGGACCACTGATGCTGGGAAGCTGGGGTCACTGATGCTGGGAAGCTGGGGTCACTGATGCTGGGTAGCCGGGGTCACTGATGCTGGGTAGCTGGGGTCACTGATGCTGGGTAGCTGGGGTCACTGATGCTGGGTAGCTGAGGTCACTGATGCTGGGTAGTTTGGCCTGAAGAAATAGCTTTGGTCAACAAGAGATCACCATTTCTCAGATCAAACATCTCCAAGACATTTTTCCTCGGGGTCAGCAGCCAGAAGCTGTTTGGTCCAGAGGAGCCCCAAGCTGCATCTCATGCTGATAACTGAACTTGGTAATGAGTGGAAATCTCCAACCTGGTCCTAGTTTTGGCAGCATGGAAGTTGTAGGATTGAAGGAAAGGGTCATGGAGAAGAGCTGAGAGTCTGGGAGAGGTCACCATGAAGGTGCAGTTTCTGCTGCAGTAGAGACCTAGGCAGACTGGACATGTCAAGACCACGGAGTGAGCAGCAGAGACAGTAGCAGGTAGGAGGTGGAATTAGCTTCAGCCCATTGCTTTGAACATGGCTTTTCCAGCTCAAGATCTCAAATGTCCCCACAATCTTCCCTAAAAGATAAGCTGTGTGTGTTGTGGGTAGTAGAGATGGGGAACCCGGCAAGCCAGCCCCTCTGCAGCTCAGAAGATTAAGTCCAAGACATCCCAGCTTTTTACAGTGTTGAATTTTGATTTTGCTTAGCGATGGTTATAATTGTGTTAGGGGCTTAGCCTTGTGCTCTATGTATTCAGATACTGATTTCTGTGCCCTGAGATCTAATGACAGCCCAGACTCAGGCCTTGTCATGAATATTGAAGACTCTCCTGTATCAATGTGCTGTAAAAAATGCTCCGCAATTATCTCTGATCGGCTAATAAAAAGCTGAACAGGCAATGACTGGGCAGAGAAGAGAGAAAGTCTGGACTTCCAATCCTTGCAACAGGTCCTGGGGAGAAGAGACAGGTAGTAGGAATTTGTCACAAGGTGCCATCCTGGAAAACGAGGACCACAGTGTTGGAAGAGCTGAGATGGCTATGAGACAAAGGGTCCGGGGTGGTGGGGGGTGGAGGAGATTGAGATGAACAGGTCACCAGGGATTCTCCATGAGGACACACATAGAGCAGAGCGAGCCAGGGCGCTCTAAATGCAAGGAACCCGGGGCCTAGAGCTGGGAGGTAAATAGTTTAGATTAGCTCAGAACCTACCCAGTTTAGGCTTACAGCTTGTTAGTAAAAAATACCAAGTCTCAGTGTTAATTACTGGGGAGCTGGAATGGGCAGAGAGAGGCCCTGTAGATATTTGGGAGCAAAAGGGAAAGGGGCGTAGTAACCCCTACCCTCCAAAACTCTACTACATAACTGTGCCCTGGTTCTTTTTTTTTTTTTTTTTTTTTTTGGTTTTTCGAGACAGGGTTTCTCTGTGTAGCCCTGACTGTCCTGGAACTCACTTTGTAGACCAGGCTGGCCTCGAACTCAGAAATCCGCCTGCCTCTGCCTCCCGAGTGCTGGGATTAAAGGCATGCGCCACCACGCCTGGCTCCTGGTTCTTGAAATAAGGAAGTATATAACTTATTTTGGATTTTTACAGAGGCTCACAACTAAAAGACTTTAAATTTAGCCAGATATAGCGGTGCACGCCTTTAGTCCCAGTACAGGAAGCAGAGGCAGGCAGATCTCTGAGTTCACGGTTAGCCTGGTCTAAAGAGGAGAACCAACCAGGGTTACATAATGAGATAAAACCCTGTCTTAATCGAGAGACAGACAGATGTACACACTTTTGACTTCTAAAGTGACCCTAAACTTTCAAAGTGTTGAAATGTTTAAGTACTGTGGGACTTTTAAAGTTATGTGTTTCATATTGTGGTATTACCATGACATCATGGGGACAGACAGAGTAAAGATTATCGCTTCCTAGTGATAACAGCGATCGATAAATCTGTAGGTGAAGTTGGCAAGGGGTTAGTTATCCAGGTTAGGCTGGGGTTTTCTTTTTTCTTTTTTTGTCAGCTTGACACAAATTAAAGTAATCTGGAAAGAGGGACTCTTAACTGACCTGCTGGCAAATCTTTGAGCATTTTCTTGACTAATGATTGAACTGGGAGTGCCCGGCCCACTGTGAGTAGTGTCATACCTGGGCTGGGTTATATATGAGCAAAGCAGGGGCTACAAGCCAGCAAGCAGCACTCCTCCATGACCTCGGCTTCAGTTCCTGCCTTCAGGTTCCTGCCCTGGTTTCCCTTGATGGTGGCCAGTGACCTGTAAGACAACCAACCCCTTTCCTCCCCCCAAGTTGTTCTTGGTCAGTGTCTTGTCACACCAACAGAAAGCCAACTGGGACAACTTGCCTCTTCACTCCTGTATACGTTAAGGAGTAGGTCTTTCGCCGGGCAGTGGTAGTGCATGCCTTTAATCCCAGCACTTGGGAGGCAGAGGCAGACGGATTTCTGAGTTTGAGGCCAGCCTGGCCTATAGAGTGAGTTCCAGGACAGCCAGGGCTACACAGAGAAACCCTGTCTCAAAAAACAAACAAACAAACAAACAAAACCAACAACAAAAAGGAGTAGGTCTTTCAATAGTAAGGCCTATTAATAAGGCTGGAGGAGAACTGGGCCAGGTGTGTGTCCGTCTGTGGATAGGCCCTCTACCTCTGTGGGCCTCTGTTTGTCTCCTGTGTCGTGGCAGAATTGAAAAAGGGATAGTTAGAGGCCTTTGTAGTTCCAACAGTTCTTAAAAATCATGGCTTTCTAGGTCAGGAGCAGTGGGGGAAAGGAGACAGAGGCACAGAGGGTACCTGGCTGATGAGGGAGTCCCATTTGTGCCAAGGGCTGCTGGGAGATGGAGCCCTGTCTCCTTGTCCTCACCTCTCCTCCCATGAGGGTGCAAAGTCCTTTTTTGTGGAGTCTTGCCTAAAGCCGCAAGGCCGCTGGGTACTTCCTTGCCTGAGCCCTCTGTCTTATCTGGCTGGCCCATAGCCCGCCCTGGCTGGTGACTGGCTGCTTCTCTCTAACTAGCTCAACCTTGGAGTCCAGGATGGGAAAAGACAGCCTTGGATCCCTGCCCAGTGCTGCAGCAGTGAAGGGCTCTAGAGTCAGACCCGGGCTTAACTTCCTTCCAGCTCTGTTGCATTTTAGACAGGCTGTGAGGGTTAGCGGCAGTGGCCTGACAGTTTCACTGTGTCAACATCTGCCTGCCCAGAGAAGTACAGACTCCAACTGCAGCTGAGCCAGTGACGTCCCTGGGTCTCTCCAGCTTCTCCACTCACCTTGCAGGTCTCAGGACATCCTGCTTGCTCCTCTGAGTCTGTTTCATTCTGGCTTTCATGGAGCTAAGGATTGAACGCAGAGCCTTGAGCCACAGCCTCTGAGCCTCTATTTTGAATTTGTTTAACTTGGAAATAATTACTAGCATGAGCGCTACTTTCCTGCCTTAAGATTTCTAATATTTACTAAACTCTGAATCTTACAAAATATTCTAAATTACCTTTTTATTTATTTATGGTGTATGCCTTTCCTTGTGCATACATGTGGCGGTCAGAGCCTCCACACATATCCCACATACCCTGTGGCACATACGTGCCCCTTCTCTACAAAATAAATAAAATGTAATTAAAAACCTTTTTTTAAATTTTTTTTTTAAAGCTGAATCTGGTCTGGCATGGTGGTATATGCATTTAATACCAGCACTCAGGAGGCAGAGGCAGAAGGATTTCTTTTGGTTAAAGACCAGGCTGATTGACGTAGTGAGTTCCAGGCAAGCCAGAGATACATAGTGAGACTGTCTCAGAAAACAAACAGATAACAAGGAACCTTTAAGACTAGTCCCTTCTGGCTGGTCCGTGAGCTCTCTCCATCCATCCCTCAGGGCCAGTCTCCATTGTGTACTTCTCTTTGGACTTTTCCCTCCTCCCTCCCCCCTTCCCTAGGAGCTGGCTGGCCCTCAAAATGCCTGACTCACCTATTGGGCTGTTGCGGTATTCATTCTACATTGACCCCGCAAACCTGTGAGCCCCAAATCACCCACGCTTGCATAGACCGGTTGAGTGGTGCTTCCCCTTCCTTGTGTGGTTGGGTAAACGTTTTCCCCCCTCAGCTTGAACAGCACTTAGGGGCTGGAGAGATGGCTCTGTGTTTAAGGATGTGTAGTGCCTTTGCAGGGGACTTGAGTTTAGTTCCCAGTGCAACCCCACCTGTCACTCTAGATCCAGGGTGATTTGAGGCCTGAGGCCCCCATGTTCATGTGCACACTTACACACAATTAAAAATAAACAGATCGGGCTGGTGAGATGGCTCAGTGGGTAAGAGCTCTTACCCGACTGCTCTTCCAAAGGTCCGGAGTTCAAATCCCAGCAACCACATGGTGGCTCACAACCATCTGTAACGAGATCTGACTCCCTCTTCTGGAGTGTCTGAAGACAGCTACAGTGTACTTACATATAATAAATAAATAAACCTTAAAAATAAATAAATAAATAAAATAAATAAAATAAACAGATCTGAGCATGGTGACGCATGTCTTTAATCCTGGTACTTAGGAGCCAGAGGTAAGTGGATCTCTGAGTCTGGGGCTAGCTGGGTCTATAGAGCCAGCTTCAGGATAGCCAGAGCTAAACAGAGAAACTCTTGTCTTGAAAAACAAAACAAAATAAATAACAGAAATAAATCTTTAAAAGAGAAGCACTTTTAGACTACAGAGATGGCTCGGCAGTTAAGAGCATCAACTGTTCTTTCCAGGGACTCAGGTTTGAGTCCCAGCACCCACATGGTGGTCGCCATCACTTGCAACGCTGAGTTACACTGTGATCTGACACTCTCTTCTGGCTCCTATAGGTACTGCACATTCTAAACTGACAAACACACAGGTAAAACACCCACACACATCAAAAATAAAAATAGGTCTAAAAATTTTTTTTTAAAGAAGCACTTTGAGATGCACAGTTTCAAGCTCAGCCACTTGAAGGAAGCAGTTCAAAGCCTCTAGATCCCTCTACATCCCTGGATACCTCTCTTTCAGAAAGTCAGACTCTGGTAAGGTGATATGGTGTTATGGTAACATACTCTGCTGATACAGCAAGAGCTGGTAGAGGTTGGGATTTCTGACTTGGCATAGGGTGCTTCAAGGGCAGAGTGAAGGTGCAGAAAAGGGGTCAGGTCTGGGGCAGGCACAAGGGGACAGATGTGGTTCCAGATGTGTCTCTCTCAGGGTAGCCTTGGGCAGCTTTTGATTCAATCACTGTTGTTTCATAAGGCAGCCTTGGGGTCAGTATGGGACATACATGTCAACCTAGGGACAAGCGCTCTGAAAATGAAAGGGGCTGAGGATGCTGCGTGGACACAGCAGGTGTATGTCACCAGAGACACTCAAGGGCTTTAACTGGACTGTCCTGCTGACGGTGATGCTATTGTTGGAACCTCTGAAGCATCCCTGGGGTGCTTACTTTTGTCAGACCCTAACCGGGTCTTTCTTCCCAAAAATCTAGACTCCTTTGCTTGGACCTAGAGGTCCCTAAATGGGATTAAAACCCTTAGGACACAAACATCCAACTTCAGGGCATGAGCATCCCAGAGAGAGGACTTGAAGGTGCCCACAGCTTCCGGGCTCTGTGGTGATGCACCCACCTTCCCCCAGAGTGGTCAAAGGTTCTGTGCAGATCCTGTACAAAGTGAGGCTCACAGTGCATTATTTCAGTTAGGGTGATATGAGCCACAGACTGGGTACCTGCCCTGGGCTACACCGAGACAGAGAGCATGGCAGTGAGGTGCATCTGGGCACTCTCAGGCTCAGAACAAAATGGTCGCCTAGTAAGTCTATTTCTGGGACTTTCATATCTCCCTGGGAAGACTGTTTTCCAGGAAAGCTCCTTGGGTATGTGTCATGGCCCACGCAAACTTGGGAAGAGTGGTTTCTTCCATGACCTCAGCAAGTTATGAGACATGGGTTCTTGTCTTGGTCCTCCTGACTCTCTCCATGACATATCACTCACACTTGCCAGGTTTCTGTTGGCCTGGAGATAGGGAGTGGGCCCGGCCTCTCTGACATGCAAGACCAAAGGGGAAATTTCTTGAATTTTGGCTTTGAATGATGGGAGAATCCTGATGGTAGGGCCCTGGGAGGCATCAGGCCCGAGGTAAAGGCCAGAAAGACCAGAGTGTTGGCCCCAGGATCCCTTTGCAGGCTGTCTGAGAGCGCACCAACCCCTCCTGGCACCCTCACACCCTCAAACTGCAGTGTCGATTAGGGATACCCTCTCTGACTGTCCAGGAAAGTCCAGTCCCTCTTTGTTATAAAGTTCTCTGGCTACTTCTATTTGTCTACAATAAAAAAAAAATAGTTATAAATAACTATTGCAACTGTAGTCATGTGTTAGCTCTGTCTCCTGGCCAGACTCAGGCTCCCAGAAGCACTCATGAGTGTTTGCTCTCCAGAGGCCAACACACTCACTGTTTCTGTTGCACCCAAAGGGCTCTTTGTATCTCTGCTGTCTTCCTAGGTGCCGGGGGAAACCCAGCGGATGGTGAGTGAGCATCAGGATGAGCAGGATGCTCTGTGAAGAGCTTCATCTCTGAAGTATAGTGGTGGCAGATCCTGCATAAGCAAGCAGTGCTCCAGGGAGAGGAGGAAGATGCGTGTGGGCCCAGCTGGGACCCCAGGGTCTTTCCAGCCCTAGAGGCTTCAGCTACGGCTCATCTCATTCCGCTGCCTTCTACCCATCCGCATCCACTCTTCTCACTCTCGGGTACTTGATGTTCATTCTCCTCTCTGTGCTCCGTCTATTCTGTCCCGAGGCCTTTATAAAAGCTGTCCCACCACTACCAATGAGCATAGATCCCTTCTGAAAATGCATCATACAGTCAGCTCTGCGTTCTTCAGCCTGAGTGTCTTCCAGGCTGCCACAGGGAGTCAGTTGCTCCGTTGCTGAGCCCTGCAGTCTAGGACATCCTCTGTGGAGTACCAAACTTACCATTCTGGGCCAATTGCTTCTCCAGCCTCTAACCAACTGGGAGCTGCTTGAGAGCAGGGGTTAGCTTGGTTTGCCTCTGTGCTCTCTAATGCCCGGCCGCACCTGGCACCAGGAGAGCTTCTAACAGGCAGGAGTCTGGGTTTCTAGGAGGGGCAACCATACAAGGTCAGCTGACTATAGGTGGTACTAACTTAGCTTAGGCCCAATGAAGGATATACAAGTTACCCCAGATCCTACAGTACCTCAGTTACCAAGCCAAGACTGGGACCCGAGGGTCCTGACAGTTGATCCATGGCTTTGGCTCTGACAGCAGTGAACAGCCTCCAGGCATTAAGCAAGGGTGCCTGAAGGCCCCAAGGGCCCAGGTCCTGCAGCTGCTCACTCCATGCTGGCTCAGTCCCTCTGGCTGGGCGCTCAGCCAACAGCAGCATGGGACTCTGCCTGCCCCTTGCCAAAGGTTGTGCTGTCAGCGTTTTGGGGAGGCAGCCAGGCCACTTCCCCACGGGGATGCTCAGATACAGACCGGGAACAGCAGCATCTCTGGACTAAGGGTTCCGGGGCTTGACTCCTAAGCAGAGTCCTTCTGAATGACTTGATTAGATGGAACCTGATTAAGCTGGGACAACAGCCTCAAGTGCACACAAAAGATCCTAGGATGCACTCGGCAAATGCTCAGCGCGGCTCACGTAACACAGTAGGAAGGGCAGGCCAAGTGGGGGACAGCCAGGGCAAACTGTCAGGTGCCACCGGCTCACTAGCTCTGCAAGTGCGTATGCCTCCATTGTCTGTAAGATGTGAATATAGCCACGCTTATCTGGGGGGGGAAAATGAAGTCATTTAATGTGACATTCTTCACCACCTCTGTGGTCTGCAGTGCTCACAGCTACGGTGCACACAGGACCACGGCTCACCCCATTCACTAACATCCTGGCTTGATGCAGGTTTCAGAGCTAGACAAGCTGGGGCCAAGCATCTTCTAGGTTGTTTATGTAGCGTGATGATGGTGACACTCACCTTGCGGGTGTAAGCGTCAGCTGGGGGAACTCACAGATGGTGTTCTGTGCTGCCAGCATTGCACTGAGGGATGCTACTCCCTGCATTCACCCCTCTCTAACTCCGCTGCCCACACCTCCTCCTTGAAGCTTCCTGTATGACGTACGACGGCTGCTCCCTTGGTTCTCTGTCTTGCATCCCAGTCTACACCACACAATTCTATTCTTGGCTGGGCCAGGTTCCTGCTGATCATTTTCCCAGGCCACAGGCTTCTTTCTCCCTTCCTCAGATCCTTCGTTCCTTACAGGGCTCCACAGTTAGAGAAGCTGGCTCTCTCTGAACATACCCCAGGTCTTAGGATGAGGCATAAGATCTAGGCAAAACCAACCAACCACCCTGCCTCTAATGGCTGGCTCAGATGTGGACACGTGACCTTATCCAGTCCTCACTGAATCTCAGGGCTTTTGCCAGGAATTCTGGGATTCTGGTCTACTTTCCATTATAGATGGTGTGAAGTGTAGATGCAATGCTTAAAACTTGTGGTACCATGAAAGCTGACAGGATGCTGGTAGAGACAGATGCTCATCAAACCATGTCTGGCTCCCACGGTCCAGTAGCCTTGAACAAACAAACATGCTTTTGTGTTAAGCAAAATTTCTGTTATTTGCAGTGCAAAGTATCCTGACTCAAAAAACCACCCGGAAAGGACTTTGTCTCACTAACACTAGCATTTATTCCCTTATATAACTGGGTCCCTGCTACACGCCAGGCTCTATGCTGGGTCCAATATCAGGAAACTTATATGATGGGAAGAACTGGAAAGTAAAATCTGACCTCGGGGACAGCCTCTGATGCCCAGTTTGACCTGCTTGGCATCTATTCCCTCTTCCGGATCGTGGGGCCCTCCCTGACTTCTTTTTGGGAAACCACCTAAAGGCCCAGTTAGTCAACCCAGCCAACTAGCAAAATTCATGTTCCTAGCCACAGTTGGTGAGAGACGTGAGTTAGCCCTGAGACTACAGACTCCCCATCTTTTTCTTGGGTCACTAAACAGGAAATACAAGCCCGGGGTTTCCTCATGCTGAAGAAGAGTGCCAAGACCAAGTGCTTCCTCTGTGTGTCCTGAGGCGGGTGATCCAGACAGGGACGAGGCAGATACAGTCCCTCTTGCTGAGCTCTGGCTTAGGTAAATAGCAAGTCACCACAGCACAGCCACACAAGAGACAATCAGAGGACACCAACTAGTTTTGAAAATTATTTTTTTCCCAGTGTTTTAATACTATGTGCCATAGAAACATACAAAATGTAATTTTATACTTAAAAACATTTATGCGACATGATAAACAGAAAAGTTAGAACACACTAAAAACTTAAAAAAAATAAACATTTTAGTCCTGCCATGTAGCTCTGATCACATCATTATCTTCAACCATTCCAAATACTTTTTTTTAAAAAAAGAATTATTTTATTTTACTTTATATGTACGAGTACACTGTCTCTGTCTTCAAACACACCAGAAGAGGGCATCAGATCCCATTACGGATGGTTGTGAGCCACCATGTGGTTGCGGGGATTTGAACTCACGACCTCTGGAAGAGCAGTCAGTGCTCCTACCCACTGAGCCATCTCTCCAGCCCCCAAATGTTTTTCTACATTAACTTTGACTATAGTACAGTGGAGGATGACTTGTTTTCTGATCTCCTGCTTCTCCTCCTTAGTGCTTAGGTTATGGGCATGTGAGACCCCAGTTTTTATGGGGTTAGGATCCCAGCTAGGACTTAATATCAACTGAGGCATGTCCCCATCCTGCTACACAAACTTGAAAAAACAAACAAACAAACAAACAAAAAACCCAAAGGCTATGAAATGGCTCCATCTGTAAAGGCACCTTTGCCACACAAGTTTGACAAATTGAGCTTGATCCCTGGAATCCACAGAGAAGGCGAACACACACACACACACACACACACACCTTTAAAAAAATCTAAATGCAGCTGGGTGGTGGTGGCCCATGCCTTTAGTCCCAGCATTTTGGAGGCAGAGGCAGGCGGATTTCCGAGTTTGAGGCCAGCCTGGTCTACAAAGTGAGTTCCAGGACAGCCAGGGCTATACAGAAAAACCCTGTCTCGAAAAAACAAAACAAAAAAAAAAAGCGCAGTAGACACACCACCAAGTGGCTCTTCCTGCTACCGGGGTGGGGGGTGGGGGATGGGGGGTGGGATTCACCAAGGCCAACGGGCATTTCAGAATGGCCGGCTTCACTGCTTTAACTCCACCCTCTATGGAAGACCACCAAACTTCTGGATTCTCCTG
Source organism: Mus musculus (assembly GCF_000001635.26). Classification (NCBI taxonomy): domain Eukaryota; kingdom Metazoa; phylum Chordata; class Mammalia; order Rodentia; family Muridae; genus Mus; species Mus musculus. The sequence goes on along the minus strand of NC_000070.6, from coordinate 129,017,767 downwards.
AGCTGCCAGATGTACCCCTGGGTGGAAATGGATCCATCCCATTCCTAGGGCTGCAGACTTGAGTGGAAATTGTCAGGAGGAGCGTGAACCTGACACGGCAGCTAGCCAGATAGGATAGACATGACCCAGACTCACTGAGAGCCAGAGCTGATGTAGCAAGCCCTCCTCGGGCTGGCTGTACCTGCACACAGTCACCACCCCACTGCCAGGGCTGCCTCAGGAACTGCCCTGCCTGAGGCCAGGCAAGCTGAGGTGTGACACTAGGGAGGAGCTGGGCTGGGCAAGAAGAGTCTCTTGTGAGAATCTGTTGCCTTCTGCCTTAGAATCTTTGAAAATTGCCCTGTAATAGGGAGGGGAGCTGAGGGTTTCCAGCTCCGGTGTTCTAAGGAAATGAGTAAGCATGTGCCGAAAGCTCTTGTAGCGGGATAAGGACTGGAAACAACCTAAGTTTCCAACAGCAGGGAGACCGGCTGATTCATCGTGGGACAGATAGTGTGCAATTACAGCCGAATCCCTTCAGAAAAGCTACCGGGCGAGTAAACCCGCGAGTGAAGTGATGCAGAATTGGATTTTGGTTTTGTTCTCTTTAGTTTTTAATCAGTTGCTCATATAGCCCAGGCTGGTCTTGAACTCACTGCAAAGCTGAGAATGCCTTTGAATGTCTGATCCCTCTGGCTCTACTGTTCAAGTGCTGGGATCAGATGCATGCCCCACCACGCCCATCATGGGGTTATATTTAAAACTGAATTTCTGGATGACCTCTTATGTTGCTCCAAAGACAGTGAAGTTTCTGTCTATGATGTTTCTCCTGATGTCAACATCATAGCTGGGGTAGTTGTCGGCAGTCTTTCCACTGGTGGTCTTTCTCCATTCCCCCACACACCACATCTAACTTTTTTGTTGTTGTCTTTTCGAGACGGGTTTCTCTGTGTAGCCCTGGCTGTCCTGGAACTCACTCTCCTGAGTGCTGGGATTAAAGGCGTGCGCCACCATGCCTGGCTAACTGCTTTTTAACTTATATGAAACCTACCACCATTCCTCATGGGTTAACTGTGATTCCCATGTCACTGAGGGTCAGAGGCTATTTTCCCCAAGAAAGTGAGCTTTCAGTGTCAAGATCTAACCACAGGTCATCTTTGTCACCCTCAGAAACCTTTTGAGCAAAGACCTACTCACAGCTGACAAAACTGAGCCCCCCCCTGCCCCGCCCCCTTAGCAAAGGCTGGAATGTGGGCGGAGTTAAGGTGGCACGTGGCCAGAAGTCAGGAGCATCACCTCTTCTGCTCTTCTGGGCTCTTCACATTACTCAAGAGCTGAAAGACCTCTTTTATTTCCTTGCATTTTCTTTGAAAAATCATAATCCAATCAGGGTCAGACTTCCCCAAAACTCTAGGCCCTGGCACACTTGATCTGAGAATCCCTGTACTTTCCCCGGGGCTGTGTCCTCTGTGGGAATCTCCCGCTCTTCTGCAGAAGCGCCTCTTACCTCCGGAACCACACCATTAGCCTTTCCTTTTCTGTTTAGCTTTTCTCCCAAAATGGTCTTAAGGCATATCCTTCCCCGACCCTCGAGCGCGCACTGAGATTGGAGCGCAGTAACCCTGGCAGGGGGACGCATGGCAACTGAGTAAGACTTTATCCTGTTTCCTCCCAAGCAGGGCAAATAAAAACGAAGCGTTTCTTACTTAGAAGAGTGGGAGCCAGAGGCAAAGAGCATGAGGACTCCCTAGCTCTAAGCCTCAAGTCCTTAAAGGCACAGCGTCTTAGACTGTGTGCCATGTAAAACTGAGCGTGGCAAAACTGAAGGACAAGGCTGACACTCAGGTGTTCCGGGCAGCGTGACCCTGTGCTAAGCCGCCTCTCACTGCAGCCTGGATCTGAACACGTGCCCTGAGCATGCTGGCACAGCCCACCAAAGCCAAGGGACTACGTCAGCTCAGATTCCAGACAATGGCATGTGACAAACTGCTGTATTTTACTGGATGTAATTTTTCTGTTCTTACAGAAACATGATGGTTTCATTACAGGAAAAAAAAAAAAAGACAATGTTTTCCTGATGTCATCCCTTGGTCCTTGGCATGTATCACTTTAGTTTACCTCTGGATTATATTGTGCTACGATGTTTCCTTTTAAGCATCTTTCCATCTACCTTGTGTGAGAGTAGGTCGGTGTGTGGCGGGCAGAGGACCGGTGGGAGCTGGTTCTCTCCTGCCATCCTGTGGGATTCGTGGTTCAAACTCAGGTCATCAGGGAGTGCCTCTCCTCGCCAAGGCCTGCTTACAGCCCCCCCCCCCCCCCGCCCCGCTCGAAAATCTCAGCAATCCCTGGAATGGTTCTAAGCACACTACACTCCATACTTAATGTGGCATCAACACCTCAGCCTTGACAGCTATACAAATGAAAACACTGGCCAAGTCTAAAATGCTGGAGATGCTCTAGGATCCACAGGATCAGATATTCAGCCAAGATCGTCGATCGATCGATTGATCTATCTACCTACCTATCTATTATCTACCTACCTACCTACCTAAATAGGGTCTATCTATCTACCTACCTACCTATTATCTACCTACCTACCTACCTACCTACTTACATAAATAGGGTCTGTCTGTCTATCTATCTATCTATCTATCTATCTATCTATCTATCTATCTATCTATCTATCTATCTATCTAATCTACCTACCTACCTACCTACCTACCTACCTACCTACCTATTTACCTACCTACCTACCTACTTATTTAAACAGGATCTCACCACATAGCCCTGGCTGTCCTGGAACTCACTCTGTAGACCAGGCTGACTTTAAACTCAGAGATCCACCTGCCTCTGCTCCCAAGTGCCCAGCTAGCCAAGATTTCTCAGCCTAGGAAAAGCACATCCACCCAAGAATATACAAACTTGCCTATCTGGGACAAATGGTAAAATTATGGTTTTTAATTTTAGTTTTTTTTATTTGTGTTGTGAACACACACACACACACACACACACACACACACTTGTGAAGGTTAAAGGTCAGCCTCAGGTGTTTCTCAGTAGTACCTTTTTTAAAAAAATAAAAAGTTTTTCAAGTATGTGCACTGTGCCTGTGTGGGTGGGTGCGTGAGGGAGACCCGGGGGCTGCAGTTATAGGCAGTCTGAGCCACCTGCAGCAGGAGTTGCCAGAAGGCTACATAGCAGAGCCGTGCCTCCAGCTCCCACCGCCCTTTGTGAGCCTGTCTCTCACTGGGACCTGGGGTTCACCAACTAAGCAAGGCAGGCTAGCTAGTGAGCCCCCTGAGATCTGCCTGTCCTACCTCGGAGCACGGAGATCACAATGGCACATCACGCCCAGCTTTTTGCATGGATGTGAATGAAATTCGGAGCCTCAGAACTTCCACAATATTGTCTGAGCTCTCTCATTAGTCCGAAGAACTGTTTTTAAAATACTAATGGTTCGGGCTGGAGAGATGGCTCAGTGGTTAAGAGCACTGACTACTCTTCTGGAGGTCCTGAGTTCAAATCCCAGCACCCATATGGTGGCTCACAACCATCTGTAATGGGATCTGATGCCCTCTTCTGGTGTGTCTGAAGACAGCTACAGTGTACTTACATATGATAAATAAATACATCTAAAAAAAATATTTATGGTTCATCAGTAAATGTCTGACTTTATCTTTCATTTGTTTGGATTTAATCTCCCACACCGCAGGCTGGCCTCAAACTTGACAGCGGAGGATGACGTTTCCTTGTGCAGAAATTCTAGGTGTGCTACACCACACCAGGTTAACCTTTCATACACAGACTGATTTTACAGAGCTGGAGAACTGGGGTCCCGTGGGAAGGAGCTCCAAGTGAGAAGCACTAAGCAGCCTGCTCTAAACACTGTACAGTCCGCCTTCCTGCTTGTCCTCAGGCCTGAGGGTCATCTGCATAGGATCTAGACCTGGCCTGGGCCATCAGGTCACTCCCACCTACTCTGCCAGGGCACTTGTCCAGGAGTAGGCACCCCCAGGAGCCTCCCACAGGGATGCTCACCACCACACACAGTTGGGGCAGCATGGTGCTTCCTCTGAGGTAATGAATAATGCAGTGTCACCAGACAGAGGGCTGAGCTGCAATGAGAGCTGAGACAGCCAGCACACACCTTCCAAACCAGAGGCACAGAAACCAACTCCTCTCACCCACTCTGGCTCTCTGTGGTCTTAGCTCTACAAACCCAACTGGCCAGAGCTCTGGGCCAACAGCAAGGAAGCCACAGAGAACGGTAACATAGACCAGGTCTCAACTGCAGAGGCACGGCTCCCAGCCCTTCTCCGTTGCATGCATTCCCTGCATGGATTCCTCGGCCCATTCACGGCTAGTAGCGGGTTTCTGAACTAGGAGTGTTTGAGAACCTCTTGCCTATCCTTAGCCAAGCACCAAAGCCGCTAGCTTAGTGGTGGGAGGGTGTGGCGTCACAGACTGGCTCTGGTTTTATTGGTTCCCAGAGGTGTGACTCTCCAAGCGCACAAAGGCGCACAAAGTTCTGCTACCTCTCCAAAGGCTTGGAGAGGTAGCAGAACTTACCTTTGCAGGGCTGAGGACAATCCACACAGACCCTCCCACACAGCACACATTCTCTATGCATTAAATTACGGGTTAAGGAAATACAAATAAAGAGAACGGTGTATGCAATCTTAGTGGTTTGGGATTTCTAAGGGACCTTCTGGTAAACAATCCTCAGCCCAGCTCCCGATGCCCAGGAAGGCAAGATTTCCCCAGTGCCTGTCTTCTCTTTCTCTGAACTCCCTTGTCCCTTGCTAGCCACACTGACCCATAGGACATCCGGTGCAGAAGTAGTGAGCCTGTGAGCACACCTGATGACAGGGACCATTTTACTCTCCACCAGGGGGAAGAAAGGCTGGCTAGACATGGCGAAGGAGCTCCTCCTGAAATGTGATGCGCCAAGCCGGTCTTCTAAGGCTGCTCCTTGTCCTGCTCTGGTACTGGTGTACACTGTACATATGAGATCCTAAGAGGTGACACATAATCCTGGTCTTTACAACTGGCAGGGACAGAGAGAGTTCTTGCTGGGAGGACCTTCTTAGTACACAGCTGCACACATCACTGATCATTTCAGCAATGTCACAGGGTCAAACCCATGCTGGAGAGAGCACTTCAACTGGGCCTGTTGTGAACTATTCACCGGTAAAGCAGGCAGCGGGGGTGTCCACTGCAGAACGTCTCAGTGAGGGTGACAGGAATTGAGCAGGTGATGAGGCCTGTGCGGTATTTCCATCTCAGTCTGTCTTTAGCACTCCTGATACAATGAAGTCACTAAGACCAAAGGCAGTACATATAGTCTTTGCTCGGTTTGTCCTTTTTAGCCACGCCATTTCCCAGTTCGGTCTGACAGATATTTTATTCTTAGTTGTACATGACAACCAAGAAAAGCCAAAAAACTTTCAGACATTCATACAGCCAAGAATGCAACAATCTGAAGAAAGCAGACTTGCTGACATCTCAAGGCAACACCAGAGGTGGGGCACAAGGAGCAAGGGTGGGGAGCGGGGCTGGCTCAGTGAGCACAGAACTTCATATGCCAGAGTCACAAGATGCCTGAAGAGCAGTGGTGTTCACTCTGGTTTCGGGAAGAGCAGCCATTTCTGAGAAACCTCACTAGCAGGGCTCTTGTCCAAGAGCAAAAGCTTCTGTCTACACCAGTGGCTGAGGTCCACTCTTGCTCGGAAGTAAACGGATTTCAAACAGGACACACAAAGGCAACCAAGGGTGCTAAACAGCGGCCGCTGGGAAGGTGGCCAGCGATGTGACTTACTCATAGAAGCACACACAGGCTTGCCAGGCTGCAGACTGCTGTCCGTTCCTAATTATCCAGCCCAGCAGGAAGCAGATAGCTGTCTGTATGTTCTGACCCGACGTTTATCTGATGCCTGCTGTGGTAGGCACTGAGCCAGGGGCTGGGTTTTTTTGTTTTTTTTTTTTTTTTTTACAGACTTTAAGGCCATAAGACAGCAACACCAAGGCTCTTTTTCAGATGAGACGGGAACGAAGTATGTGACTGACTAACCACTGGGGTTTGTCATCCACCACAGAGGCCGACAGCTGCAAGGGTGCTTAGGCGTGCACACGTGTACTTCCCAGGACAGCGAGCTAACCATGAGAACCAGCTTTAAAGTCGGGGCCAGAGTTCAACATCTTTTTTTTTTTTTGGTTTTGTAGTCAATCCAGAATTCCTCAAAAAACTCCACAACAGGGATACAAATTTTCAACATATTTTATTGACTCAGGGGCCAAACATGGCAGCATTTGGTCAGTTATGAAAGGCACCTCATTGAGAAATACATCACAGTGTTGTCGGGCAATCCCAGTCCCAGGAGGTGAGGGGGACAATCCTTGGATGACTTAGCTTAAGACATTTTAGCTTTTCCCCCAACCCTTCCCTGTAGAGGACTGAAGCCGGGGCTTTACAGAGCCAGGCACACACACGCCACTGAGCTACACTCCTAGGCCTTGTTCAGTTATCTAAAAGGGTCCCGTGGATGAATGAAGGCAAGGTTTTAAGACTAGGGAGTGCTGAGTGGCTGAAGGCTTTGTCACTAGAGCAAGCAACTCTGAAGTCTTAAGTGTGGGATCTGTTTCCCCTTGCTCCCCACAATTCCAGGAGAGATGGTCTGCTGAGCGGCACCCATAACCTCACACCCCGTCTCTTCCATCCGCGCAGGTCAGTCTTCTCGCTTTATGGAGTGGGGAGCCCCCGGCAGTCAGCAGCCCCCTCCTCTGCACGGGATGCACAGGCCCAGCCTGACTGCTGTGCTCTGGGCCTGGGGATCCATGAGGTTCTTATGTAGAAGCTGAGGTCTCTTAGAGAGCATTAGCTTTGTGGTCCAGAGAAAAGCAGAGGCTGACTGCTTAAAAATAATACCATGTCTCCTTATCTGCACCAATGCACTCCAATCACAGTTTTTTTTTTTTTTTAAATTAATCTTTTCCCTTGCTTATACTTTAAAAATTCTCATCTATGTGTAAAAAAAAAAAACCTTACTAATTATAACACTGCCACTGTTCCAATCTTCTCTCGAGGAGCCCCTCCCCACCTCCCTCACCATCCATCCATCCTTCCTTCCCATGACCACCCTCTTCCCTCTGCCCAGCACCTAAGAGCAGGGATCCCACGGCGGGGAGATGAGCAGGGGTGCGGTCTCGCCTGGCCTTCTGTTACTAGGCTGAAATAGAGAGGAAACAACAAAGAACAAAATGGGTTTTTTAAAAAACAAACAAACAAACAAACATCAGGGAAGACTGGCATGCAACCAGACGCATCAAATCCTGGACATTCTCTGCCAGCTTTCTGAAAGCTCTCAGGCCTGCTGAGGCTACAACTCTGCAGTTAAAGCAAAAACACAATCCTGACCACCACCAGCGAGCAGGTTTTCCAGCTCTTACCTGAAGCCCAAATGTCACATGCCATTTGGTATATGTGCACACATGTGTGTGTGTAATATGTGTGTGTATATATGTGTATATACACATATATACACACACATATGTATATGGACAGGTGGCAAATGCCTGTGCAGAGATCAGTCACATTCAATCAGCAACTGCTCAGGGGCCTGGACTTAGAGGTCAAGCGTTTCCAGCTGCTCTAGGTCAGGAAAAGTCAACTGTGGGATGCAGAGCCACCCCTCCAGAGAAAGTCCCGCACAGAGCCAACCCTCTGCTCCAGAGCAAGTCCTGCCCAGGGCCACCCCTCCAGAGCAAGTCCTGCCCGGAGCCACCCCTCCAGAGAAAGAGCATGCATTCCTGCAGGCCCAGATGACAGTTTTGCTTTCATTCCTCTCCCTGTCCATTCCCAGCAGTCATGTGCTTTCCAGAAGCACACAAGGCCAGACTGGGTTTCGGTTAAGAGCAGACAGAATTAGCTTAAAGCCAGGGAAACAAGGCAGGGCAGTGGCAGCAGACACTTGGAGGCCAAAAGGGAAGCAGAGGGCCACGTACCCAGGAGCTTCCATGTGGAGACAAGCCCTCTGACAGATTCAGACAGTAGGAGAGCTCAGCCAGATGGGGACCAAGCACTTTAGAGTCAGTAGGAGGTTATGCTGCGGCAGGCGGCATTATTTACTGGCCACATCACTGACTTTCTAATGGCTTTTCCAGAGGCTGAAGGCTTTGAGGTCTCGTCACAGCAGCCCACTAATTTATCTGTTACAAAGCAACCAGAGACCAAAAGGCACAGAGCACAGACCATAGGACACTCATAATTATGGGAGCTAAGGTTACAAACAGAAACTTGTAATGGTCATAGGTGGTCTTGTTTTGGGGTATCGCTAGCCATCATAAAATATGGGGTAAAGGGTTAAATTTGAAAGGGATACATCTGATTTGGGTTTTATACCTCGTGTTTAAATAAATTTCTGATGGGAATGAATCCAAAGAGATTATCCCCAGTCACTGTTTGGCTCACCCCTGGAAACAGGCAAACAAAACAAACCTCCCTAAGTGGGTCTATCTGGGGAAACAGTCGTGGCCCTTCTCTGTTACCTAGCTCGACGTTCAGAGACAACCTGCACCCCAAAGGACCTTCTACCTGGCACAATTCTTTGACAACAGCTCACTGTGCAAAGGGAAGTCCCATGTTGTCTGAACTTTACAGCACCGTGATGTGGAACACAGAAACAGTCCAACCTCATCACTCTTCCATGTGGATGTCCTGTCCTAGCAGCCAGTGTCTGGAATGCGTAATGTCTTTTAAATTCCATTTAAGGGGAAAAAATTAATGATCCTATGCACCCACTGACTTGAGGTTTTTTGTTTCCTGTCAAGAATGTATATCAGGAACCATGACACTGCCTGACTTACACATGTGACCCCAGACGTGGGAGTCAGCTGCTTGTGGTAAGTACTATGAGGATTTGGAACTGGGGTGCCTGGCAGATAAGAGTGTGGCTAAGAGAGAGAGAGAGAGAGAGAGAGAGAGAGAGAGAGAGAGAGAGAGAGTGAGTGTGTGTGTGTGTGTGTGTGTGTAGCTAACAGCACAGGCTGCACAGGGAAGAAAATCTACTAAAACACATCTTGTTTAAAAAATGTTATAATGAAGCTGGACATAGAGGCGCACTCAGGCGGCAGAGACAGGCAGATCTTAGGAGTTCGAAACCAGTCTGATATAGCAAGTTCCAGGACAGATGGAGGTACACAGAAACCAGCTCAAGAAAAAAAAAAGTCATAATGATATATATATCTGATATCTAATGCCCTGTGTGCTAATTATTTTAAAACAATAAAAAGAAAAGTAAACAGCAGGTAAAACAAGATTCAGAATGTAAGAGTGAGCACACACTCACACCACCCACCCACCCACACACACACATAGATGAGTGCTGCACATATGAGACACATCAAGTAAGTGCTTTTTAATCAGTACATTAGAAGATAACCTTGCTTTCTGAGAAAGGAAGTTCCCTCCACCTTCCTAACCATCACCACCCACTCCTTTCACAGACTGGAAGGAGAGAGAGCCTTTAGACCCAACATTAGATAAACATGACCAGGTCTTTACATGTGGCTTTGGAGAAGGCTGCCAGGATGCTCGCAAACACGATGTCAGGGGTCTGGGACGCATCGATGGCGCAGTGAATGCCGCGTTTCCTGTAGTACTCCACGAGCGGAGTGGTCTGAGTGTGGTAGGCCTCCAGGCGGGTCTTCAAGGCTTTCTCGTTGTCATCTGACCTGCGGATCAGGGGCTCCCCAGTGATCTGAGAACAATACATCAGAAGCACAATAGTCAGCAAAGTTCTCTTCAGTGCTGGCTCCTGGAAACACTCTCCTGACTAGCCAACTGCTTAGACGGTCATGGTGCCAGGAAGGGACTCTTGTGACAGAGGACAAGCATAAAGCCACCTAAGAGAAAACTGTCCAGATCTGTCACCAGCTATCTCATTTACAAGACAGTGATATTTTCTGGTTAAGTAAAACCAACCAAGCCCTCCCTGAGTTTACATACATCATCTTTCATGGGCTCCTTTGGAGGGTTGAATTCCTCATGGTAGGACCGGCCACTCTTGGGGTGAATCAGCCTGCAAGACAGCAAGTGATCATGAGTCAGGTTGCCTGGAAATACCTCGGTACTCCAGGGGACTCGGGAATAACAAGCAGAGAAAGAGAAGTTGAATGGAAGACTTTAAATCAGCAGAGAACCCAGTCCTAGGAAAATGACTGGCCTTCTAGTGTAGGACCTGCTATAGCTACCTCTTGTACAGGAAAATGCCAAAGGCAGAGTGCTTTTTGCTTTGTCCAAGCATGAGGAGAGCTGCTGGCGGACCTACTTCATCCAGGTCTTGGAAGGACTCTGATGTCAGCACACGCAGCCATCCATTCTAGCCATACCTATTTGCTAAACAAGTTTGTAATTGCAACCAGAGTTTATGCTGAACCCAGTTGTTTACAAAGTGATGGGTCAGTCTCTGCCACAGCAGCACTTAGCAGAAACCAACAGCTACAAGAACCATGAAAGCCCCCTACAAGATTTGTACAAAGTGTTGGAGAGCTCAGGGTAACTAACCCTACCCTCTTCATCGTCGCCTTCTTTTCATTAAAGACAGGGCCGGGTACAGAGCCTGTGCCAGACTTGGGCTTAGGCTCCTTGTACTCATCCTCACAGAGGTCTGAGATCACAAGCTCGTGTCTGCTCAGGCTCCAGCCCCACAGATACCTTAGATCACAAGCACACTCTTGCTTGTACTGTTTTCTAATCTAATTTGGTTATAATGCAGACACATAAAAACACTTTATAGATAGCAGATGGTGCACACTCCTGTGACCCCACAGATAAATGACAGCCTAAGAAAGACCAGGCAGTGCTCAAGGCACTAGAGAAAGGGCGTATTAAAGCAATCACGAAGATGGATGGACACAGCAGTATATGCCCATGGTTTCAGTGACCAGGGACGCTGAAGTGGAGGAAATACTCTGGCCCAGGATTTTGAGACCAGCTTGGGCAACATAGATACCATCTTAAAGCAAAGAAGAAAAGGGGTCTGAAGCCTCATAGGAGGAACATCAATATGAACTAACCAGTACCCCCAGAGCTCCTTAGAACTAAACCACCAATCAAAGAAAACACATGGAGGGACTCGTGGCTCTAGCTGTATATGTACCAGAGGATGGCCTAGTCGGTCATCAATGGGAGGAGAAGCCCAAGGTCCTGTGAAGGTTCTATGCCCCAGTATAGGGGAATGCCAGGACCAGGAATGGGAGTGGGAGGGTTAGGGAGCAGGGGGAGAGGGGAGGGGATAGGGGATTTTCAGAGGGGAAACTAGCAAAGGGGATAGCATTTGAAATGTAAATAAAGAAAATATCTAATAAAAATGCATTATCAAAACAGACAAACAAACAAACAAGCAAGCAAGCAAGCAAACTGTGTATGGTAGCGCCCAGAATTTGGGAAAGCTGAGGTAGGGGAATTTCCATAGTTCAAGGCTAGCCTAGGCTACATAGTTGAGATCTTGTCTTAAAAATACAAACAAAACAAACAAAGTAAACTGACAGCAGCAGCAGATGGGGGCAGGCTCACTGGCATGCCACACCGAGCCCAAAGGTCTGAGCTCAGTCCCTGGGACCCACATGGAACAGAGAACTGACTCTTGGACTCTGCATGTGGTGTAGCATGCATGTACATGCCTCCCCCCAACACCACACATAAATAAATAAAATAGAAACAGGGTGAAGGATGGCTCAGCAGTTAAGCCTGCTGCTCTTGTAGAGAACCCCAGTTTGGTTTCCAGTACCCACGCTGGCAGCTCACAACTACCTGTGACTCCAGTGCCAGGATCAGGTGTTCTCACCTGTGGTCACCTGGAATCATGTACAGCGAACTAAGTCAAGAGCAGGCACTGAGAATGTGGCTGGTGGCTTCATCTGTATTGAATCCCACTAAGCAGCAATCTCCTGATTGGGGATGGCCACACAAAGAAGAAAACTGGACACCCAGGAAGAGGAGGCAGGGCCATACTCTGAACTCAGCCAGTCCTGAGCTCTGTATTTTCTTTGTTATTGCTGGGTGGGCGTTTTTGCTTGTTTGTTTGAAATAAGGACTGTAAGATATGTAGCCCTGGCTGTCCTGGAACATGCTATGTAGACCAGGCTGGCCTCAAACTCAGGTCCATCCAAAAGCCTGACCAGACCTGACAAGCTGTACTTTCTTAATTCCCCGCTATTTAACTGAGAACTTGTCTCCTCATGAGGGTCTGCGCAGAGCTTCCTACCACCTTTTGGTGTGTCTGTTTCGCCTAGGACTTTTCAGTGGCTCAGAGGCTGGGGAGAACATATTTTGTCTATTAAATGGGAAGTTGTATTTATACTGTTGAAGTTCTAGCCATAAAGTGATACTGCATTTCAATCACAGCATATTTTGGGGAAGATAAGATGACCAATTTACATTCGATAAGGAGGAAGGGGTAATGGTGGGGCTGGGGTGACAGAACAGAAAACTAGCTGTAGTGAAGCTACACAGTGATGCAGGCTTGTGACAGCAAGTACTTATGGTAGAGTTGGGTCCTTCACTATGTGAGCCCTGAAAAGCTCTCTCTGGTGGATCCACCACAGAAGCAGCATCCAGTAGGATGCGGGGAAGAGGAGAGCACTGGCTTCTGGGCTCAGCTGAAGCATCTCTGCAAAGGACTAGGGGCAAAATAGTGGACCATTGGCATTTATCTTCTGGAGAAGGGGGTGGGGCGGGGCGGGGGCGGGGCCTGGGCTGCAACAAACACAACCCTCTTTCCTCCGTATGCCTAGGCTGCCACTCAAAAACCCAGCCAGACTCCCCCAGCCCTGATTATACACACTATGCTACTCTTTAGCCATTTAGAAACACCATTTCTAAGAACACAAGGCATATACCCATGAAGAAAACCAAAGGTAGATGGGAGAAAGCCTGATCTCCCAGCTCTCTACAGGCAGGGCCACACACAGCACAACTGAATCAGCCCATGAGCCACTGGGTCTGGTGGGCAGTGATCAGGCTAGGCTTCTCCACTTACCTGTAGGGTGACAAGTCTAGAGCAGTGGCTTTCAACCTTCCTAATGCTGTGGCCCTTTAATACAGCTCCTTGTGGGCTGGTGAGGTGGCTCAGCGGGTAAAAGCACTGACTGCTCTTCCAAAGGTCCTGAGTTCAAATCCCAGCAACCACATGGTGGTTTATAACCACCTGATATGAGGTCTGATACCCTCTTTTGGTGCATCTGACAGCTACAGTGTACTTATAATAATAAATAAATCTGGGCTGGTGAGATGGCTCAGTGGGTAAGAGCACCCGACTGCTCTTCCGAAGGTCCGAAGTTCAAATCCCAGCAACCACATGGTGGCTCACAACCACCCGTAATGAGATCTGATGCCCTCTTCTGGAGTGTCTGAAGACAGCTACAGTGTACTTACATATAATAAATAAAAATAAATAAATAAATAAATAAATAAATAAATAAATAAATAAATAAATCTTTATATATCAGCTCCTTGTGTTGTGGTGACCCTCAACCATAAAAATATTTTCATTGCTACTTCATAGCTGTAATTTTGCTAATTTTAGGAGTTAGAGTAATGTAAATATCTGTGTTTTCTGATGGTCTTAGGTGACTCCTGTGAAGGGGTCATTTGACTCCCAAAGCAGTTGAGACCCGCGGGTTCAGAATCACTGTTTTAAACCCTTGTCCTTTCATCCACAAGTGAGTTGCTATTGGACCTCAGGGCAGTGACCCCAGAGAGTCAACTGCTAAGATACTTAGGATATCAGAGGGCCAACAGCAAACATGTGAAAAACAGGAACTCAAACCTCTGTGAACCGAGTCTCAAAAGCCCAGAGTAATAACTGAAGGTCACCAGAGCTGAGGTCACAGGGAAATCCTTGGTTGCCCTTGGTTCTTGCCTCATCTTCCACCCATCAGCAAGGCAGAGTCTGAGTCCTACCGGTACCACAGCTGCTGCGTACGCCTGGATAACTCCTCACTAGTCTGGCATACCCGTGAGGCACGGGGTCTTCTGAGGAGGAGGCACACTCCCTCCTGCCTCCTCTGACATCCTGCAGCTTGTTCTTGGGATTCTCACTCACTCCTTGCCCCTCTCCCATCCAGTCAGAAGTCTCCATCATGTCATGTGACTATGAGCAGACTCCCACGTGGGGTCCTTATCTGCCCCCCCAACCCCAGTTTATAGTGAGCACCAAGGTAATATGTTCAGAATGCTGCCTTTGCCCCACTACCTCAGGGCTCCAGATCGTGTGAGGACTCCTAAGCTCTGTGAAGCCCGCTCCTCTCAGCGCGGCAGAGCTCCCTCTCACCCATGCTTTCGTCCCAACGTTCATTCTGCCCCTCCAGCTTCCAACGCACACCTCCTACTGTGTGACCCGCAAGTCTGCACCCTGAGTCCCTCCCATAACCTACACTCATTCCCGCTTCTTTTCCTTCTGGAAAATCGTCACTGAAATTATCCTCATTCGGAAGGTTGAGTGGACGGCCTACTTCTCCTCAGCAGCCTTCTCCATCTCCCCAGGCTCTCTTCTTTCTACCACAACAAACGGCCAGAGCCACCCATATTTCATACATGACTCTGAGATCAGAACTAGGCCTCACTGTACTATTCTCTAAGAGCTCATGAACTCACATTACGAGACCCAGACAAGATCAGTTAGCCAACATTCTAGCATGGGCCAGGAGGGGCGCGTGAGCTCCCTACTTCTAGCTGGGGAGCTATGAAAGCCAGTTTCTTTAAGGGTATGACCCACACTCCAGTGGATGACCCCATATCCATAATTATATTACCAGCACAAATTGGTGGGTCATTATTAAAAGGGGAAGAGGGTTTGTTTATAAGGCTAGAGGGATGGATCTGGGAGGAATGGGGGATATATATGATCAAAATGTATGAAACTGCTTTTCTTTAAGCCTTTACCTTCCATACTCTCATCTCTAGCCTTCCTTCTCTCTCCCCCTTCCCCCTTCTCTCCACATGGCCATGGCTGGGCCTCTCTCCCTCTTTCTATCTTCTCTCTTTCCCCCTGCCTTTCTACAATAAAGCTCTAAAACCATAAAAAAAAGTATGAAATTCACAAGGAATGAATGAAGAGTATCATTATCAATAGAAGAAACATGCCTAGACAGAGATGTTGTGTGACTCTGAAGCGTATGCTCTTCTCTGCACGTCCCCACCCACGCCACCACAGCAGCGCATATATATTGATGCTCAAGATCCAAACACCTGCAAATGGCACCAAGCGAGCTTCTGCCCCACAAAGCTGGAGAAGCACAAAAGGATGTTCAGGGACACTCACCTCCCAGTGATCCTCCGGATCAGCAGCGAGTCTTGGATGCTGAACTCAATGACTGAATCGAGCTTCTCTTTCCTCTTCTCCATGAGGTCATCAAGCTGTAAAAGAGCATGTGACCCACCTAAGCTTGATCAGACCCATCTCCTCAGAGTGAGGAATACAAAGGGCCGGCACTCGCCTTCATGCAACAGCGACACAAACACTACCTACCATTTCAGCCTGCCTCACAGTCCGAGGGAAGCCATCTAGAAGAAAGCCATTTTTGCACGAAGGAGTCTCCAAATTCTTCTCAATTAGCTCCACAACCATTTCGTCACTCACCTAGAAGAAAAGAGCCTCGGGTTCAAACCTGTCAAGTGGGTGATATACCTCAAACACAAGGTCAAAGTGTATTGTGATATGACGTGCTACTGAACAGCAAGTCAGCTTGACTCAACAGAAGCAAAAGCAGAGGAAATGTCGGGGGCCTCCATGTCAATTTGGGTCTTAAATGTATGCCCTTGAAGCCTATGTGTGGAAGGCTCGATCTTTTAATCAAGGCTGTATTTTTGAACTTTATCGAGTGCTATGCAGGCAGGGTGGCACGTGTGTGGAGCCAGTCCTCATCTTCCACCTTTGCACAGGCTCAGCACTGAGCTCAGGCCATCAGACTTGTGCAGAGCACACCTGTACTGCTGAGCCATCTTGCTTGAGCAGTACACACTCTAGTTCATTCTCTGCCTCTACAGGGTACACCGCTTTGCTCTACCTTGTCTTCTGCAATGGTTCTACATAGGCCCAAAAGCACTGGCACCAAGCAACCTTGGACTGCAACTGAGCTAAAACAGCACTCTCTTCTTCAGCTGGATTCTCTTGGGTATTTATCACAGCAATGCAAAGGTGGCCAGGGCAGGCTGCTGCTGCATTATTCACCTGCATAGTTCTGTAGTGGCCAGACGTGGCTCTCCCCTTGGAACTCTAATGTCTTTCAATAAACCTGGTAAGGGAAGAGGGATCCATAGTCTGTTGTCAGCAACAAGCTGCCCTCAAGATGATGAGAGTACCCGGCAGAGACATCACGGGAAAAACGGAAGGGATTGGTATTGGACCAGAATGTGGGAAAGTACCAACCTCCCCTGATTTTCAAGACCGTTAGACTGACAGTATCATGACTGACAGGTGGACGTGGTATTTACTGGGACTGTCTAAGACTGGGAAAGAATTGCACTGAATTGGCAATACTGGATCAGAAACAAGGAAATGAAAAGCCACCACAATGTAGTCCAAGCCTCTACAAAAATCCCACCGAAACCCTCTCAGAGCATTAAAGGAACTTTCTCCCAGAGCCTTTAAAAAGAGAAGAGTTGCCGCCTGTATTACACACAGTAAAGGCTGCCAACCTTGGCAACTACAGCTTTCATCTTCAGGAGGAGCTGTGAACTTGGGGACAAAGTGCAGTCTGCAACTGTAGGCGGAGATAGGCAACATCCCAATTTCCTCTCACACACAACTTTCTGCCAAAACCTAAAGTCCAAGTTATCTCCCCTCCTGGCTTGATTCATGGCCCTCACTGACATAAAAGGGAAGCCAGGAAGCAGTGTTTGGACAGACATGGTGTGGCACCACTCAGTTTTGCTCTGGGGCCTCCAGACCTAACAGAGGTAATGTGGGGGGATAAAGCAAAGTTCAGATTCCAGCCAAGCGACATACACAGAAATGAGGGACCAGAGGAACAAGGCATGGTGGCCATGCCTGCAATCTCAGCCTAGGAGTCTAAGCTAAAGGCCAGCATGGGACACATGGCAAGTGCCAGGCCAACCAAAGTCACATGCCAAATCTTGCTTCAAAAGCAACGGCTCATGGGTAGTAGTGCCTGTTACCAAAGCCTGAAAACCTGAACTTGAACGCAGAGGACATGGTGAAGGAGAGGACTGATCCCCCAAAGTAGTCCTCATGCCACCTGAATGCTGGGCCAGGCAAATGCACACATGACAGCGTGTAATTTAGAAAATCAAACACAGGAACAAAGCAAAGGGTGGGAAGAACTGCAGGGTGGCTCGGTGTTACAGCACCTGCCTACTGGGCTCAAGAACAAAATGACTTCTGAAAGGATTACCAGATGTCATGTTATTCTAGAATAAATGTTAGAAGCAAGACCTGGCCTCAAGCAAACATTCGTCAGCTCACTGTGTTTGTCAAATCAGGCCGGCTACTGGCTTATTCCATAGGATCACTTTTTCACACCCGCCAAGAAACTCCCTTGTTAGAAATACAGAGCAGTGAGCCCCAAGAGAGCCCCTTAAAACCATTTCTGCGGTCTCCCGAGTCTTCTTTTGCATATGAGCCTAAGTTTTGTCCTAGGAAGAGCAGTTTCAATTTGTTATGTCCAGTGTGGGTAAATTATGAAAAGCATTAGCACAAAGCATCCTCAAGAACATAGTGAACACACGGGAGGAGCTGGCGGAAAGGGGGTGGGGGGAAATGATGTCATTACATATGTGTGTTTATGTACACATATATTGTTTGTTTTGAGAGAAGGTCTCACTGTATAGCCCTGGATGACCTCAAACTCAAATTCAGAGAACTGTCTGCTTGTTTCTCAGTAATGGGATTAAGTTTGCCACCACGTCTGGCCAGTACACAGATGCACGCACGCACCCACATTTAAGTTTTAGGATTTATTATTTTATGTATACGCACACATGTCTGCATGCCTGGTGTCTGCTGAGGTCAGAAGAGAAGGTCAGATCTCCTGGGACTGAAGTTACAGGTGCCTGTGAGCTACCATGTGGATGCTGGGAATCAAACCCAGATCCTCTGACAGCACAGTCAGTGCTCTTAACTCTGAGCCACCTCTCTAGCCCTTGAAATGAGTACCATGAACAGGGCTGGGAAGATGGTTGTGAAAAGAGCTTGCCCGTGCACACAAAATAATAAAACCATTCAAGTAAGTTGTGAGGAGATCGTAACTCCGGAATAAACCAGACACTGCTGCTCTGTGCTGCAGGTTCCTACTACACGCCAGTCTGTTAGAAGCACTGGCACACAGGACTACCCCAGAAGACTTCCCACGACAGGAAATGCTCTGTGCCTGCACTGGCTGGTGAAGTCGTCTATGATGAATGAGGAGGGAAATGTTTAAAGGTGTCAAAGCCAAGCAGCCGCAGCAGCTGGGGGCACCATTCTGGAACCAGGAAAAGGAAAAGCAATGCTCCCAGTACGACCAAACCTACCAGTTTCCCTGCATCCATTGTCGCCTTCAGCTTTTTTCCTAGCTCTGAGCCAGAAGCTACCATGGCTCTCAGCATGTCCCCGGTGGCCAAATGACAGACACAAAAGTTTTCAGCCAGTTTGGGTGCCTGTGGAGCCAAAGACAAAAACCAAGAAAGAGTTAACACTGCAGGCTGTGGATATGAACCTGGCCCTGGCATTTCCTGGCTGTGTGAACTTAATCAAATGTCTACTTTCTTATTTCTAATGGGAATAAAAGCATGTTACCTTTCATTCCAATGTAAAGCAACAGCGGGGTTATTGTGAGAATTATATGACTACGTGATAATGCACGTAAAGTACCTGGATACCGTCATAAATACTAGCTATCCCCGCTAACGGCACCACTGAAACACAAGCTTTTACATTCCTGTGAAAACCAAGAACAAACTCAGCAGCCATGAAATACTTCCCGTAGCTGCCATGATTCTTAGAAAAGCTTATTTTATAAAGCAGACGGACCAAGGCGTGGCTGAGTATCTGACACGGGGTGGGGGTGGGGGGTGGATAATTGTTACTGCGGTATCTGCCACAGAGGGAATCTATTACTGTGGTGTGCTTTGGCCAATAGGCCTGGCAGCTGGGGGAGTCAAGGCAGAACTGTGGCAGTACCCTGGTGACATCAAGCACCGTCTCCCAGACCCAGAGCTGTTTCTACATCTGTTTAATATGGGACACGATCCACTCAGAAAGTGGCTGTGCAGGCTGATTGTCTCTATAGCAACCATCTTACATCAGTTTTAGGAGGGGTTCCTATTTGTTTTGTGACCAGGTTTTACTACGCAGCTCAGGCTGGCCTCGTGACCCCCCCACCCCCCCACCCCCGCTATATGGCTTGAGGAGTTACTTCTTTCTGGGTTTTAAATCTCTGAGAGGCAAATAATCCGTGTAACCTATCCCACATGATTCTCCGTCGGACCCGCACAAGCAAAGCGCAGCGAGCACTGGCCGGCACTTACTCAGCTGGAAAGAAGTATTTGTTCATGCCTCTTTCATGAACCCTGAAGTCAAGGAAGACAGAGAAGAAACAGGAGACAGACTCAGAAGCTCACAGGTTGTGCTGGAATACACATAGCTTGGTGGTCACACACACACACACACACACACACATGTGCGCGCATGTGCACACGGCCCCCCATCGCCACACATTTAGATCTCTCCACTACAATGTCAAACGAACACACGAGGGCACTCAGAGTCTGGTGTGGTTTAAATGGAAAAAGGTCTTGGATACTCTAGATCTGCTGTGCCCTCACAGGCGCTCAGCTTTCCGTTCAGTGGTTTATAGAGGTAGAAGCTGGGATCCTTGTTTAAACTAGTTCACTGGGTGTTTTCTCGGGTGCATGAGACAAACGACCGATGGGACTCCATGCAGGAAATTCTGGTTTGTGAATCACAGACTGATTCCACTGAGGTGAAGAAATCACCTCCCAGGGAAATGGAACCCAGTGAGACGGATTTAGAGACAGCACCCGTGACGATGCAGGTCAGCAATGGCTGACTACGGAAAGTCGGCTGCACTGTGGACACACACCCAGGGACTGGAGCTTCCTGCCAATCAACTCTGTGTTTATTAAAATTAACTTGAGTGGATAAATCCCAGAAGCCAGGGTTAAACACCGGAGAGAAAAACTGCTCTGGTAACTCAAGTGTTCCGTGGCTACCCCCAGTGGTAGGCTGCTAAGTCACTTCTGGGTGACTCTAAAGCTGCAAGAACACACCCCACAGCCAGGTGCAAGACTCTGCCTTAGTTTACTGCTGGTCATGTGGGAGCACACACCCCGCCCTACCACGCCCCACCCGTGAAGAGTAGGAACGGGCTGGAATTCAGCCAAAGACACTCAATTGCCCTGTCATATGGGGCTGGGGAGATAGTACAATTGGAAAGTCACTTGCTTTGTAAATACAATAGCCTGAGCTCTAACTCCAGAACCCACGTACAACAACCTGGTTGTGGTGATGCGTGCTTACAATCCCACCACTGGGGAGTCAGACAGACAGACTCAACTGGCCAGTTAGTCTCATCTATGTGATCAGGCTAGTGAGAGATCTGTCTTAAAAAAAAAAAAAAAAAAAGGTGTCCACCGAGCCATCTCCTAGCCCAGAAAATTTTAAGGAAATTAGCCGTGTTGACATGAATCATGTAATATGGAATTATACCGGTACAAAGGAAGTGGTGGGAAGGGAACATAAATCTCACTGGGCAGGTCAGGAGCAAAGAGCTGCTAATGTGGACTGGGCACCGTATGTAGATAAGGGGATTCTATGAAGGGATCAGCCAACGCAGAAATACCACTCAGCTACAAGTGGCTCCTGCCACACCGGAATGGAAGGCCACTGCTCTCAGAGCTTCTGATCCTCACAAGAAAAACGAGTTGCGATTTCTTGTTTAAATTTCCCAACTGAAAACATTCCATAGTCAACCCATTACGTGGAAAGCTGACAAAGAGGGGGAACAGAGCAAGCATTTAAATGGACGTCATAAACCACGCTGGACGAGTGAGCACCTAGGGGGTGGGAAGTTTCCACCAGCAGGGATGCACGCTTGGAATCCCATGCTTAGGAAGCCGAGGAATGAACACCTTGAGTTTCAGGCCAGCGTGGGCTGAGACCTGCTGAGACCTGGTCTCAAAAAAGCCAGAGGGAGGGACAAGGGAAGAGAGAAGAAAAGAGATATTTCAGCTAAGGAGGGGAAAGGAGTAATACAACCAGAATAGTATTGTTTTTGCCGTCCATAATTAACTGCAAGGCTTAGGCGACAGATAGTAACAGCTCCTAAGCCCTCACAGACAAATGGGAGTGGAAAGTGTCCAACCGAAGGCCAGGACACGACAGTGCCCCGGGGAAGGCAGGCCAAGAAACAGAATCTGATAAACTGGACGCAACAGACAATATCTGCAGGAAATGGAAGAGAGGAAGATGTTAAACACACCAAAGGAATATAATGGAAAATTCCCAGAAAAGGAACAATATTCTCAGGACAAGTTTCTTCCCCAAAACTATACCATAAAGAAATGGAACAGGGCAGGCAGGCGAGATGGCTCGGCACCCATACCAAGCCTGGTGTCTTGAGTTCAACACGAGGGAGCCACGTGGTGGAAGGGGAGAAATGAGGGAAAGTTGTCCTTTGGCCTCCACATGTGCACTCACACATCACACACCCTTGCACACAGGCTGAACACTCGTTTTTAAAGGCTAGGAAAAAACAAACCAGAAAGACTTAAAATTATGTGTGAGACTGATAGAAATTTGAACATTATTATTATTATTATTATTATTAAAATCTGTTAACAGTTTTAGGGGCTATTGAACTTATATATTTTTAAAAAGATTTTGTTGTAGAGATACTAAAATATATTATAAAACAGCTATGGAGCCTGGAGCTCCTTTAGTATAACCTGTAGGGAGTGTGGATGGGAAAGCGATGGCCGCCATCAGCTGAGGATTACCAGGGCCTATTATGCCACTCTTGTGCTCCCTGTGGTACTGACGACTCGAGCTCACACAGCTGGGTAAATGAACTGCCAGCGAACAGATTCTCAGCCCTGCTAATTTGCAGCTCAGGCTGATTTCAATCTTAGCCCAGCTAGGACTTGAACCTGTGAGGCTCCCACAGTAGCTAAGCTTGTGCCTAGCCTCTTCTGTGTATTTAAAACTTACAATGGAGAGTTTGTGTGTGGGGTGTGTCCAGGCAGAGCGTTCTTCTAGGCTACCACTCTGTGGGCTTTGTGTGAACTTTTGTTCCGCACTACGAAGCTACAACTACCGGTGTTTTTATGGCTCCTGATAAGGAAAGGGAAGCGGACGGAGGTTAAGCGAGTGCCCTGTATTTTCTGAAGTCCCAGCTCTTAGTTTTGTGTTCTCAGATACAGGGTCTCACTCTGTAGCCAGGCCAGCCTTTAAACTTTAGCTGGGCTATCATCAAATTTGACTTTAGTCTCCTCCTGCCTAAGTCACTGGGACTACAGACAGACATGAGCATCCATATTCATCCTTCAAGCCAAACTTCTAATCATTGCACAAAGCCGTCTTGGACCAACTTCCATGATTCTCGCACTGCCTTCCATGAGCCCACGGCACATGGTCCTCCCAGATCTGAATGAATCAGCTTCATGCTGCTGCACTACACCTGAGCTGGGGGCAGAGAGAGATGCCACTGAGTGGTCAGCGTTCACAGCTGTCACGCGCCCTGCCACCAGCTAGGAATGTGTGGGTGCTCTCAATATAAAAGCCATCATCTTCCAATGTCTTTGTAAGCTTTACATTTTCTAGGTAGAAACACTGAGAAGTTACATACATAGCGTTCTACATGCACAGATATACACACATATACGTAGACTGTACAGCCCGAGATGCTGATCTGCTTGCCAAAATACTGAGAACTTGGCAAACAGAACAGGTGACGTGGGTACACAGGTGACATAGGTACACAGGTGACATGGGTTCACAGGTAAAGTAGCTTGCCGTCAAGTCTGACGGTCCGAGTTCGATCCCTGGGCTCCACATGGTAGAAAAAAGAAAATGATTCCAGCAAGTTGCACTCTGACCTCCACGTATGCATCACGGCACGCATGTCCCCACACACTCTTTCTCTACGTCCCTGCGCACACACACACACACACACACACTCTCCCACCTTATGTGTGACAGAGAGAGAGAGAAGGAGGGAGGGAGACGGAGGGAGACAGAGGGGAGGTATCTTTAAAAACATAACAATAAACTCAGCAGTGCTGTGAAGAGGGAGGACAGCACTCATTTGCTTGGGAACGCAACCTTGAAAGAATTCCCTCTTTAGAGCATAGTGATCATCAAAGCTTGGGGTCTGATGGGGAGGTAGAGTTGAGGGGTGGGTGGTTGTGGCCAAAGGCTGGGCAAGAAAGTGACACCAACGGCCCACCATATGAGCTTCCAAGCCCTACGTGCCAGCATAAATCCCAGCCCTGATCTATGGCCCAGATGCCAAGCAAGGGAGGCTCTGCAGTGGGGCAGAAGGCAATCCTTGAGGCCTCTGTGAAACCGATTTCACTAACTTTGAAAAGTCACTGGACCTCTACACCTGTTTTCTTACCTGTTGATCTAGCACGTTAGCGGCCCTCAATTGCTCAATTACAACCATCAGAGCCATCTCATGCTGCTCCATGAGCACTCCCTGCCCCACTCACAACCCCCCATGATGCCCGTGGCTTATGAACCGAATCTATACATTCACCTCCAGTTTTCTGGCCAGCTGGAAAGGTTTTCTCCCATCCCCCCACCCCCAACAACACTGGTGGCTCCCGCGGCTCATGCCTCACTCTTGGCAGAACGCCTCGATAGGCATACACCAGTAACCACTCTGCCCCACGTGGAGACTTCTTAGTACCCCTAATCATTAGCCATTAAAAAAATTAAAAGTTTCACCCCCTTATGCCTAGAAATTATCCCTGACTCAGGGCAATACGCTCTCAACTCCGAGGGCGACTTGGTCACAAAGCTTTCTCCCATTCGGGCCTGTGATCCAGAGCTTCAGCCTGGGGGATCGCCCTGCCTTTCACAATTTTCAAGTAACAGTCCCTGGATGCCCTAACACGATCCTGGGTTCCCCCAAGAACCTCCACCCAGCCTCCCCCTTACTGCGACTGGGACCCTCCCCTAAACACCGCGCCACAACTGGAGACCCCGCGAGGGTCCCTGCAGGCCAGGGCTCACCACCCAGCTCCGGGGCGGGAAAGGAGCTTCCGGCTCTCCGACCGCCCTGACCTTGTAGCTTCTCGGGCTCCACCGCCCGACACGGAACCGACACTCACCTGCGTCCCCTTGCCAGCCCCGGGCGGCCCCAGCAACACGGCCCGGATGCCCTTCGGAATCTCCGGTTCGGAAGCCAACACGTTGGGAGCCATGTCTTCCAAAGCTTCACTCCAACAGCCAGCCGCACACCTCACAGGTCTAGCGCTTCCAGGCCAGCGTACATCCTACTCCGGGCTCACACTGGTCGCTCGCCGCATCCGTCAACCCTCTCTACCCGCCCCCGAACTTGACGGGCACTTTCATTTACCAATCGTACGACGAGACTAAGAAAATTCTGTTTCCGATTGGGCAGAATTGGGAACGAGGAAGAGGCGGGCCAGCCTGGGAAGAGCTGGGGCAACAGAGCGCGTGCGGCTCTCGGCTGGTGTATGGAGTGGGCGGGAAAAACGAGAAGGAAGCCTGGAGCGGGTGAAGTTCTAGTTTGGCCTTTGACAGTTAATAACTCCAGAGTCTCTGTTTGAGCCCCGTAAAATTGCCTGTGAGAGTGTAAGTGGGTAAAATCACTCCCAGGAAACAAATTGGCAATAACGTAACCTTTGGACCAGTAATTCCACTTCCAAGAATTCAAAGGCAGAAACAAGGAATATGTAATGAGTTCCTGACAAAGATGTTGATGTCTAATAATAAGATTGGTTAAGTAAATTCCAACAAGTTTGTAATCTGACACCCTCTCCCTCCAGAACACCCCCATTGAACAGCACCATAACTTTGGCTATTTGGGAAGATCACATTTAAAGCTTGTCAAGGCCACGACGGTGAATTCAAGGCCAGCCTGGGCAGTTTAATGAGACCTTGTCCCAAAATGAAAATGAAGATAGCTGGGGCTGGCTATAGTACAGAGACAGAAGTTTTGGGCTCAATCCCCAGGACTGTAAAAATAAAACACATATGCATATATGAACACAGACAACCTTCCTGACTTTTAAGTCAGCAGAAAGACAGTTTTTATCCAGAGAGATGAGCCTGTCTTGAACAAGGCAATGATGTCGCCAGCTTTTAGGTGTGTCAAAGTTTCATCCTGTCCCAAAGGAGCCTTTCTCAACTGTAAGTGCAAGTGTGATTAGGAAACCATTCTTGCCCCACAGGCACAGTGCAACCATTTTCTACACCCTAGTGGTAAATGATGTTAACCAGCTAGCCAGATGGCTCAGCTAGTATAGACACTTGCCACCAAACTCTGAGGACCTGCGTTTGATTAACAAGACCCCACCCCCAATGAAAGAAAGAAGAGAACCAACTCCCACAGGTTGTCCACCGAGCTCCACATGTGTGCTGTGGTACACATATCTGCGCGTACATATATGTTCACACACAGAAAATAAGAAATAAATTCAAATGAAAAAAGAGAAACTAACATTCATACTTCTTGCTCATCCTGGATTTTCATGGGAGCCAGCTTGATCTGGTTGGGTTCTCTTAGTGGCCTTGAAGGAAGCAGGGGTTTATTGTGTCCTTTTTAAGACCGGAAGCGGAAGTAAGAGCTGATCACTATATAATTACATGGTCACAGGATTACAAGTAACACTGTGAACTAAGGGGCAGGGCAAAGTTCAGTCACTGGTGTCTAGCACTCAAGTGTGAGGGCCTGCGTTCTGGTGCCCGGCACTCAGGTAACGTCAGCAACTGTTTACAACCCCAGCCCTGAGGAGGTAGAGATCGGCAGACTCTTGGAGCTCACTGAGCAGAAAGCCTAGCCTAATGAGTGAGCTTCAGATACAATGGAAGGCCTGTAGAGAGAATCGATGTGTACTGTGTGGAAGCATCACCTGCCAATCAAAAGCAGATGGCCCTTTAACAAAAGGCAGGAAGTAGAAGATGGGAGTTCCGGGAAAGAGATGGGAACTCTGGGTGATAGTCAGAGGTGGAAGATGCTTGGCCCAGACTCTGGGCTCATGAGACTGAGAAGAAAGTAGCCATGTGGCTGAACTCAGAAGCGTTTAAATGGGTTGGGTAAGTGACAGGCTAGTCAGGGGACAAGCTAAAGCTATGGCCTAGGCAATTATTCATAAACAAAGAAGCCTCCGAGTAGTTATTCAGGAACTGGGGTACAGGTGGGAAAGCCCACGGCTACAGAAACCTTGTCTTGTCTCAAAAGAGAAGGTAGAGGGGCAGGAGAGATGATTCAGGGGTTAAGAGCACTGGGTGTTGGTTTGGCTCTCGACATCCACATGGGAAGTCACAACCCTTTGTAACTCCAGTTCCGGAGATCTGATGCAGTTCTTTCCTACCCTCAAAGGCACCAGGCACACGTGCAGTGCACATACACATGTACATGCAGACAAAACACTCACACATATAAGGTAAAATAAATAAATCTAGAAACAAAAGGTAGAGAGAAATAAGCAGAAGACACCAGAAGTCAACCTCTGGTCTTTCTACCAATGTGCATACACATACACACCTGCACTCACATGTGCACACACATCCATGGTCAGGGACAAGAGAGACCAGAAACCAGGTACAGTAATGCAGGCCTATGATTCTAGCATTTGGGAAGCTGAGGAGGAAATTCAAGGCCATTTTGGGCCATGTAGCAAATTCAAAGCCAGCCTGGTCTATATGAGACCCTATCTCAAAGACGGCAAAACAAGCAAGCAACACAAAACAGTGGGGGGGGGGGGTCATGAGCTAATACCCCAGAAAGCACAGGGTTCAGAGGAGCGAGCACATTTTGTCTGGGAGAACCTTCTGGGTGGGCAAATCCCATGTTATCATCCCCTCCCACTGGTGACGACGAACCCCTGTTCTCATTCTGACCAGTCATGGGCTCCCTTAACCCCGGAATGGAAAGTAACTAAGGTTACATATAAGTATTACAAAATGTAAGACTTGTTTATTTTTTTTAAAGATTTATTTATCTATTTTATGTACATGACTGCTCTATTGCACGTCTGCCTGCAAGCCAGAAGAAGACAACTGATCTCATTACAGATGGTTGTGAGTCACCATGTGGTGGCTGGGATTTGAACTCAGGACCTCCGGAAGAGCAGTCAGTGCTCTTAATTGCTGAGCCATCTCTCCAATCCCTATTCATTTATTTTTGACTTTTTTTTGGGGGTGAGGGGGGATAGTCTCAAGTATCCCAGGCTGGCCTTTAACTGGCTATAAGCTGAGAGTGACCTTGAACTCCTGATCCTCCTGTCTTAAACTGCCAGGTCTGTTTTCATGCACTGCTGGGGACCGAACCTAGGGTTTCAGGGATGTTACACAAACATTCTATCAATTGAATGACATCCCCAGCTCTATTATAAAATATTCTAGGCTTTGAGGCTAGTAAGGACCATAAGAAAAATCTCAAGAGAAGCCTCATATTCGTGTAGTTATCCAACAATTAAATTTTAGTGATAACTGCTGTTACTGGGTGCTGCGGGCCAACCAGTAGGCTAAACAATTTGCATGTCTTCTCTCATTCAGTTCTCAAGGCCGCCTGTGCCAACAGTACCTACATTATTACTAGCATTTTTTTAAGGTGGAAAAAACCAGAGAGGCTGGGTACTGTACTTTGCCCGAGGTCACATGACTAGCCTGTGGCTGGGCATACAGTCGAGCTAACGTCTGTCTGTTTGGTGCCAGGTAACAGACGTGGCGCTCACAGTCCAGCCGATTCCAGCTGGGGTGATAATGGAGGCCTTTGTGAAACAGAATGACCTTGACTGGAGAAGGCTTGACTTTGGAGCAGGAGACACTTCACGGTGAAAGAGGATTGGGAGGAAAGCCCCCCCGGAGCAGGAGAGAGTTTTATTCAGGGAGCTTTCGAGAACTGGGGTTTCTAGGGAAGAACGATCACTTACAGGGCAGTCTAGAAACGAGAGGAGGCAGAAACATTAGCCTCTGGGCTGATTAGTTTTTGTCAACGTGACACAAACTAGAGTCATCCCCTAGCAGGCCACCAGACCTTAGCACAATAGACTCCAGGACAGAAGTACCATTCAGCTTATAAAACTCAGCAGGGAGAAAACATCACCAGTCGAAATGAAAATGAAGCCCTAATCCATCAAAGTCCGTAGTTCTGGGAAAGTCTCTAAAGGGACTAACCTTGCTTTTTAGCTTCTGTGGTTCTGCTTCTGGCGAACTGTGCTTGTTAACTGAAGGATGCCAACCCAGGACATGGTCTTTATGCTTAAAAGCTCGCCCTGAGAAAGGCTTTGTACACTGGGATTCCAGGAACTCAGGGTAGTAGCTGGCCAGCTAATAAAGATTTCCTATTTGCTCAAACCCAGGTCAGAAACCCAGTGTCTGAGCAGCCTTCTCTGTTGGATGCCTCAGAGAAAACCTCAACTGAGGAGTTGCCTCCATTCGATTGGCCTGTGGGCGTGTCTATGGGGGGCATTTTCTTAATTGCTAATTGGTGTGGAAGGACTCAACCCACTGTGGGTGGTGCTACCTTTGAGCAGGGAGAGCTGGGATGTGTAAGCAAGCCAAGAGGAGCAAGCCAGTAAGCACTCCCACCCACTGCAGTCTCTGCTTTAGGTTCCTGCCTTCAGTTCCTACCCTGCCTTTTCCTCAGGGTTAGGCTGCAAGGTGTAAGATGAAATAAACCCTTTTCTCCTTAACTTGCTTCAGGACTGCATTTTTAATCACAACGTCAAAGAAGCAAAGTGGAACTACCTCTCAAAGCAGTCGGAACCCTAACCCCCAATCCCCTGGGTCAGGCTCCATGTTTGCTTCGTAAGGACTTCTGGCCTTCAAAACTGTAACGCAAAGAGTTGGGTGGTGTCCCCAGCAACACATAAACCAGTATAGTAGGCATATCTCTGATCCCAGAACTGGGGAGGTAGAAAAAAGAGAAATAAAACAAGGGTTGGGATTTAGCTCAGTGGTAGATCGCTTGCCTAGCAAGCGCAAGACCCTGGGTTAGGTCCTCAGCTCTGGGAGGAGGGGGTTCTGGGGGTGGGGAGGAGAAAGAAACAAAACAAAAGGAAAAGAAACAACCCCCCACACACATGCATACACAGACAGGCTCACACATAACACAGCAGAGGGATTGTAACATAATAACTAATAACTTTGTATTATTCTACAAGCCACTCAAATTGTGGCAATTGTTATAGTAACATTTGTAAAGGCATTCAATATCTATGTATGTATATGCAGAATACACTATGAATAGTGTGAATAATAGAAATAGATTCTGGCCACATTAAGCAAAAAAGGAATTCACTGGGAAGATGCAATCGTACAACCACAGGACTCAGGAATGACAGGAGTCAGAGTAACCTGAATAGGAGGAGCGAGTGAAGGGCGGCGCTGAAGGGAACATTTTCTCTCTGCCCCAGCTTTTTCCACAGAGAGCGACCTCCTTTAGAGTGACACTCTTGTATCTTCCTTTCATCTCCCTGTTCCCCCCAGAGGAGGAAGAATGACACAGAATCTGATGAGGGAATTTACAGAGAATCAGCAGAACGTGAGATTTTATGTGTGTACCCACCAAACCCCAAACCTTGTTCTTAGAGATAAAGTCTTGTTATATTTCCCAGGCTAGCCTTGAACTTGTAGGCTCAAGTAATTCTCCTGCCTTAGCCTCCTGAGTAGCTAGCTGGAACTTAGAGCCTGGTTAGGAATATAATGTTTCTAGCATTATCTGGGTCTGAATGGAGAAGTACAATCTTGATATCCAGCCTTGTCATTCCATTTGTCTACTGGTAAAGATGCATCTCAAACAGCTTTTCAGGTATAAAAACTGTATCCTGAAACCCTCTTCTTCCTCCTATGGCTGTCCATCACTTGCTTATGAACCTGGATGAGGATACCCCGTCTGAATCCATCAATTTCTTATGTCTCATTCCACATTTTGTGATTGCAAATTCATCTTGGCTTGATTCTCCTTTTCATCTCTTGGTGAAAATAGAGAAGATTTTGATTTATGGTCTCCTCAAGACTCCAGGGAATAGAAAAAGTGGTCCCCCAAAAGCATGTGTATGGTAGCTTCCCAAATAAGAGGAAGAAGGTATCATTAGACGCACATAACAGAGTCCTCAGCAGGAAATTATGAAGGTCCAGGAGAAAGGTCTGAGGGCCTAGACTATGGTGGTAGAATTAATGGGATTTGACTTTAGACCAGATGAGAGTAATGTGAAACTAAGCAGGTTGCTGTTGTTAAGGAGCCACATTGTTATCCACTGTTACTAAGTCTCCATTCCTTACAAGAACAAGTCTTTGTTTCCTAAACCTAAAGTGTAGCCTCCCCTCCCCAGCCTCAATGGTTCCACTGTTTACACCTGGATGGAGCTTGCCGCTCAATCGTTCTGCCACGCCCACTGCTGGAACCTGCTGCTTTGCGGAGCCATACATGTGGTCACCCTGCTACTGGTCCCCAGGACTATTTGGCGGGAATCGGCACCCCCTTCCCCTCCTTCATAACTGCGTGTTGATATAGTAAAATTGAGCTTTGATCAGAGTTGGTTTTGACTTGGCTCCATTCTTTCTTCTGTCCGTTTAGTTCCTCTCAGTTGAACCGAGCTGCCATCTCAGTTGAACCATTCCTTGCGAGCTGCTGGTCGGCCCACAACACTAAAGTATCCTGCAAGCCATGCTTTTGGAACTTATGCTGAACTTGTAAGCCCGAGATGTATACCCACTCCTTTGCCCCGCTAAACTCCTGAACACCTGTAAAGATTCCCCTTCCACACGATGTCTCCTTGTGCTTATCTGTCCCATAGGTAGTCTTGAGCCTTGAGTCCCTAACTCTTCTGTCCTAACAGCATCAATCTTAACATCCATCTTTCATCGACATTAACTCTTCCCCATAAGAGGGACCTTAAAAGCCAACGAGGGGCTGTTCTCTTATATCCTGATTTAGGATGAAGCAGTCATCTGGCCAGTCTAAATAAAGCTTGCTTAGCCAAAATGTCATAAAAATTTTTTTCCAGTTGGTCTAACTGGTAAGTCTAAATATTAGGTACCAGCAACGTGGGCAGTGCCATTAATATTAATATTAATATTAATATTGATGGTGTTTAGCTCAATGGTAGAATATAGTGTATATAAGGCCCTTGATTTAATTTCCAGCATGGAAAATAATCACTTCCATTAACTGCTTGATTCTTTAAAAAAATATTTTCAAATTAGTTTTAAAATATTTTTAGATTTATTTCTTTTATGAGTATAAGTGCTTTGCCTGGTGCCCACTGAGGTCAGAAGAAGGTGGTAGATCCCCCTGAAACTGGAGTCACGGATGGATTTGGACGGTGTGGGTGCTGGAAACTGAACGTAGGACCTCTGCAAAAGCTCGTTAAGTACTGAGTTCTCTTTTCAGTCACCATTAGGTCATTTAAAAATATTTAAAATGCATTCAATAATGGGCTGTCAATGTGGCTCAGTTGGTAGAATGGTTGCCTAACACAACACACAGGAGTCCCTGGATTCAGACCTCAGCACCATATAAACTGGCACAGCGGCTGGAGTCTCAGCACTGGGCAGGAGGGCTGGCAGGAGTATCAGGAGTTCAAGGTTGTCCTAAGCTACTTAGAGTGCTTTAGGCCGCTGAAGAGATTTGAGACTGGAGCGTCTTGAAAGCTAAGAAGCATTCTATGGTCTATGCTACATCCTCAGCCTTTTTTTTTTTTTTTTTTTTTTTTTTTTTTGGTTTTTCGAGACAGGGTTTCTCTGTGTAGCCCTGGCTGTCCTGGAACTCACTCTGTAGACCAGGCTGGCCTCGAACTCAGAAATCCGCCTGCCTCTGCCTCCCAAGTGCTGGGATTAAAGGCATGCGCCACCATGCCCAGTCTTTTTTTTTTTTTTTTTCCTACATTTTTAAGTTAACATACTATAATGGTTAAGGTAACAACAAACAAACCATCCACTATTGGCAACCACTATTCTAAAGTTATTACGTGTGCACTGATGAGGTGGCTCAGAAAGTAAAAGTGTTTGCTCTGAGTTGGATCCCTGGAACCCACAATAGCATCACACACACACACACACACACACACACACACACACACACACACACACACAAATAAGCCAGGCAGTGGTGGCTCACACCTTCAGTCCCAGCACTTGGGAGGTACAGGCAGATGGATCTCTGTGAGTTTAAGGCCAGCCTGGTCTACAAAGTAAGTTCCAGGGAAGCCAAGGGTACACAGATAAAAACCTGTCTTGAAAAATCCAATAAGGAGCTGGAGAGATGGCTCAGTGGTTAAGAGCACTGGCTGTCCTTCCAGAGGATCAAAGGTTGAAATCCCAGCATCCACATGAGGGCTTACAATCATCTCTAACTCTATTTCCTTGGATTCTGATACTACCCTCTCTGGCCTCCACAGGCACTATATGCACAAAATATACATTAAAAAAAAAAAGTCAGGCATGACGTGTGCATAGCTTAGATTCCAGCTCTTGGGAGGCAGAGGCAGGTGAATCTCTGTGAGTTCACTTCTAGGCTAACCAGACTACCTAGTGACAACCCGTCTCAAAAGTTAAAAGTCAAATTACGTAAGCACAAGGGCCATATGGAAATGTGTGCAATTTTAATTTTAAACAAGAAGTTTTATACTAATGACTATAAGATTTAAAAAGCCAGGCATGGTAGCCCATGCCCATAACCCTAGGACATCAAAAGTAGAGTCAGGCTGGGCAGGAGCTTGAGCTAAGGTCAGCCTTAGTTACATAAGGAGTTGAAAGCCAGCCTGGACATCATGAGATTCTAACTCAAAACAAAACCACCAAAAGCCTAGTAATGAGCCTAGACTGGGGGAAGTGCAGGCTGGGAAGAGACTGCAGTGAGAGGCTGCTAACTCAGATCCGAGGTGAAATTTCATCTATAGGGCCAGGAAGCTAGGGATGATTCGCACAGAGTAAGTTTATTCCAAAGCAAACAGTGTTTGAAGTTCGAAAGCCTTGAGAGAGGCTGGCGACAATGTGCTTCTGCAAGGACCTGACAGTCTGAGATTGACTCCAGGGACCTCTATAAAGGAGAGAACCGGATTCATACGAGCACCGTGGCACGTGCCCAGCGACATGGTCCGACAGTAACTGTACACGTACCTGACAACTGTGCTTGGTTCCCAGAATCCACTTCAAGGTGGAAAGAGAGAACCAACTCCATATAGTTGTCTTTGACCTCCACATATGCACGTGGGTGCTCATGTGCATGCTTGAGCGCTCTCTCGAGCACACACACACTACCATCTTCATCATCACCACCACCATTATCATCACCATCATCATCATCACCACCACCACCACCATCATCCTCATCCAAGCCAAAAGAGACTGTGGAACGTTAAGAGGAAACATGTTCCCCAGGAGAGGTTTTTCCTCTTGTGAGAATCCTCTCTTGTGAGCAACTTGGTAGAAACAACACCCCCACACACACACACCCCACCCCCACCCCCCACCCCCGCACCCCCGCTGAAGTGGAAGAGCAGTAGTTAGGAGTGGTAGAGAACACTTTGTAATCCTAGCACTTCCCTGGGCAGGGTTGAGGCTGGAGGATGACAGTGACTGTGAGGTCAGTTAGGGCTCCAAGCAAACTCAAAAACAAAAGGCAGAATGTTGCAACAAGAGAGTGAGCACATGCCCTGGTGGCCACCAGATCTCTGCCCATGACTTTGACCCTTGAAAGAGAGCCATCTAGGGGTGGTGCCTACGTGGAGGGAGGTTAAAGTTCAGCAAGCCAGTAGCCAGTGACCTCTGCCAGCACTTTGGCTACATTTTTGCTTTCGGTTCCTGCTTGGGCTTTGGAATTCATGAGAACCCCACATTGTTGAGGAGATTTCTCAACTGTTTGGTATGGTCACCAAGCACCCTGACAGGTGCAAAGCTAAGAATTCAGTCTGGTTAGAGTTACAACCTGAGGTGGTTAGCAAAGAGAATTAAAAAGGACAGCAGGATCCTTCTAGAATTTTCCTGCAGGATACTGGGTGAAGGCTTTGCTTTCCAGTAAAAAAGAGAAGTGCCTGAGGAGAAAATGCCTGTCTTTGGGTGCTGTGTGTTTGTGTGTGTGTGTGTGTGTGTGTGTGTGTGTGTGTGTGTGTGTGTGTGTGTATACATGTGCATGCTCCCGAAATGCTGAAGTTCAACAGCAGCCTTGGGACCACAGGCAGAGTCAAGAGACTCAAAGAGAAAGAAGCTGGCCTGATGCCACCGAGCTGTTGAAATAAACAACCTGGCAGCCCCTTCATCTGGATTTCTTGTGATGGAATATTAGCCTTAACACTCAAGCAGTGTTTATTTCTGTGTTCAGGAGCCTGTGGCTAGGAGCACCTTGGGAGACTGTATTAGTTAGGGTAACTTTTGCTGCAGTAAAACACCATGACCAAAAAGCAAGCTGGGGAGGAAAGGGTTTATTCGGCTTATACTTCTACATCACAACTCATCATGAAAGGAAGTCAGGGCAGAAACTCAACAGCACAGGAACCTGGAGGCAGGAGCTGATGCAGAGGCTGTGGAAGGGATGCTGCTTACTGGCTTGCTCCCCATGGCTTGCTCAGCCTGCTTTCTCCAGGACCATCAGCCCAGGGGTGGCTTCACCCACAAGGGTTAGGCCCTCCCCCCAACGATCCCTAGTGAATCAGCTTGTGTCACGCTGATATAACACTATCTTGCACTGAAACCCTGTAAGACAGGTCACCTTTCTGCAGGGCTTTCGGCCACGCTGCTGTCAGAAGGTCTGAGGTGGTATTTATTTATTTGTTATATGAAAGTACACTGTAGCTGTTTTCAGACACCCCAGAAGAGGGTATCAGATTCCATTACAGATGGTTGTGAGCCACCATGTGGTTGCTGGGAATTGAACTCAGGACCTTCAGAAGAGCCGTCAGTGCTCTTAACAACTGAGCCATCTCTCCAGCCCCCATAGTTTAATTTTACCAAGTCATTCTTTATCGAGTGTTTGTACCAAGCTCAGTCCACTGCATATGATGTCACTGAGTCATCTGCATCATCAGCCCTGATGTCCTGTTTCCCTGCCCTGTTGCTTCTATAAAATGCAAATGCAAGGTAGGAGCGAACAGGTTCATTCTAGCTCCCACCTCGGGGTTACAGCCCATGTCAGCAGGAAAGTACGCA
Organism: Mus musculus; assembly: GCF_000001635.26. Taxonomy (NCBI): domain Eukaryota; kingdom Metazoa; phylum Chordata; class Mammalia; order Rodentia; family Muridae; genus Mus; species Mus musculus. Next base: position 128,982,428 of record NC_000070.6, on the reverse strand, counting down.
TCACAGCACAGTGTAGAGCAGAGCGGACATGGTTACTCTTATATATATATAGTTCAGGACCCAACCCTAGGTAATGGCGCCGCCCACAGGGGTCTGGCTCCTCCCACATCAATGAATGTAAACGTGATAATTCCCCACAGGCCAACCTGATCCATACAGTCTCTCACTGAGATTCTCTTGGATGGTTGACAAGGAGAACCAACCTTCACAGTCGTGCTTTATCCTGTTATGCACGGGGAAACTGAGGCTCAGTGTGGCTAAGTGGCTTGTTTAAGTCACATCGCTAGTGGGATCTGTGACCATTTATTTTTTATTTTATTCTTTTGTGGTAGCCAGTTCCATTTTTTTTCCACAAACATTTGTTGTTTTCCCGGGAGGACAATCCCGTACTTCGTTTCTGTTGGACTCTGGGGAGGGCACGTGACTTACTTTGGCCAATGGAATGCGAGCAGGGAGAGCTGCCTTATGTAAGGCTTCAGATCAGAAACTACTGGGAAGGATTGCTGTGTTTCCTTTTCCCTCCCTCTGTAGACACAGAAACGCCGCGAACCGAAGAGAAACCACGGTGAGCAGATGCTCTGCATCCAAGCACATGACCATAAATTCACTCTTTATGGTCAAAGCAGGGGTTCTATTTTGTTGTTTTAGGCTACTGAAAAATTCCCAGTTGCTGTTCCTGTTTGACACAGGTCCTATGCTTAGTCTGGCCTGGAACTTGTTACGTGGCTAAGGATGACCTTGAACTCCTGATCTTCCTGTCTCCATCTTCCAAATGCTGGCGTCGCTGGTGTGCACCACCACACTCGGTCCCTCTGTTACTATAGCAAAACACAATCTGCCCTAACCAAATCTCTCTCGCTGGGGATGGAATAACCAGGACAGGATGCCCTTGCCCAGTGGTCAGGATCCCCTTGCCTTGGTCACTTGAGTGCAGACATGCATTTCCAAAAGCTTTGCAGACTTTGGGCTCCGGTTGCCACCACAGACCAACTGGCTTTCACCTGGCAGGCAGAGGCTTCCTTTTGTGCCGCCAGGCCTGGTGGGTCTTTCCGATTTGTGTAACAGATTTCCTGTTCTTTTGTCACGCAGACCACAGCAATGGGAGATGTGGTTTTCTCAAGAACTGACTAAGCTCAGGCCACCTGAACAATTAGGCCATTCACTACCATTCTGAGGTCATTGTGGCCAAACTTGTAGTTCTATAAAAAGCTGCCAGCCTTCACACACACACACACACACACACACACACACACACACACATGTAACCAAAATAAAACCAAACAGTCTTATGCTACTAGCAGCAACTGTTACACAAAGGATAATTTAATGACACTTGGCAAAGCCAACTTTGTTCAGAACCACTTTGAGAGGGAAAGGGACCTGACCAACGCGGGGGAGTGTCACAGGGTTGGGGGTGGGGTGAATAAGAGGTTAGGCTCAGGGCTGGAGAGATGGCTCAGCAATTAAGAGCACTGACTGCTCTTCCGGAGGTCCTGAGTTCAAATCCCAGCAACCACATGGTGACTCACAACCATCTGTAACAAGACCTGATTCCCTCTTCTGGTGTCTGAAGACAGCTACAGTGTGCTTATATATAATAAATAAAATAAATAAATCTTAAAAAAAAAGATTAGGCTCTAATCTCTAATCTAATCTCTAAGGTGCACAGAAGCACAATGGGGCTGGTGGGTGGAAAATTACCAAGAGGAAACCTCTGGGGTGAGGGGTATTCCTTCTATATGACTGAACAGGATTCTTGTTGAAAAATAGTCCAGGAGGACCAGACGTTGGGGTCGTGGAGGAAGAGGAACTGATCAAGGACAGCCAGAACTCCGGGATGAGGAAGTTCTTACTGATTTACGGTTCTTTGCTGAAACTGGCTTTTCCAGCGAAGTTCTCAGATGGACCTAGCAGAAGTTACAGAACCTTGACTATGCTTGAGCCAAGCAAAGGCTCCTGTCACAACACACACACACTCAGCAGGGGAGATTCTGCTCCGGTAACACAGCCTAGGAGGAAACCCTTGTGGAGAGCACCAGGGGGTGACGGGAAGGCGTTGAGGGAGACCTGGGGACAGTGGGTGGGAAGAACTCTAAGCACTGGGAGGAAGGAGTGTTGTGGTTCCTGAGACCAGAATTCACTTGAAGCTGGTGAACAGGGGAGCTTAGACCTTGCGATTAATGACGTGTCCGCTCGTTCATTTCATGTATTCAATTGTTTGATGGCTACTTATCGTATTGGCATAGTTTTTGATACAGGGTCTCATTGTATAGCCCAGGTTAGCCTAGGCTAACTCACTAAGCAAGTCTCAAACTCACAACCCTCCTCCAGCCTTCTGGGTGCTGGGATGACAGAAGTGCACCATGGCTTCCCGAGCAAGCAGGTTCTTTTCTTTCTTAAAAGATATTTAAAAGGTTTATGTCTATTTATGTGTATGCGTGTATGCCACATGAGTGAAGTGCCCTCAGAAGCTAGCAGGGAATCCCTCAGGGTTTACAGGTGATCCTGAGCTACCCTGTGTGGGTGCTGGGACCTGAACCACGCCCTCTGGAAGAACAGCAAATGCTCTTGACCCCTGAACCACCACTCCAGAACCTTTTGTTATTATTACTTTAAAATTTTTATTTAGGTTTATTTATCTGCGTGTGTGAGTTTGTGTGTGTACATGCATGTACCTAGCATGCATGTGAAGGACAACATGCATGTTGGTTCTGTCCTTCGGCCTGTAGGCTCTGGGATCAAGCCCAGGCCATCAGACTTGGAGGCGGGTGCCTTTACTGGCTCAGTTATCCTATTCGCAGTCAAATACTTCTACTCCTTCCTTCCCTTTTTTCTGAGACAGGGTTTTTAGAACAGGGTTTGGCTGTCTCTTCTAAGACTCACTCTGTAGACCAGGCTGGCCTCAAACTAATTGAGATCCATCTGTCCTCTGCCTCCTTAGCACTGGGATCAAAGGTATGTGCCACAATTGCCTGGCTCAGTTATTTTCTTGAAAATATTTTTGCTACAGCCAGGTGGTGGTGGACACCCTTAATCCCAGCACTTGGGAGGCAGAGGCAGAGGCAGAGGCAGGCGGATCTCTGTGAGTCAGAGGCCAACCTGATCTACAGAGTTGAGTTCCAGGACAGCTGGGGCTACACAGAGAAATCTTGTCTTGCTAAATAAAAACTATATCTAGGCCGGGTAGTGGTGGCACACGCCTTTAATCTCAGCACTTGGGAGGCAGAGGCAGGCAGATTTCTGAGTTCAAGGCCAGCCTGGTCTACAAGGTGAGTTTCAGGACAGCCAGGGCTACACAGAGAAACCCTGTCTCGAAAAACCAAACCAAACCAAACAAAAACAAAAACCAAACCCCAAAAACATCCATCCATCCATCTATCTATCTATCTATCTATCTATCTATCTATCTATCTATCAGCAATAATCTGCCATCTCCCCCTTGTTGATTGATGGGCATTTGGTTCCTTCAAGCTTTCCCCAGTGTTGTCTAGCTGCATGTGGAATTTCTTGATGAAGGGATTAATGTGGTTTTTACATTTCCAAAGGTCAAGCTCCAATTGGATTCAAAGTCCAGCAAGCAGAAGGGGAAGTGGGTGTGGCCTGCTCTGACAATGACCCCTGCCCTCTCATGGGTAAGAGCAGAAATAAATAATAAATGATTTCCGTGTGTGGCCCCTTCTTGCCCCTCTCCCTTTGCAGCTGGCAAGATGTCTCTGTAGTGATCCTCTTTTTTTCTATTGCTGGTTTTGTGTTTGAGCCTGGCCTCAGACTGTATAGACATGAAAAAAGAACTTCTGATCTTCCTGCCTCTCTCTATCTCCTGTTGGGGATCAAACCTAGGCTTTGTGCATGGTAGGTAAGGAGCATACCAACTGAGTGATACCCCACCTCTACGCTGTTGAGTGCTTTAACATGTGTGTGTGTATGTGTGTGTGCGCGAATGTGTGTGTGTGTGTGAGTGTGTGTCTGTGTGTGTGTGTGTGAGTGTGTGTGTGTCTGTGTGAGTGTGTGTGTGTGTCTATGTGTGTGTGTCTGTGTGTGTGTGTCTGTGTGAGTGTGTGTGTGTGTCTGTGTGTCTGTGTGTGTGTTGTGTGTGTTTATGTGTTTATGTGTGTGTGTGCGTGTGTGTGTGTGTGTAAGGGCTAGGAGTAGGATCACTCAAAGACCAAGCTGATCAGGGCTGGCACTAAACATCCCTCCTGTGCTCACAGCCTGGTTCTCCCTTCGCTTAATCCAGTGGACCAGCTGCTTCTGTCATGCCTATTCTGTGGCCCCAACCTTCCCTCTGTCCCTCCCCTCCTGTCCTTGTCATATATTCTGGAGGAAGCTGTATATTGAGATATGGATAGAAGTGAGCATAGATGTGGATCCTTCAGCTCCATTCCAGGCCCCAGTCGATACAGTAAATGACCACTTCATAGTTTCAACAGATCACATATGTGAGGAAATGTATTTAAAGAACTCCGGAGGGCTGGTGAGATGGCTCAGTGGTTAAGAGCACTGACTGCTCTTCCAAAGGTCCAGAGTTCAAATCCCAGCAACCACATGGTGGCTCACAACCATCCATAACGAGATCTGACTCCCTCTTCTGGGGTATCTGAAGACAGCTACAGTGTACTTACATATAATTAATAAATAAATCTTAAAAAAAAAAGAGTATGAGAATATCATCTACATACCAGGGGTGGAGGAAATATTTCTAAAAAAAAAAAAAAAAGAACTCCGGAACCAGAGAGTTTTCCCACGGCCTCTCAGTACTTTCTGGTACTTAGAATTCTGTGATTAGCTTCTGAGGTGGAGTGACAGGCTGCTGAGGGGTACAGGAATTTTAATCCAGCAACGTGGCTGCTCTGGCAAGGGATCACATCCAAAGACTTTCTAGGTCTGTGTGACCCGGCTGGAATGCAGACACACCATTACAGTTGGATCTGGCTGGAATACAGACAAGCTCTTAGGACATACCTTAATCCCTAACAATGAAGGTAAGGTTAGTTTGTAGAAGGAAGCAACCAGGTTTGAAAGTAACACCAAATTGATGAGTCAGAGAAAGATCTGACAAAATGAGCCAGAGAGAGGATACGCCCAACTCACCTGAGAACAGCCCAGGAAAGAGAGGTTACTTAAGAGCATTTGGAGAGCAAAAAAAAAAAAGTGGTGGTGGTGGGTGGTGTGGTGTGTGTGTGTGTGTGTGTGTGTGTGTGTGTGTGTAGGGCAGTTTTACCCAGATAGTTTTATAGAGACAGATGGCAGGGAGAACAAGCTACACACAAGTGAAGACAGAACAAACCAGAGAAGGAGGAGGAGGACCGAGCAGGAAGATTAGAACATCAAAGTTAGTATGAGGCCAAGCAGAGCAATTCAGACAGAAACGGAGAGAAGCCAGATCGAATCAGTAAGGAGGCTAGAAGCTTCCATGCTGAAGCCTAGGGATAGTTAGAACAGGCAAAAAAAAAAAAAAAAAAAAAAAAGCTCTGAGCTCAGTAACTCCAACACTAGTATCTGCAACATAGTCACGGACCATGCCTTCTGAACAGACCCACAGTAACTAAAGTAAACAGCTGCTGGGCGCCCAAGTCCCTGCCCATGGATCCTCAGCTGCAGCAGGAATTCATCCAGGGCTCAGAGTTAACAACATCTGATATGATTGGAACATGTTTTTTTTTGTATTGAGCAATAGGCAGAGTGTTTCACACCCATTTTTTTTACTTACCCTTTGCATGGATTCAGCTTGATATGTCGCCATCTCGAGTCACAATTACCATGATGACACCAGGATATCCTTAGCTGGTTTTTCCTGCATAGTTTCCCAGAAAACTATATGTAGGCAAAATCATTAAAGTGGTATGTGGAACCTTACAACTGAACCCTAGCTCCAGGGATGAATCCGAATCTTTGGTGTCAGCTTGAGATAAACCAACGACATTCCAGCTAGGCTGAAGTCACTTTCATCCTGACCCATAAATATGTCTCTTTTTGGGATCCAAATTGTGAGAATCCAACTTGGTCTTGTAGCTTTCTGGGGCCAAGCTTCTGTAAGCCCCTACCAGATTGTACTCTGTGTATTCCTTACGGTCTGCCTCTTTTTCTTTGGTCTTAGAGCGCCTGGGGCTGGCTGGTCCTCATGTGCTAGAACAGTCTTCTCAACATCCCTACGAAGACCTGTTTGATAGTGGAGAAAACTGAGACTCAGGAAGCCACTTGCCAGATCACTGAACGATTCTAGGGTGTGGTATGCATCTACTTCTCAAGCTGAGAGGATAGAAGCAGCAGCTATAGGCCTGGAACACTGGTCTCAGGCTCCTGTGATTCGCTTGACAGCATCACAATGGGGACACTCCTCCATCAGAGACAAGCTTGGGTCTCACTCCAGATCCCAGATGTGTAGAGAGTTTAGCAGTGGACCCCGGAGCTTTGAGAGTTTCTGAGATGGCTACTGTCAGGAAGAAGGGAATGTAGACTTGGAGAGGGAAGTGATTTTCTAAGGACTCTTTGTCTAGTGCTCAGGTCCACAAGGACAGACCACAGGGAACAAAGCCCATCGAGCCATCACAAATAGATGGCAGTGACGGTAACTCTAGGTGTAAAGCCAGTCTGCCATTCGGATCATTTTACATAGCTGTAGAGACAGCATCTTGTGTATCATTGTGTGTATGTTTCACTTGTCAATAAAAAGCCTATGGCCTATAGGAAGGGGTAGGAGAGAAGGTGGGACATCCTGTAGGGAGATTGAATTATGGGATAGAGAGAAGGCAGGGGACTCTCCAGAGGACATGGAGGAAGATAGATACATTGAGAGCTGAGCAGAGGTAACCAACCACATAACAAAACTTAGGTTGGAACAAATGGGTCATGCAGATACGAGCTAGTCGGGGAGCCAGTCAGGGCTATTTGGTCAAAGTATTTGAAAATGTATTTTGGGTCTCAGAGTCACATTCTGGGAGCTTGGGGCTTGGGTGGAAAAACACCACAGTACACCTAGCATCTTAATCAGTTTGACTTGCTATAATGCCTACCTCAGACCAGATGATATTAGCAAGCATCTGAAATCTATTGCTCACAATTTGGGGGGGAGGGGCGTTGCTCAAGGTCTAGGTAGCAGTGGATTTAAAGCCTGATAGAGACTGCTCTTGCTTCAGAGATGGTCCTTTTGGTCATTATTATAATGATGGCTTCCCGGAAGGTAGTGTCACATGGGATCCCTTATTCTCAGTGCCCAAAGCACGGGGGTGGGGGGTGGGGGTGGGGGCGTGGGAGGGGTGCATATTTCAAGTCAAGTGTAATTTCTTTGAAGCCGCCAGCCCCTAGTGTCTTAGTTAGGGTGTCTATTGCTGTGAAGGAACACCAAGATCACAGTAACTTTTATAAAGGAAAGCGTTTAATTGGGACTTGCTTACAACGCAGAGGTTCAGTTCATTATTGTCCTGGTGGAAAGCATGGTAGCATGCAGGCAGACACAGTGCTAAGAGAGGTAGCTGAAGAGTTCTGCATCCAATCAGCAGGCAGCAGAGCGAGAGAGAGACCCTGGGCCTGGATGAGCATTTGAGACCCGCCCCCAGTGACGCACTTCCTCCAACAAAGCCACACCCACTCCAACAAGACCACGCCCTTCTAAGAGTACTCCCTGTGGGCCAATGGAGCCATTTTCATCCAAACCACCAGACCTAGAGAGCCCAAGTCATGACCTCAGTTTTAGACAATTGCTCTTCGTGGCTCTTGGTGATGATGTTCGTTGTTGAAGCAGTAGAAGCTGGAGATGCAGTCAGTCCTCCCAGCCCTGTATGATGTTCTTAGTCTTGCCAACAATGCTTCCTGCTGGGCATGGTGAAACACGACTGTACTTGGCCCTCTGGAGGCAGAGGCAGGAAGAGTACTGTAAACTTGTAGCTAGCCAGGGTTCTGTAACAAGACCCTTCCTTAAAACAAACAAACAAACCCAATCAACAACCCCGGTAAATACTGCTTGTGAATGTATACATGCAGGAGAAATGGCCATCTGTGACTTTGAAGGCCCCCCAGAACAAGCCTCACTGTGAAAAACCATGTGCTTTTTAGCCTTAGCCTAAGCATTGGTCTCTGAAGATCTAAAGGGGAAAAGGAGGTGGTTTTGATTCAGGATATCAAGTTCAGCAATAGAGGTGTCTTAGGGGTTTCACTGCTGTGACGAGACACCACAACCAAGGCAACTCTTTTTTTTTTTTGTTTTCTTTTGTTTTTTAGAGACAGGGTTTCTCTGTATAGCCCTGGAACTCACTCTGTAGGCCAGGCTGGCCTCAAACTCAGAAATCCGCCTGCCTCTGCCTCCCAAGTGCTGGGATTAAGGGCATGCGCCACCACTGCCCCGCCAAGGCAACTCGCATAACAGAAAACATTTAATTGGGGCTGGCTTGCAATTTCAGAGGTTTAGTACGTTATCATCATGGTGGAAAGTGTGGCAGACATGGCACCGGAAGGGCGGAGAGTTCTACGTCTTGATCTGAAGGCAGCAGGAGACTGTGTGTCTCACACTGGACTTAGCTTAAGCACACATAACTTCCAAGCCAGCTTCACAGAGACACACTTCCTCCAACAAGGCCACACCTCCTAATAGCGCCACTCACTCTAGCCAAGCATTCAAGCACACGAGTCTATGGGGGCCAATCCTATTCAAACCACCACAAGAGGGGACTTGAGAAAGGAAAAGCTTCCCCAAGTCCCACCTGCGTCTGAGGGTCTGCAAAGGAGGTAGTTTGAGACTGCACAGTCTAAAAGGTTGGATCTCCAGTTGCCATTAACACGGCACATCTCACATCTGAGTTGTTTCTCATTTAAAAGTAACCAACAGGTTATTTGTTATGATTAGGAGTCAACAGTGTTTCCTTTTCTTCCCTCACCTCCTCCTCCTCACCTCCTCCTCCTCCCTGACAGACTTTCACACAACCCAAACTGTCCTCAGACTCTGAGGTGTTCTTGTGTTTCTAAATTTTACTTTTTTACACGTATGGGTGTTTTGTCTGCATGTACATTTGTGCCTCATGCGCATGCCTGCTATCCTCAGGGGCTACAGAGGGTGTTGGATTTCTCTGGACTGAAGTTACAGTTGTGAGCCACCAGATAGATGCTGGGAATTGAACCAGGGTCCTCTGGAAGTGTAGCCAGTTCTCCTAACTATTGAGCCATGTCTCCAGCTCCAAACTAAAACTAAGGATCCTTCTGCCTCTACCTTCCAAGTGGTGCAGTTCTAGGCCTGTGCTGCCACACCTGGCTAAAAGTGTTTTTTTTTTTTTTTTTTTTTTTTTTTTTTTTTTTTTTGTAACAAAGGATACATTGAAAAAGGAAGCCTAGGGTTGGTGAGATGGCTCAGTGGGTAAGAGCACCTGACTGCTCTTCCAAAGGTCCGGAGTTCAAATCCCAGCAGCCACATGGTGGCTCACAACCATCTGTAACTGTCTTCTGGAGTGTCTGAAGACAGCTACAGTGTACTTACATATAATAAATAAATTTAAAAAAAAAAAGAAAAGAAAAAGAAAGCCTATAATTCCTTATTTGCTGATAGAAGGGGACCTACTGGATGAAATTTGCCTAAGTATTAGAATTCTCAAAACACAGGAAATAGGAAGAAACCTTGCCCAGGATCCCAGTAGAGAGTGTTGTTCAGTTTCCATCACTGTCTCTGAATCACCGATGGGTCTTTCCTTAATTTTATTAGAATTTTGTTTAATTTCCCAGGTTGGCACTGTACTTGGAAACCTAATGGTCAAAAAATTGAAAATTTATGTCGGGGGCGGGGAGAGGAAGATCAGAAAAATATATTCAATGTATCTGATATCAAAATGGAGAAAAGAGTTTAAAATCTTTATATAGACATTGAAATGGGAGATTGACTACACTTTAAAAACCCTTCATAGTAACTAGCACCCCAATAGTGTGCCCTTACTGTACTGCTAATTGGCCAACCAATTTATCATATTGTAAAATAGAAAAATCTCAAGAAATAGCCTACAAGTAGAATATTTCCTAGGTTCTGGGTTTGATCCCCAACACTATACACACTTTTTTTGTTTTGTTTTGTTTTGTTTAATCCGCCTGCCTCTACTTCCAGAGTGCTGGGATTAAAGGCGTGTGCCACCACTGCCTGGTTACATTTTTCTTTTCTTTTCTTTTCTTTTCTTTTCTTTTCTTTTCTTTTCTTTTCTTTTCTTTTCTTTTCTTTCCTTTCCTTTCCTTTCCTTTCCTTCCCTTCCCTTCCCTTCCCTTCCCTTCCCTTCCCTTCCCTTCCCTTCCCTTCCCTTCCCTTCTCTTCTCTTCTCTTCTTTTCCTTTCTTTTCTTTTTAAGGAAAAATGATGGGCTGGTGAGATGGCTCAGCAGTTAAGAGCACTGACTGCTCTTCCAAAGGTCTTGAGTTCAAATTCCAGCAACCACATGGTGGCTCACAACCATTCGTACGTCCTCTTCTGGAGTGTCCAAAGACAGCTACAGTATACTTACATATAATAAATCTTTTTTTTTAAAGAAAAATGATGACATCATCTGGCTGTGTCCTTGTGTGGCAAAAAAGGTGAGGGCCTTTTTCATAAAGGTGCTTATTCATTCAGGAGGGAGTCACCTCCCAAAGGCCTCACCACCATCTCAGCAGGTACAGGGGGAGGGGAGCACCAGGATTCCAGCCATATCAAGGGTTCACCTCTTTCCTCACACCAACCCCACAAGGTAGATAGTTTTATTAGCTCCAGTCTATCATGAGGAAAATAAGGCCCAGATAAATGGCAGAGCGAGGCCCATGTGACTGAGGATGCTATGCTGCTGCTGTGACTCGCACTGGTCCAAAGGACCTGAAGTCTCTCAGGAGCAATAGTACAGTTGCAAGCTTACCACAAATGTGCCCTTAAGGGAGGATCACTGCCCAGTCCTGAGCCGGTCACCTAACTCCCAGGTCTAAGGTGCTGATCGACCAATTAGTTAACTGGAGACCTTATGGATGAGGGGTCTCGGGTCAAGCAACAGGGGAGGGGAGTAGAGAACCTTGAGGTTAAACACGTCTGTCTGGGTCTACTCTTTCTTCCGGTGAGTAGACAGCAGTTCAGTTTGCAAAATACTCTGGTTTAGCACACAAATGACACGGAAAGCCCATGGAGTTGTTTTTTTGCTCCTTAGCGCCCCCTTGTGCCGCACTGACTCACTTGCTGAGCCTCTGTCTCACTGTCTGGTATTCCTTAGCTCAGATCTCAACACCTCCTTACACAGGGCTATAATCTTCACGTAAGAGCCACTGTCTCCATCAAGGCGGTCATGACTGCTGGTGTAATTCTCCCCGAGTTGGTGCATGGCCTCAGGGTCTCAGGAGGTGCTAAACTTTATAGTGTGTGGAAGGCTTCCGGAGGGTGTTGGGGTAGGGTGGGGTGGAGTAGACTCTGTCTATTTGGCTACGGTGGAGTGATACTTTCTGGAGGTACAGCTGCTTTGTGGGCCACTAATACATAGGTAACCCCAACCCATGCTCTGTAAGGAAGCCCTATAAATTCATTGGTTCTCCAAACTGGACTTTGGTAGAACGGTATTTTGGTTTGTTGTTGGTTTGCTATAATGGAGGAGGCAGGGTTAGAAACTAGTTTACACCTCCTCCTCAGAGAGAGTCACCAAAACAGCTTTGCTATGGGACTGCTTCTCCCGTGACCCCCGCTGTGTCCCTCGGACATGGCTCTGGAGTTTTCTTTTCTGACTCTGTTTACCCTGGCTCAGAGCACTGATAGTAATGGCTATGACATGGACTACATTTGCTAATGCACGTGCCAGGCACCGGAGGATTTTTTACTCCGAGAGGCTCTTTAAACCAATCCTAGGAAGTAAGCACTCTTAATTGGCCAAAGTGAAGTTCTCAGAAGGTGAGTCACTTTACCAAAGTTATGCAGCCAGTGAGGGTTGCCCCAGGAGATGGATTAATTTAGGGGGCAGGGAGTGGTGTGGAGAGAGACGGGGGGGGGAGAGAAGTGCTCTTACTGTCTAGGGCCAGTGTGGCCCTCCAGTCCAGGCTAGCGTTTGCACTTGCTGCCAGAGAGGGGTTTGGAGGCCAGAGCCTGGTGCCTTCGCTAAAAGATGCCCAGCCCTGTCCTGTCTGCCAGGACTGCTTCAAGTCTCTTTAAACCTGGGCCTTTCAAAGCATCAACCAAACCAGGGGCTGCCTAGAAGTATCCACTCAGGCCCCCATGAATACTGAGCTGGAATCTCTGGCATGGGGCGGGCCCAGCACTCTTGTGGGCTCCCAAGTCGCCCAGTTGTTTGTGATGCCTGTCTAAGAGTGAGAACCGCTGGAGAAGGCAAGAAAGAGCCTTGGCTGCAGGCGGTGGCTCTGACAGCAGCTGCAGGAAGCAAGTCGTAGGCTTTCTGTCTGTGGCGGCGTCTGTTTTCTCCTCACATTTGTTAGAAGGCCTGGCATGAGGGAAAGCGTGTGAAGTCCTTAATCATCATGCTGTATTAGCTTTCCACGTTTGGGTGTAGCCTAACAGAGTAAATAAACACATCGAGATCCAAAGCGTACGAGCTGGTACCTGAGCATCTTGCTGAGGCTACGAGAAGGCTGAGGATGTCGTCTTCCGTTCAGTCCACTACTTGGATGACTCAGTAGTTAGCACTGGCTGCACTTCCACAGGACCCTGATTCAATTGCCACCATCTTGGAACTTGGCCCTCTGTGTCTGCCTCCCTGTCTCCGTGTCTCCCTCCCCCCATGTATGAGCGCACACAGATGGCTCACTGATTACTCCAATTCAGGCTTCTTGGGCTGGGGCTCTGATTCTCCTACAGTCCATCTCTTGAAGTACTTCATTTGTGTACACCCTGGTTTGAGGCTAGGCTCTGCCACGTACCTGCTGTGTGATCTTGGGCATGTTACTTGCCTACTCTGAGCTTCAGCCTCCATTGCTACAGGATGAGAACAGTAATTCCCGTCTTAAGGGATTGTTATGAAGGGGGGCGGAAAATGTATGCTGTGTAGCAGTGTCACTTTCTAGTCACGTGACATAGGATGAGTTAACCTCTCTGGGCTTCTTTCCTGCCTTGTAACCTGGAGTGCCTGGTAGTGTGGGCAGCTTTTAAGGCTGTGGCGGGGTTGAAGAGTCCAAGGGTCTAAGAGCTCTCTGCATCGTCACAGTCAGATTTACATGTATATCAGTTGTTGCACAAGGGCAAACACTTCAGGAAGGCCAACGATTATGAAGCACATGGCACAGAGCCTGAGTCCTTATAGCAAGTGCTCAGTAAACAGTGGCTTTCTCTATTATTGGTTTCTATCCTTAACTTGTGAACCTCTCTGAGCTCAAAACGTCCTCAGACTGCTCTTCTTCCATTTCTGGCTGTTAGAGGCTTCAGAACAGCCACCTCACCCAGAGCCCTGGAAGAGTTTGCAGTACTGACTTCAGGGTTTATGTCTTTTCTGCCAGTGCATGTGTGTCTCCTGATCGTGAGCTCTAACTGCGGTCCAGGTCTCCTGCTTGTTTGCTCCTGGTCTGGTGTTGACATTCTCTGCTTTGGCTTGACATCCTGGCCTGGTTCATCTTTGTGATCCATTGGCCTTAGAATCACCTCGGAGACACAGCTCTGGGCCCATCTCTGAGGGGGTTTCCATTGAGGTCAGGTTTAACAGAGGGAGAAGGCCCACACTGAATGTGAGGGGCATCCTCTCAAGGGCTGGGGCTCTGAGGATGAGGAGACCAGAAAGCCAGACAAAGGTTGGTTTCTCCTTTCTCTGCCTTCTGGTCCTTGGAAACTCGAGGATCGCCAGCCACACACTGTGGCTAACTCTGCCAGCCCTTCCCCACCATGGTTGTGTCTACCCTCTCAAGCCACAAGCCCAAAACACGCTTTCCCCCTTAATCTATGCCTCCTTCCCAGGGTGCATCTCGTTGGCATTAAATCAGACAGTGCAGAGTTAAGTCCCTGCTCCAGCTTACTAGAGAGATCATCTTAGATGAGAATGATAGAATCTGGATTTTCCCATCTGTAAAATGGGCCTAGCAAAATGCTTTTTATGCAGGGTCGTCTAAGGACGAAGGGCTTGTGAGCATTCTCTGGGGGGGGGGGGGGGGAGAGCTCAGACATGTTTCTGTTTCTCTGATTACCTCTCCCCGAGGAGTGAGTCACAGTGAACAGAACACACTGGTATCTGAATGGGGAAAACAGAGCTGGCAAGATGGCTCAGCAAGTAGAAGGTACTCCCTGTCAAGCTTTACAACCTAAGTTTGACCCTTGGGATCGATGTGGGGAAAGGAGAGAATCGACTGCTGCAGATTGTCCTCTGACCTCCATACGTGCTGGGGCAACGCACACGCACGAATGCACACCAATAAATAATAAATAAAGAAATCTGCCATGCCAGGCACCAAGCATTAGACAGCCTCCCTGTCTCTCAAGGGCCCAGCATGCACCTGTGCTTCCTAGATGGTGGCACGGAGGTACTGAAGGCAGGGTGGGTGGAACTGTTGTCTCCAACCTCCAAGATATGTTAATGTCATAAGCTGGGGGGGGGGGATGGCTCAGTCTACAAAGTATTTGGTGTACAAGTTTGATCCCTAGCACTCTAACATAAAAGCAGTGTGTGTATGTGTGTCTGTATGTGTGTCTGTGTGTCTGTGTCTATAATCCCAAGTGCTGGCAAAGCCGAAATCGGAGAATCCTGGGGCTTTCTGGCCAGCCAGACTAGTCTTGTTGGTCAACATTAGATTTAGGGAGAGTTCCTATCTAAAATAATAACATGAAAAGCGATTGAGCTCTTGACCTCTGTCATCCGCAAGCACCCCCCCCCACACACACACACACATTATGTTCACACACATCAAAGTATGTTAACGTTCTAACTTTCAGTGCTGTGGCCTCGCCCGGCACTTGGCAGAGCTCAGCAAGTTAACTGGAACTCATTGTGGTAAGTCCCGACCCAGTGTAAGGCACGGCCTCGACTAAAGGCGATTCTGAGACTTAAAACCAGACTCATCCAGAGAGTGACATGAACACCCTCAGAGAGAAGACAGCAGTGTGCTGGCACAGCCCTTCTCAACCTCTTTAATGCTGGGACCCTTTAATACAGGTCCTTATGCCATGCTGACCCCCAACTACAAAATCATTTTTGTTGCTACTTTATAGCCGTAATTTTGGGGTCCTGAATTGTAAATAATCCACTATTTCCGGTGACTCCTGTGGAAGGCCATTCAACTTCACCCCCCAAAGGGGCTGCAACCCAGAGTTGAAGAACCACTATGCTAGAGTGATGCGCCCACAAGCTAAGGAATGAGAGGAGAGAGAGAGAGAGAGAGAGAGAGAGAGAGAGAGAGAGCAGTCTGTCGATACCTTACTGCGATTTCCAGCCTGCAGAACGGAGGACTGACACATTTCTGTTGTCTATAGCACCAGCTGCTGCTGCTTTGTTCCGACAGCCCTAGGAAATCAATTCAGGCTCAATTTGGGAAGCCTGAATAAATAAACATTTTGCCAACTCTCTAGCTCCCAAGGGTTCCTCTGTGCAGCAGTCAAGAAGGTTTGATGATATGGAAAGGAGAGAGAGAGGCAAAGAGGAGCTCGGGCTGGATGCCAGCAGGATGAATTCCCAGCCGCTGCTTGGCTTCCAAACAGAAAAGCTTAAAGTTAAGGGTGAGGGGCTGTGGAGAAGTCTCAGTCAGTAAGGCAAGCGTGGGGACCCAAATTAGAACCCCAGGATCCAAGTACAGAGCCGGGCACAACATGCATTCTAATCCCAGCACTGGGAAGGGGGAGACAACAGACGGAACCTGAGAACTGACACTTGAGACACTCTTCTGACCTTCATTAGTACATGTATCCATGTGCTTGTGTATCTACACATAGTACATATACCAACACACACACACACACACACACACATGCACACACACAATTAAGAGATTAAGAGTCACCACATTTTTTTTCTTGTTTTGTTTTGTTTTGTTTTGAGACACGGTTTCTCTGTGTAACCCTGGCTGTTTTGGAACTTGCTCTGTAAACGAGGTTGGCCTTGAACTCAGAGCTGCCTGCCTCTGCCTCCTGAGTGCTGGGATTAAAGGTATGTACCACCACTGCCTGGCTCTCTTTTCTTTTCTTTTCTTTTCTTTTCTTTTCTTTTCTTTTCTTTTCTTTTCTTTTCTTTTCTTTTCTTTCCTTTCCTTTCCTTTTCTCTTCTCTTCTCTTTTCCTCTCTTTCTTTCCTCCTTCCTTCCTTCCTTCCTTCCTTCCTTCCTTCCTTTCTTTCTTTCTTTCCTCCTTCCTTCCTTCTCTCTCTCTCTCTCTCTTTCTTTTTTTTTGAGACAGGCTTTCTCTGTGTAGCCCTGGCCATCCTGGAACTTGCTCCCGAGTGCTGGGAATAAAGGCCTGTCTCACCACTGCCCGGAAAAATATTTCCTTTTGAGTGATGCTGGGGAGTGAATCCAGGGCCTCTCCTATTTGCCAGAGCCATTTCTCCCAACCCAGTCACTAGGCTCCACCCTTACCTGCTGTGTTATTCTAGGCAAATTACTGAACTCCTCTGAGCTTCAGATACCTCTACAAAATGGGAACAACTGCAGCTCTCAGGATGTAAGAGATCAAATTGACTCAATGACATAATATTTACTTAATAGAGAAAAAGAGAAAGGCAGACTAATTGTACCTAGTCCAGGGTGTAGATTTTTCCTTCTCATAACTAATCCTTTACAGATTACAGATGGATAGACTAGATTCTGATTTGTTCATTCACAGAGATGCTAAATGTTACCTACTATGTGCCTATTAATCCCAGGAGGACTTAAGACCACGGTACCCAAAATGCAGTCAGCTCAACGAACACTTAAAATGTAGAACCAGTATACAAAATTGCCAAATAACAAGTTAATTTTAAAGCTGGGAGTGGTGTTGGAAGCCTGTTTTGCCAGAAGTTCAAAGTCACCCTTGGCTACATGTCTAGTTTGAGGTTAGTTTGAGCCACTTGAAACCCTGTTGTAAACAAATAAACAAACGATAACGACAACAACATAAGATACTCCAACCCCCCCCCCCCAAAGTCAAACCAAATAATCAAAAGCCACAACAGCAAAAAGCAGTAGAAGTCAGGTATAGGAACTGACATCTGTAACAGGAAGCGGAAAGGCTGAGGGATTGCTATGGGTTTAGGACTAGCCTCAAATACGTAGTGAGTTCTAGTCCAGCCTGAGCTACTAGTGAGATCCCATTTCAGAAACAAAACATAGAGCCAACAATGTTTGAGTGTGTTTCCTCTCCTCTAAGCCTAATCTTTTGAGGCTTCTCCCATGGCTTCCAAGGCCCACCCCTTTCAGATGTTTGATCTCAGAACCTTGCTCCTTGAGAGAGAGGAAGAGGATTCATGGACAGGAACTGTGAGTCTCATGCTGTAAATGGCTGCTAGCTCTCAAAGCAGGAACCCGCTAGTGACGCGTGTACAGTGGATACCCCTGTGCACAGGAAGCACAGAGCTTCCAAGCAGAAGGACCTAGACCTCAAGAAAGCAGTGTGAACCCAATTGGTTCACAGGGGTAATGGAGGCCAGGCAGCCTGCTCAGTTGTCACGGGTGGCTCAGGAAAGGTGAGAATCAGAAAATGGCTTTCTCCGACTCCGTGGTCCCACATGGCCTCAGTTGTGAACTTTATTTTGATTAGGTTGTAAAATACGTCTTGGGGAGATACTGAGGTTGGACAGGATGTGCCTTTGTCTTCAGAAAGACTACAGCCCAGCGGGTGTATGGATGTTCACAGCTGATCAAGCTCTCAGCTCCACTAGTCTGAATGAAACTCTGCTTTCATTGTAAACCAAGCTTTCCCATCCACATGACTATTCAATTACCTTTTCCTGCCCCAGAACCGTATTGTTTTCAGGACTACAACCTAATAGAATGTTTTGTGATATCTGGGGGAGGAAGTCCTTTTCTCTCCCCTTTTTGGTGATGGAGATGTGAACCGGGCCCCATACACGTTAAGGCTTTACGAAATGACTTGCTTTTCTCTAAGAACATCTTGGCTGTTCTTCAGGAGATGTTACAGATGGGTTAGTGGCTTTGTTTTGTTTCTTTCTTTCTTAAGACAAGGTCCCCTGTAGCCCAGGCTGGCTCTGAACTCCCCTTGTAGCCAAGGATGACCTTACACTTCCAAGCCTCCTGTCTCCACTCTTACTCCTGAATGCTGTGATTATAGACAATACCAACATATCCTGTTTAGTTGGTGCATGCCAGGATGCTCTCTGTTAACTGAGCTACATTCTCACCCCCAGACATACTTCAAGCAATAATTAAAAGGCAGTTTAATTAAGTGAGACTCTATAGATTTCTACCAAATAAAACTTGGGATATTCTTGGCAAGTCAGTAGCATTTATGAGGTACTTATTATATGCCAAGGGCTCTCCTTTCCTTCTTTATTTTTTAAAAGATTTATGTGTATGAATGTTTCACTTGCATGCATATGTGTACCACATTTGTGCCTGGTGATCAGGGGAGTCAGATGAGGGTGTGGAATTAGGTGGAGTTCCCACGTGGGTTCTAGGAATTGAACCTGGTCCTTCGAAAGAGCAACAAGTGCTCTTAACCTCTGAGCCATCTCTCCAACCCTACCAAGGGTTTTCTTAAAATTTGTAATTTTTTTTCTTGTTTTTTTGAGACAGGATTTCTCTGTGTAGCTCTGGTAGTAGATCTCTGTGTAGAATAGGCTGGCTTCGAACTAAGAGATTTGCTGGGATTAAAGCTATGGGCCACCATGCCTGGCTTAAAACTTGTAAACTCTTTTTTTTTTTTTTTTTTTTTTTCCGAGACAGGGTTTCTCTGTATAGCCCTGGCTGTCCTGGAACTCACTTTGTAGACAAGGCTGACCTCGAACTCAGAAATCCGCCTGCCTCTGCCTCCCAAGTGCTGGGATTAAAGGCGTGCGCCACCACATCCGGCTAAAACTTGCAAACTCTTAACGTAGTATACATAACAGGTACAACAGGGCATTAATCATATGTGTATAACTCAAGGAGCGCGCGCGCGCACACACACACACACACACACACACACACACACACACACCTGTAACCATTACCAAGCACCGGAAAGGTTCCATTCTGTCTCTTCCCAGTCAGCAGCCACATGCGCAGAGACAAGCAGCATTCGGACTTCTACCCGGAGAACTCTTGAATTAGCTTCTGAGCAACACCCTGCGCATGCTAAGCACTCCAAGGAGCCCGGCTCTCAGTCCCTGCCCTTGGAGTGCACAAAGCTGAGATGTTTTATCAGGCAAAAAAAAAAAAAAGGAAAGCAGGTGCGGGTATCTCAGCAACTGATATTAAGGCTCAAGGGAAGGAGGGGAGGGGTCAGACAGAGACAAGGACTGTGAGTCCCATTGCGTTTCGGGGCCAGGGATGGTCCGATAGAGGAAGATATTACACTGGACTCTGATGGATGAACAGGGATTTGTGTATAGAAGAGGAGACATGCTTTGAGTCGAAGCCACATTTCACCAGAGTCTTGTGGATTCTGAGAATGAAGGCATCACCCCGAGCTCGTGAAGCCACAAAAATTCTATTTGAATACATTTTAGCTGGCATTTGAGTTGGGAGTTTAAAATGCCTAGAAGAGGCGATTAAGTAAAAGGTCATATTACAAAATAAGACAGGAGAGGTTTGGGCTCCAAGGGCGGAGCCAGAACTTCACCAGGGGAGGAGCAGGGGGCCATCGACTTCAGCCAGGGACAGAAAAGTTTTCCGGAGTCACTTTTTGAGACGCAGGACGCAGGATCTGCGGCTCAGACCACGTAGACGCCTAGGATTCGAAGGATTTCCCCGCGTGGACCTCCGCGGACATCAGTCAGCCAGCTTGCTTAGCTGCGCAGCTTTGCGGAGCAGCCTCGCAGGGCTGAATGCTTTATGTCCGAATCGACCAATGGGCTGGCGGCACCCGGTTGCCCTGGCTACGGAGCAGGCAGGGGCGGGGCCAGGGCACCGGGGCGGGGCTAGGGCGGGGCTTATATAAGCGAGCGGCGGGCGCAAGGCGGGGCGTGGGGTCGGTGGCTGCTGGGCGCGCGGGGCGCAGGCCGCGGGGCCGGAGCCGGGGGGAGCGAGCGAGCGGAGGCGCCGAGGATCCGATTCACTCGCTGGGGAGACCTATGGGCCGAAGCCGTGTAAATGCGTTTTAAGGCGAGTGCAGGAGATGGCTGGGGGGGAGCCTCGGGGAGCGGGCGTCCTCGGCTTTGGGCGCTGACCCTTCCCCCGGCCCCCCTTGCCTCCTCTCAGCAGGGGCCTCGGCTCCGCAATTGCCACTCCTCCTCGGGGTGTTGCACAAGTTTCGAGGTCACCGGCGACCCCCCCTAGCAGCGCGCCTGGCTCTGGCCCCCGCGAAGGAGGACGGGGCTTGGTAAGGAGGCCTGGGGTTGGGGTGCGGGACCCCCGCCCTGCACTTGAGAGAGCCGTCCCGCGGACAGAACCCACCCGTGGCTCATAGAGCATTCTTAGTGTGTCAGGACCAACCTTTTATAAATGGGGAAACTGACCCAAGGTCATGAAGCAGAGAGCCGACTCGAACTCAAGCTCACGGGTTTTGTTTTTTTTTTTTTTGGCCCTTTAGGTAGGTGTAGTCTGGACTGGAGAAATCCTTCAATTGGAAGGAGACTTCCCCAACTAGGTTTCTCAGATCTGTCCCCACATTTTTTTTCTTCCAATTTCAAATTTCAGAACTGGAAAAGAACTCCAAACCAATCCCATTTAACAGATGGGGGTAATTGAGGCTCTAGCAGACATAACTTCACCATTCCCAGCGAACCTCGGCTTCTCAGGCTTGGGCAAGGGCACAGAACATGACTGGGCAGGGACCGTAGGCCTGGGGAGGTGAGGGATGCAGCCTGTTCCCCAGCGGTTTCCTCCATCTCCCTCTCCCCACAGTGTGTTGCATACTTTCTAAGGCGGTGGCCAAGGCAGCCAGCGGTGCTCCAAGGCAGCGGTTTCCTCCAGCCCCTGGGCTCCTCCTGCTCAGCATGGCTGGCTATCTGAGTGAATCGGACTTTGTGATGGTGGAGGAGGGCTTCAGCACCCGGGATCTGCTGGAGGAGCTCACTCTGGGGGCCTCCCAGGCCACCTCGGTGAGGGGATGGAAATGGGTGTGGGTTGGTTGCCTGTCCTCTTCTCTGTAGGAGACCTCCCATTCTCTCGGTATTGGTATTTGTTTACTTGATATTTACTAGATTGTCCCCTTTATCTCCAATTCTTGGTCCTTGCCCCCACATCTGCCCTCCCTGTGTTTCCTGACTTGAGAAAAGAACAGTATCTCCACCTTCACGGTCTCCCCAGCACTCCAGGTGGGAACTTCGGAGTACCTGCCTTTTGCGCTCTCCCCTTCTACACTCAGGCATACCCAGCTCCAGGAACTTCACGGGAGAACCTCCCTTGTGGTTGGTCCTCTTCTCTCCGAAGCCCCCAGGACCTTCTCCTGTTTCTCCCACCTGCTGCAAGTCTCCGGAACAGAATCCCACAACAGCTCCCCACTGCCCCAGGACCCCCAGCCGCACTTCCGGCTTCATGCTCAGGCTTGCGCTCTGCTCAGTTAGAGCAGAGTCGCTGTGTATGTGAGGTGCTGTTTCACTGGGCCTTTGCTGGGCTTGTCTTCAGGGTTCCCTCCCTCTACGGTTGCCTTTTTCCTGATTTGCTTCTGGCTGGCTCTGTATTCTCTGCCTCCAGGGCCACTCACTTATTCTGTAGAGTCCCATATAGCATTTATTAAAGGGACTTGTAACTACTTAAGGGCGGTTTCTCTCCAGATCCAAGCCCTTTCAAGGTCTTTGGCCTCTGCCTCAATTATTATGTTGGACAACACCGAATGGGTATCCATTAAAAAAAAAAAAAAGAAGTTGCAGGAAGAGGAAAATGAGTCCCAGGAAGGGTTTACCACAGCCTCAACCATGTCTGTGAGGATCAGGCATGGCTTGCAAGTGGGAAGAGCACTTGCATGACATTGGCAGTGGGCTGTACGCCACGGTATCTGCCTTTTGTGGAGCAGATAGCTGTATATATAGGTCTGCTGCTTTAAAAGGACATGCAGAATGCAGCCAGAGCATTAAATGTTATGGGTTAAAACCTATTTTGCATAACACATATATTTTATATATAACTATGTATAACCATACATATATATGTGTATGTATGTATATATGTATTTATAAGTGTGGGGGTAGCATTTAGGGTGAATGACAGGAAATTGAGAACCTGCCAGACCTGGCAGGGGGCATGGTGGGAACACAGGAGGCTTGGGATGGGAAAGAGTAGACAGTCTGTATAGTTGGCATTAGCTGGACTGAGAGGAGGGACTGACTAGAGCTGGTCACACACAGCCTTAAGTGTCAGCCCTAGATTGCCTTCCGTCCTGGAGGACATGGGAGCCTCAGAAAGCTACAGCAGGGTGCTGGTGTCCGGTCTCCGGAAGGACTGTGGACAGCCAGCAGGCACAGGGAGGGAGCTGGGTCTCACATCCGTTCGCCTCTTGCTGTGCAGGGCAAGGTGGCTGCCTTCTTCGTGGCCGACCTGGGTGCTGTAGTGAGGAAGCACTTCTGCTTTCTGAAGCACCTGCCTCGAGTCCGGCCTTTTTATGCTGTCGGGTGCAACAGCAGCCTGGGCGTGCTGAAGGTTCTAGCCGAACTGGGGCTGGGCTTCAGCTGTGCCAACAAGGTGAGCCCCCCGTCCCTACCGCACGCGTAGCCTCGATGCTTGCCAAATGTGGCCCTTCTGGTGTTGGGGACTCCAGGGAACAGGAGGGACCTGTACTTGACCACGACCTTCTGGGAAGGACACCTACTCAAGAGAAGAGGAGGCTCCAGGGAGGAAGACATGGGTGGAACTTGTCAACTCTGAAGTTCCAAATGGGATCCTGAGAAGTCTCTGGGCATATGGGCCACCCTTTGAATGGGTTTGGACTTATCCTTCTGTTTTATTATTATAATTTTTTTCTTTAAGCTAGGGATTCATTGTGGTCCAGGCTGACTTTAAAGTCACTATGTAGCTGATGCTGGCCTTGAACTCCTGGTTCTCCTAACTTCCATCCTCTCAAGTGCCGGGATGTATCATCATACCAGGCTATTTTTTTTCTTCTTTTTAAAGAAATACTCATATTTTAATTTTTCTACTTAGAAAAGAATTAAACTTAATAGCAGTTTTAAAATGCCTTGGCTTAGAGCAGTAGGTACCAATCTTGTAATTACAAAACAAAACAAAACAAAACAAAACCACTCCTATGTGGCTGGGGTTTTTTCCCTTTGTAAGCTTAACATGTGGCCGTGTTTTTCAGACTAATCTGCTCAGAGTTTTGCTGTTGCTGCCAAAGGCCGTCTTCCTAATTTGATTTCGGCTTTTAATTCCCTCCTGGTGGCTTTCCGTTGGCTCTGTTTATGTGTAGTCTGTAGTCCTGAGCTACGGTGGGGTGGTGGCTGACTGGGTGGGGCTTGCAGCGTGGCACTGAGCAAGAAAGAGCCTGCTCATTCATTGAGTTTCATCCATTCTGCTTTTGCTGGGTTAAGAGCCTTCTCGCTTATGTCTGTCTCATTCATTCACTCAGCAAAATGCTCTCCCAGCTGGGAATTTAGCTGTAAGTAAGCGATACAAAGCCCCCTTTTCATGGTGCTTTCTAGAAAACTCAACAATGAGCATGTGTGCTGTTGTAGGTGGGAAGTAGTGAAGTTGGGTGAGGAAGTTTGTTTTGAAGCAGCGTCGGTCCCTGCCGACTGTAGGCTAGTCTAGAACTCGCTGTTTCCCACAGCCTGGCTTGGCGCTCTCAGTTCTGTCTCCTCCTCTCTAAATGCTGGGATTCCAGGAGGAGTCACATCACCACACGCGGCTGGACTGCACTTTTAGATAGCCATCCGAGGAAGTCTCCTCTGAGATTTTGAATTCACATTTGACTGAGGTAGGAGACTGAGCCAGGTGGAGGATGAGTGGAAGAACTTTCCAGGCAGAGGTCAGGGCCAGTGCGGAGCGCCGAGGAGGAAATAAGCCTGCTGGGCATGCCTTGTGATGTCAGCACCGTCATGTTCTCGGTGACTACGAATGGCTGTTCTGAGGAGATCAGCATCGTGATGGGCTGATGTAAACAGAGTCCTTGAAAGAATTCTTGGAGGAGAAAGGACAGCTAGGCTGGCCAAGCCTACGGGGCTAGAGTGAATCCACGTATGGGAGGCGAGCAGGCAGGTTAACCTTGACTTGAAGGTTAACTGTTGTTCACTCATTGTGGTTCCGGAGTCTCCTCTTGGTCTTTTTTGCTGGCCTTGTTCTGCATATGTCTACCATGAAGCCCAGTGAGGCAGAAGGTTTTGCTTTGCCTGTGGCCTTCCATGGCGCTGCAAGTTCCTTACAGAGGCAGGAAGAGACGGGATCCTTTGGTTCCTCTGAACTAGGGCTGAAAAATAAGGCAAAAGCGTACCAACTAGATCCCTCAGCTTCTGGAAACTCAGGAGTGAAGTGCTGGGTCCTCTAGTTTCAGGGAGTGGACGCCAAAGGGCAGAGTTGTGGCAAATAGAGTCTTAGAAAAGCTTGCAAGACAGGAGAAAGGGGGTGTGTTGAATGTATCTGCCATTGACTGAGAGTTCCTGCTGGGTCAGGCTCTTTGCCAGGAGTTTTCTGCAAATGATCTCACTCTCGAAACAGCGCTGCGAGGTTATTCCTTTACTGTGAAGTCATTCTCTTACCCGGATTCTGACAACAGTCTCTAGAATATAGACACATTTGGTCTATAAGGAAGTGAGTCACAGAGGTTCAGCTGCCTGCCCCGGAGTCGTGCCCTGGAAGATGCCAGCTTGAGTCTGGCTTGCCTTTTCCAAGATTTTTGGAGAGGGTTGGCTGTCAGTGTGGCTGGTGAGACGTTCTCTTCCGCAGTGGTGGCTCACACAGATTGCTTGATGTGTTTTACTTGAGTGGTGTGGCCTCTGGCACTTATAACCCAAGCACCAATACCCTGTTCCACCTCACTAGCCACCCCTTCTAGGTGTTTTAAGGGTGGAGGCTGCCCTCTTCTGGTGAGTCACAGTTGGTGACCAGGCTTGATGGTGTCATACCTTTCTGCACTTAGACCAAAGGTTTGGCATGAACAATGGCTGGATGTAGACAGGCAATCAGGCCAGAGGCACAGGCTGCAACTCCTTCGGTGCTCTGAGCCTCCTCCTACTTCCCAAGGGACTCCTGTCTTTGATCTTGCCTCCCAGCCTCTTTCCGGATTAATGTACCCCACCCCCACCCCAGCCTACTCCCTTGCTCCCCCCTGTGGCTGAACCCTGCAGAGCTGTCTGGTTTGGATACGCCTCAGAATTTCTTCTAACAGGGATCAGAGAGGATGCAGTGACTATTATAATTTTTTATTTAGGTAGGATCTTATGCAACTGAGGCAAGCCCGAACTCTTGGTCCTCTTAATTCACTTTCTGAGTGCTGGGATGACAGTCATAAATATACCACCTCATCCAACTGCTTTGCTTCTCTATTTATTTATTTATTTATTTACTTATTTAAATTTTAGATAGAGTCTAACTACAAAGCCCAGGCTGGCCTCAAACCTGTAGCAGTGCTGAGATTATAGGCATGAACACTGCTCCTAGATTCTGGTCAACGCCTTATTTTAGATATGGCCATGTAAGCCCAGCATGGTGGCACATTCTTGTCATTCTTACCTCAACACAATCAAAAATAATAGCAAATCACAACATCTCCACAACCTGCGAATGTCCAAGTGGTACATTGATTTATCCACTCACAGAGAACATGAGGTGCTGGTTGTTTGCCTGGGTTGCAGATCTGCGTTCCGAGCTTGGCAGATAGTGTTTGGGAACACGCAAGCAGTTGACTGGAAACACAGTAAGCATCTTGTGATCAGGAGACTGCCGTGGTGTAGCCTGTTCCCAGTCACTGTAGCGCAGCAGGCTAAAAAGCTTGGAAGCTTTCTGTGTGGAAGTGTATGGATCTAGTCAGGGGAACTCTTTTCTTCTTCATCTTTCAACAGTATTCAACCCAGAAAATACTGTTGCATTAAATAAGATGCAACAGTAATATAACTTCCCTGGAGAGAGAGAGAGAGAGAGAGAGAGAGAGAGAGAGAGAGAGAGAGAGAGAGAACGCACAATTGAGAGATTGAGATTCTCTGGGCCTGCCTTCACCCTCCGAGAACACTTGATCTATCCTGTGCATATTTTTCTCGCTCTATGGTCTACACAGTTTCTGGGTGCTGGTGCCTCCGATACCTTGGAATGGTGCAGCCCTCTGGACTCAAGCTCTCCCACCGCCTTAAACGCTATCTGTTCCCTGCCTCCCTTGCTTGAATGGTCACCTCACACCTGTCCACTTGTTTGGTGCACAGTCTCATATCCTCACCCCCACCTCCACATCCATCATGCCACCCTCCCTCCAGAGCACCTCCTCTGTCCTTTCTAGTGTGGCTTTACCATTTCTCTCAGGCGATTGTAAGAGGCATGGACCAGTCTCCCCAGAATCCCATGAAACCTTTCCTCGGGTAGCCAGAATAAGTGCTCAGACCTTTCACTTAAAATGCAAGACTGACTCATTCCCTCCCTCCTGCCTTTCCTCCCTCCCTCCCACAGGGTCTGCAATAGTCCAGGCTGGCCTTGAACTCCCAATCCTGCCTCATCCTCCATGTGCTGGTATTGCAGGTATACATAGTCACATCTGGCTGTGTGTCTGTCCGTTGAACTCCCGAAGCTGATGTTTCATCACACAGGATAACGTGTAAACGCACACACTGCTTCCTGGCTCCTAGGTGGCTGGCTCTGCCCACATCGTCGACCCTCATCTTTCCCATGGTACAGAACCCCAACCAGGCCACTCCAGCATTCTCAGCCTCAGAACCTCTGCGCAGGCTGCCCTCCCTGCCAAATTGTTGTCCCCGACCTGTCCAGGGCTCCAGTGGGGGCTCTGCGTGCCCTTCTGACTCCTCGGTCTGTTCTTTGTCCTCCTTATTCTCTAGCATGCTGCACATTTTTGCATCATGATACCTTGAACCCGCTGGCCACTCTGCCATTATTGTCTGTGCCTCTGTCCCTCTAGTCTGAAAGCTCCGTAGAGTCGGAGATCCAGTCTTTATTCACTGCTTGCTTCTTTCAACACTTGTCACAGTCTGGCAAATTAATGGATGCTCAGGAGATGCCTGCCAGGGTAGGCTGAGCTCGCCCTCCAAACCTCCAAATCTACCTCATAAGGTGGTTTATGAAGATTAAGTGTGAATGTATAGGACTGGAACGCAGTGGCTGAATCAGAGCAAGTCTTTCCGAGTGACGCTTACTGTTTAAATATTTATAACCACACTTATTTAAATCACAGGCCCTCACCTTTGCCTCTCTGCACCTTGTGTAGGGGGAGAGGGAGCATTTTCATATTCACTCAGACTTGATCTGGTGACAGATCTGCATCTGGGATGTGAGCTGTGACAACCTCAAGTCCAGCTCCAGAGTTGGATCTCTATGATGCCGCTTATTGACTGTCACTATCGGCAGATTGACGTGTGTGTGTGTGTGTGTGTGTGTGTGTGTGTGTGTGTGTGTGTGTGTGAGAGAGAGAGAGAGAGAGAGAGAGAGAGAGAACTCAGCCTCCCTCTCTGTGAAGCGTGCCGAGTGAATCCTGATATTTGATGGTTCTGGACCTTTCAGGGATTAATGTGTGTAAACAACTAGTGCTGAAAGCTGCTTGGTCAGAATTAGACTAACGATGGCCACAGGCAGCTCTTGTTTCTCCTATCACGTTCCCAAGGCTGACTCCTTTATTCATGGAGAGGCATGCTGGATGCTGGATGCTGGATGCTGGATGCTGGATGCTGGCTTTGTCATCTGCTGCATAGCCTCTTCTCCCCTCCCCTCCCCCCTCCTCCCCTCCCCTCCCATTCCCCTCCCCTCCCTCCCCTCCCCTCCCATTCCCTTCCCATTCCCTTTCCTCCCCTCCCCTCCCATTCCCTCCCCTCCCATTCCCTCCCCTCCCTCTCCCTCTTCTCCTCTCCCCTCCCTCTCCCCTTCTCTCTCTTTTTCCTGAGATGGGGTTTCTCTGAGTAGCCCTGATTGTCCTGAAACTCACTCTGTAGACCAGGCTGGATTCAACTCACAGAGACCTGCCTGCCTCTGCCCTCCGAGTTCTGGGATTAAAGGCCTGTGCCTCCACTGCCAGTGCATAGCTTCTTTTTATTTTTTATAACACTTTATTTATTTTATGTGCACGTGTGTGTGTGTGTGTGTGTGTGTGTGTGTGTGTGTGTGTGTATGTGTGTGTAGGGGGGCTCGTGTGCTAAGACATTGCTGGCCTTGCACAGCTTCTCATACTCCCTGCATGGGCTGTAAGGACTGAACGAAACAGTCCATCTAAGGCAGGTCAGCATAGCATGGGCAGTGAACCAAATCAAATCCACTCCCTGATTTCATAAGCGTTGACCAGATCACCATGCTAATTCATTTAGGAGTGGTCAGTGGCTGGCTTGGAGCTCCGAGTGACAGACAGTTGGGTAGCGACAGACTGAATGGCTGAAGAAGCTGAAGCCAGAGACCACAGAACATGTTTTCTAGTCCTTGATGGAAAGCATCTCAGTCAGGACCTTCCTGTGGCAGGTGCTCATTGTACATGGCTACTTACCACTCCCCCATCACCATCCACATCACTGATGCAGCAGGCACGTGAGCCATCAGTAACATCAGTAACAGTGAGGGAGAGCTGGGGGGAGGGGCTCAGTGCTGCATAAAGCAGAACTCGGCATGGCTAAGGATGTAGCACATCCTATAAGTAAGTGCTTGCCCAGCATGCCTGGAAGCCTGGGTTTGATCCTCAGCGACAGAAGAAGTTCTACTTCAGCCCATGTGGTGGATGGAGAATCTGACTCCACAGAATGGTCCTCTGACTTCCACATGTGTTCATAGCACATACACACATGCACACCCCACCCCTATACATTCCATGCATATGCAATAATAATAAAGAAATAAAAAAAATAAAGTTCATTTTCAGGCCAGCTTGAGCTACATGGTATCATCCTCTTTTCTGTTGGTAGGATGGCTCAGCTGGGAAAGGCCTTTGCCACAAAGCCCAACTCTGTGAATTTATGGCCCACAGGGTGGAAGGAGAGAGCCAACTCCTGAAAGTTGCCCTCTGACCTCTACACATTCCTCCAAATAAACAAATGTAATTTAAAAATTAAAAACACCCCCCCCCAAAACAGCAGTTACCAAAAAGGAGAGACCCTGGGGTAGGGGGTAGGGAGTGAGGGGAGAGAACACATTCATTGGCACAGTAGAGGCCTTTGACTGACTGGGTGATCTGTGTCAGAAAGACCCATGGCTTTGGAGACTTTGCCTTATACACATGTACGCACGCACACCTGTGCACATGCACGAACACACACAAACACACATACACACACACACACACACACACACACACACACACACACACACACACACACACACACACAGTGGAATGGCTAAACCAACCTAACAAAGGCTTTAACTCGTCTTTCTTCCTCTCTCTCTCTCTCTCTCTCTCTCTCTCTCTCTCTCTCTCTCTCTCTCTCTCTCTGTGTGTGTGTGTGTGTGTGTTAAGAACAGCTGTAATCCAGCAGGGCGTGGTGGCACACACCTTTAATCCCAGCACTCGGGAGGCAGAGGCAGGCAGATTTCTGAGTCTACAAAGTGAGTTCTAGGACAGCCAGTGCTACACAGAGAAACTCTGTGTAGAAAACAACAACAACAACAAAGAACAGCTGTGATTCTATCTCTTGCGATGTCTAAGCATTGTTATTCACGTGGTCATCTGAGGTCTGGTAGATTGCTGGAACTTACTTCTTTTAACTGGAACAGCATCCTTTGGGCAGTATCTCATTGCTTCTCTCGTCAGCCCTGGGCTTAACCATCCTACTCTTTGCTTCTGTTGGCATTTGTAGATTCCATGTAGTTAATACAGGCTCTGGGGCAATGGCTCATCTGATACAGTGTTTACCACACAAGGGTGAGGACCCGAGTTTGTAAAATGCCAGGTGACTTGGGCTGTGGTTGTGGTCTCAGTGCTAGGAAGGCAGAAGACAGGGAGCTTGCTGGAACTTGCCCTCTAGACAGTCAGCCCCATCAGTGAGCTTCCAGTGAGGGACCCTGGCTCAGAGAGTAAGGTGGCAAGTGACCGAGAAAAACACTTGATGAAGACCTTGGGTCTCCACATACATGTGCACACACATGCACCTGCACACATACACACAAACATGTATACACCATGCATGTACCCTGTGCTAAGCGAGTTCCTGCATTTTTCTTTTTTGGGCCCGGTTCATTCCACTTGCCGCAATGTCCCCTGTGTTCATTCACCTTACAAATAATAGAATTTCCTGCTTTCAAAGGAAGGAATTGTGTTCTAAGATCTTCTTTTTACCCACGCATCCACAAACATGTTTAGGTTGATTTTGTGCCGTGTCTATTGTGCTTGGCGCTGTAGTGCACAGGGGAGCATGGCCATCTCTTTGACTTCAAGTCCTCTGGATGTTACCTGGATGGTGTTTCTGTGTCAGGTCGCAGTTTCACGATGATGTTGTGTACACCGCTATAAAGTATTTTAATCACATTGGTTCCCTCTGTTTTCTCTCATTTCAGTGGGTCCTCGTTCCTCTTTCTCTTCCCAACCAGTCCTTTTTCTTTCTCTTGGTGGTGGTGGGAGCCTCACTATGTAGCCCTGTCTGGCCTAGAACTCACTATGACCGAGATGACCTCAAACACAGAGATCTGACAGCCTCTGCCGCCCGAATGATGGGACCAACGGCATGCATCACCTCACCTAGCTTTATGTTATTATCTGCCTCAGGCTGGGGTGGGGCCCCCTAAGCTCCTCCTCCCCACTCCACAGTAAGATGCTCACGTTCCCGGTCTTGTAGGTTTTATGTAGGTAATTAGAGATGCCGAGTATTTTTTTATACTCCTCGTTCTATTTTCCAAGCAATATTCATTAAACATCTGTTTGTCAGAAGCCAGTGAGTCTGTACCAGTGTGAGTTAGAAACTGTGTGTCCCTGCACACACCTGGTGCCTGCAGAGGATCCTCTGGAACAGGCGTTCTGGATGGTTGTTAGCTGTCATGTGGGTGCGGGGAGCTGAATCTAGGTCCCCTGAGAGAGCAGCACCTGTGCTTAACTGCTGAGCCATCTCCTCGGCCCATGTGCCTCCCTTTAAAGGCATTTACCTTTTGGAATAAATACACTGATGGTGGTAGAATGAGATTTTCTGCTTTCTGGGAGAATAAATACGCAAATATGCCCTGTCTTTGTCATGAATTGTACAGTACACCACTCTCACGTCTATCCATGGCAGCCTTACCATCAGAGAACAGGAGATGAGTGTGTGACATGATTGTTGTATATCTGCTGTCTTAAAGAGCTGCCACAGTGGTGGTATATACTTTTAGTCCTGGCACTCAAGAGGCAGAGACAGGGAGATCTCTGAGTTCGAGGCCAGCCTGGTCTACAAAGCCAGGTTCAGGACAGCCAGGGCTACGCAGAGAAACCTTGTCTAAAAAAACCAAACAACAAAAACAAAAAACAAAAAACCCCCAAAGCCAACCAACCAACCAATTAAAAACGAGCTGGCCCACTTATGTTGATACGTCAGTGTATAGTTATGAATTTGCTCCTCATCTGGCTCCCCTGGGGCCTCCTCACCACAACCTTTGGAACTTCACAGGCAGAGATGGAGTTGGTCCAGCACATTGGTGTCCCTGCCAGTAAGATCATCTGTGCCAACCCCTGTAAGCAAGTTGCACAGATCAAGTATGCTGCCAAGCACGGGGTGAGGCTGCTGAGCTTCGACAATGAAGTGGAGCTGGCCAAGGTGGTCAAGAGCCACCCCAGTGCCAAGTAAGCAGAGGGCCACTTACGGAGGGAGGCTGGGCAGCAGGGCGAGGGTAGAGGGGGAAGGAGTGGAGAGCTGGGGAGAGGTCCTCACCCTGGATGCTGCTTGGATGGCATCACACTCCCAGAGGGTAAGGTGGTACTCCTGGGTAGGAGCCAGACCCAGGGCAGACCTGTTATAGCTCTAGGCAGGAAAGGCCCAAAGGATTCCTGAAGATCAGGAAAGATGACATTTGAAGTGGGCCTTGAGGAATGAGTGGAATTTGGGGATGCGTAAACAGCCAAGCAAATATGTGGGTGTTGGTAAACAGCATGGGCTGTCCAAGGGATGCGTGCCAGCGTCATGCTGCTGGAACACCGCGTGCAGTGGGTGAAGGATGCTTTAACGTTGGTCATAGGGGAGGAGCCCAGGGCAAGTAGACTGGGAATGGATGTCTTGCTCTGGCTGTGACTGTTACTAGCCCTCAGGGGTCTGAGGGAATAGTAGGGCGTCCAGGAGCCATTCTGCTTCATCCAAAGCATAGCACCCCTCATGTTTGAGGGTTCCCCTTAGGAATTTTTTTTTTTTTGGACATGTGGTTCCCTCTTGTGTGATATCTGAAGACTTAGGAAACCTGCCTGGTATGGAGTTGAATGAGAAGACCTGAGCCGCCTGGGTTGATGAGGTTGGGACCCAGCAAGTGCCTCAGAAGTCGATTGGTAGTGCAGGGTGATCTAGAAAGGCTGTGCGCTCAGTGGCCTCTCAGCTAAGGTGGTTCCTGGAGTCCAAAGAGGAGCAGCTGGGCGTGGCAGCGGGCGGAGTCCAAAGAAAGAGCAGCTGGGCGTGGCAGTGGGCGGGGGATAGGGTGCTCACTCAGCAGGATTGCCTCCGTTCTCCACAGGATGGTTCTGTGCATTGCTACCCAGGACTCCCACTCTCTGAATCACCTGAGCCTGAGGTTTGGGGCGTCGCTGAAATCCTGCAGACATCTGCTCGAGAACGCCAAGAAGAGCCACGTGGAGGTGGTGGGTGTGAGGTGTGCAATGGGAACCAGGCACCCTGCCCAGGCCAGACTCACTACCCTTTCTCCCAGGAATTATTTGTGGACATCCTGGGCCTTCCGCTGGGCCTGCAGTTTTGCCACCAGAGAGTGTCCTTTCTTTAGAAGGAAGGTTTATTGGCATTTCTTTCCAGAGCTCCATAGTCCCCAGAAGGTCTCATCTCAGGAGGTTTTTCCCACGGACGTGGCTTTGAGGTAGTTCTGCATGCCTATAAGCCGGAGACCATAGCCATGCTCTGGAGATGTCTCTGTCCGTGCAGAGATGGGGCCACATCTCTAGTTTCCTTTATTCTGTACTTCAGGTTCAATGCCCAGTGCCTGATGCCTTGAACAGTAAGGACTTTTGTCCCCAGCCTGTAGATGGCAAGACATAAACAAAGCAAGCCTAGTGACTTGCCCTGGCCACATGATACCTTGGGACTCCAGCCCTTATCCCCAAAAGGTTTCTCTCCAGAGAGGCATGGAGAGATGGGAGAAGTGCCACCTTTCTGTTCCTAGCTTCCCACGTGGCCCTCTGTAGCCTATGGTCCCAGGCCTCAGTGGTTGCATCTGTAACGTGGGGCTACCTGGACCTTGTATGTAAGCCAAGGCTCTTCCTCCTTTCCCAGTTTTCACATTGGCAGTGGCTGTCCTGACCCTCAGGCCTATGCCCAGTCCATCGCGGATGCTAGGCTGGTGTTTCAGATGGGCGAGGAGCTGGGCCACACGATGAACATCCTGGACCTTGGCGGCGGCTTTCCTGGCTTAGAGGGAGCCAAAGTGAGATTTGAAGAGGTAATGTGTGGTCAAGCGTGGCCTGATGGTTATTCTGTGGTAGGGTATAACAATCCCACTGTGCATACCTTTGGCCCGACTGTCAACACCTTGGGCTTGGTGGATTTTATTGATATTTATTAATCCTGTGCTGTGGCTCAGCTGGGCTCATGGTCTGTGTCATTTCCCAAGCCCGCAGCTGAGCTGGCTGTACCCCAGCTCTGCTTGACTCCCATGCACTTAGCTAGCTAGTTAGAGGCCCAGCCAAGGTAATTTACCTTCCATGAACTCTACAGTGGTCTGAATATGTGTGTCTAATTTACCCTCCAATGGGCTGGTAAGAAACCTGGTGGGAAGGGCACGTGAGGAAAACCAACCTTTGTTTTGCTCCCCTTGTATCCAACATAAATGTGTTGTCGTGATTCCCATTCTGACCCCTAGGGGGCGCATCTCCCTCGTAGTGCATTACTTATGGAGTCTGGACTGTACCAAGTGGCCAGGAGAAGGCCCCAGATGTCCCAGGAATTAGCCTCGAAGTTGACAATTGTGGCCTTGCTAGACATAGCAGAAGTCTAGTAGACTTCCCAGGGCTCAGACTGGCTGGGTATGATGAGAACATTCATGTGGGTAGGACATTCAGAATCCATTGAGTGCACCAGGCTATAAAAATACACATGTGCTGGGGGTGGCATTACACGTTTATAATCCCAGCACCTGGGAGGTGGATGTAGGAGGTCAGGAGTTCAAGGCCAGCCTGGGCTACAATAACTAACCTAATAAGACAAAACAAAACAACGCTAAAAAACTCCAAGCCCACACAACTCAATTGTATTTATAATTAAAAGTAGTGTTTGCATAAGAATGAAAGTCAGCGACCAGGTTCACCCACCCTGATGGCAGATCTAGCTTTGCACACTTGCCTTTTTTTTCCCCTTGGAATCTGACCTACTGTGTAACATGCGAGTTGTTTATGCCCAGGAACCTGGAATCTGAGCACCGAGCATTATGGGAAAGAATACCCCATTCTATGTGGGATTATCTGGACGAATGAGCTATATGACGTCCTCACTCCAGCTCCGCCCCAGCCCAGCCTCCCCCTTCCTGGCTAGCTGTCACCCAGCTACCAGGTGGGACCTTTCCACTGCCGAATTCTTCCCGAAATCTCATGGTCCCGCACGCTGCTCTTCTCTCCAGATGGCCTCAGTAATTAACTCAGCCTTGGACCTGTACTTCCCTGAGGGCTGCGGTGTGGACATCCTTGCTGAGCTGGGACGCTACTACGTGACGTCTGCCTTCACTGTGGCTGTCAGCATCGTCGCCAAGAGGGAGGTTCTGGACCAGGCCAGCAGGGAAGGTGGGTGTGGTGCCAGATGGGCGTGGCCGGCTAAGCAGGGGTGGGGCCTTCTGGAGAATGGGTATTTTCTCTAGGGAAAGTTGCAGTCAGTTCCCCTCACCCCAAAGACAATTTTATCTCGTTATCCCAGTGGTTCTCAACCTCCCTAATGCTGAGACTCTTTAATACAGTTTCTCGTGTTGTGGTAACCCCCAACCATAAAATTATTTCCATTGCTACTTCACAGATGTAATTTTCCTATTGTTATAACTCATAATGTAAGTATGTGATATTTCCTATGGTCTTAGGAGACCCCTGTGAAAAGGTCATTTGATCCCCCAAGGGGGTCTTGAGTGACAGGTTGAGAACGGCTGTGAGAAATGGAATCAAAGAGAATGTAAATGAAGAGGCTAATGGTTGGCTAGAGCTGAGCTTCCCTCTGACCCCATGTCTGCCTCCGCTCATCCTTTCTCATAACCTCATGAGGACAGATTTGTTGACACAGGACAGCGCATAGTCAGGGACAGGTTAAGTCATCAGGTCCGGGCACAGGACTGATATAGAACAGTGCTGAAGTTCAAGTTCAGCCCAGGCTGACTCGGAGCTCACGTGCCCACACCACTGGCATCAGGTGATGCAGAACTCACGTGCCCACACCACGGGCATCAGTGATTTCTTTGCCCTTCCATGTCAGAGCCCCATGAGTGGCCGGGGTCAGTGAATCTGATTTTGGGCCTTGCCCTCTGCTCCAGGCCCCTCACACCGGAGAAAGCCTCCCAGTGCTGTGCTCATCCTCAGATAGAGCTTGTTGGCAGCGCGGGGGCTCCGGGCAGCGTGGAGCTCTGGGCAGCATGTGCATGTGTGCATTCAGACATTCTCTTGACCTCTTAGAGACTTGGGGCTATCCTACCTAGTGTGGCTAGCCTGCCTGGTTTCCTACTCTGTCACACCTCCTCCCTGTCACATGCCTCTGAGAAAGTGGCTTAATGTCCTGGTGACCTGAGTTTGGGTGAGCTGCCTTCCTGCTTTTCCTAGGGCCTCGAGGGGACTCTGAGGCAACAGGGAATTATGGTGTCCTGACTCAGCTGCCCCGAGGGAATCCTCCCAACTCAGAAGTGGATCCATGTCACCAAAAAGATCCATGTCACCAAAAAGGTGGCTTTTGTTGCAGGGTCCATCTCATAGCTGCAGAAAGAGCAACCGTTTGCTGCACAGCTCTCTCCTTATTGAGCCCACTGTGGTGCTAGCCTCCGACTCCTAGGCCCCTCACATTCTGCTTGTGTGGCCCCCGTTCTCTCCCTTCCTCACAGAGCAAACCGGCGCAGCCCCTAAGAGCATCGTGTACTACCTTGATGAGGGCGTTTATGGGGTCTTCAACTCAGTCCTGTTTGACAACACCTGCCCCACCCCCGCCCTGCAGAAGGTGAGCCCACCCCTGTGAATGTGCCGCCGCCCTCCCAAGCATGTGATTTTATCTAACTCCTATTTAATCAGTCTCTGTGATGCCGGGGCTCAAACCGGAGGCCTCAGAGATGCCGAGTCGCGCTGAGCATGACTGTCACCGAGCTGTGTTCCCTGAGTGCAGCTCAGAGGTAGAGAACTTGACTAGCACGCAAGAGGCCCTGGGTGTAATGCACACTAAAAGTGGTTTAAAAAGCCGGGCGTGGTGGCACATGCCTTTAATCCCAGCACTTAGGAGGCAGAGGCACGTGGATTTCTGAGTTCGAGGCCAGCCTGGTCTACAGAGTGAGGGCTATACAGAGAAACCCTGTCTCGAAAAACCAAAAAAAAAAAAAAAAAAAAAAAAGTGGTTTTAAAAAAATGGACAAAAGATCTAGGCATGGTATGTACTTGGAATCTCAGCCCTCAGGATGCTGAGACAGAAGAATTGTGAGTTTGAGGCCAGCTTAGACTTCATCTACCCTGTCAATAATAATAATAATAATAATAATAATAATAATAGTAGTAGTAGTAGTAGTAGTAGTAGTTTTTTGTTTGTTTGTTTGTTTGTTTTTTTCGAGACAGGGTTTCTCTGTGTAGGCCTGGAACTCACTCTGTAGACCAGGCTGGCCTCGAACTCAGAAATCCACCTGCCTCTGCTTCCTAAGTGCTGGAATCAAAGGTGTGCGCCACCACTGCCGGGCAAGCTCATAGTCTTACCAAGCAGAAAGTTGTATTTCTTTCATTCTTTTGGAAAATACAAAGTACTTGTTTTGCTTCATGGTCTTCCTCTTTGTTCACACGGGGTGTGGCTATTGCTATGCCATTGACACAGCTTCCAGTCACTGTAGGCCTGGCTGCTTGGCTTCCTGAATGTGTTGACAGATATCTGTGATCCCCACTCTGGTGTTGACTGTCACAGATTTTCATATGAACAGGGGAACTGGAGCGACAAAGCCTACAGACCTCCAGCAGCTTTAGTGGATGCAGAGGAGCCTGTCTGTGTCTTTATCCTCACAGATCAGCATCTCCCTAGGCGAACTCTACTCCTTACCCCATGGCAGGCAGGGAGCCCATCTCTGCCTCATTCAGGGGTCTCCACACGGTGCATTGATCTTGCAATGTCTCGTTCCAAAGTTAACTATGGTTTCCAGTCACAGCTGCTTGTCTGAGGAAGCCTCCCTGACATGCAGAGGAATTCAGTTTTTCACATTCTGTATTTTTGTGGCAGTCCACATCCTACTATTCAGATTTAGGGACCAGGTTAGACTGGGCCAATCTAGTAGCTTATTCTTTCCAGTTCCCATTTCCTACTTTGAAAAAAATACATGTTTCACTTATTCTTTGATCATTTCATAAATGTCAATAACATGTCATGATTATTCATACTCCCAGTCCCTTCCTCTGACCCCACATCTCAACGCACCCATGACCACTGTCCTGCCCCCAGCCTTTATAACCACTGAGTATAAGTAGGGCTGCCTGCGGGGATACTGTCTTGTGTCGTAATGAGTGCAAAAGCCAGTTTCAAATCTCTGTTGGTGCTTACAACAGAGAGGCGTCTTGGGCCTCCGTCAAGAGCAGCACTAATCTATGATTATAAACACTGGTTCTTAGCCTGTGGATCTCAACCTCTCTGGGGGGGGTCAAACGACCCTTTCACAGGGGTCAGATATCCTGCATATCTGATATTTACATCACAACTCATAACAGTAGCAAGATTACAGTTATGAAATAGCAACAAAAATTTTTATAGTTGGGGGTCATCACAACCTGAGGAACTGTATTAAAGGGTCACAGCGTTAGGAAGGGTGAGAATTACTGGTGCAGACAAATATTTAGAAGGCATTTTGTCAGTGTGTGCATTTAGAAAGACAACGGCAATTGGTTTCCCCCTAAATTCTCTGACTTCTGAGCCATGGCCTTCTGACCAGGTTTGCAGTACTGCACAGGGCATGAGGCCCTCCCGAGGATCAGGCCCTCCTAAGGTTTCTGGTTTTGCAGGAGGCTTTTCCTATGTCTCTCAGGCACCTTAGGTTAAGCTTGTTCAGCTCCAAACTCTTAATTTCCAGCCCATAGTTCCTTCTCTCAGCGGTCAGCCCAGCTGAAGAACTTGGCATGGTGGGTTCTTGTCTTCCCTGGTTTTCCTCATGGAGTGCACCTGCAGTTCTTGAGTCCCAAATCCATTTGAGTTTAATCTCCTTTTTGCCTGTTGTCACCATCATGTGGGCCATCCCCTGATTGAGCCACCAAAGCGACCATCTGGCTCCTCCTCTGGCCCCTCCTCCTGCACCTCTGGCCTCTCCTCCTGCCTGCTTATCATCCATTCACTATATCATTCTTTCCACTCCTCCCTCCCTTCCTCCCCCCCCACTTTTCTTAAAGACAGGATCTTGCTGTTGTAGCCCAGGGTGGCCTCCTGGTTTAGCCCCCTGAACACCTGGGACTGCCACAGCTGGAGTGTCACTGCTGGAACTAAATAGACTTTGGAAACGGGTAGACAGTTAGAGTCAGAAAATGGGAAAAGCCCACCACGCTAATGAACCTTCGCTCATCGTCCTGGCTCCTCTCAAGCTGTGTGCACGCGGTGCCTCATCGCTGCCCGCATCACGGATGTACTGGGAACAGTTGATACTATGTGCTTATGGCCGTGGGTTCTGTGTTAAGCATTTCACATGTCATTACTCTCAATTCTCATACACGAATCCTTTAAGGTATATGTTATTGATCTCGTTTTCAGATGAGAAAACTGGCCTTAGGGGGTGGAGTTCCTTGTTCAGAGTCTCGGACTCTGAAAGGCGGAATGCTCATTCACTGCAGCTTGGGGGTGGGGGCTTGCTTTACTCAGCGTTGATTATCTGCTCCTGTCAGAGAAGAAGCTCCTGTGACGAGACCGCCTTCCTTCTACAGTCGCTGCACCACCTGCCGCTCGAGCACTGCAGGGGTCTTGTTCTTCCCATGAATGCACATCCACCTGTTAGAATGGTCCTATGCGAATGGTCCAGCTGACATTGTTGAGATGGAATCGCTTTTAAGAATGATATTCTAATGATGCATCCCTAAAGTCTTACCAGGCTTAGGAGTGCTTTTAGGCCTCTTGCTTGTACATTTCCAGATGACTCTCCCATTGAATTAAGCGCCGTCACCTCTGTCTGTCTTATACACCGTCACCTCTGTCTTACATGCTGTCACGACTGTCTGTCTTATCCTACACATCATCACCAGTGTCTTACATGCTATCACCTCTGTCTTCCTACATGCTGTCACCACCTGTACCCTTCCCACAGCAAGCATAGTGGCCTTTTGTTGGCTAATTCATCTGAAATGACATACTTTACTATTGTTTTCATAGAAACATTCTGATTGTGTTTATTGTTTTATCTCCTTTGGTGCCGATGCCTTTACAAAGATCTGTTTGTTGTTATTTTATGTGTATGAGTGTTTTCCTGCGTGCAAACACGTGCACCACATGCATGCAATGCCTGCAGAGACCAGAAGAGGGCATTGTGTTCTCAAGAGCTGGAGTTAGACTGTTATGAGCTGCCATGTGGGTGGTTGGAACCAAAGCTGGTTCCAATGGAAAGAGCAGCCAGTGCTCTTAACCCTGAGCCATCTCTCCAGTTCTGTAATGGTTTTTAAAAACAAAATGTAATCTTACC